>NC_088377.1:163779615-164403846 GCF_037993035.2 Macaca fascicularis | reverse complement strand
ATTTATAAGAATTGTACTGTGGTGTTAGAATGTTTTATAGAGGTTTTTTTTTTTTTTTTTTTTTTTTTTTTTTAAATGCAACAACTGCATTGGAAAACTGTTATTCAGTTTCACATAAAATTGAACTTGCTCTGTGACAAAGCAATTTTACTCCTAGATATATAATATTAAAAGAAATAACCACAAAAAATTGACACAAATATTAAATACACATGTATAACCACTCAAAATAATGCAAATGTCTATTAAAGAATGAGTTAATCATATGTTCATATGATGAAATGTTTTTATTTTTTAATTTAACTTTTAAGTTCGGGGGTACATGAGCAGGTTTGTTATATAGGTAACCTTGTGTCATGGAGGTTTGTTGTACAGATTATTTTGTCAAACCGGGTATTATGCCTAGTACCTATTAGTTATTTTTCCTTATCCTTTCCCTCCTCCCTGCCTCCACCCTGCAATAAGCCCTGGTGTCTGTTGTTCCCCTCTGCGTGCTCATCATTCCCCTCTATGTGTCCATGTGTTCTCATCATTTAGCTTCCACTTATAAATGATAACATTGTGGTATTTAGTTTTTCATTCCTGCATTAGTTTGCTAAGGACAATGGCCTCCAGCTCCATCTAATGTCCCAGCAAAGAACATGATCTCGTTATTTTTTATGGCTGCATACTATTCCAGGTGTATATGTACCACATTTTCTCTATCCAGTCCACCATTGATGGACATTTAGTTTGATTCCATATCTTTGTTATTGTGAATAGTGCTGCAGTGAACACACACATGCATGTGTCTCTATAATAGAATGATTTATATTCCTTTGGGTATATACCTGGTAATGGGGTTGCTGGGTAAAATGATAGTTTTGTTCTTAGGTCTTTGAGGAATTGCCACACTGTCTTCTAACAATGGTTGAACCAGTTTGCACTCCCATTAACACTGTATAAGCATTCCTTTTTCTCTGCAACGTCACCGTCGTCTGTTATTTGAGTTTTTAGTAATAGCCATTTTGACTAATATAAGATGGTATCTCATTGTAGTTTGATTTGCGTTTCTCTAATGATAGGTGATGTTGAGCTTTTTTTTTCATATGATTGTTAGCCACATGTACATCTTCTTTTGAAAAGTATCTGTTTATATCCTTTGCTTGCTTTTTAATGGGTTTGTTTTTTTCTTGTAAATTTAAGTTATTTATAGATGCTGGATGTTAGACTTTTGTCAGATGCATAGTTTGCAAAAATTGTCTCCTATTTTGTAGGTTGTCTGTTGACTCTGTTGATAATTTTCTTTGCTGTGCAGAGGTTGTTTAGTTTAGTTAGATCCCATTTGTCAATTTTTGTTTTTGTTGCAATTGCTTTTGGTGTCTTCATCATGAAATCATTACCCATTGCTCTTCCCAGAATGGTATTGCCTAGATTGTCTTCCACTTTTTTTTTTTTTTTTAAGTTTTGGATTTTACATGTAAGTCTTTTTTCCATCTTGAGTTAATTTTTGTATACGGTATAAGGAAGGGGTCCAGTTTCAGTCTTCTGCATATGGGTAGCCGGTAATACCAGCACCATTTGTTGAATAGGGAATCCTTTCCTCCTTGCTTATTTTGTCAGGTTTGTTGAAGATCTGATAGTTGTAGGCATGCAGCCTTATATCTGGGCTCTGTATGCTGTTCCATTGGTTTATGTATCTGTTTTTATACCAGCACCATGCTGTTTTGATTACTGTAGCCCTGTAGTATAGTTTGAAGTTGAGTAGTGTGATGCCTCCACCTTTGTTCTTTTTGCTTAAGGTTGCCTTGGCTATTTGGGTTCCATATGAATTTTAGTTCCATATGAATTTTAAAATAGTTTTTTTTGAAGTTCTTTGAAGAATGTCAATGGAAGTTTAATGGAAGAGCATTGAATCTATCAATTGCTTTGGGCAGTACGGCCAATTTAACAATATTGAGTCTTCCTATACATGAGCATGGAATGTTTTCCTATATGTTTAATCTGTTAGCTTCGAGCAGTTTTGTAGTTCTCCTTATAGAGATATTTTACCTGCCTGGCCAGCTGTATACCTAGGTAGTTTGTTCTTTTTGTGGCAATTGTGAATGGGATTGTGTTTTTCATTTGGCTCTCAGCTTAGCTGTTGTTGGCGTATAGGAATGTTAGTGATTTTTTCTCATTGATTTTGTATCCTGAGACTTTACTGAAGTTGCTTATCAACTTAAGGAGCTTATGGGCTGAGACTATGGGATTTTCTAGATATAGGATCATGTTGTCTGCAAACAAGGATAGTCTGACTTTCTCTCTTCCTATTTGGATGCCCTACATTGCTTTTTCTTGCCTGACAGCCCTGGCCAGGACTTCCCACACTGTGTTGAATAGGACTGGTGAGAGAGGGCATCCTTGTTTTTTGCTGGTTTTCAAGGGGAATGCTTCCAGCTTTTGCCCATTGAGTGTGATGTTGGCTATGGGTATGTCATAGATGGCTCTTATTTTGAGGTATATTTCTTCAATATCTGGTTTATTGAGAGTTTTTAACATGAATAGTGTTGAATTTTATTGAAAGTCTTTTCTACATAGATTGAGATACTCATGTGACTTTTGTCTTTAGTTCTGTTTGTGATACATCACATTTATTTATTTGTGTATGTTGAAACAACTTTGCATCCCAGGGAAAAAGCTGACTTGATCATGGTGGATAAGCTTCGAAGTGCTGCTGGATTCAGTTTGCTTTTTTTCGTTGGTAGGCTGTTTATTATGGACTCAATTTTAGAGCTCATTATTGGTCTGTTCAGGGGTTCAGATTTTCCTAGTTGAGTCTTGGGAGGGTGTATGTGTCCAGGCATTTATCCGTTTCCTTTAGATTTTCTAGTTTATGTGCATGGAAGTGTTAATAATATTCTCTGATGATGGTTTCCATTTCTATGGGGTCAGTGGTAATATCCCCCCCTTGTTGTTTCTGATTGTGTTTATTTGGATTTTCTCTATTCTTCTTTATTAGTCTAGCTAGTGGTCTATTAATTTTTTTTCATAGAATTGGCTCCTGGATTTGTTGATCTTTTGAATTTTTTTAATGTCTCAGTCTCCTTCAGTTTAGATGTGAGTCTGGTTATTTCTTCTCTTCTGCTAGCTTTGGGATTTGTTTGCTCTTGGTTCTCTAGTTCTTTTAGTTGTGATGTGAGGTTGTTAATTTGAGATCTTTGTAACTTTCTGATGTGGACATTTAGTGCTACAAATTTCCCTCTTAACCCTGCCTTAGCTGTGTCCCAGAGATTCTGGTATGTTGTATCTTTGTTCTCTAGTTTCAAAGAACTTCTTGATATGTGCCTTAATTTCATTATTTACCCAAATTCATTAAGGAGCAGGTGATTTAATTTCCATGTAATTGTATGGTTTTGAGTGAATTTCTTAGTCTTGATTTCCAATTTGATTATGCTGTTGTCAGAAAAGGTTTTTTTTTTTTTTTAATGATTTCAGTTCTTTTGCTTTTGCTGAAGACTGTTTTACTTCTGATTATATGACTGATTTTAGAGGATGTGCCATGTGGCGATGAGAACAACGTATATTGTGTTGTTTTGGGGTTGAGAGTTCTGTAGATACCTATCAGGTCCCTTTGATCCAGTACTGAGCTCAGGTCCTGAATATCTTTGTTAGTTTTCTGTCTTGATGATCTAATATTGCCAGTGCGGTGTCAAGCTCTCCCACTATTATTGTTTGGGAGTTGAAGTCTGATAGACAAAATAGCCAGTATAGAAAAGAATGTAAACAACTTGATAGAGCTGAAAAACACACTACAAGAATTTTATAATGCAATTACAAATATTAATATCAAGATAGACCAGGTGGAGGAAAGAATCTCAGAGCTTGAAGTCTTGCTTTCTGAAATAAGACAATTACACAAGAGTGCAGAAAAAAATGAGAAGGAAATGAAGAGAACCTCCGAGAAATATGGGATTATATAAAGAGACCAAATCTATGACTCATTGGTGTCCCCAAAAGAGATAGGGAGAATGGTATCAACTTGGCAAACATATTTTAGGATATCATCCATGAGAACTTCCCCAATCTAGCTAGAGTGGCCAACATTCAGGTTTAGGAAATGAAGCAAGAAGATCATCCACAAGACATGTAATCATCAGATTCTCTAGGTTGAAATGAAAGAAAAAATGTTAATGACAGCTAGAAAGGTCAGGACGTCTACAAAGAGAAGCTCATCAGACTAATAGCGGACCTCTCAGCGGAAACCCTACAAACCAGAAGAGATTGTGGGTCAATATTCAACATTCTTAAGAAAAGAAATTCCAACCTAGATTTTTTTTTCAGGCAATGTAAGCCTCATAAATGAAGGGGAAATAAGATCCTTTTCAGAAAGGCAAATGCTGAGGGAATCCATTCACCAGACGTGCCCTTACAAGAGCTCCTGAAGGAAGCACTAAGTCTGGAAGGGAAAGATCATTACCAGCCACTACATAAACACACTGAAGTACATAGACCAGTGATGCTATGAAGCAACCACATAAACAAGTCTGCAAAATAACCAGCTAACATCATGAGGATAGGATCAAATTCACACATATCAGTACTAACTTTGAATGTAAATGGATTAAATGTCCCAATTAAAAGACATGCCATGTTAAGCTGGATAAAAAAGCAAGACCCATTGATACGCTGTCTTTAAGGGGCCCATCTCACATGCAATGACACACATAAGCTCAATATAAAAGGATAGAGAAAAATCTACCAGGCAAATGGAAAACAGAAATAAGCAGGGATTGTGATCCTAGTTTCAGACAAAACAGACTTTAAACAACAAAGATTTAAAAATATAAAGAAGGGCATTACATAATTGTTAAAGGGCTCAATTCAGCATGAAGCTCTCACTATCCTAAATATATATGCACCTGGCACAGCGGCACCCAGATTCATAAAACGAGTTCTTAGAATTTTTCAAGAGACTTAGACTCCCACACAATTGTAAACATTTTTTAAGATATTATAATGAAAATTTGGGGTCTGAGCTTCAAAAAGGGAATTATGTTCAAAAATAGGGGCTGGAGGGATGGACCAAGGAGTTTCAATCAATGGAAATGAAAAATGAAGAGAAAGAACAGTAAAGGAGGGCCTGAATGGTCCTTTTACATATTTGATATAACAAATCAGTGTTTCTTTTAGAAAGGCTTTTAGTGCATATAATGATATGGCTGAAAGGTACAGGATTTTAATTTTTTCATTTGCACTCAGGACTCTTTGAACAAAGATCCAATATGAATGCTTTAATTTGTACAAATATGTAGTTGATGGTGAATTAAATTAGAGTTGCACAAATCCTATTCAGTATGTGTTGAACTAGAAGTTGCCAGGAGCATAATGCTATTAGGTGAGCAGTTAATCTGGAGAGACCAGATGCTTTGCTGTTAGCTGTTTCTTGGCCTAGGGTGAGCAGTCTACCTTCCTTTGTTCGCTGTATTCATGTTTAACAGTGAATATCTTATAATTAGTTAAATTTATTTGCTTTGCTTTATAACGAAAATACACTGTTGGAAAGATCACCAAATCTAATTTACTTGAAATCTATAATGCCATACGGCTAAATAACTTTGTTAATCTTATAGGTGCATCTCTAAAGTCTGCTGCATTTTTTAAAATAGTGTCTTAGTCTGTTCAAGCTGCAACAACAAGATACCATAACCCGAGTAGCTTATAAATAACAGAACTTTATTTCTAACAGTTTTGGAGGCTGGAAGGTCCAAGGTCAAGGTGCCCAAGATTTCACCTCTCATGAGGCCCTGCTTCCTGGTTTATAAGTGGCTGTTATTTCAGTATAACCTCACACAGCTGAAAGAGGGTGCAGGTCTCTCTAGGGCCTAGGGCCTCCTTTATAAGGGTACTAATCCCATTCATTAGTGCTCCACTCGTGAACTAATCACCTCTTAAGAACCCACCTCCAAATACCATCACTTTGGGGGTTAGGATTTCAACACATGAATTTTGGGGGAGGACACAAACATTCAGACTATAGCAGGGAGTTTAAAATGAAATGTTTTATGGATTAACTTTTCTCAGGATGTTACCAGAATAATTGTGGTCTCCTCTGTTTACCAAAGGGAGCATTTCACAACACATTTTGCTTGGTACAAGGTTATGACTTGATTGGCAATATTGAGTTTGCCTTTGAGGTTCCTTCCATTACTGTATTCATGAGAAAGCAAATGGGGTATCTGGGAATTGGTCTGTTGTTTACAAACTGATTTAGCCATTTAACTTGGTTCCCTTAGAGCATCAAAAATTAATATAAAATGTATTTTCTTTATCAATGATGGTTTTTCAAAATAATTGGATTCCTACAATCAGACTGTTTTTAATGGTTATGTAGATGAGATAATTGAGATAAAATGTATTTATTTGTGATTTAGTCAACCCTTTTTATTAGTAATTTCTGATAAGCCTTTAATTTTGAACCAACATTTTAAATTGTGGTTTATAATTAGATCAAGTTCATTCTTTAAAATTTTAAGCTCACTCAAATTGAAAAACTTCTAAGATAGGCTGTTTTTTGTAAAAATTCTTTTATCCTGTGTTGGCATGGTTAGTGTTATTAAATAGCAATGAATTAAATATGTTGATAAAGTGATTAAATCACAATATACTTGTTGATGGCATCCTATATAGTCTTTCTCCAGATTGCGTTTGAAAAATTGCTGTTAATGGGCAGCTATTCTCAGTTGCTGTGCTGGTATGTTTCAGTATGCTTGACTTTCTTATCCTTTGCTCAGTTCAGGAAAAAAAAAAAGTCAATATTTAGTTTATATTGAGAATCAAAGAAAATGACCCATGGAAGGTTAGAATATTTGAAAGAAAAAACAAGAATAGCAAGGTTTAAGAAGTGTGCATGTGTATCTTTCAAAAGAGCTTCATCTCATACCATCTGTGGTTTCCTTAGTATTTCTTTCTGTAGTTTAAAATCTGAACATTAAACAATATTATTTCATACCTAAGAGGGAGAATAATTTATTATATAAGATCGTGATGTCTAAATGAGAACTTCAGCATCTGAATCTCATACATTACAAATAGTTTTATTGTACTTTTCCTCGCCCCGTTGATACAATCTTATACAACTTTATTTTGTTCTGGAAGTCAGCATGGCCCACAATGTTTAAGAACAGACATTCAGACAGCTAGAGGAATTGATGTGCCTGTGCATACTCTATGGGCATACCGCATATTGAAATCTGAGTTAAAAATGATATATCCCTTTGCTTTCATATTTTGGGTGCTACCATTTCTTCATGTACCTGATCATAATTAATATTCCTACATCCATTAGTGTTGAGACTTGGTGGCTAAGAAAAATTATAATGATGGGCTCTAGGGAGCTTGGCTGTACAGAAACTTGGATTTTATGACTGAATTTTCAAGTGGTAGATCAATTAGGCAGAACTAGTCATGCATTGCAGTATCTTTAAGAGCTATCTTGAAACAAATTTTAGACCTGGATGGTGTTCATGAGCTATAATTTGAAGAATGACTGAGGCTATGAGTACTAGATTTAGGCATTTTGAAGAAAAAAACAATTTCATATGGATTAAGTTGGATGTTTTATTCATAAGAGCTGGTTTGATCTTTATATGCCTTGATATTTTTAAGTCCTATAGTTACTGTGTTTTAAATTTATTACTATACAGTCTTTATTTTCAACAATTAAATTGGCCAGGGGTGGGTGGTAGTTAGAAACATTTTCTTGGATTATAAGAACGTTAATAAAGTCCCACTGAAGTAAAACTCATCCACTCAGAAACTTATTCTTTTCTTTTGTTTTTTGTTTGTTTGTTTTTTTTTTTAGAAAGGGTGTCTGACTCTGTCCCTTCAGCTGGCATGCAGTGGCACAGTCATACCTCATTGCAGCTGTGAATGGGCCCAGGTGATCCTCCTGCCTTAGCCTCCTGAGTAGCTAGGAATACAGGTGCACATCATTGCCCTTGGCTAATTTTTAAAATTTTTCTGTAGACGCAGGGACTCCTTTTGTTGCCCAGACTGGCCTCAAACTCCTGGCTTCAAGCAGTCCTCCTGCCTTGGCCTACCAAATTGCTGGGATTACAGGCATGAGCCATTGCTCCTGGCCTTTTTCTATTTTTAATTCACAATCTTATCTTTGCAAACTTTGATACAAAGACCTCTGTTTCTCTTTTCAAAGAAAAAAAAAACTTGCCTAATATTTGTTCGCTTATTCTTATGTGAACATGTAGAATTTATGTTTCTTTCCCTTAGTATTCTGTCTTTATAGTTCGTTTTTCTAAGAAAATGGATGAGGGGTATTTTTATTTCATTTTCTATGGCAAGCTTATTTGTGTCCCTGATCAGCATTGCTCCTATGTTTAAGAAACTAGCTCTTCATCTCAGCATGGCAGATTTTTTTCTACACATAGTTTTTACCTTTCTAAACGGTGTGTTACGTTTTGTTTTTGGTTTCTGTAAACAGGTTTTAAAGTTTTATGTAGTCAACTTATTAGCGTTTCCCTTTTGGCATCTGGGATTTATCTGCAAATAACTTTTGAAAGCATTTGTTAAATGTACATATTTATCTGTAGATATTTTTTATCCGTAAGTTAATTTCTTAAAGCTTATTGTGGTTATTTTGTTAGTGTGTGTGGGAGGGGGAAAATTTGTATTTGTGTCCTCTAGGTTTGGGAACTAAAGATGTTTTGAGGTTAGAATGTGATGCTTATAGTGAATGGCTGAGCTTTTTATATTCCTTGACAGATATCCCTTGCAAGACTCTTGCTCTTCTGAATGCTTTTCGAAGCAAGACAAAGTCGTTGAGGGAATTAAATAGCAGCGCTTACTACTAATTACCAGGCCTTTGTGGTAAATGAACCAGTTAAAGGCCAACCCTTCCTTGCAATGTGCCGGCTTTGGGGGAGGTAGGCTAGGAAAGCACTAAACGTTCCTTTCTGATGAGTATAAAAACACTGAGCCCTGAATAGACTATTCGGGGCTGCTGTAGTTGGCATTCTGCACCTCCCTAGTTTGCATGATTTTCTGATAAATGAAATCTACTCTTCTGCTGACATTCCCTTCACCTCTTCATGCTCCTGCCTCCCAGGGGTAATCAGTGCAGCCAAGCTAAGGACCAAGAAAAACCATTACCATTTCCTCTGCCACCCATCACTGAGGACATGAGGACTCTGAGCATCTTAAATTCTGGGACCAAGAGTTACAGAGGGCAAGTACTGCTTCCTCCTGTGGTCAGCAGCCAATAAGAGCCTAGGTGTTCTAAGTGTTGAAATCAAGGGTTAGTAAAAGGGAAATGATGAACTGTTTTCATTGCTGAAGCAGGCCTTTCCTCAATGCTGGTGACTAGTTGGGGACTTAAGCCCCGAGGAGGACAAGTTCACTTAGGCCCAAATGAACACAAGGAACAAAGTGGAGCTCTGTGACCTCCGGGAGACCAGTTTTATTGTATAAAGCTTTGCTTGAATATAAACTCAATCATGGAAAGGTGGATACTAAGATTTAATTCTTGGCATAGTGCAATCAGCCTAAAACCATCAGGTTCAAAGCTATAGTCCAACAAAGGCAGAATTGTTGACTTATGGTAATGAGGTAGACTCTACACCAGAGAAACCACTTATAAAGCTGCTCACTAATCAAAAGAAAAGAGTCATAGGATTTTTGAGAAGGGTAGAGTTTAATTTAAATATAAATGAAGCAATTTTTGGTAAGTTTAAGGCAAAGCAGGGCTTGCGTGTCAATGGGTCACACAATTTGTGTCAATATCACTGCAGTGTGGACCAGGGTCCTGTTTCCTTTCAAACTACAAAGTTAAGAGTGATGTGAAATGCCATGTCCAGAACCCCCTTTTCTAAAGCTCTAGGTCATAAACTGAGGCCATTTCTTTGTGTCAAAGTAACTTAGACCCTCCAGACAAAAATGAAATGCTTCATTCTGAGTACTATAATTTCAAACAGCAGAGTTTCTGATAGTCTGTGATTTTAGAGCACAAAGTTTCTCAGTGAGTCAGAAAACTACTAGTAGACACTCAAAGAAAGGGGTTGTTATGACACTTTATAGTAGCAGAATGTCCTTGAGAAAAGTATTGTTTCCTATTAACCCTGAAGCTGGCTCTGTTTCTGTTATTCTCCAGCCTGATGAATGGCTGGTCAGATTTTTACGTTCTTTGTCTGAGTCAACTTCTACTTTCTCAGTCTCCCATAGTGTGCTCTTATTCTCACAGTGGGGATGTTTATTGTCAGCTAGTGTTTGAGTTCTGTTTGTCAGGATCTTCCTTTCCTCTCTCTAGTTGGACCATGTAATACTGCCTAAAAACCTTTCCAGTTTTTTAAGCTGGTGGCAGGACCTTGGGAGATATTTAATGAGGATGAGGAATCAGATGTTTGATAATACTTTGGTTCACTTCCTGAGTGTGGTGGACTTCTGTGAGTAAAGAAAGGTGTTCCTGAAGGCTACTCTAACAGCTAATACCAAGTATTTTGGAATTCAGTTACTTTGTTACGTTTAAATTCTCCCTTGTCCCTGCCCCACACTCAGAATTGGGAGCCTACAATGTGCTTTGCATTGCACTAGGCACTTAGATTAATTACTAAGGTGAATACAATGTGGTTTTCATCTTCCAGGAACCAACTGTCTGTTGGGGGAGATGGATATGGAAGCAAATCATTGCAGTGTACTGTAGTATGAGAATAAAGGTAAATAAACTCTGTTGGCTAACTGCCCATTCCTAACTTCCCTTTGAAGTTGAATAATTCTTCAGTCATCTGGAATTTGGGCTTTGCAGTGAAATATGTCTGGACTTGAAGAGAAAGATGGAAGGAGAGCATCATCCAGAAAGTTTTCTAATTGATGACAAGTAACTAGCTAGTAGATCTATGGTTTTAGTGGTCCCTTCTGAATTCTCCAAGGAAATACATATATATGCACATGTTCATGATACATTTACATTGCTGTTAAATGACATAAAACACAAGTGATAAAACTTTCAGCTTTTTCTTGGGGTTGGGGGGGTATAGAGGCACTTTATAAAACCCTCATGAGATTGAGGTGTGCAGGGTGTTTAGATATCTAGGCTCAAAACACTCAGCTGATATGCACATTAGCTGTTCCTCATTGCTTAAAGTTTGTATTCCTTCTGGAGTGGCTTCTCTAGATAATATTTAAATAAAAGGGTTGAAAACAGTGGTTTCACAACAGTCCTGCATACTGTTACAGGATTCGTTTCTTAAATGTTGAGCAAGGCCTACTACCTGCCTGGCATTTTCTAGCACTGAGGATGTAGCTGTGAGAAATGCTACATCCATGACCTGTTCTCATGGAACCTGGTTTCTAGTGGGAAGATGCTTAGGGCTGGGAGGATGGGGTCACAAGCAGGTTCAGTTACACACTCATCTTTTTTTCCAGTGTGAGCGTTTAGTTAAGCTCTTTTTTTTTTTTTTTTTTTTTTTTTTTGAGACGGAGTCTTGCTCTGTCGCCCGGGCTGGAGTGCAGTGGCCGAATCTCAGCTCACTGCAAGCTCCGCCTCCCGGGTTTACGCCATTCTCCTGCCTCAGCCTCCCGAGTAGCTGGGACTACAGGCGCCTGCCACCTCGCCCGGCTAGTTTTTTGTATTTTTTAGTAGAGACGGGGTTTCACCGCTCTAGCCAGGATGGTCTCGATCTGCTGACCTCGTGATCCGCCCGTCTCGGCCTCCCAAAGTGCTGGGATTACAGGCTTGAGCCTAAGCTCTCTTTTGAACAAAGCATGACCGAGTAAGTCTGAAAACCACTCTTGTAGAAAAAAAGAATGGGGATATGGTGATGCTTTATTGTCCTTGACTCAGTTCTCACATAATGGAGGTGGCTCTGAATGTAGTAGTTGTAATCCTGTCTTAAACACGAAACTCGTAACAGTAGTAAAAACATTTACATCTCAAAATTGAAAGTCTAAATTATCCACAAAAGTTGTGCCATATATTTATCTCACCAATGGGTACAACACACTGAATGTTAAATTCATAATATCAAAGTTATTGATAAATTCTTACAGGTCATATTTCCTAACATTGACCAATGGTAGAAGAGAAAGAAGGATGTCACTCCCTATTCACCCTCCTCCAGCTGAACATCTATAATTTATAAATGTACTGCTTATGTATTTGTTTATATCTGTAAATCATTCTGACTTTGCTCCAGACATTATCTGAACAGTCCTTTATCCCAGTCTCTTGACTGTGCTTAATCCTGCCTCCTCTCCTTTGAATCTTGCTATTTACATTCTAATGCTCATTATAAGGAGAACAACCATTCTTCCTGGCTTCTTACCCATCTTCCCGATGACGCTAATTTGCCATTTATATGAACATTTCATTTACGTGAAATTGTATTTAGATGTTTACTATAAAGACCGGAAATAAGAAAAGTCCATATTATCCCTTCTAGAAGTTATAGTTTGAAGATCTGAATGTGGTTTATTTCTTCTTCTAGAACCACATTACCTGCATCTTCTGAGCCAGAAGACCTATAGGCAACTGATCTCAGGGAACCCTTGTGTTGTGTGGGCTTTGGGGAAAGGAAATGGTGTGTGGGGGTTGAGGTGGGAGGGCTTTCTCTAAATGGTCTAGGCCCTAGTGAGAGAATAGTGTTTGAACCTCAGGATAAAGAGGTCCAAAGAGGTAGATTCTAGAGCCTCATCTTCAAAGATCAGAAGATTCCTGGGGGTAGGGATATGAGAGTCCTCGTAACCCCCACAAAACCCAAGAAAGGAACTCAGTGGGTAGATAGGATTATCCATGCCCTTGAGCCCAAGAGGAGGGCACGGAGACCTGAGAGCAAAAATACTTTCCCCTGCTATTTCTGAAGGGGAAATAGCTTCTTGTTTTTACACATCTCACACAAGTAAGATTCAGACCCTTTAGGGCTCTAGTTCAAAATTCACCTGGGGTATTTACATAAGTACTAATGCCTGGGTACCTCCTCCAGAGACTCTTATCAAACTGGTTCTGGGCATTATCAGTTAAAAATGAAATAAACCACAAAACAACTCCCCAAGTGATTCTAATGTGAAGCCAAATTAGAGAACCAACAATCAGACTTTAGCCCTGATAAAATGATAGTCTACATAGGAAGTCCTGCAGGCAAAGAGAGAAATACCAGGCAGTCAGAACAAGTGTGATGTGAAGTAGCAATGTTGGAGGAGACATGTGAACATTTGAAAGAGTTAAAAATAAAAGTATCATACCTAGGGAGTTTCAACTGTAGCACCTAAGAAATTTTAAGCGTGATTCCTAATTAAGTAACACAAGGGAAAAAGGGTGGCTGCTGAGACCTGATTTACTGTTCTGGTTGATCAAATATAAAACACATCTGAAATCCCAGAGCATAAATATGAAAATATGATTGAAAGTTGGAAATCTTGAGGGGAAAAATAAGAGTCTTGGAGATTTGATTCCAGGGACCTGAAATGAAAATAATTGGAGTTCAACAAGGTGAAAAAGGATCACAAATAAGAAACAGGAAAGGTAATAATTATATAATAGACAATATTCTTGACCTGAGCTAAAGAAAGATTTTGGCCTGCAAAATAAAAAGGCTTAGTAAGGTCTAGACTCACCTGATAAGAAAAGACCCATGTCCAGACACATTCTGATAAGATTCTCAAATTCTTTAATGATATATACAGATGGCTGCAGGAAAAAAAGAATTAAGTTACCTTAAGAAAAGGATGAAGTGTGGGAACCAACCTGGCACTGGTTTTCTCATCTGCAAGTTAGGAAGATGGGGCACCCACACACTACTGAGAGAAATAGACCACAATCCAAGAATCTTACTTTCAACTTATATCATTTTCCTGCCTAGGTTAAGAAAAGGACTTTAGAGGTATGTAATCATTCAGAGAGTATCACCCACATATTGTATCCAAGAGTAGATGTTAAACAGTAAATGAACCAGAACAGAGACTTCAAGGTGGGAAAACATGAAGAGGAAATAAGCACAGTAAATCTTAACACATGAGTGCATACATATTTAGAAATTAACTGGATGGAGATAGCTGTTTTGGGATTTGTAATTTAAATGCAAAATAAGGATATATTAAACTTCCTCAGAAAAATCTAAAAGTAAACAGTACCCAATGACCTAAAAGTTGAGAATGGTACATAGAGAAGTAGAAACATTCTAAAAAGATCTTAGGGAGGAGGATGAGATAGTGAAAATAAAAAATATCAAAAAAAAAAAAACTGAGCTTATTAGGGGATATAAGACGATAAATAGTGGGTCATGGTGGGAAAAATAATTTTAATGGAAGTTATAATCTTATTTTCAAAGAATAGAGTCATACCATCTAATTTTAAGAATGAAATAGACGTGACTACTAATGGAATGAAAGAGTACACGAAATTTTCAATTTAGTGAGGGAAAATGTTCAGGTTCAATCAGTCTAGTGGGAAAAATATTAAAGATAGTTATAGTAATAGCCACAAGCCCTCTTGGAAGGCCTGAGAGTTTGCATAACTTCAGTAATAGATATGGTTGAAGGCAACCTAATCCTTACCTTGAGTAAATAGCTTAAAGTGGGTACAAAGGAAGGCAGAGTAGTTTACCTAGCTATCTTATTTACTCATGTGGTCTTAAGACTACCTTTGATGTACCGCAGGTGCTGCCTAAGTGGTTTTTACTGGGAAAGTCCACAATGTCAATTGTCCTCTAATGGTGTTGACTCAAGCCTTTGTTGATTACTATTACTGAATAAATGTGAGTCTCACTAGCTGATCGGGGCCTTGGTGGCAACTGTTTACAGCACTCAGCAGGGAGTCTGTAAGCAGCGTGAACACCCCCAACTGGACTGGCAAAGCAGAATATCTGTGTGTCAGTGTCTGTTATTCAACCCTCACCGGGTCAGGGGTCTGCAAGGGACAGACCCCCCACAGCTGGTGCCCCTGTGAGAGGAGTGCTAGCTGCAACAGTTGGTGCCTCATGTGAGGAACACTTCTGCAGGAAAAATAGCAACTTGATCAGCCCCTCAAACATAAGGAATAGGAACAAGAAACAATATAAAATGACTAATAAACACAAAGTAAGATGGAAGGAATAAAATCAACCACAATAGTTATTATATTAAATACAAACAGATTGAAAAACAAAATTACAAGCCAGATATCAGACTGGGTTACAAAAGTAAACCTAGCTATATGCTGTTTATTGTTTTCTCATTAGTGAGTTTATAAGAACGTTTGAAATACAGAAATGCGTATAAATAATACTGGGAAATGCAAAATGAGTCATTCATATTTGGTCAATGCAAAATGACCAAAAATAGAGTCAATATAAGAAAAGGAGAAATAGTGTACAAAGGAATACTGAGTAGAAATAAAAGGCAAATTTACTTTAAAGATGAGTTTAAAAACATGGATGTACCAAACAACATATCAGCTAAACTATTTAAAAAATAAATAAAATGTGACCGAAACAGAAAATCCATATATCAGTACATTTGGTTCAGATGACCAAATACTTTCTTGGTATCTACTGATGTGCTATAATTTCATCTATCATTTCCAATGAAGACTAAGCAAAGAAGGAAATTAAAAATCAATTTTTTTTTTTTGAGACAGGGTCTCACTCTGTCACCCAGGGTGGAGTGCAGTCGCATGAACACGCCTCACTGCAGCCTCAATATCCCTGGTTCAAAGATTCTCCCACCTTAGCATGCTGAGTAGCTGGAACCACAGACATGCATCACCACACTCTGCTAATTTTTGTTGTTGTTGTTGTAGAGACGGGGTTTCACCATGTTGCCCAGGATTGAAAGCCAATCTTTAACATTTAGAATAAAGATTTGCTACTGATGTTGTTTTAGTAATGAGCAAGATACTGAACTACATTGTTATTTAACAATTCTATGAAGATTTTAGCAAATGGATTAGCAAAATAACCACGAAGACATGGCATCCTCTCTTATTAATGTGGTTTTTGTCCCTGAAAACCCCAAGGAGTCTAATTTTTTTAAAAAAGTAGAATTATGGGAATTTGCTAAGGTTGCTAGATATAAGGTAAATACACAATATCAATAGCTTTTCTTCTCACACTAAGCATTTAGAAATGAAAATGTAAATAATTATTTAGAATAATATGATACAACTGTAAGATAGTGAGAAATTCAGCAAGATAAGCATAAGACCTATGTGATGAAAACTAAAATTTTTCTGTCATAAAATCTGAACAAATGGATTGACATTTCTTGTCCTTAGATGAAAGATTCAGTAGTGTGTAAATGTCAAGACACCCAAAATAAATAGACAGATTTAAAGCCTTTTTATTTCATATTTCACCATGGTTATTTCTGAAATAGGATGGAAAAATTATAAAGGTTATGTGGAAGATTAAATGCCTAAGAAAGAAAATTTACTGAGGGATAAAATTGGTTACTCAAATCAGATTTTCTAAATCAAACAGTATAAATTCATTACAATCAATACAATATTAAAAATATGTAGGTCAGTGAAATAAAATTTAGAAATACTTATATATAATAGAACTGAACACGATGGTGATAATTGATTAGGAAAAGGACAGATGAAGACAGGATAAATTATTTATAAGTGTTGCATATTTGAATCTCTAAAATTATGAGTATGGAACAAAATATTCAAAGTTGTATCATCAGTTGTTAGCAGTTGAAGGAAATAAATGTGAATTCTCTTATGTATTACAATACAGTGAAGTACAAATGGGATAAGACAAATTAAAAAATAAAACAGAATCCTGGATTTAGGGGCTAGTAGAAACACAAACTATAAAAGAGAAAATATTTGAGTTTGTCAAATAAGTCTTTTGAATGGCAGAAGAGACTATAAACAAGGTCAATAGGCTAAGACAATAATAACCCCCTTGTATATGTAATGTAGATGGCAAAGTATAGCAATTGCATGGAAAATCCTCTTATAATAAGGAAAAGATGTTTTAATAGGATAATGGGTAAAAACCAAAAATAGTTCAAAGGACAACAAATTGAAATGATCAACAAGTTTGTGAAAATATTCAAATTAAAGTAACAACAAAGGTTACTTTCTTTCCATCAGATTAATAATATTTTGTCATGAGTGTGGTAAGAGGCATTCTTATACATGATTTTCTACAAAGTGATTTGTCAAAATCTATTGAAATTAAATGCCTCTACACTTTGACTCAGCATTCCCACATATGTAACTTAATCTCATAGAATAAAAGCAGCCTTAAGTAAGAATACAGGTATAAGAGTGATTTTTGGTACATTGTATGTAGTCACATAAAACCAAAACCAATATAAATGCTGTCAGAGGGAATGGTATGTAAATCGTGGTGCAGCCACATACCATGTGCTATTATATAGCCCTTAAAAGAATGGCTAACATTTGGGAGGCTGAGGTGGAAGAATTGCTTGTGCCCATGAGTTAGAGACTAGCTGGGCAGCATAGTGAGACTCTCTTTCTTTTTTTTTTTTTTTTTTTTTTTTTTTTTTTTTTTTTTTGAGACGGAGTCTTGCTCTGTAGCCTAGGCTGGAGTGCAGTGACCGGATCTCAGCTCACTGCAAGCTCCGCCTCCCGGGTTTGCGCCATTCTCCTGCCTCAGCCTCCGGAGTAGCTGGGACTACAGGCGCCCACCACCTCGCCCGGCTAGTGTTTTTTTTTTTGTATTTTTAGTAGAGACGGGGTTTCACCGTGTTAGCCAGGATGGTCTCGATCTCCTGACCTCGTGATCCGCCCGTCTCGGCCTCCCAAAGTGCTGGGATTACAGGCTTGAGCCACCACGCCCGGCCGTGAGACTCTCTTTCTAAAAAAGTAAAAAATAAAAAAAATTAGTGGTGTGGAGACACGCACATGTAGTCTCAGCTATTTGTGAGGCTGAGGCTTGAGCCCTGGAGGTTGAGGCTGCACTCCGGATAGAGCAAGACCCCATCTTCAAACAAACAAACCCAGAATGGGTCAGGGCTAAATCAGATTATTGATGGGGCAAGGTGGTGGTGGTGGTGGTTCCTGGAGGTATGTTAGATGCATAGTCTAACAAAGGCAGGGTAATTTCCCATCTTTTTAAAAACAGTAGCTATGATTAAAAATTCTTTTATTGTAGTTTATATAATTGGATGCATATTTGTATCTCTAGAATTATGAGTATGGAGCAAAATATTCAAAGCTGTATCATCAGTTGTTAGCAGTTGCAGAGAGGAGGATGTTGCTCTGGGTTAGTTAGAAGACTCAGTACACAGGTCAATAAAGGACCTTCAGTGGAATCAAGCAGAAAAGAAAACTAAGTGCACATGGTAAAGAATCATGATTGTGATTTTATTTATATTTTTATGTAAAATTGTATGTGTACATACAATTTTATGTACATACATACACATATGTACATACATACACATATGTACATAAAATTGTATAAGATTTAAAATATATAGTCTCTCTTTTGGACTTCTGATTTCAGGATGAGTTGAGCATACTTGAGCCTCCTTTCTCCTAAAAATATGGAAAGAACCAAAAATTACATAAAAATTAGAAAATGGCAACATGGAAGGATGTCACCAAGTAGCCTGAGACTGTAAGGAGTTTTTTGGCATTTCTGCAACAGAGAGAATAAGAGAAATGCCCATCAGAGCTGACTGGTCTTTGATTCAACACAGGCAAGAAATGGCTACCTAGGAAGTCAATGGATGGGATTCACACAGAAGTAAATAGGTCCATAGGTATAGAGTAGCAAGATATTGGAGCATGATAGAGAGAGGGGGAAGACAGAGCATAGGACAACAAAATGAAGTCCTTTGGAAGACTCATCAATGGATTCTACCTGTGAGAATCCTGATTTCCTGCAATGGGCTTTGCTTGCTGTGATATTCAAATTTTGAAGACATTGAATTACTATTACAGAGGGGGAAATAAAGTTTGTGAACCAAGAAGTCTATACTCAGTTCTATATTATGGATGAGTATTGTAGTTTAGATTATTGTTCAGCAAATGCTCACTCTCTTTCTTGTCCACTCTGGGCAGAATTTACTTTTCTGCCCTTTTTGAGAGGGCAGATTTGAGCTTGGCCTTTTGACTTGCTTTATCCAGTGAAATGTTTGTGGGTATGATGTGAGCAGAGGCTCGAAATGTGCTATATGGTTGGGCTTGGTTCCCTGAGAGCTGCTGACCTCCACCACAAAAAAAATGTCTTGCTAGCTTCCACTGTTTGCACCTGATCCAAAATGAGACCAGTAGAATAGTCACCCTAGATGGCCTGAAGCCTGAAGTAGAACTGTCCCACCTAAAGTGTGGGAACAAAGGCTTATTGTTGTGTGCACTGAGATTCTGTGGTTGGTAAGTATATTAGTCCATTTTCGTACTGTGTGAGGAAATATCCAAGACTGGATAATTTATAAAGAAAAATAGGTTTAATGAACTCACAGTCCCACATGACTGGAGAGGCCTCACAATCACAGCAGAAGCAAAGGTACATCTTACATGGTGGCAGACAAGAGTGTGTGCAGTGGGGGACTGCCCTTAAACCATCAGATCTTGTGAGACTTAATTCACTGTCCCAAGAAGAGCATGGGAAAAACCTATGGCCATGATTCAGTTACTTCCTAACAGGTCCCTCCCATGACACGTGGGGATTACAGGATCTACAATTCAAGATGAGATTGGGGGGGACACAGCCAAACTGTATCATTCCACCCCGGCCCCTCCCAAGTTTCATGTCCTCACATTTTAAAATGAATCATGCCTTCCCAGCAGTCCCCAAAGTCTTAACTCATTTCAGCTTTAATTTGAAAGTCCCAAACCTCAATTATTGACTTCTGTGTACCCACAGGCTCACCACACAGAAGCTGCCAAGGTTTGGGGCTTGCACCCCCTGAAGCCACAACCCATGCTACACTTTGGCCCCTTAACCATGGCTGGAGCAGCTGGGACACACGGCACCAAGTCCCTAGGCTGCACACAGCAAAGGGTCCCTGGGCCAGGCCCACAAAACCATTTTTTCCTTCTAGGCCTCTGGGCCTGTGATAGTAGGGACTGCTGGGAAGGTATCTGATATGCCCTGGAGACATTTTCCTCATTGTCTTGGTGACTAACATTGGGCTTCTTGTTACCTGTGCAAATTTTTGCAGTTTAGGCTTGACTTTCTCCCCAGAAAATTGGTTTTTTTTTTCTTTTTCTTTTATATTGTATCATCAGGCAGCTAGTTTTCCAAAGTTTTATGCTCTGCTTCCTCTTGAACACTTTGCTGCTTAGAAATTTCTTCCACCAGAAGAAATTTCTCTAAATCATCTCTCTCAAGTTCAAAGTTCCACAGATCTCTAGGGCAGAGGCAAAATGCACCAGTTTCTTTGTATAGCAAGAGTGACCTTTACTCCAGATTCCAACAAGTTCCTCATCTCCATCTGAGACCACCTCAGCCTGGACTTTATTGTCCATATCACTATCAGCATTTTGGTCAAGTCCATTCATTCAGCAAGTCTCTAGGAAGTTCCAGACTTTTCTATGTTTTCTTGTCTTCTGAGCCCCCCAAGTCTCTAGGAAGTTCCAAACTTTCCCACATTTTCCTGTCTTCTTCTGACCCCTCTAAACTGTTCCAACCTCTGCCTGTTACCCAGTTCCAAAGTCAAGTTCACATTTTTGGGTATCGTTATAGCAGCCCCCCACTCTATGGGTACCAGTTTACTGTATTAGTCCATTCTCACACTGCTAATAAAGACATACCCGAGACTGGGTAATTTATAAAGGAGAGAGGTTTAATTGATTCACAGTTCCACAGGGCTAGGAGGCCTCAGGAAACTTACAAGCATGGTGGAAGGGGAAGCAAACATGCCCTTCTTCTCAAGGTGGCTGCAAGGAGAAGTGCAGAGTGAAGTGGTGGAAAGCCTCTTATAAAACCATCAGATCTCATGAGAACTCACTATCATGAGAACATGGAGGTAACTACCCCCATGATTCAATTACCTTCCACCAGTTCCCTCCCATGACACATGGGAATTATAAGAACTACAGTTCAAGATGACATTTGGGTGGGGACATAGCCACACTGTATCAGTCACCTTGTAGCCCATTTAAGAGATGAAATTTTCCAGACTCCTTTGCAATTACTTGTGGTCAAGTTCTGGCCAATATGTAAGCACACATAATGAATAAAGTTACAAGTTATCTACTTTTTCTGTTGTTGTCTGGAATGTGGATATGAGAGCTGGAGCTCCAGCAGCCATACTGGATCTTAAATCAGTCTGCTAAGGATTTGGTGGCAGCAAGGTACAAAAAACCTGATGACAATGGAGCTGCCATCCCTTCCCTGGACTGTCTACTTTTCGGTTCCTTTTATGAGAGAAATAAGCTATTTTACTTAAGATATTGTTATTTTTCTTGTTATTGTTTTAATTATTTTTTTTTTAGACAGGATCTCATTGTCTTGTCTGGGCTGGAGTGCAGTGCATAATCACAGCTCACTGCAGTCTCAATCTCCTAGGCTCAAGGAATCCTGCCTCAGCCTCGTGAGTAGCTGGAACTACAGGCACACGCCACTGTGCTTGGCTAATTTTCAAACCTTTTGTAGAGATGGGGTCACACTATATTGCCCAGGACAGTCTCCTTTTCCTGGGCTCAAGCAGTCCTCCTGCCTCTACCTCCCAAAGTGCTGGCATTACAGGCATGAGCCACTGTTCCTGGCCTTCTTGTTACTATTGTTGCTAGAGTTACATGCGAGGTGCCACCAGTCTCTTTGTATAGCAAGAGTGAGCTTTACTCCAGGTTCCAACAATTCCTCATCTCCATCTAAGACCACCTCAGCCTGGACTTTATTGACCATATTACTATCAGCATTTTGGTCAAAGCCATTCAACAAGTCTTTAGGAAATTCTAAACTTTCCCACATCTTCCTGTCTTCTGAGCAATCTAAGTCTCTAGGATGTTCCAAACTTTCCCACATTTTTTTTGTTTATTTATTTATTTATTTCTGAGCCCTCCAAACTGTTCCAGTCTGCCTGTTCCTCAGTTCCAAAGTTGCTTCCACATTTTTGGGTATCCTTATAGCTGTATCCCACTCTACCAGTACTAATTTACTGTATTAGTACATTTTCATACTGCTATGAAGACATTACCTGTACTATTTTAGTTAATTTATAAAGAAAAAGAGGTTTAATGGACTGATAGTTCCACATGGCTGTGGAGCCCTCACAATCATGGCAGAAGGTGAAGGAAGAGCAAAGGCATGTCTTACATGGCAGCATGCAAGAGAGCATGTGCAGGGGAACTGCCTTTTATAAAACCATCAGATCTCATGAGACTTATTCACTATCATGAGAACAGCATGGGAAAAACCTGCCCCCCATGATTTGATTACCTTGCTCCAGGTCCCTCTCATGACAGTGGGGATTATGGGAGCTACAATTCAAGATGAGATTTGGGTGGGGACACAGCCAAACCCTATCAGTTGGTATATAGCAATAGGTGAATGAAACAGTATTTTAAAAACCCTCCTTTTTGTTGTTATTACACAGACCTAAGAAAATATATGCCCATCTAACTTCTCTAGAAAAAAAAATTTTGAACTTGAATAAATACCGTACCAAAATGAAAACAATTTATAATAGGGAACAGAGAAAGGAGTGGAATGGAAGGAATCACAGCAAACATTGAAAACTAGCAAAACTTGTGATTAAATTTGAATGACTTCCTAAGAAAGTTGTGAAACTTAATGCACTTGTTAGGAAAAGATTTTCAAAATTCAAGAGCTGTACTGCTAATTAAAAAAATGGAAAATCTAACATCAGTACAATCCAGGAAAGTGACAGGGATAGGAAATTAAAACCATGTTTATGGTCATATTTTATTAGGGGGAGAGATCATATATAGTCTTAATTCTGGATGGTGATAATCAAATATAGGTTCAGATATGCAAAATTAAAGGTAATCACTAGTACAAAAGAAATATGGCACAGAGGGTGAATTTGTTGCCTTTCTCTTGGGCAAAGTTTGGGTAGGTTTGCTAGTAGCCCCTTTAAAATAATCAGTATTTCCTGAACTCTGAGTTTTCTCAGGTGTGACACAGATGCACTTTAGGTACAGCATCCCCCTGGGCTACCTTGAATCACCCTTTGGAACCTGGCAGCAAAGAGAGCCCATGAGAACATGGAGCTAATGCTGCCTTCTGTGTTGTGAACAGTAACATCCTTTATCTGTGACCCAGGAGTCTCATGAATTGTGTCAGCATCTATGATGCTATGGCAGACTAATCTGTTATCTTGCAAATAGTCTAAGGCTTTAGTCTTAGACTTAGACTCTTAGACTCTTCACAAACATTGTGCTGCACTGTTTGTTAAATGTTTTTAATATTACTGTTGGATAAAAGACACAGTGTACTCAGAATGAATATAATTTCCATAAAACTTTTATAACACAAAACAACCTAGCAACTGAATATATAAAATGAAAGCTTCTAGAAGTAGGTTAATTTTGTATTTAAAAAAAAAAAAAAACCACACATAGTTGAGAGACTAACACAATTCTTTGAGAATTTAACAGACAAAATGAGCAAAAGTAAGTAATTTTAGGAAATTTGGCCATCACCCTCAAAAAACTTGAATGGGTATATATTAATTATTTGTGGAGATAGATATGCACACAGACACATACCATCTTATTAAAAACGTAATGTAAACTGGGTGACCATGAAACAGAAACATTAAGTACATATTGTAGGCCTCAAAGGAAAGTTAATAAATTCTCAAGAGTATAAATAATTCAGTCTTTATTTGCTTTCCTACATCCATTTAAACTAGAAATTCAGAATAACTAAAAATTCTAATCTAACAGAAACTAAACATACTTCTAAATAACTTGAGGATCAGAGGAGGATATCAGATGTGAAATTAGACTGCAGAACTGATAACAAATGTACTCTATAGCAAAGATTATGGTAATTGGGCAAACCATAATTGGTAAAAAACTTATAACCTATGCTTTTATTAAACAAACTGATCCCAAAATAAATGAAGGAAGAATTCAGGCCTAGAAAACTGTCTTAACTAACTTTTTCTTGGAAATGGTTCTGGTTCTCATGGCTAAATATAAGCCTGTGTTAACACGTTGTTCCATTTTTAGAAAAGAAAAAAATACAGCTTTTTATACTTTAAAGGAAATAAATTAGTTTGAGATGACTTTTTTTGTCAGTTCTTTTGTTTCCTCTGTGTGTGTGTGTGTGTGTGTGTATTTATATATATATATATATATATATATGTTGTAGAAAAGACGTGAATAAATTTTAGCAAATTAATTTTTAACTTCAAAACCAACTTTCAATAATTTAGACCTATTTTTAGAGATTAATATATATGGCAATAGTGATTGAAATTGAAAATGTAATTGAAAAGTTATTCTTTCTCTTTTGTATTTTAAAATTTAAAATGCTTGCAAGACTTTAGTGTCTCTGAACTACATTGATTTTTCTAGCTATTTGTCATTTTTTGTAGCCTATTAATAAGAAATTTGACCCATAATATATAAAGTTTATGCAAGACAGAAAACTAAGCAGACATAAATTTATAATCTGTCTATTGTCAGAACAAACAAGGTGAAAGACAATGTGAATGCCAAACATCAGAGAGCAAAACTAGTAAGAGCTAGCTGTCTTCATTTCTTTAAAATGTGAAAGGTAATTTAAGGAAAGCTTTGCAAGAAAACTGGGATGATAATTTGAAGTACAGTTATGGAAAAGTAGTTTGCTACAAGTAGAAAAGAAGGTTTTAAAAAGGTACTTTTTATGTCAGCCCTTTTATGTGATTAAAGCAATGCCTGAAAAAGCAATACTTGTCCACTGCACAACATAAAGGATGTGTGTAAACATGTAAAAATAGTTCGTATGAATCCTACAGCTCTTTTAGGAAGCCTTTTCTGAACTTCTGGTATGGGTTATATTCCTTCCTTTTGTGCCAAGACACCCTCTTCATTCTTTCGTAGTGTTTAATGCACGGTATTAAAGTGATCTGTTTATCCTTTTTATCTTTTCCGTAGGTATCTTTAAAGTTTAAACAACGTCTCCATTTTCATATCATCAGCAGTTTAGTGCTGATAATTTAGTGCTGTAATTAATAGCATTAAGTAAATGAACATGGCTATTAATTACCTTGTAAAGATTGATTTATTATATAAAAGGAGTTACTGATTTCAGCAGTATAAACAGTCTTTAGGCCTTTGGCCAAGGAGTTTTTCAGAAATACTCTACCAGTTTTCCTGTTCACCAGTAAGATCTGAGTTTCCATATCACCATGTCCTTTCCAGCATTTAATACTGTAATTTTCAAATCATTGTTAATTTAATCAATAAAATAACTTACTTTAATGTACTTTCTTTTCATTACTAGAACAATTGGACCTTTAAAATAATTTAACAATTCATGAATTGTTCATGTTTTCTGACCTTCATTATACTGAGATCTAATTCTAATGAAGTTATTAACTTTGTGCTCATTTCATGTGGTGCCGTTTTCTTCCCATTTGTTTGCTTTTCAATTTTCTTTAGAATCTATTTTGATAAATGGACGTTTTGTCTATTTAAAATTGTTGACTTTTTGTCATCTCCTTTGCCTGGCAAGTCCTTCTCTGTCAAGAGCTTAGATTTTTTACCTTTATTTTCTTGTAACTTTATATGGCTTAAGTATCTTATCCAGGGTAGTCTGTTGTAGTTACTGGATCTGCAATAACTGTGCATGTGAATTTGAGAACTGACATCAGCTTCCTTTCTAGAAACATATGGTATGTCTCTCCAATTTTTAAGCCATCTTTTAAATCACAGTAAAGATTTGTTTTCTTTATATAGAATCTTTGAGCCTTTTTTTTTTTTGTATTTTGGTTTGTGATTGCTTTTGCCAGTGGATTTTTCTGTTACCTTAAACAATTATTCTTACTATACAGGCAAGCTGTTGATTTTTTTGCAAATTTAACTGTATCTATTGAAGTTATCAGACTCCCTTATTGGCAAATAATTACTCAGTTCATTCTGGTTTTCTGATGGAATGTAAATATCTAAAAGTAAAGTGGCATTTTAAAATTTTGGTCTAGCTTTCAGTGGGATTGTCATTAATTTTTCACCTGTTAGGAATGCTATTTATTTGGCATGTATTAAGATCAGTTTATGGTTTCAAAATGTTTGGACTATTGAAGTGATATGTTAATCACATTTTTGCTATGAACCATTCTTGAAGAAATATAACAATCTTAGGGGATACTTATTTTAATATAATTGGTTCACTTTTAATCTTTCAGATATTTAGTGTAATCACAATATGCAGAGGTTTTTATAGGCTACTCAAACCCTACCTCTGTTCTTCAGTTCTCATCTTAGAAGTATTACATTAGCATTCCAACTGAATTCTAAACTTTGTTTTCTTTCACTCCTCCATGTCAAGTGTATCAGCTCAAAACCAGTTCTAACACTGAATATATGAAATCTCTTCCTCTATCCGTTTCCTCTACTGTTCCTCACTATTCCTCACTATTCCTCACCTTGGTCTGTTGGAACTGTCTCCTAAGTTGTCCCCCTACCTGATTTTTCTCTCCCTAACAAAAATCTGATCATGCCAGTTCAATTGTTAAATGATGGTGTCACCTTACCTTCACTGTGAAGTTGAAACTCTTTTTCTGTGTTATTTCCAGCTTGGACTGTTGTCAGGTCTCCATAGTTTCTCTTTCTTAACCTTACTGCATCACTTAACTTTACAGAAACACCATATGGAGTCCTCACAGCCCAGAATGATCCACTGTCTTGTTTTCTTGGTGACCACACCTTCCCTCTTTGGTGTGGAATCCACTTCACATTGGGAGTGTTTTACAATACTGTGGCTATTCACACTGATTTTAGGTGTCTTTCCTTTCTGCTCCTATTGTATCCTTTACATTTATATTCTACTTATTGCACATTGGTTCAATCCATTTCCTTGCTGCTTTCTCCACTGGGAATTTCTTGAGAGGAAAAATCATATGCCTTATTCATCTTATTCAATGTGCCTCCTAAATAATAGAGACTCAGTAGATATTTGTTGAGTGATAGGATGGATGCATGGGTGAACAGACTACCCAGAGCCTACACTATAGTAGCACCCATCGTATTCCTTATAGTAGTAACCATGGCTTACATTGTAGTAACATCCATAGCCTGGTATTTTCCTCTTCCTCATTGCTACCAGAGTGTTCTTTCTGAAAGATTAGTCTAATCCCTTTACAAAGCATTATAAATCCTTCAGTGACTTTCAACATCCATATGATAAAGTATTTTAAGCAATATTTCTCTGGACTTCAGCAGCCGAAGACTGTGACTGTCAGCTCCTACTGCAGGTTACGTTTCCCTGGGGAGCTTTGAAAATTCTAGAATATCTAGGCCCTGCCCCAGACCAATTAAATTAATCCCTGAGGTTCAGCCTCAGCATGGGCATTTTTCAAAAAGCCCATGATTCTAACTCTGCAGCAGGTTAAAACTTGCCCTATCTGCAGTTTCAGAATTTCTGGCAGCCTCCAGTCACTAAGTGTATCTGAAAGTGCCTGAGTAAAGGCTTATGGAGCACTGAGAATTTTTCCTGGCTTCCTGGCTTTTTGCTGAGACCTGCTTCATCACTTGACGCCTTAAAGCCCTTTTGTCCTAGTTGTCTGGAACCTGCTTGCATACCCTGCAGCAGCTCCCACTGCACCTGCTGATGCTTCTGCCTCATGGTGTGGCATGGTTGCTGTCCACGTCTGCCCTGTGGGTGCCACCATCTACGATGTGGGCACCTTTAGATCCTGAGCATGCAGAAGCTGGGCCATGTTCTTTAAAGCTCTCTGGATAATTGATCTCTGCATTTGCTCCACCCAAACTGTACTGGGCACTAATTTGAAGAGGAAACAGTATCTTTCTTGTCTCTTCCATGTTATACTCTGTTCATCAGATGAAACAGAAGTATCTTATTCTCCCATAAGTATGAGTTCAGGTGAGTGGGGCCAGGGACCCTTGTGAGCTGCAGCAGATGCTGTGTTATGTGTAAATTCCCCTCTAAGGAGGTTACTTTGTCACTGGCTAAGGTGGAAGGTGATCCTTCTCACTGTATTCTTTAGAGTGAGGTTTTCCAAAAATAAAAAATAAATAATAACAATAATTAGAGGATCTCTTACTCCCTCATATTTTCTATACTTTTTTTCTATAACAGTATTGTATTCCTTTCCTACTTATTACAGTGGTTTCATGATTTGCATGATATAGAGTGGGTAGAGAATGGGGGTAGGAAAGAAGGAAAAGAAATGAGCATTGTGTGGCTGTTACTGCGTAAACAGAGTATACACACAGAATTCTTATTTAGGTGAGGCAAGGTGTCCTGAGGGTTGAGTTCTTCAGTCAGACCTGGTTCTAATTCTTGTTCCCTACGTTATAGTTGATGTTCTTGGGAGTGGCTTAACCTGTTTGTCAGGTTCCCTATTTGTAAAACAGAGCTAGTACTTCATATCTTATGGGTGGTTGTGTGGATTGAGTTAATATATGTAAAATGCTGAGAATAATACTTGACCCATAGAAAGTGCTCAATAAATATTAGCTGTAATGAAAATCATGACAATTATAGTTTAACCCTCACAGCAGCTGTTTGTGATTTTTATTACTGTCCTCGTTTAGGGGGTTAAGAATGGAACCTCAGAGAATTTAAATCACATGTCCAAGGTTACACAGTCAATAATTGGCAGATTCAAACCTGTATCTGTCTCACCCTGAAGCCCATGCCTTTTGCACGATCCCGTATTGTCCCTGAAAAAGAGGTGAAGGTATTTAATCCACTTCCATTTTGAAATATGTAATTAGGACATTTTTAGTTTTTATTTGATCTAAGACACTTGAGAAAATGACTTTTAGCAAATGGATGAATAACATTTCCAAACACTTGTCTTCTGTGTATAGCATGATTTAGAGGAGGAAGAGGCTATTTTGGGGTGAAGAATTGGGGATGTAGGTGATGTGTTTGAATGAACACAAAGAGGTGGAATGAAGGAATGTAGGGATTCTGTGCCTGGAGGGCTCAGTGAGTCCTCAGAATTGTGTCCCTGCAAGTTGTGGATCCATGTATGGCTTTCCCAAGATATGGAAAGCTTTACCCTGTTAGGAGTTTGGAGTGAACAGAAATGTTGCCAGAGCTCTATCCAAAGGGGAGGGTGAAATTTGGAGTCTAATTTTTAGTTGTGAATTTTAAAACCATGTGCTGGCAAAAGAATACAAACTAAGAGTCGTCTTATCTGATAATCATAAACTAGGCTATTGTCTTGAGGGCAGTGCTAGTAAAAAAGCAGAAAGTCACATTACTTACAGTTGTCTTACTCACTTACTTGATTCTCGGAAACTCTTGTCGTCTGTGGCTCACATTAAACGTAGACCCAATTTGACAGTACTATTTGAATGGCAGCCTTGTTGTGATCTAGAAATATAGATCTGACAGCTGTGACCTTTTTTTTCTTTTTTTTTTTTTTCTGATAATGGCACTTAGCAGCATATGCTGTCTTTCAGGTTATCTACATTTTCCATCTTAAGCTCTGTGCTTTGAAACTTGGCTGTCATTCTTCATTTGTGTTTTCTTTTTAGCATAAAATGTATCTTCCATGCTCTCTTGTGGCTTTCTACACATGGGGTCTTTGGGCTGTTCATTACTGAAATACAAGACATAAAAGAGAAAATATTTGCTTATAAACCTAAACATATGGCTTCCAGAGGAGCTGTTATTACTTATCTAATTATCTACAGTATGATTTTCGTCACATTGAAGGAGAATTTTAAAAATAGCATGATTTTATATCTCTGCAATGTTGAAAACATTTATTTTGATTCCTTTTTAGGCATTTTGTTTTCAATTTAAAAAGTCAGAATCCTCTTTGTCTGATACTGTTTTAAAGATCACTACTGAATCAGTGGGTAAGGTAACATGGCATTTCTAAAGCCTTTCAGATTTCTGGACCTTAAGATTAAGCAGTCATCTATTTGCCTCCCATATTTAATTTTAGAAATGTCCTAAATCAGTTGTGAAACAAAGTAGGAATATTTTTAAAATTCTTGTTTTTCTAACAGGATGATTTTTCTTAGATTTATATATGACTTTGTTGCTTATTTCTGATGTGGGTAACTAAATACGTTACCTTCATTTTTACTACCATTCGAAAGTGGCAATTAGGAAATGAAGATCAAATGAAGGTAGGAAATTTGGGCTCACCAAGATCAACTGTTTTTCTGTGGCTAACATATGTTGGATGTTTGTCTCACTTGGTCTAGTCCATGATTAAAGTAACTTGAAGGTGTCTGCTTTAAACCTTACTTTATTAAGGGGAAAGTTTGGCTTTCATCACCACATTTTACTTTTTTATTTTGTGATTGACAGCTGGCTGCAGATGATACTAAAAGCTATATATAAGACCAGAAACTCACTTTAACCATCTCTCCCTCCTGATATCACTTTTTTTTTCTAGAATTGGGAACAAAAAGGAATATAGGCTTATTGTCTCTCTAGTGAAATAACAAACAAGAGGCAGCAGATCTGTGTCATAGTTAGGATCCCAGAATTCTAGAAGCTCAATTTTTCAATGCAGATCATCTACGTTCTACTATAAAACATTTTCTTTTACCCTTTTTAAGTCCAACCTAATGCACGACTGAAAATTTGGAAGTTCTTCAAATTAGTAATAGCTTCTATTCTCATATTTTACTAAAAGTACTTGGAATTAGATTATTTGGAATATCAACAAATGACTAATTTACAGTTACTAAAATTATTTACACATGATCTATGGGTAGGTCACAGGGAATGAGAGAAAGACACAAAGGGTGTGCCAGCTGAGCAGAATTAGGGCCTTTGTTGGTCTAACTGCATGTGTTTGAATGCCTCTCAACTATTGACTTTTCATTTTAGAAACAGTCACACAGTAATCCCTCTCCAACCGAGAAGCTTAACATTCCTAGAAAACACTATGGTTGGCACAACTATGGTCTCTGAGGAAATAAGGGGATAGGGTAGCATGCTATTTCAAAGCATAACCTTTGGAACCAAACAGACCTGGGTTTTGAATCCCAGCTCTATCACTTATCTGCATGGGCAGTTTCTTGAAATGTGTTCTCACCTTTAAAATAGGAATAATAACATCGACCTCACAGTTATAAAGATGAGATGAGGAGAAAAGTGCTTTTTAGTTTAGTGTCTAAAACCCAGGAAGGATTCTGTAAATGTAGATGTCAGAACTATGTAGGAGAAAATACTAAAATGACATAATATGTATTTAGAAACTCATTAAATAAAATTTCCAGAAACATCTGCTTCAAAACAATCTATTTGCACTAAAACCTACTTTGGAAGGCAACTGTCTCTCGACTATTGTTTTAGGGAATAATGATTTTTGCATTAAGTATTTGATAAGTGCTAGACATGTGTTTTACATTTGTCTTTTGTTCTTTATATGTATTCATTAATTTCTTATGTCAGTCCTGTCAAATAGATACTATTGGTATTCCTACCTTATATATAGGAAATACAGCTTTAAAGAATATGAGAATGTGTTACTTTCCCAGTAACTAGCAAATGATAGAGCTGGGATTTAATATCAGTTCTTCCAGCAGGGTGACAGTTACCGGTCACTTCTTGTCTTGTCAGCTATGATGTCATGATCTGCTGACACACAATCTCCCACATCTCTGTGTTCTACAAAGTTTTTAGAAGTTTTTAAAATAGCCACTGTTTGTTTGAGCTTTACTGTCTTTTACACTGGTATACACACTTACACCTTTTCTTAGTTGTGAAGAAGATGGCTTTTCAAAATTATCCTGACTTATTAAAGGACGTGCTCTCCTGAGCTGAATCTGTCCACATATTGAAAGCGAAAGGAATGAACAGTTTTCCTACCTTGTGGTCCAATAAACTTGGTTTTTAGGGCTGGGTTACAGGTTTGCGTGTGGGGAGTGAACTAAATGGCAAATTGCTAAAATGATTAGAAATGTAGAAATATTCTTATCAGTATAAAATATTTCTAAATTACAACTGGCTGTATAGTCACTCTATATTGCATTTATGTGACTCTGGTTCAAATAATGCAGAAACCTTCTACCTATTGTGTGTATGGTTTGGATGAAGTTTGTCCTCTCCAAAACTCATGTTGAAATTTGATTCCCAATGTTACAGTGTTGGGTGGTAGGGAGTGGGAGATACTTGGTCCATGGGGGTGGATTCCTCATGAATATATTAATGCCTTTCTCCAGGAGTGAGTTCATTTTCTCTTGGAACTGGGTTACTGCAAGAGTGTGGTGTTCCTTTCTTATTTGGTTTCTTTGCATGTGCCTGCTCCCTCTTCTGTTTCCCTACCATGAGTTGAAGCAGCATGAGACCCTCACCAGAAGGGGTTCCCAAATCATAGATTTCCCAGCCTCCAGAATCACAAGCCCAATAAACTTTACTTTATATATTACCCAGTCTCAGGTATTCTGTTAAAGCAACACAAAATGGACTAAGACATTGTCTGTTTATCTTCACAATTCCTCTATAGGAATTGAGCCCAGAAATCCAACCTGGATTTTGTATAGTAGCTCCACAACCAGCCACCTCTGTGTGATGTTGGCAATGTCACCTAACTGGTGTGTGTCTTCTCAACTATATAATAGAGTTAAAGATTACCAGATAGTTTGCTTTGATGATTAAATGAATTTAGATTTCAGCTAGCATAGTATATACAAGGATGTCAGTTATTGATAGCTGCTACTTCAACTGTAATTTTTATTGCTGTTCTATATAGTCCTCTATATAGAGGACATGTTATGTTCCTAACCAATGGAACCAATGGAGTTGGATAACCAATGGAGTTGGATAATTATTATAGATAGTTTTATTTTAAATAGACATTGTAACACTGTTCATGAAGTAGGTACTGTAGGAAGATCTGGAGCCTAGAAAAGTTGATACCATAGTCCTTCAGATAGGCACTTGTGATTCATTAGTTCCCAACTGGTCAGCCATTTATCGATGTACTCATTAATTTTTATTTAAGTTTCTACCATGTTCTGGGCACTGTTCTGGATGATGGCTGTCCACCCTTAGCTCCCAGAGTGTGTTGATTAATTTATCATTTTTAAAAATACAGGTCAACAGTAAGCAATATAAGCATACGAGGATTCTCCATAGCCAAATTTAAAACTTGAATTAGAGACTTAGACCCCTACTTGATGGAACTGTAATTTGGCCCTGACTTTTGCTAGAGTAAAATACAACTGTGAGCCTTCTAAGTCCTGATCTGTCCAACAGACTATTTGGAATGCCTGAACTTTGTTACATGCCAGAACATGTACAGCCCAATTGGTGTAATCCATCAAAGTGTCAGATGAGCCACTATGTTTGTATTAAGTTCATGAGAAAGTGAGTCAGGGTGTGTGACTCCATGTGTTTCAGAAAGTGCACCTACTTAGTGAATCATCTGATTGTACCAAGCTGAGTTGTGGTAGGAGGTACAGAAATAGCAAAGTCATTTAGTAAAATACCTGGGCTACAACTGTGAGTTTAAGTGTAATGGACTTCAGATTTTGTAGATGGGGAAAATAAGGCTTAGAAAGGTGAAATGGCTTAGTGGAAACTATCCAGTTAATGGAATGCCTGCTCACCTGTCTGCCTTGAATGCACGCAGTACATTTCCTTCTCTGGGCCTTGATGTTTGGCTGTTTCTTCTACTTGGTCCATTCTTCCCACTGATATTATTTGAATGACTTATTCTTTCACTTAGGTCTCTAGTCTTACGTCTTTTAAGAGTTTTTCCCTCTCTCCTATCTAAAGTAGCACTCTTTCCTCTCCCTCTCTGTTGCTACACCCTGACTTACTTTGCTTCATTCCACTCAGCACCAACTTACATTGTGTTTACACACTGACTTGTTGTGTCTGTCTGTATTTACATCTAGAATGTAAGCTCCACAAAGACAGACTGTTTGTTCTCTTTAGGATTATATTTTCAATGCCTAGGAAAACACTTGGCACATTGTAGGAACTAAATAAATATTATTCCAATTAATGAACAAATTTATTTGTCAGATAGTTATATATCTACAATTATGGTTGCTGAGGATACAGTTATAAATAGGACAGCTAGTCTGATGAACATCTTATTTTCAAGTAGAGAAGAAATAGGTAAAACAGGAAATTTAGTGTGTGTGCTCTTCTGTGACAGATATGAATAGGGTGATGTGGGAACACATAAGAGGGTCTTCAGCTTTAGGGGCCAGATAAGGCATTCTGGAGAATGTGGTATCTATGCTGAGTCAGAAGAAGCTGTGTAGAAGCAGCTTGAGTGAAACAAGTATCTGGGGAGTTGGTCAGGGAAGGCAAACCAGGCAGAAGGATCCCCAAATGGAGGTGCCTAGAGGACCAAAAAGCTCAGAGCATCTTAGAGGTTATAACTCTGTGCCTAAATTAGGAAATTTTAAAAGTGCTTTTTAGCCAAGTTGTATCTATACACTTTTGGATATGTCAATGAAATAAATATGTTATCAATATTTATTTGACTACAGTAAATCCCATCTTATATAAAGTAGTGTATTGGAAATAGTGCAGTCTATGGCTGTAACACCTTGAATGCGCCTGATCTCATCTGATCTCAGAAATGGTGATGTTTCTGCTTTCATAATTTGGAAAGATCTTGAAAACATTTCATGTCTGTCTTTCATGTCAGTGTTGTCATGAATAGAACCCCTTTGGAATCATCATTCTCCAGAGCTTGTCATATTTACTTTCCTGGGTTTATTCACTTATTAATTCAGTAAGAAACATTATAGAGCAACTCCTTTGTGCCAAGCACCATGAATTAAAAGGGACAAAGACCCTTACACTGAATAATGGAGTTTAACTTTTGAGTGTTTATGATACAGTCCATTTTGATGATAGATATGATGGCATTACTGACAGTATTATCCCAAAATATATCAATACTTTGACTGTTTTCTCTGTTTCTTCTAGCAATTACATGTGACCCATATTTCTAAATAGTATTTATATACTGCTGTAACTGGGTTTGTCAGTTTTAGCCATTATTTGCTGATTTCTTATTGTCATGGATTAGGATTTAACACTCTCATCGCCCTATCCCCTTTGCTTCTCTTTCTTTCTCTCATGGGGAGGAACCCCTTAGTTTCATAGACTTGTATTCATGTTTTTGCTTAGATCATGATTCATTATTTATATTATGCACATCCAAATATTATTTGCAATTGGGAGTTGCTATGCAATATGATTATATTTCCTTCCTTTTGTTTTTCCTAAATCAAATGACTTGGTTATTTGTGTGCTTAGTTTTCTCTGTATCAATCATTAATTTTCCCTATCATCCACAGGCCTCTTAACACAGCCCTCCACAAAATTGATCATATCCAAGAAACACATCTGTGTGTGTGTGCGCGCGCACGTGTGTGTGTGTTTCTATCTGCTGTCTAAACTGGTTGCTCTGTCGGTCACCTTCTCAGGCCTCCTGAAATTTCCTTTTGCCTTTTTTCAGAGTCCTTTTCCGTGTTACCAGTGTCCTCCTATCTTTCTCTTTTTTGGTCTTTTCATTGGTTGGTTGGAACATATTCGCTGTAGCTTCAACAGATTGAAAGGAAGGTAGGGTGGTGAAGTGTGTCGGGATGACACTTAGCAAATCTGCCATTTGATACACACTGCTCCCATCTGGACTGGTGGCCTTCTATGATTGGTGCTTATCTGTCATCCTAAGATCTCTACTGTCATCTTGAAAATTCCCTTTCCCTCTCTCCTTGGTTAAAGCTTTTGGTTTTATGACTTTATTATCCTCCTTCTTGAGAGAGGTGCATGGGATAAATATTTTTGAAATTCTTGATTTTGAAAAATGCTTCTTTCTTACCCAACTCAACTGATAGTTTAAGTGGGTAAGGAATTTTAATGGCAGATCAGTTTCCTTCAAATTTTTGAAGTCTTTTCTCTGTTCTTAGTTTCTGGTGAAGAGTATGAAGCTATTCTAATTCTTCATCTTTGTATTACAATGATGTGCTTTGATTCATATTAACTTTCATCCTTGTTGGGATGAAAGTTCCCAACATCCTTGTTGGGAACTCAGCATTCTTAATTTGTTAATTCGTGAGCCTCCCTTCTGGGAGATTTTCTTGAATTATTTGTTAATGACTTGCTTTTTATTAATAGTTTTCTCTGCTCTCTTTCTGGAATTCCACTGAATCTGCTGTTGGACTGCCACCTAGCTTGTTCTCTGATTTATTTATCCCTTCACTTTTATTTTCTGTATCTTCTTTTTTCTCTATCTTTGGGGGATTTCTTAAACTTTATCTTCCAACACCTCTATTGAGTACTTCTTTCTGTTGTTGTAGATATATACACATATATACACACGTATGTTACACATATATACACTTTTATATATACACACACATATATATGTGTGTCTATGTGTGTGTGTGTGTGTGTGTGTGTGTGTGTGTGTGTGTATATATATATTTTGAGACAGAGCCTCACTTTTCACCCAGGCTGGAGTGTAGTGGCATGATCATGGCTAACTGCAACATCTGCCTCCTGAGTTCAAGAGATTCTCGTACCCAAGTCTCCCTAGTAGCTAGGATTACCAGTGCATGCCACTACACCCGGGTAATTTTGTGTGTGTGTGTGTGTTTTTTTAGTAGAGATGTGGTTTTGCCATGTTGGCCAGGCTTGTCTCAAACTCCGGATCTCAAGTGATCTCCCCACCTCAACCTCCCAAAGTGCTGGGATTACAGGTGTGAGTCACCATGCCTGGCCTGTATTTTTAATTTTCAAGAGCTTTTTGTTTGTTTGTTTGCTTAATGCTTTTTTAGAGCTTCATATTCTTGTTTCCTGTTGTATATTTTATTTTTCAGATAACGTAAGAATAGGGGGGTGGTGGTTTTTGCCGTCCTGCTGGTCTGATTCTTCTAAGTTGCCTTTTTCCATTAATTTTAATTTTAAGCTTTTGTATTGGAGACTTTCCATACTTCTCAGACAATCCTTGCTTGTATGCATACTTTGTAAGAGTTAAGGGGATTAAAAAATGTTTGAAAGCTCTCAGGATATAGGTGAGGCTTATTAATTTGTGATCTGGCTGAATTATTTTGTGGGTATCTCTGGGCATCAGCTATATTTATTTTTTCATCTTGTGGATTTAGTTTGATTCCTCAGAGATGAGTATTGTCCTGGCTGCCAATGTTCCAGGAATGAGTGGAGGAAGAAGCTTTCTTTTTAACATTGTGTATGTTCACTTAATTCTTTCCTTTTCAGTATTGCATCCCATTTTCAGTTATGTCTGGGTCTCCCAGGCTGGAGACCCTCTTTTTCCCAGGGAAGAAATCTTCAGTGTTTTCCAAAAACAGTGAGGGGCAGTTGCCCAGCAGTGTAGAATTTGTTAGGAGATATAAGGATATGTTTCATGATCATTTTTCAACAAGACTATTTTGTTCACCTCCCACCCCTGCTTTTACCCACACAGGGCCAGAAGTATTAGATGCTGATAGTGTCTGAGGTTTTCAAGGATTCTTTGGTATTAACCAGGGTTGGTACTTAACTCTTCACATTATCAGGTTAGGATTTCACTTTTTGGAATCTGTTAGTTAATAGTTATTCATGTGTTTTCCAGTTTCCAAAATTTTGTTGCTGTTGACTCTTACTATTATTCTTATAGTGTGTCTTAAAAATGTTTACTTTTAGTGAGATGTGTTAGGAATGAATACAATTTATTATTATATATATCTACTAAACATGAAAAACAAATTAGTTGACTATATCTATAAATAATTACCTAAATATACATATACAGACATTTATAATTGGGGATTGTCATACAATATAATTTTATTTTCATCTTTTTTTCCCTGAAGCTTATGACTTCTTTGCTTAGCATATACAATGCTTAATAATATGTTTTACATGTACAGTTAATTATAATTATATAGTTTGTTTAGAAATTATACAGTGTATACCTATGTATGCCTATGTATGCCTGTGTATATGAAATGTATAAACATATTGATTCTAGTATAGTCTGTGTCTAAAATTATTCATCGTACTATAAGCATAGGTACATATATGTGCTGTGTGTGTGTGTATACATATATATTATACACACACCTATATACACCCACATAAATAAAACTTTGTGACTGAGTAAGTTTAAAGACTCATATTTAGCTGTGTAGTTGGCTTCTATTTTATGTGCTTACTTAGGAATAATCCTATTTAGATTTTGATTCTTCCTTTGCTAGCTAGTTTTAGACATTTACCATATAATTGGAATAAAATTAGGCAATGTAATGTTAAAATCAAATTATGATGATAAGTTGCTTTCTTCAGAAATGGTGACAATTGGATTAATAACAAAGGTCTGGGCAAGAAGAAATTTTGGATTCCTATAGTCTCATTTCTGAATACTACTCAGTAATCCATTAAAATCATTAAAGTCCTCTATAAATCAGTATAATGACTATGTAGTCTATAAAATGAAGCCCTTCTACATAATGTTCAGAAGATTCAAATGACTTTTTTTTCTGAAACCCCAAACAATTTCTGAGAACTCAGAAACACTACCTCTACCGTATCCGTTTATTTACAAAGTGACTTGTATGATGAAATGTACAAAGCTGGCATTTTTTTTCTATTTGTACTTTGAAAAACTAGAAAAGAAATGTAACTTTAGCCAAATAGTTTTGATTTCTTCCCTAACCTTTGCATTTCAATCCACCCCTTGTCTTGTGTCTTTAACTCTGCCTTTTGCTGGCTGACATCTACTTCATTACTCTTAAGAGTATATGCCTTTTTGATAAAATAACTGTTACTCAGGGCCAGAATAATTTCATTACAACCCTGGATCCTGACTTTCAGGCACGTGCCGAAAGATGTCAGTCAGGTAAACAAACCCAAACAGACAAGCTCCACAGTATTTCGGCAATGGCTCCTAAAACTATGGACTGTGATTCTCCACTTAAGAGGGAAAATGGCAATTTTTTTTGTCTCACTCAACTTCATAGAGAAGTAGTTTCCTGCTCTGAAACTGAAGATTTTTTTGGCTCATTATTTTTCCTTTAAGGATCTTTAATTTTTTTTTTTTCCCTGAAATAAGAAAATCCTTAGATGCTATTTTTGGTTTGTGCCCAGTAAAATTTTTTCTTCTAAACAAATGTATGTTTTAAATATGTTAAGCTTGGTGCTTTCATTTATTTATTGATTTTTCCTGTTTCTTTTTTTCCCCTCCCCTAAACTCTGTTGAGGAAGATTAGTTTAACATTAATGGTTTGCAGCTATCATTTTGTTTTTTAATCCCGAAGGCTTTCATGGTAGAAAAATAATTGAATGAATGAACCCAGTACTTTCTAATTCTGAAAGGTAGCTTAGCATCTGCTCTGAGGACTGCTTAGGGAAAGGTCAATAAATGTATGCAAATCACTTCTTCCTTGGGGCTTTTGAAGCTTTGCTCTATGTCTTTGTGTATCTGATTTCATATTCTATTTAAGAATAATAGAGATGATTTGATATGATGTGCCTGTTTAAAAAGTGGCAACCGTTTATTTTTTTAAAGGTACAGTATTTTGAATACATCTCAAAAATATTATTTCATATAATCATGGTGCTTTACATCAAATATGAGACCTTTAAAATAAGATGTGAGATTGCATTTGCTTTGTTTTACCCCTGTGGTCATTATAATACATATGCGATGTTTATGAGAACCTTAATATTGAGTGATTGCAAAGAATTGGATATATTTTACTTTAACTTCTAAAAGGTTTACTTTATTTTCAGCCTGAACTTTTCTTTGTTCTGCTGAGATGGATACATAATACCAAAAGGAGTGAAAAATTCATTTCTTTGAGAACCTGCAGGCAATATGAAAATAAGGCCTGGCAATTTTCAGCAAAAAGAACGTATAATTTCATGGGCATGGGATGGTAATACATGTATATTAATAACTAAAATTTTATCAAGATAGTATCTAAAAATTATAAGGAGGTTATTAACAAAGTATAAATAAGGGGAAGCAAGCTTGCCTTTTCTTGATTCTGTTTGCTGCTATAATAATAATAGATTTGATGCTCCTCTGTTAGAAAAATATTAAACTGTGAATGTCATTTTGTCAAATGATGTTTTTTTAAACTTAAATTTAGCATTTTAGGTAGGAAAAGCATAATTACTTTGGAAAAAATCATAGCTAGAGTTATATGGTTATCTCATGCCTCTGTTGATCTTAGTTTTTTCCCCTGTGCTATGTGAATATATGCAGAAAAACATCCATGCTAATTGAGTCTGGCCTAAATAAGACTTTTATCACTTTGTCTTTATTTTAAAATGGGTTCTGTTATGCGCAAGCAGTATCATGTGAGTAATGACTACCTTGGTATTTTTAATAAAATTACCTTATTGTTTTCTTATTTCTCCTAATCGGCAGGCATATAGTAGCTGCTAGTCAGTTGTTTTAAAAAACTTAGCTAGAGATTGAACATCCAAACGTAAGTGTTACTAGAGTGTTGATCGATAGTTTTTAAAATTTGGGCCTATTTTTTAGGACATGGGTGTCAGGGCTGCCTAAAATTATGACATACATCACCACAAAGCATCCAAATCAGGAATGAGAGTTCTTAGTTTGACAGAATCTCAACCAGAAACATTACCATCCCTGGGGTGCTGAATTTATTGTAGTACAGAACGCTTTAAAAAATATTCCTGGCTGGGCACAGTGGTTCATGCCTGTAATCCTAGCACTTTGGGTGGCTGAGGTGGGCAACCGCTTGAGCCAGGGAGTTTACGACCAGCCTGGACAACTTTGCAAAACTCCGTCTATACAAAAATTACAAAAATTATCTGGACATGGTGGTGTGCACTTCCCAAGTCCCAGCTATTTGGGAGGCTGAACTGAGAGGATCATTTGAGCCAGGTAGGTAGAAGCTTTAGTGAGCCATGATTATGCCACTGTACTCCAGCCTGGGCAATAAATAAATAAGAACTATACCTAACTTATGTTAACAGAAGAAGACCAGCATTGTTCAAAAACATTGCCTTTTGGTCACAGTTCAGAGCTTCCCCACCTTTGTGTAATATACAGGTCGGCTCAGGAAGTAGCACTCACACTTATTCAATGTAAAAGGTGTCCCAGGAGTTGTGCAGTGTGGCATTTCCTTCCACACTGCACTTAAAGATACAAACTTGAGATTAGATTCTGTAGGAGGTCTCAGAATGTATTTTTTTTGAGAGGGAGTCTTGCTGTGTTCCCCAGGCTGGAGTGCAGTGGCACAATCTTGGCTCAATGCAACCTCTGCCTCCAAGGTTCAAGCAGTTCTCCTGTCTCAGCCTCCTGAGTAGCTGGGATTACAGGTGCATGCCACTACGCCTGGCTAATTTTTGTATTTTTAGTAGAGATGGGGTTTCACAATATTGGTCAGGCTGGTCTCGAACTCCTGACCTCAGGTGATCCACCCACTGCCACCTCTCAAAGTGCTGGGATTACAGGCATGTGCCTCCACGCCCAAGCCTTAGGAAAGAATTTATGCCATTTTTTAAAATAATACCTGATTATGACATAGTATAACAGAATATTTGGAAATTCAATTATATATCAAGGGTACGATATTCTTTAACATCTATCTCTTCCTTTTTTAAAAAATATAACTTATTTTTATTCTTTAAATTTGACATCTCTTTTCTAAGAAATGTGGTTATATACATTTCTTTTGATAATGTAAATGAATTTCAAATTGAATTGAACCTTCTCATATCAAAAAATTGAAAATAATGTCTCTTGTGTAAGTATATTTAGATGTTCTACAATATTAGGATACAAATGATAACTAAGCAACACGTGACTTGTTTTAACCTCACTTTTTCTAAGTTAGATTTTTGTTTTGAACTCATAAACTTGGTACATACCAATATATATTAATTAAGTCCTTTTATAATTTTAGTTCATTCTGGTGTTCCAGTGCCAGTTAAGTTAGTCACCTTTTGTAACCAGTAACTATTCAATGAATCTTAAAGGGAAAATAAAGTATTTTCAGTTTTCTAAAAAACTTCAACTTTTGGCTCATAAACTCTTGATTTAACCCAAACTCTTTTCTGTATCATCAGTGTGCTGTGGTAGGAAACAATAACAAATGATGTTCTGATCCCATTTTTTCACATAAAAGCTGAAAACAGATGGGACAGTAGCAGCTTGGATTTTATTATATTCACTATTTTGTTAACATAATTTAATGTGGAATCCAGGAAAACGTCTGCATTGCAAAGATTCTTTGGAAGAGAACTATGTGTTATTTGAATTGCAGTGTTTTCAGAATAAGCTCTTGATCTCAAAGGCTTTACATATTCCTATCAGTATAGAACACAAACATAGGCCTTGTTTATGAAATGTCTTATTAGCTTCCCATTTTTTTTTAGCCTCTCTAAATTTCATTCCCGGTAGTTTGTTTGGGTTTTTCTCTGCAAAACAAATAATGTTCTTCCAAGCATAACTTTTCAGGGATTTTCATTTTTGTTTAAAATAGGACCATTTTTAACATCTGGGGATTCATTTTATATACTGGAAATTCTTTTGCTTTAATAATCTTTTGAATTAGTGTTGTCTCTGTCATCTGACAGCTGTGTCTTCATTAAACATTTTGACAACTGATACTTTTTCAATATTCTCTGCTTCATTGGTCCCAAATACAATACAGTGTTGATAATATCATATAGCTGATAAAGAAAAAGTGATTTTGTAGTTGATGTGAGGCATTTTGGTTTTAGCTACTCATTGCATGACTTTAGTGCAGTCTGGTACTTATATGCCTTATTTCCTAAAATAATTTCAAAGATCTTAAACTTCATAGTCTTTTAAGTTTAAGATGAATTTATTAAGGAAAGATGTTAGCATGGTTTGCTTGGTACTGTTGCATAACTTGATAATGTTTACATGCAACATGCAAACAAGACATTTAGACTGCAGGAAAGAATCATTAGAATATACAAATCTAAAATCTAGATTTGTTGTAATTGTCATCATACTGCACGGTGGCAAATGTTTTTATTTGTTACTATTATCTGAAGACATTCTTCATTTAAAAACAAAAATGAAGCTGTCTATCTTAATGGACAAAGATCTGTAAAAATTAAATCTATTTAGACATAAAGTTTTAAAAGAGACTGAGCCATTATGAATTAGAAACTTGATTTAAAAAATTAAGTTATTCTGTATTCTTAAATATGTTTTTAAAACAAACTATTCGGAAGTGTGCATTAGGAGCTACTGAGGTATAAATTTTCATTTAATTCAATAATTAAAATTTAGACATTTATATTATGTAGTTATTACATTCATAAGATTAAAAGTTTGAAAATTAGGCACTGGGCACGGTGGCTTATGCCTGTAATCCCAACACTTTGGGAGGCCGAAGCAGGCAGATCCCCTGAGGTCAGGAGTTTGAGACCAACCTGGCCAACCTGATGAAACCCATTTCTACTAAAAATACAAAAATTAGCCGGGCATGATGGAGGGCACCTGTAATCCCAGCTACTTGGGAGGCTGAGGCAGGAGAATCAACTGAACCTGGGAGGCAGAGGTTGCAGTGAGCTGAGATTGTGCCATTGCACTCCAGTCTGGGTGACGAGCAAAACTCCATCTCAAAAAGAAAAAAAGAAAAAAGACATTTCATGGAAACAAAAGTTTCAAAATTACATATTCTGATACCATCAAGGCCTTTTAGTAAATCATTTTAATTAAATTTCATTGATTATTATTATTTACCTTAGAAACAAACATTTTTCTAACTTATTTATCAAATTCCTTCAAGAGTCACACTTTGGTTAACAAATAAAAGCAGAAGTGGATAAAGAAATACCAATTGATAAAATTTTCCAATTTAAGAATCTAATAAAAATTAGTAATAGTGGTAATGATAAACAGCACTACTTTGTTAATAGGGACAGTTTTGAAAAGCAAAAGCAAATTAATTGCAATGAAAACTAAATGCATATGCATGTAAACAAAGATTTTTTGGATGATAAATTGTGACTTACTGACTAAAGGATTTAGTGGGAGGGTAAGGAGAGACACAGTTTTGTGTAGCATTGCGCAGCTCCTACCTGGTGGGGAGTGCTCTGCACCACATCCTATTAGCCAAAATGAAAATTAAGAAGGTTTATGGAGGAAGATGTTTAAGTAGTGTTAAAATATGATTCAACTGTTTTAAAGTTTTGAATGGTTGTTTAAAAGGGAAAAAAAAAGTATTTGGTGATTTGCAGTGTATTGGTTGGGCAAATTGTGCTCTGTGAAATATGCAACACCCCAGTGGGTGAGTAGACAAGTAAGTATGTGTGTCCCCAAGAGCGTGTAAGTATTTGTGTGTTTATATATGTATAACTGAACTTGCTTTAGATTCATCATCTAATTTTTGGCAGCCATGGCTGTTGGCTAAAGTGTACTGTTTTACAAACCAAGATCATAGGAAAAGAAAATTTTACTTTCTTCAATCATAACTGTATTTGAACATTCCTTTCAAAATGTCTCCATTTAACTTACAGTGTGTTGGAAAATGAGGTGTGCTTTTCCCAAAATATCACTAAACCATTATTTAAGGTTAGGTTTATCTCACTTTTTGTCTCCCCCATCACTGTCGGAGTGCAGGTATGTAGTAGGTTCTCAATAAATATTTGCTGAGTTATTGAATTACTGGATGTTTGAACAAACACTAAATTGTAACTTGGTCCCTTTAAATAAAAGTTGAAGCAGTTATTGCTTTAAAAAAGTTTAAAGTTTCCTGTTTGCATGCATTTAGAAAACTGTAGGGTGGATGTAGTAATAGAGAAGTGATGTGAAAGGCTTTAGGCTTAAACAATGAATAACGTGAGAATGAATTTATGTGCACCATGTGTATGTAGCGTAAAATGCATCTCTTTTTCCAAGAAAAGTAATCTTTGACTTAATTATACCCTACTAGATTTTAATTCAAAAATGTGCTTGTAAGATGTGAGCACTATTAAGAAACTAATTTATGTAATAGGTACTAGTTGGTTTCAGTAATAAGTTATCATTTTACCCCAGGGCCATTGAATAACTTTGATCTACTGCCAGAATATCTGTGGGTCACTTTCTTGGGGTGTCTCCCTTAGGAGAGCAGAAGTTCCAATCTCAGCATCTTATTAACTCCTGTTTATCCTTCATCTTCCTCTTGCTTGCTTCCTTTCTACAACCATCTGGCTGCCCTCTCTTCTTTGTCTTTCTTTTCTGTTTTTTATCTGCCCCGCTCAATTTCTAAACAACAAGGAAAATTATTATTTGATGTGTCCTATTCTTTTTTGGGAGCAGGTTGTCAGCCAGTTGAGCTAGTGTTAAGCTGTTACATACTTTAAAGGACTGATGGGTTTACATATTAACTTATTGTAGGAAGTTTCACAGGGAAGGAGTTCTGAAAACAATACCATAACTGAAAGGACTGAAAGGGTTTGTCATTGTAGAACACCAGGCATTTTGGTAGGCAAAGGTAGGGTGTATGACTAATGTTTGGGAAGATGTGAGGAGCCACAAACTATCACATCTATGTCTCTGGGATATGTAAAATTTGCCCTATGTATTGATATTTTATTTACTTCATGTAATTCCTTACAATATGCAAACAATTTTAGTGCTAAATTATATTTTTAATTGTTAATGTGTAACTTTAATTTCTCTGTTGAGGTTATAAATGTTTCTCTTACCTTATTGCCAGATTTCACAGTGTTATCCAGGTACATTTCAGGGATATATAATACTCAGGATTTCAGAAAGCTCTTCCAGAAAGTATGAGAATGTGTTATTTATCTGTTCTTTGCTGTAGAAATAATTTTGAGTTATTCTATAATTTAAAATATAAGTAGATATCTTTTTAGGGTAAACAGGGTTTCATAATAGAATTTTGTGCAAGAGAAATTAAGAAAGAAACTAATGTTAGGTAATGTCTTGCAGTATAAAAAAAATTCAGATCCACTTTAGCACAAAAATATTTAAGTTTTTCTATTCTATTTATTCACATCCTAGATTATCTTTCAGTTTTTAGCTTCCTGAATTCGTTTTGAGTGTTCTTGAGTTTTCTTGGACATCTGTTTTGTGAATTCAAGTTTCTCCTATAAAATGGAGTGGATAATGCCTCTAAATGCTAATGGAGAGTAACTAAGGACTCGCTCTTCTTCAGGTTGACCTGGCCCTGTATCTATCAGTGTGTGGGCAGCAGATGGGAGGAGCCAAAAGCATACCTTTTACCAATAGACTTAGGACCAAAATGCGTATACCACAGCCTGAGTTACACAGCATTTCACTGTATAGCAGTCTTGTTAATATGTTTAGTATTGTGTAGACTTTCTCTTTGGATCAGTGTAGCATGTGGCAGTGTGTGGGATATGTGGTCACTAATGAAAGGCAGTGTGCAGTGACCCTTCTCCATCCTTGTGGTTTCTGTTGGCTGTGGAGACTTGTATGTGCCATGTGTATTGTGAGACCCTTTCCATGTTTTTTTGAATTACTTTAATTTCTTATGATATGTCAGTATTCCGTTACAAAAAGTTATTCTTGTAGGTTTTGACAAAAGGTCATCATTTACATTCTACAAGATTCAGAGAGGTTGTGTGTGAGGGAGAATTGTCCTGGACATCAGCTGAAGGAGATCAAGCTTTCAGTTTCCACGAAACTATGCTCAGTCTTCCACTTAGTGGAATAGATGCATAAACTTTAGGGGGTCTTTATTTCATTACCCATTCCTTTGACATGATTTTTAAAAATCATTATTTCTAATGAGAAATTTGCATAGATGTTAGCATTTTAGATTGTTTTCCAAGCAGACAAAACATAAAGACTCTTAGGAAGCACCCTGCACTTTGGGAATCTGAGGATGGAGGATCCCTTGAGCTCAGGAGTTTGAAAACAGCCTGGGCAACATAGGGAGACCCTGTCTCTACCAAAAAACAACAAAGAGAAATGCCTATATCTTAAAATATGATTCATAATTATACAAACCAGAAAATGAATCTCCTCATATTTCTTTATCATGAGTGAAAGCCTGATTTAAAAATTGATTTGAGTCTTAATCCTGTGTATCCCATATATTTATCTTTTTGTTTTATGTTGGTCCAAAAAATTTTTTAGGGGTTCGGCATTCTGCTGTTTAAGTCTAAATCTACTCACGGAGCTCTCCCCAGCTTTTATAGATTTCTTAACTCATAATTACCATCTCCAGAAAAATCCCAAACCTATAGCTGAATATCAGACTCCTTCAGAAACTTTAAAACTATACAGCTTTCTAGGCCACTCTTTTCAAAATTCTGAAATAGTAGGTGTGGGGTAGGCTTTTTGTACCTGCATTTTTTAAAAAAAGCTCTTCAGGGATTGTAATTAGCTGGCTTTGGGATTTGTTCACTTGTTCTTCTTTAAAAATGATCACACATGTCTCTTAGTGTCATCTCATCTATTTGTCTGGTTTTAGTCTTGCACAGGATGTCGAGTTCTGCTGTGGAAATTTCCTTTGAGCTGCTTTTTCAGACAGCACTGAAAAGATTAAGGAATTGGAGCTGACTGGAGCCAGGAGACATTATTAAGTCCTAAGAGACAAAGGCATTATAACTGGGCATAGAAACAGGACAATCCAAAGAACAAAGGAAGATGTTGTCAAACACATAGAGAGAAGGAGCGTCAGAAGACACAACACAAATGCAAATATAGGTTGCCCGTTATATTTGAATTTTAGGTAAATAATGGATACTTTTTAGTATATATCCCAAATATTGCATAGAACATATTTATACTAAAATTTTATTCTGCACTGATGATAAAATAATTACACAAAAATGACATATTGTTTACCTGAAATTCAAATGTAAATATAAATGGGAATTCTGTATTTAATTTGGCACCCCTATCTGATGTGAAAGAAGGGCCATGGCATACTGTTGAGACTCAGCAGTGTAGCATACAATAGTCATTCAATTAAACTAGCCCCAGAAGCAGGCTTTATTTTAAAATAGATTTATTTTTTAGTTTGTTTATTGTTTCCTTGATAATTACTTGAATGACAGCTTTGTAACTGATCGAATAAACTTCCATTTTCTTGTCCCTCTTCCTGGGAGAGTTGTATAGTCTTTTTTTTTTCCAATCTCACAGGTGAATGGATGTGCTAAAAATTTGCCTTTTCTTATTAGCAGCATTCTGTATGTGTAATCAGAATTGCTTTTAGAATTAAAAATCTGAAGCACATATTTATGTCACCCTAATGTAGATATCCAGCTTTTTAATGCCAATCCTGAAGAGGGCTTTTATCTGTTTAATCTTCACAAATCCTTGAATTTGCTAATATAAATTTGCTAACAATGATGTATTGAAGGTAGCACGGCATTTTTGCCAGCTAAATTTGGTAAGGTTAAAGAAGGTAATAAATATAAAATGATTTTTATTATAAGGGGAGTAATAAGATTCTTGCATTTTATGTCCCCAGATACATGAATATAAATGCAATAACTCATCAATGTAATTTAATTTACTTGAAATGAATTATTTTAAAGTGGGTTTCAGCTAATGTTTCTGTTTTAGGTATTGAGCAGAATTTTGTTATTTGTTAGGGAAATGTCAAGTTAGCTATTAGAAGGTGGTAGTCTCAGTGTTTTAGGTACAGTTTACTAGCTCAGGCCTCCTTACTGGATAGGCCAGGACAGAGCAACAGTGCTAGTTGCCTACCCAATGGCCATTCTCTAGCTACCCTTCTTCTTTCACAAATCCTTGGTTTTATTCAGCTATTAGGTACCTGTTATTATACAGAGATGACTGGGTTCCTCTTGAGTCCCCAGAGTGAATCTTGATTGGTCAGTCATGATATTCCATTTCCCTTACCCAGTGTTTTCTTTAGGAATGCACACTTGAATCAATTCTTCAGTGATATGTGGGAGAAAATATGATAGAAGGAGGATGCTGATTCTGGGAGAATTTTCTCCCTTTTTTTAAATTTTAGAATAAAATTGTTTCCTTCTTCAGTTTTTGTTTATTGTTGTATGAGGATGCTTTGCACAGCGTTAATGTGGATTTCTTTGGAGACAGTAAACTTGAAGACAAAAGCTAGCACGTGGAGAATGTAGACAGGTGGAAAAGGCCTGGGACCTGAAATACTTCACTTAAGAGTTAAATTAACTAACTCTGGAACTCTTTTACTTTCGGACTTTTTGAGATATCTGATGATAATCCCCCCCGCTCAACCCCCGCTTATTGTTTAACAGGGCGTTTTGAGTTGGAGATTCTATTACTTTCAGTGAAAAGCATCCTAGCTACATTAAAGGTATAAAGATAGACCTTAATGTTTATCATATTGAAAGTCTGCTATTCCTTATCCTAGAAGGATGGTGCACAAAGATGATGAGCTGAAAGTCCCTTGCCTTCTGCTGCTGCTTTTCTTCTTTTGCAGATAGCCACTTCTCATCCATGTAATACCTGGTCAAGAAAGAAAGCAAAACCTTCAGACATTTCTGAGGAAAGTAATTTAATGTCATATTTTCTTCTCCTGAAAGCAACTCTGTTAAACCACTTACTACCTACTGGAAAAGGCCATTGTGTGGCATGAGTTGGTCAGCATCTTTAAGCTTTTACAATGACTCACAGTTGTCTGCTCCTGAGGCTGTCCGAATACTTTGTGATAAACATAAAGTCACTGTTTCTTGCAGATATGGCTTCAGCATATGGAACTGTGCCATGAAATGCCAGATGGTACGGAGGCACAAAGTTCTTCCTGCCTGAGAGCAATATCATCTGCAAAACAGAGCTACCCAGGCTGCGTCTCAACAAAGAAATCCTTTGCTGTTCTTTTGGCCTCATTGAGTCTGTCCATGAACTTATTATTTGGACAACATACAGCTATCTTAGAATTCTTTTCTCAGGTTTTGTCTGCTCCCTCTTCACTCACTTGCTTCAGTGCTAGAGACTTTGCTCAATGGTTATGACAAGATACATTCTTCAAGAAGTAATAGTGAACGGTGAATTTTCTTCTACTATAGATGATTCACACCAGCAAATACTGTACTTAAGGTGGGGTATATTGAAGATTGGCATCTGCGTTTAAGAAATCTGAATCTTAGTAAGGAAAAGGCCACATAAGCAAGTGACAGATGTATGTATGAGGTACAGAAGTGGCACAAAGAGGATAGGATGACATAATTTGGGGGCAACAGGAAGAAGGAGATTTCTTGGAGGTGTCAACTGAATTAGGTTCTAACAGATGAAAGGGTATTCTGGGCAGAGGAAGCAAACAGTGTGTGCAAAGGCAAAATGAGCATAAACGACATGAATGGGATGGTGTTTTGAAGGTAAATGGGGAGGAGAGGGGCTTTTACCTGTTCAAGCTGATTAAATCATGTGATTGGCCCCAAGCATAGCCAGTGGCTAAGAGCATATCAGTCAGATGTAGCTGGTTCTGGCCCCAAATTTTGTGAACTGGGTAACTTTCTTAAATTATCTAGGCCTTAGCTTCTTCATTTGGAAAACACATTGAACCCACCTTATAGGGAGGTGACATTAAAATAATATATGTAAAGAGGTTAGAATTGTGCTGAGTGCATTGTAAATGGTCAATAAAGGTTAGCTATTATGACTCGCTGTTACATTAGTCATATATTAAGGGTGGTCAAGGGGGAATCATACTGTTTCTAAAGGATGAGCCCCTCATTATTTTAACTTGACATAGTCCACTGGAATTATTTGTGGAAAAGCATTGGGTAGAAATTTTCTCTGGCTTATGACAGGCTCTGTTTTTGATTTTGTTAGGACAGTAAAGGGTCACAGCGTGTATTGAGCTTCCTTCCTTCCCCTGCTTTTTTCCATAGCACATGTCTGAGAAGACTTGTTTGCAAAACCTCCTCGATTTTGTCAGATCTTAACGGGTGGCTGGGTTTTGGGGAGAATGACTTTTGATTGCAATGAGAACTTCTCAGAATGGCTCATTAAAGTTTCTATTTCTCTTCAACTCTCTACCTCCACAGTCATCTCTCAGTTGCTGCTTGCAACAGAGATCACTCAGGCTGCTATTTGTGATAATTGGTTTACATTTGCTTTTGATGAGGTTATATTCTTAGTGGGGACCATTAGAGGCTATTATAATGGTCCTTTTCACTCTCAGAGAAGTGAGTGAGGCAGATGCTGTTAATGAATAAGAGAGTCCTAAAGCAGAATTTTGGAAGATAATGACCAACAAGACTTGCCAGTTTTTCTCTCTTAACTACTTATTACCATGTTCAGGGAGAGTCCTGTTGAATAACTCCTCGGCACTTACCTTGATTATCGTTTGTAAGGCTCAGGTGAATGAAGACATAGACTCAAATAAGAATACACCAGTGGGTGAGGGAAATGTAGTGACAGAGCAAGCTTGTCCGGCCCACAGGTGGCATGTGGCCCAGGATAGCTTTCATTGTGGTCCAACACAAATTTGTAAACTTTAAAACATGAGGGGTGTGTGTGTGTGTGTGTGTGTGTGTGTGTGTGTGTGTGTGTGTGATTTAGCTCATCAGCTATCGTTAGTGTTAGTGTATTTTCCATGTGGCCCAAGACAATCTGCTTCTTCCAGTGTGGCCCAGGGAAGCCAAAAGATTGGACACCCCTGTGATAGAGTAAAAACTGTGGATTGGGGTTCAGGAAACCTAGGTTAGGCTCCCAGTTCTGTGACCTAACTGGGTCTGTACCTTAATCTCTTAGTCTGTTTTCTTATCTATAATGTGGGGGTTGGGGGTATTCTTTTATTCTTTTTTTGTGGTTCTGAATGTTTGAAATCTGGTATTCCAAACTAAGAACGTATGTTAACTTGAATTAGCCACGTTTCAAGTGCTCAATAGCTGCATGTGGTTAGTGACCACTGTGTTGGACAGCACAACTGTGAATCCACCTATTGTTAATTATTCACCAGCATCCATCTTAATTATTTGTTTTTGCTTGTGGCTTCTGCAATTGCTGAAATAAAATGGCCATGTATTTCTAAAATTACAGCAATTATAAAGCATTTAATATGTGTTAAGTACTTTTATTCTAGCATTTAATGCAACAACCCTATTACATGTCTATTGTTACTGTCCTTATTATGTAGATGAAGAACTTGAGGCACTGAGGTTAAGGGATCTGCTTAAGACCCTACAACTTGTGGCGGAATCTTGGATAAAAACAGAAGTAGTCTGACTTCAGAGCTCTTATTATTTCTTCTTCCCCATTAATAATATATAAGCTTACTAATTAATAAAATAGGTTAAGATATCTATGATAGACTTTTCTGATCCATTGTGGTGGGTTGAAATTATCTGGAATTTTTATTATTGCATGATAAACTGACTTTTTTTGTGAGGTCAAGCAAGCATGAGCATAGAGGATGTGGCTATCCTAGTAAGGAATAGTTTTATAGCAACCGACTGATATTTGCTTTCCGTTACTTCATTTATTCATTCTTTAAAAAAAATGAGGATATTCTATGTGCTAGGCCTAATCTATAATGTTGGTTTTAGCCTGAAATCAGCAGGCTAAAACCAAGTTCTTATCTTAAAGCAGCTTTTGTTCTAATAGAAAGACTTAAAAAATAAGCAAATAAATGCATACAAGCTGTATACAACACATTGCATGGGGATAAACACCTTTTATTGAAAGAAGTCTGTAGCTATGAGGGAATCAGGGAATAATATGGTAATCGGAAAGAATATAGGCTTTGGGATCAAGGTGCTGGTTGAAATTCTATCCCTGTCTCTTACTAGATGTGAGGTTAAGTAAGATCCTTAACTTCTTTGAGCTTAGTTTCATCCTTTGTAACAAATACAGAGAATTTTAAGAAGATTAATGAGACATGTTAGAAGAGGGCAAAGTTTCAATTATGCGGGATGAAAATGTTCTGGGGATCTAGTGTATAGCATAGCGACATAATTAATAATATATTTTATACTTGAAATTTGCTAAGAGTAGACCTTAAATGTTCTCACTGCTCCTATCACACACACACACAAAGACATAATAGGTAACTGTAAGATGATAGGTGTGTTAATTAGCTTAGTTTGAATTATTTAACAGTGTAACTTATATCAAAATGTTGTATACTTTGTATACCTTAAATATTTACAGTTTTTACTTGTCAGTTATAGTTCAATAAAGTAAAAAAAAAACATGAAAAATGAGATCCACATGGAATGTGGTCAGGAGAGCATGGCAAGTAAACTCATGGAATAATTCATGGATTTAACATTTGGAGCTTAGCATTCACCAGTTCCCTGCCACTCGCTACCCCCACCACCACCCCCACGCCGACAATGCCATAATGATATGTAATTTTACAGAGGTTTGAATTGAACTGGGAGGTCAATGAGAATGTGGATTGGCATCATTCACTTAGTGCTGAGTGAGCCTAGACTGGGTTGGGGTCCATTTGTTCACCATGTAATGGGATTTTGCTGTTCTGTACTTAGCACTTAGTTTACATTTTATTATAAAACATATTAATATGGTGTTTATAAATTTTGGGCTTTTAAATTGTCCTGTCAACACTGTGTGACAGTGGAATTCGATTTGCCAAAATAACTGTTTTCAATCTATATCCGGCCAACTTAGGTGTTCACTGTTTGCTGGGGCAAGTTCATTGGATAAGGAGTTTTTCACATGAAATAGCATGGAAAAATGTTTTAGAATAAATTAAGGTGAACTTTAGTTGCAAAAAAAAAAAACACACGATAGTACCATGGTATTTTTCCTCTGGTTAGGTACAGTACCTCATTTGACTTTGTATTACTTTTTATTAGTTAGGACTTAATACCATATTACTGTTAACTGCATTTTACCAGTAAATCCTGATAAGAGTGGTCAGGATGTATGGAGGTTTTATTTCTCTCTCATGTCAAGGAAGTTGGGAGGTAGGTGGTCTAGGGTTGCATTCCTGCTCTACTCTGTGGTGTGAGGCACTTTTTATCTTGCTGCCTCACCATCTTCATTAATCAAGGTGACACTTCAGCTAGCACATCAAATTCCATTCAGCAGGAAAATAAAAAAGAGAAAGAAGCAAAATGTGTTTGCTTCAGCCACCTGTTGTAGTTTCCTGGAAGTCAGGCATACATTTGCTTACATCTGGTTGGTCTTAACTTGGTCATTTGACCATGTCTATACCTATCAGGTGAACCTGGTATTTGTAGTGTTAGATGGGCATATTCACCGTCCCAAATATCTGTGCTTATGGAAGAGGACAGGAAAGTTTCTTTGAATAGGACACTGATAATATCAGCACATCCACAGGATTTATAATGTATTAGACGTGGCTGGAGCCCCCTATTATTCTGATATACAGCTTGGGATGCATTGTTATTTCAAAAACATGGAAGGCACTGATGATTTTGCTTCAGTGGTTTGATGTAGCTGTTTTTGACAGTGTTGATAGGAAGGGAAGAAGAAAATAGTACTGATCCTTTAGCGTTTTCCTGTTAATATCTTTCTTTAATTGACAAACCTGAAAGCTATGCCTTTGTGCATTTTAAGAAACATCCATGCCTAGACTAAAGCCTTTTACCTGTTTGAAAAACCTTTCTCATTTTACTACTCTTTGACATGAGGTAAATGCACACCCACGCCCCAATCCTGGAGGGACCCACAAGTTTTCTGCCACTTTGCTGTGGAATCTGTGACTACTTTTACTTGCTAGGATGTCACACAGCTTCCACTGTAAGTACTGAGACTCCTGATGGGTTCTGCAGGTCAGGACAGGCTCCATACAGCTATGGTTGCTAGGTTCCTGGGTTGCATATTGGCTGGTCTCCTGCTGTAATATAAATCCTGGCTTAAGTCTTTAGTTGATCCATGATTTAGAATGAAAAGGATGAAATCTAATTTGAATATGAAAAAATACCTAAGAAACATGAGACACCTCTGAACCCTAGAATCTAAGTGTTTTTCTGGTGGCAGTTATTTTTCTTGTGGATGAAGTATCACAGCCAGGTCAGATTTATGAAATTTAGTTTTTTTTCTTTTTACAAGGCTAATCTGTTGGTTGTATTTAGATGTTTGAAATGATATTTATGTTTTAGCTAAGTTTCTGCAATTTAGTTTTATATAGAATGCGCCTTATAAATTCCTGATAGATAATTTCTGCTGGCCAAATTTTCCTTCATATTTAAAAATATTTTATTCATTGATAAATATAGTAGTCAAAATTAAACATTAAAATTAACATGTTATGTTAATTTTAAATTAACATTAAAACATATGCTATGTTTTAATTAAACATATGCTAAATAATATTATTTAAAATTAAAACGTGCTAAATAATAATAAATCAACTGCCCCAAATAATATTCATTGATAGATTATGCTAAACTGAAGGAATATATATAATGGCAGATTCAGTATTCTTTCCTTAATCCTGAACTGGTGAATATTTTTGAAATGACCTGGAGGAGACTATGGAGAATATATTATTATGTTAGTGATTATAACAAAGCTAAGAGAGCTCTGTAGTCATCGGGTGAAGGAATCAGAATTCTGAAAAAAATTCTTCACTAGAACAGTGTCCCAAATACATCTAGCAAGATGAAACATGGTTTACTGAGGCACATGTAAGAATGTTTTAGAAGTTTTTGTTGATTATAAGCACAATGTGAGTCAGTTGATGTGACTGCCAAGAAGAGTTAATTGGTTTTTGGTTTGAATTAATAGACATAGAATGCTTAGAATGTGGGAAGTGGCCCTCCCACTTGTGTCTCTGTTGGCCACACTATCCTCAGAGAATGGTGATCAGTGTATCTAGTACATTTTAAAAGGGACATTACTATTGTAGTGAGTTTCATTTGCTTAATCTTACAGTTTTCCAAGTGTTTTCCTTTTGAATTTTTATATCAAAGGACATTATTATTATATATTTTAATTAGTTTGGTTTTTTTTTTTTAGATGGAGTCTCCCTCTGTCACCCAGGCTGGAGTGCAGTGGCATGATCTTAGCTCACTGCAACCTCCACCTCTCGGGTTCAAGTGATTCTTCTGCCTCAGCCTCCCAAGTATCTGGGACTACAGGCACACGCCACCACACCCAGCTAATTTTTTTTTTTTTTCAGTAGAGATGGGGTTTCACCATGTTGGCCACACTGGTCTTGAACTCTTGACCTCAGGTGATCTGCCTGCCTTGGCCTCCCAAAGTGCTGGGATTACAGGCATACGCCACTGCACCCAGCTTGTTTAGATTTTTTAAAAAGCTATAATAGCAACTCTGCACATCTGTAAACTCAGAACTTATGATCCATTGCATCCAAGTATCCTTCATACTTAGTTTTATTTAACATGGTGATTTTTATGGCAAATTGGAATGTATCCTTAGGAGAGCACCCAGGATATTGGAGCAAACTGGCAAAATTTATTCCAGAAAAGAGAAAACTCATAAATCATTTTTTGTCCCCAAAGTCTTGAAATACTATATTAAAGAATGAAAGTAACACTTAGTCTGTTTTATCTTAGATAGTGTATAGTATAGAGTTGTGTGGAAGCCATAGGGACACTGATTTCAATTTTTATAATTGTCCCAAATTAGAATAGGATTCACTGAGGTAATAAAAGGATGTATGTATGTGTGTGTATATTAATAGGCCCAATTGGAATCTGAAAGTCTACTTTTGTAGATATTGTACAGATTAATGCATTGATTAGAATGTTGAATAGGATAATTACTGTGGTTATTTTCTGATGATCTTGGTCTGAGCTTTTTTGAAACTCTCAAGACTGTAATATTTAAAAAAATAGACACAAAGTCAAAGTGAAATTTTTACCTGAAAGGAGAATTTTAAAAATTGGTGTGTTCTCCAGTCTCCATGTAGGATAGGATTTAAGCTGTTCACAGTGCTTCATAACTGTTTTGAGTTTCAAGATGTACAAAGCTGCTGTTACAGCTTATTTTAAATCTAAATTAATTAGAATTTATAAAGGGTTATTTCACTTGAAAATTCAAAATGAATAAAGTGCTACATGTTGAAAAATCTCTTTCACCTTTATTTTCTGTCTGTCCAGTTCCCACAGCCATCCTTCTTCCCTAGTTCCTGTCTGTATATGGAAGCAAATTCACATCCATGTTATTTGCCCATTTGCTATGTGAGTGGTGACTTATTTTAACTGCTATTCTATAACTTGCTTTCTGCCTCAAGATATTTTTAAAATATTTAAAATCAGTACATAGAGAACATTTACATTCTTTCAATGCAATGACTAGTATACCACTGTTTAGATATGGCATAATTTAGTCTCCTATATTTGCATATTTAGGTTATTTTCCATGTTTTTGCTATTAAGAATTATGTGGTAAATAACCTTGTACACATGTTATTTTGCACATGTGCAGGTTTATCTGTAGTATTGATCCAATCCCAAAGTGGAATTGGTGATTCCAACTACATGTACTTTTAAAATGGTTTCTCATACAGTTTTAGTTTGTACTCTTTTTGTAAATATAGGCTTGTTTTCATGGATTAAGACTTTTTTATCTGAACATATCAATTTTGTCCATTTTTCTGTTGGTTTATTTGTGATGTTCTTATTGGAACTCTGTATATGCTTAGAAATGAACTCTTTGGGTAATGAGTTGCAAGTATTTTTTTTTTCTAGTTAATCTTTTCCTATTTTGCTTATGGTATTTTTTGCCTTGTAAAGTTTATTTTTAATGCAAATAAATTTATGACATTTCAATATTTTTAATAGAATTTTTTAAAGAAGTTTTAGCTTCACAACAAAATTGAGCTTGAGTGGATGGTACAGAAATTTCTCATATATATCCTGCCCCCACACATGCATAGCCTACACTGTTACCAACAACTGATCTTTTTACTGTCTCCATAGTTTTGCCTTGTCCAGAATGTCATTAGTTGGAGTCGTACAGTATGCAGCCTTTTTACATTGGCTGCTTTTACATAGAAGTATGCATTTAAGGTTCCTTCATGTCTTTTCATGGCTTGATAGCTTATTTCATTACTTGCTAAATAATATTCCATTGTTTGGATGTACCCGAGTTTATCCATTCATCTACTGAAGTTTTGGCAATTATGAAAAAAGCTACTTTAAACATTTGTGTACAGGTATTTGTGTGGACATAAATTTCCAACTCCTTTGGGTAAGTACCAAGGACTGTGATTACTGGATCATATGATAGAAGCGTATTAGTTTGTAAGAAACCATCAACCAGTTTTGCAAAGTAGCTATACCATTTTGCTTTTCCAGTAGTAAAGAATGAGAGTTCCTGTGGTCTATATCCTTGCCAGCATCAAGTGTTTTCTGTGTTCTGGATTTTGTTCATTCTAATGGGTTTGTAGTAAATCTCATTATTTTAATTTGCATTTCCCTGATGACATGAGGTGGAAAATCTTTTATATTATTTTAACACCATTCATTGAGTAGACCATCAACTACTACAGATTTGAGTTGCTATATAGGTGTTTTATAGTACATTTCTGATTGTGTTTCGGTATGTTTCTTCGATCTGTTCCACTGGTCTATCTCTTGGTATACAGTATGGTTTATCTTGATAATGCAAATAGCTTTTAGGAAACTCTGCTTTCTGACAGCTATCCTCAGTGCTAGATTTTAAGTTTAGTTTTCTTTTCCTGCCCCAATCTTGCCTATGTGAAAATGTAGACTTCCTCTTTATGCTAATAAAGTATCCATTTATTTGCTTTCTGTATGTAATTGTCATATTTGATCCATTTTATGTCTTAAATGTAACTGCAGTATCTTCTATTCATAAAAATGTTGAAGCCTGACATTTAGCCAGGGGCCTCTGGCATATTTTGTGAACTGTATCAACTTTGTTGGAGCTTCCAAGAAGATGATTTGCTCAAACCTCCTTTCCTTGATTCATATCCATGAATTTTCTACACCGTAATTACCAAAGAGTAACTTATTGTTATAATAGTGGAACTTAATTACTAATGATGTAGAAATTGCAAATATGGTAGTTTAGAAGAATTTTTAAAGAAAAAAAAAGTCTTTGATAAAATAAAATTAAATGAAAAAATACACAGGTTCTAGTTTTTTAAGAGTATGTATTTTATTGGGGGCGGAGCAAGATGGCCGAATAGGAACAGCTCCAGTCTCCAACTCCCAGCGCGAGCGACACAGAAGACCGGTGATTTCTGCATTTTCAACTGAGGTACTGGGTTCATCTCACTGGGGAGTGCCAGACAATCGGTGCTGGTCAGCTGCTGCAGCCCGACCAGCGAGAGCTGAAGCAGGGCGAGGCATTGCCTCACCTGGGAAGCACAAGGGGGAAGGGAATCCCTTTTCCTAGCCAGGGGAACTGAGACACACAACACCTGGAAAATCGGGTAACTCCCACCCCAATACTGTGCTTTAAGCAAACAGGCACACCAGGAGATCATATCCCACACCTGGCCGGGAGGGTCCCACACCCACGGAGCCTCCCTCATTGCTAGCACAGCAGTCTGTGATCTACCCGCAAGGCAGCAGCGAGGCTGGGGGAGGGGCGCCCGCCATTGCTGAGGCTTAAGTAGGTAAACAAAGCTGCTGGGAAGCTCGAACTGGGTGGAGCTCACAGCAGCTCAAGGAAACCTGCCTGTCTCTGTAGACTCCACCTCTGGGGACAGGACACAGTAAACAATAACAAACACAGCAGAAGCCTCTGCAGACGCAAACAACTCTAGAACCACATGATTATCTCAATAGATGCAGAAAAGGCTTTTGACAAAATTCAACAGCCCTTCATGCTAAAAACGCTCAATAAATTTGGTATTGATGGAACGTACCTCAAAATAATAAGAGCTATTTATGACAAACCCACAGCCAATATCATACTGAATGGGCAAAAACTGGAAAAATTCCCTTTGAAAACTGGCACAAGACAGGGATGCCCTCTCTCACCACTCCTATTCAATATAGTGTTGGAAGTTCTGGCTAGGGCAATTAGGCAAGAGAAAGAAATCAAGGGTATTCAGTTAGGAAAAGAAGAAGTCAAATTGTCCCTGTTTGCAGATGACATGATTGTATATTTAGAAAACCCCATTGTCTCAGCCCAAAATCTCCTTAAGCTGATAAGCAACTTCAGCAAAGTCTCAGGATACAAAATTAATGTGCAAAAATCACAAGCATTCTTATACACCAGTAACAGACAAACAGAGAGCCAAATCATCAATGAACTTCCATTCATAATTGCTTCAAAGAGAATAAAATACCTAGGAATCCAACTTCCAAGGGATGTAAAGGACCTCTTCAAGGAGAACTACAAACCACTGCTCAGTGAAATAAAAGAGGACACAAACAAATGGAAGAACATACCATGCTCATGGATAGGAAGAATCAATATCGTGAAAATGGCCATACTGCCCAAGGTAATTTATAGATTCAATGCCATCCCCATCAAGCTACCAATGAGTTTCTTCACAGAATTGGAAAAAACTGCTTTAAAGTTCATATGGAACCAAAAAAGAGCCCGCATCTCCAAGACAATCCTAAGTCAAAAGAACAAAGCTGGAGGCATCACGCTACCTGACTACAAACTCTACTACAAGGCTACAGTAACCAAAACAGCATGGTACTGGTACCAAAACAGAGATATAGACCAATGGAACAGAACAGAGTCCTCAGAAATAATACCACACATCTACAGCCATCTGATCTTTGACAAACCTGAGAGAAACAAATGGGGAAAGGATTCCCTATTTAATAAATGGTGCTGGGAAAATTGGCTAGCCATAAGTACAAAGCTGAAACTGGATCCTTTCCTTACTCCTTATACAAAAATTAATTCAAGATGGATTAGAGACTTAAATGTAAGACCTAATACCATAAAAATCCTAGAGGAAAACCTAGGTAGTACCATTCAGGACATAGGCATGGGCAAAGACTTCATGTCTAAAACACCAAAAGCAACGGCAGCAAAAGCCAAAATTGACAAATGGGATCTCATTAAACTAAAGAGCTTCTGCACAGCAAAAGACACTACCATCAGAGTGAACAGGCAACCTACAGAATGGGAGAAAATTTTTGCAATCTACTCATCTGACAAAGGGCTAATATCCAGAATCTACAAAGAACTCAAACAAATTTACAAGAAAAAAACAAACAAACCCATCAAAAAGTGGGCAAAGGATATGAACAGACATTTCTCAAAAGAAGACATTCATACAGCCAACAGACACATGAAAAAATGCTCATCATCACTCACCATCAGAGAAATGCAAATCAAAACCACAATGAGATACCATCTCACACCAGTTAGAATGGCGATCATTAAAAAGTCAGGAAACAACAGGTGCTGGAGAGGATATGGAGAAATAGGAACACTTTTACACTGTTGGTGGGATTGTAAACTAGTTCAACCATTATGGAAAACAGTATGGCGATTCCTCAAGGATCTAGAACTAGATGTACCATATGACCCAGCCATCCCATTACTGGGTATATACCCAAAGGATTATAAATTATGCTGCTATAAAGACACATGCACGCGTATGTTTATTGCAGCACTATTCACAATAGCAAAGACTTGGAATCAACCCAAATGTCCATCAGTGACAGATTGGATTAAGAAAATGTGGCACATATACACCATGGAATACTATGCAGCCATCAAAAAGGATGAGTTTGTGTCCTTTGTAGGGACATGGATGCAGCTGGAAACCATCATTCTTAGCAAACTATCACAAGAACAGAAAACCAAACACCACATCTTCTCACTCATAGGTGGGAACTGAACAATGAGATCACTTGGACTCAGGAAGGGGAACATCACACACCGGGGCCTATCATGGGGAGGGGGGAGGGGGGAGGGATTACATTATACCTGATGTAAATGACGAGTTGATGGGTGCAGCACACCAACATGGCACAAGTATACATATGTAACAAACCTGCACGTTATGCACATGTACCCTACAACTTAAAGTATTATAATAATAAATTAATTAAAAAAAAAAAAGAGTATGTATTTTAATTATCAAGCAAAGGAGTTGGCACAAGTGATCAGTAAGGTCTTCTTCAGTTCATTGTCATTCTTTGCATACATTTCCATTGCCATTATTTCACTTGACTTGCAAGGAGAAGCTCTTCTTGGCATTTCCAGAGCTTAGTAACTATAGTGCTCTCAGCTGCCTCACTCTTAGCAGTTGCTGTCCCATTTCCATTTGGTCCCTTTTGTGAATCATGCTTAGAGAGCTAAAGTCATGAACTTAATTTGCGTTGCTAGTACACACACATATAAAAGGTCCCTGCTTTCATTTTCTTAACATTATAGAAATGGATATTGTAATATAATGATGATGTTCCTGCACCTTAGCTTGGTTAAGCTTCCTCTAAAATGAAGGAGATAACTTAGTAAAGAAATGGAATGGTCTTCTTTCTTCACTGCGCAGGGCAAAAGGTTATTTTTCCCCTGGGTACAATAGGACACTTTTTAATTTTTTTTTTTTTTAATTCTGTTACTCCCAGTTACAGTTTCTTTACAAACTGTCTTGTTTGAGTCCTAAATAAAACCGATTTTTTGAAAGAGCTTGTCTTTCTTATATTTGAATCGCAGTTTAATAAGCCTTTTGAACAGATTTATACTTACTTCACATCAGCCTTCTTTTTGAAGCCAAGTCATACCAGTTTAGTCTACCTAATCCTTTAATCATTTTATCCTCAGCATGTTTCCAGATGCTTCGCATCCCTCTGTAGGTTCTAGAACTGGAATGAGTTTGTTAATAAAGTCTGATCAGGATCTAATGAAATGGATTATTTCTTTGTTGTTTCGTATATATTTTGGAATTTGTTGTTTTATCTCCAAGACTATGTTGTTTTCTCTCCAGCTAAGCATAAAAAAAAAGGTTCTGCGTTACCTGAGATCTAAGATGCTTTATTTCTAGTGAAGTACATGCCCCTGTGTGTGCAGGGCTTGGTGCCTAGAAGGGCTCTCTGCATTCGGCTTAGTGTTCTCTGTTCCTGCTCTCTTGAAATTCTTAATAGTATTTTTACTAAAAAGCTCCTTATTTTTATTTTGCACTGGGCCCTACAAATTAAGTAGCTCACCCTGCTTGTCGTTGATGATTAGAGGACATGACTGATAGTCACATTTCATGTCTAATTCACCCTCTGTAATAATTATGGAAGCTACACCCAGGGTAAGGACCCCTGGTTGTAAACTTCCCCAGTTCAGAGCATTTTCTCCTATGTGCTCAAAGACGCTTTCACTGCCTACCTGCTGCCTCTCTGTTCTCTTTTGGCTTTGTCTTCTTTGTCTTCTCCTTATTTATCTAAACTCAGTTGTTGATGTATGTTTGTTCACGAAATCCACATTTTCGCATGCAATGGTTGTTCTTTCCAGAGGGATCTTTCTTAGGGTCCATTCTGTCTTTTTAGTCTTTCTACCTATTACCTCTTGTCCAAGGCATCCCTCCCTCATCTCTAAGCTCTTCTCTACTTTCTCTATTTAGAACAGCTTGAAATTTTGTATAATATTATTAATATTAACTACTAGTTACTTTCTTATCCAAATTTTAGATTTTCTCTGTCTCTATAAAGAAACTGGGATGGCAATTGTGAGAATTCTGGAAATTTGGGGTAGAAATTTGGATTCCACTTCCACATCAAGATTACGGAGTACATGAAATGACTTGGAAATGTTTTAAAGTCTAACCATTAGTGTCTTGGTACAGTGGCTCTTGCCTGTAATCCCAGCACATTGGGAGGCCAAGGCAGGTGGATCATTTGAGGTTAGGAGTTTGAGACCAGTCTGGCCAACATCTCTACTAAAAATACAAAAATTAGCAAGGCATGATGGCGGGCATCATAATCCCAGCTACTCAGGAGGCTGAGGCAGGAGAATTGCTTGAACCCAGGAGGTGGGGGCTGCAGTGAGCCAAGATTTCACAACTGCACTCCAGCCTGGATGACAGAGCTTGACTCCATCTCAAATAAAGTCTAACCATTAGTACAAGTAGTAGGATATTTTAGCTTTTACTTTTCTTTACTATAAAGTTAATTTAGGTGTGAAATCTAATGTACATACAGCAAATATAATTTTTAATAGTCATTATTTTTTCATGTACTGGCCAATTTATCTGCTTATTTTCTCTTTTTCTTGTAGCTTAACAAACAACAATTGCAGTTACTGAAAGAACGATTCCAGGCCTTCCTCAATGGGGAAACCCAAATTGTAGCTGATGAAGCATTTTGCAACGCAGTTCGGAGTTATTATGAGGTAAGTTTGAAGAGCTTTGTTTTTGACTTTCTGATACATTTTAAAGATTTCTATTATTTTTATGGCTTCCCCATTTTAAAGAAGCTTGCTGGTCTGACAGGAAGGCTGTGATTTTGCAACCTTTTTGAAAGCATTGTTAGTTCTATTTCACAATTGCAAAGCTCTAATTCCACAGCCTGGATTTGAGAGATAAACAGAATCGAAATTAGTCACATCTTATGAGGAGAAGTAAACTATTTAGAAAAATCTTCTGGCAGTGATTGATACAGCTGACTATAGCCATCTTTAGATCCACATGTCTAAATTATCCTTTTAAATCTGGATTTCAATAGTAAATTGCCATCTTATGCGATTTTGTTCCCTAAGCTTTATAATAATTAAAGCTAGTAACTAATTTCAAGAGGATAAATTGAATTCTCTTTTCTTCCTAAAGAAATAACACTACCAATACCACCCTGCTATTTCTTCTGATTCTAGCTTGTGACTCAGGAATTTCTCTATGGTTTTCCTATGAGCACCAGTTTTCACACATGGTCATTAACTGCTTCAGTGAATTGCCACTAGCTGTTAGTTTAGAGAGTTCCCTTTTTGCCTAAGCGTTTCAGAGCCATTTGAGGGAATGGATTCCTTTCATTGTGCAGGTACTCAACAACTTTCAGCTGAAGAAGCATAGTATGCAAATATATATAAGACGAATAAACAAGGGAAAGTGTGGAGATACAATGGATCTGAACTTACCTGAGGCAAGAATATTTTTGTGTAAACATATTAAATAATCGGTAGTTAACTGATTGGATTTATAATAGTGATGGTATACATCAGAGGTTAATTAATGCAACTCTAGAGAAGTTTACCTTCCCCCAAGCCTCAGCCTATTGAATTAAATGAAATAATGGAAGTTTTGCTGACTAAATATGTATATGACATAAATCTAATGTCAAGAGTGGGTATGTCCAACTGGACCTTGACTCAGAATATCTTAACAAGTATAGGAGCTCAAAATTTTAACACATATAGGACCTTAGATTTCCCCTTGTAAGAGTCAGAGGAAGATTTCATCATGTAAAATTCAGGATTTGAATCTTACAGTATTAACTGTAAATTTCTATATTTGCCTCATGTACTTAAACTAAAGAAAAGCCAAAAGTCTGTATTTGGGATGAAGGAAATGTAGCTCAGGGAAGTAATCTGTATAAAAAGATAAAAAGTTTTTAGTGAAACAGTAGGCTCATGTTTGGTTTTGATAAATGCACTGCTGTATTCTAAGATGATAAGGTTAGGGAAACTGAAATTGAGTCAGCAGGGGGATGAGGGAGTTCTTTGTACTATCGTCATAACTTTTGTGTAAATCTAAAAATATTTCAAAATAAGTGAGTTTTTAAAAGTAAACATAATATGATGTGGACACAGTTTAGAAAAAGGCACACATTTCAACAGAAAAAAAAGGTACACAAGCCGTGCTAATAAAAATGTTGTAACTCCAGTGAAGGAGAGAGTATCCCCATTGTGTTCCACATGAGGATTATGTTCTCTTCTGGGCACCGTATATGAATAAAAAATGTGCACAAATTTAGGGTGATCAGGTTTGAAACATACCTATGTAAGTTGAAGGAGCTGGGGCTGTTTGGCTTGTAGACAGATTGGATTTGTGGTGTTGTATGTAATCCCAAGAGTAAAACTAGGGTTTAGTTGGAAACTGAAGTGGGGAAGATTTCAACCTAATATATCTAGAGTTTGGTTGCAGTGCCCCAAAATAGAATGGACTGGTTGAATATAGCATCACAACTTGATTCTAGTGGCCCTTCACAGTCATCTGGGAAACATACTACAAAAACAGGTCCTGGGGTTCTATCTCAGACTTTCTGAATCAGACTTACAGAATTCATGCTTTTGAAAGCTTTCCAGATGATTCTCTTAGAATTGGTGGATTGCTAACCAGTGGAATTAAATGACTACCTGCTAGGATTGTTACAGAAAGAGATGTAAGCATTGAAGAGGTGGTTTGACTTGGTGACTGAGAGTTTTCTATACTTTTGTTCATATTTCCAGCTAGTGTTTAGTTGTGAAACTATAACTTGTCTTTGTGCACGTCTCAAAGTGGTGCTAAGATTTGTGATGCTAATTATGAGTCTGTGTTCCTGAGGTGCATTTGTGGAGTTACTGTTTTCTAGGTAGTACACAATTGGTACACAGCAAACTCTTGAATAAATAAATAAATAAATTTAGTTGGAAAAATAAGGTAGAAAAGTTGCTTTTCAGTTTTTTTCCCAAAAAGCCTTTCATTTTTTAGAAGTATATTTTGCATATTTTGCTGTGATCATGATCTTTATGTTTTATTTATGTATTAATACTTTTATATAGTAATTTTTATAGTTTACCAGAAAAGTCTTAACTTTTGTTCTTTCAATATCTCTTTGCAATAAACAGTGGAAATATTATTACCTACACTTTACATAAATAGAAATTGAAGCTTACAGAGATTAAATGACTTTTCCAGTGTTATATATTTGGTAAGCATCCAAGATAAATGTGAATCCAGATTTTTTTTTTTAAAGTATTTCTGGCATGCTATCATTATTTCACAGTTGCCATTTTGAATATACCTATGTCAGGTACTGTGGGCACTTCAAAATCTATTAGTAGTCTCAGACATCAGAGAAATTAAAATATATTTAAATATATGTTTATATTTTAGAATAAATCTTATAAACAAGATAATTATTCCCATCTTACACATGAAGTTAAGTGACTTGTGTCCAAAACTGCATAGCTAATTAAAAGCAGAGCTAAGAACCTCAGACCACCGCAATTGACTAAAAGCAGACTCTTAGGTTCCATACAAGACCTGTTGAATGAGAATTTCTGAGAATGGGGCTTCAACATCTGAATTTTGAACCTGTGCCTTGTGAACAAAAGTTCTCTGAAAAGGAATTTCATTTAATTTTGATTTTTAATTTATTTTGAGACAGGGTCTCATTCAGATGTCACCCTGACTAGAGTGCTGTGATGTGATCATAGGTTATTGTGGCCTAGAAATCCTTGACTTAAGCAATGGGCTCTGATTTTATAGTGAAAGATTTTGCACTACATTTCCAGTCAGGTCCGTTTATGGAAATAAAGGATTCAAACTTGCTTATCTCTGATTGGTCAACACAACCAAGTTCTGATTGGTTGGATATAACTGGGCCCTGATTGGACAGGGTAGGTGAGTTCTGATTGGTGGGTTCAGGTGGGTTCCTGAAGTCTCAAAGTTAAATAGAGGTGTGAATTTTCAGGGCACTCAGAGTAACATGTATGACTTCTAGTCAGCAAATGGCTACTTTACTCAATTTGAATGTAAACCTAGTTAGCCACTTGGGATCCATCTTGAAGGATTGGTTCTTTTGGGATCACATTTGTTCACAGCCTTGATAATGTTGATTCACATGGTCATTTGAGAACCATATTGATACAGACCTTATAACTTCTAGAATGTGTGTTCCATGGCAGAGCCATTTCTGTATACCATTGTATCCCCAGTTTAGCACATAAATATATTCAGTGAATACTTGTTGACTGAGTGAATGGGTATTACAGTATTTATTACTCTATCTAGAAACTGTATATTTTGGTCTTGTTTTTATTCTTACTTTCTCCATCATTCTCTTTATCTAAAAGTATTACTTTTGTATTGTAATGAAATTTCTTTTGAATATGATTGTTCTTAGTTTCATGATTTTGTGTTTCCTTGAAGATGCTAGATACTTATGAAGCATGGTTGGCCTTTCGTGCTCTTTCTAACCTAGTTATTCTGTGATTCTGTGATCCTTTGTGGCTTCTTATATCATTTGAAGTCTATGTTTTCAGGGACGTTATATATATTGTTTGCTGTATGCAGCTGTTTTGAACTATTAATAACCTTTAAGTGGTCATTTGCTCAATTATTATGTTTACTATCCTTTAGCTGTGATAGCCATTTCTGATTCTGTATATAATATGTATTTTACATAGCATATATAATGTATATTGAAGGATTGACTTGAAGGATTATATAAAATATAATTATATGTAATATATAATTATATATAATATATAATGTAAATACATGTAATTATATATATGTACATAATATATATTATACACAAATATATATTACAAAGACACCCCCACCCAAGAAAATAGCACATAGAAATACCCAAAAAGATCTAATCCTGGAATATATATTATATTGTTCAATAATATATATATGAACAATCCTAATAAATGTGTATTATCAAATCAATTGAAAACACACCTTCGTACTCTTAGTATATATATTTTCCCAAAATCTGTTTGCTGTTATTTTTCTCTCTCAGCTTTATGATTGCTATTTCCCGAATAACTTTTATGAGTAGCCTTTTCCATCTTGATTGTAGGTCTATATAGTCTATAGACAATTACTCCATCTAAAAAGAAAAAGAGTTATCTGTCTATTCTTATAGTGGTTGTACCTTCAGATATTTGGTTTACTTCAATACCTGGGATCTCGGTATGAAACCCAAGATATATTTCTGTTTCTCCACATTATTTGACAAAATTCATTTCCTCTTGGTACATTTTTTTAAGGGAAATAATTTCTTTCAACTAGATTATTCCAGGATTAGATCTTTTTGGATATTTCTATGTGGTATTTTCTTGGGTGGGGGGTGTCTTTGTGTATGTATGTCAGTTATAATTAGTATTTACTATGAATACTGTTCAACATGTTACATAAAAGCATATACTGAGGAATAATAATGATTTTTATGTAACAATATAATTTATATCATATATTTAATAAGATGCCCTTAAGTATTATAAGTAACAAGAATAATAAAGAAATATGTTTGTGAAATTTCTTCAATATTCTCACACAGTTGGCATAATTAAAAATTGACCCAAATATCTAAACCGCCTAAGTAGGCAGACATGATGCTAGAGGGACAGACCAGAATAGGAAGAGAAGAAAGAAATGGCAGGTAGCATACCTAACTACTTAATAAAAGTTGGCAGTTATAATCTTGATAATTTTATGGTTAATAATCGTTGTTTGATTCTGCTGTACTGTCATCTTTTTTGTTAATTGAAGGGATTTTTTTTTTTCCTCTTCACTTTTTTTTTTCTTTAAGCATCTCATTGTCTAAAGGAAGTCCTGAAATGGACACAAATTCTACAAGTGTTTGCTCTTCGTTTTTGACCAATTTTTTTTGGTTTTGGTCTATTTCTTTTTTAATTTAGGAAACTTCAGCTGACTCTGCAGATGGGTAAACATAGGTTTATTGCAGTTTGTTGCTTTCCAAGCTGTTCTTGTCATCAGATATCTGCTTCTGTTTCACAGAATTCAGGTGCACTTTATCCAAATATAACAAATGACAATGTGATTTGTAGTGGATATGTGGAAAAGTAAATGGTCTTTCTCTTGTAGATTTCCAAAAGACAGTGTAAGTTGCTGACTAGCTGCTTTCAGCATAATACAAACTTTCAAGTTCTGCTATTGCACACAATGTGGATGCTAGAGCTTTTTTAAAAAAATTGTGACTTGGGTTTGTTCACAACTTTTCAGAAAGGATGTATAGTTTTCTTATTGTTTTCATTTGTTTATGTTCTATTTTGGTCCCAAAGAATAAATGAGAGTTAGAGATGTATTTAGTCTTTTAAAAGTTACCAAAAAAGTATTAAAATAAACTTTGTTGCTGCCACCCCCACCCCCACCACCATTTGCTGTTCAGATTTCCTGCTTTATAATGGGACAAATTCTTTCATTCCTTCAATAAACTTTAAAAAATTATTTTCAATAGTTTATTATGAAATTTGGGGAAAAGTACTCCCAAAATGGTCTAATTCTGGCCTTTTTTTTTTTTTCAAAATGTCTTGAATTTTGAAATTCAGAAATTTTCTACTTTGATATTATGTTAAGAACACTTTTTAATATAAGTAGTATATGTTTATGTTGGATAATTTAAGGAATATTTAAAATAAGAAACGTTTTTGTCATCCTAAAACTGCTCTAAAAATAGTATATTATAAAAAGAGAGAAAAAGAAAAATACCACCTGTATAATTTCAATAGCTATAGCAACTCCTTTTAACAGTTTGGTGTTTCTGTTTTGTATGTATAAAACTGGAATCTGATTTATATGACATGAGCCTTCTTTAGTATCAGATATTCTCTATAAACATGGTTTTAAGTACATGCATAATAGATCATTGTGTGCTTGTATCTAAATATTATTTAATATCCTGCTTATTGTTAGACACTTACGTTTTTATTTTTTACTATTAAAAAGTAAATGCTGAAATAATTGTGCATATTGCTAAATTTATTATCTTGGATAAATTTCTGCAAGTAGAATTACTGGGTGATAGGTGATGAGCACTGCTTAAGTTCTTTATACAGATTATCAAATTGCCCTCAAAGTAGTAAGTTTTTTCTACCATAACCATATATGAGTGCTGTTTTTTTTCTTGCACATTTGGTATTATCATAAAATAAATGCCAACTGTTAGGTTTCCTTATTTATTTATTTATTTACTGTTAGTGAAGTTTAACATTTCTATATTGGTCATTCATATTTCTTTGTGAATTATGTGTTCATGTCCTGTGTCCCATTTACATGTTCATTTTCTTAATACTGATTCATATAGGCATTGTTTATACACTAAGAAGATGCTTAACCCTCTGTTATGATGTGATTATTTTATTCACTTTGTTTTTTGTATTTTGCATTAATTTTTTGTAAGTTTCTTACCTCCAATATTCACTCATTTTCTGTTCTCTTAGAATGAAAGATACATTCACATTTCACGTAGAGACTACGGTTCATTTTATCTCCTTTGGATTCTGTTTTCATGATTATAAATCATTGATGACAATGGTTTACATCATACTTCCCTCTGCCGCTCCTCCTCTTCATTCCAGTTACCACCCCTCATGGATTAGTACCTCTGTGATTTAGGTTCTACTCAAGAGCTGATTATGTTGGTGCAACTCATGCCATTGCTTTGGAACTGTTTTCCTCTATGTAGAAGGGGTAAGGTGGGACTAATACCCAGAATATACAAGAAGCTCAAAGGACTCAACAGTAAAAATAAATAAATAAAAATAATATCACTAAAAATGGGCAAAGGCATGAATAGACATTGCTCAAAAGAAGACATATAAATGGCCAACATGTATGTGAAAAAATAAAAACCACAATGAAATATCATCCTACCTCAGTTAGAATGGCTATTATTAAAAAGGAAAAATATAACAGATGTTGACAAGTATGTAGAGCAAAGGGATTTCTTATATATTGTTGGTGGGAATGTAAACTAGTACAACCTCTACAGAAAACAGTATGGAGATTCCTCAAAAAATTAAAAATAGAAATGCCATAAGATTCAGCAATCCCATTACTTGGTATTTATCCAAAGAAAATTAAATCAATATATCAAAAGGATACCTGCATCCTCCTGTTTATTCTGGCACTATTCCCAATAGCAAAGATACGGAATCAACGTAAGTGTCTATCAACAGATGAATGGATAAATAAAATGTGATGTATATATGCAATGGAATACTGTTGACCATAAAAAAAAGAATGAAATCCTATCATCTGCAGCAACGTGGATTGAACTGGAGGTCATTGTGTTAAGTGAAATAAGCCAGACACAGGAGGACAAATACTGCATGATTTCCATCATATGTAGAATCTAAGAGAGTTGATCACATGGAGGTAGCAAAGGAGTGATAGATACCAAAGGTTAGGAAGAGTGGGTGTTGGATAGGGGGTAAAGAGAGATTGGATAATGGAAACAAACATACAGTTAGAAAGAGTAAGTTCTAATGTTTGATAGCAGAGTAGGGTGCCTATAGTTAACAACGATGTATTTTTCAAAACAGAAGAGAGGTGACTTGAAATATAATAAATACTTGGGTGATGGACATCCTAAATACCCTAACTTGATCATTACAAATGTAAGAAAATTATCATTCATGTTACCTTATGCCTATAAGAGAATATCACAAGTGCCCCATGAATGTGTACAAATATAATGGATCAAAAGATAAATTTAAAATAAATAAAACTGAAAAAACAAAGCTCCCTCTAGTTGCACAAGTGTCTGAATGTTAATTTGTTTCTTTGTATTTCTCCTTTTCTTTATCCTGGCTATTCTTACAGTCCCCAAAAATGTAAAGAACAAGTAAAGGAGCATGACTTGATACTTTACTTTCAGGACAAATCTTCAGGTCATTGTTTTTGAATCTTTATAGGCACTCTTACTTCCTAGTCTAGAATACCAAGGAACTTGACTTCAGAAGTTAGCTTCTTCCCAAGGAATTTGGGAATATCTGCTCCAGTTGTCCACCAGCAGCTGTCAGGTTGGCATCATTTCATTTATCTCTCTTCTTCCCCTAACATTATACCTCAACTCTTCATATTTACTTAAAAATTATTGCAGTTGTTTATTGGTTTCTTTGTAAAAACTAAGAGCCTTTTCAGGCTTTTTGTTGTTGTTGTTATTTTTATTTTTATTTTTTTATTTTTTGAGATGAAGTCTCACTCTGTCGCCCAGACTGGAGTGCAGTGGTACGATCTTGGCTCAATGCCAGCTCTGCCTCCTGGGGTCACGCCATTCTCCTGCCTCAGCCTTCTGAGTAGCTGGGACTACAGGCGCCCGTCACCATGCCTGGCTAATTTTTTTTGTATTTTTAGTAGAGACGGGGTTCTTTGTATTTTTAGTAGAGATGGGGTTTCACCATGTTAGCCAGGATGGTCTCGATCTCCTGACCTCGTGATCCACCCACTTTGGCCTCTGAAACTGCTGGGATTACAGGTGTGAACCACCGCACTCCACCCAGGCTTTTTAAATTTTATGTAATTACCTCACTGTTTTAGCCTTGATAATGTATACTGCGTTGCTTGGTCTTATGTTTGTAAGCTTAGAGAGAGAGAGGAGCTGGGAAGATTGGTATTTAAATATTTTGATGAAAAATTTTTGTCATTTTATTTTGGAATAGAATAATTTACTTTTCATACTTCAAGGGATGTTTGACCTGTCGAAATACCTTTTAAACTTTGCAATAATGCCCTGGAAAAGGCCTGATCGCTAAGTAAACCAAGATTGGCAGCCTGTGGCAAGAGGAAATAAAATAAAAAAAAAGTCAACACATTCACAGGTGAAATCCATAACCAATAATGAGAAGTGATATTCTAAATTTGCACTGAGCTCTGCAGATCACATTGCATTTGCTGTTTTTGATATTAACCATTGTATTTCACGTCATATTTTTTTATATTCTAAGGATGACATTTTAAATTACGCGTTGTGTAAGAATTTGCACACTGTGTTTTCATGTCTGAGATTCCTATTGCTGTATACAATATCTGGGTTTCTGCTACCTGTGAGTGTGTTCTGTAAAGTTGCCTGCATTCTTGATGGCAACCATTTTGTTATGAAGACTGGATAATGCATGGATTATAGAATTTTGTTGCTTGAAGATAGCTGAGGAAATCATCTTGTTTGAGCATTTTCTTCCTCTCTCTTCATGCATTTTTTAGGTGAAACTGAGAGTGTCAATTTTGCATGCCTACCTAGCAAATTTGTTGCAGAGGGCAGGGCTAGACTTCTCTCTTAACTCTTCATTCTTCTCTTTTCTTCTGCTTCTATATTCTTATAAAAGGATAGTGCATCTATATAGGTGGGCTGTGGGTAAGTAAACCTGGTGTAAATTCTCAATTTCACCAATGGCCTAGGCATTTAGCCCAAGCTAGGTAGCCACCAAGAACAGAAAGAAGCACATGCAATTTACTTCAGTGTAGCATTCCCTAATTCCCAGGCCCAAGGAAAGGGTGCTCAATTTAGAGCTAACATGTTGCAAAGACAGGACCTTGACAGATCTGAGATGCTTATGTTTGTGCTGTGCCATAGTCTTAATACTTTAAACTGGCACCACAATTCAGAAAGAATTTATGCTCATACCTATTTATAATCCTTTGAAGGGCACGTTTGTTTATCAGGCTCTCCGATACCCTTGGTTCTTTAACTAAATCCAGCGTCAGCAAAGCCGTATCTTTAATGAGGGAAAAATGCCAAGTTAGTACTTAGAGGAATTCTGAGCCGTGGCACTGCTACAGCTTTCTGATGGGGAAGTCCATTTGATCACAGATTCCATTTTACAGGATTACTCCTTCATTAATCAGGGAAATGCTCTTTAACTTTAAATGCCTTTCCTCAGGAAGTTATTTAGTTTTATTCATTTTCGTTTATTTATCTTGTCAGCTTAAGGTTAAGTAATGTTTCTTTGAACACCTATAGTTAGTTATGCACCTCATTAAGCAATCTCTATCTTATATGTGGATAGTTTTTTTTTTTTTTTTTTTTTTTTTGTATCAGGAAGCTCTTCCTAATTTTAGAGTTACAATTTTCTTTTATGTTCTTTTTAAAAACAGTTTCTAAGAGTAAATAATCCAATTTCCCTGACTCTATGACCCTGAAAGCTTCGTAAGTTTTATGCTTGCTCAAATGTTACTCTTAAGTCAGTTTCGTGCATGTCCTCTGCTAATCCTCTGTCAGATTTACTCAATAGTTCTCTTTATCTTTAAGCTTCTATTTTTAAAGCTTTTTCTCTTTTCTTTGGCTTCAGGGAGAGATCTTGAGAGAAAACACATGTACCTGTGTTAGCACAGTCACAGTGGGGGCTGGCTTCACCTTGACATATTTAAAGCTTTTCTCTTTCATTTTCATAAAAATGGATAGATTAAGGTTTTGGAAAGCATAGAGTATTAAACAAGTAACATACGCAAGCCTGTGACTAGCTAAGATAGTCATTGATCATCTGTTTTCTAGTACACTATTGGTTTTGTTTATAAAATTTAATTTTATATTGATTACTATCAAAGTACTTATCGGAAGGATAATTTTCATTTGACCCATCATAAAACATACTAAAGACATAGTCCCCCTTACAATTGTCAAAAATATTCATTTTTGTCATTGACTGTTTCTATAAGACAGTATGGAGAATCTTATTTTCATAAGATCGTTGGGAAAAGCATTCTTTTGCATCTGAATCCAGATTGGTGAATGGGAGTTTTATTTAGAGTGGTTAAGCTGGTGAGTTAAAATTTAGTGTCTTGAATAAACACTATTTGAAAAAAAAAATTCAAGCTGTTTAGGAGATACCAACTCTTTTTAGGGACACAGGGATGATGTAAAATGTGTATGAATTTATCCTATAAATAGGTATCTGCTATCTGTGTGGTATCATGCAGGCATCCTCCAGGGCATATTGGTTCTGCCTTTCTCTTAAGTACTTCCTCTTTCAGTGTGGATTAGGGCACATTCCCAGCATTCGTAACCAACATGTGAAGCAAGACCATGGTCTCTCTCTGTGGCCTAGACTGGAGTACAGTGGTGTGATCAAAGCTCACTGCAGCCTGAAACTCCTGGGATCAAGTCATCTTTCTGCCTCAGCCTCCCAAAGGGCTGGGATTATAGGCATGAACCACTGTGTCTGCCATTTTTTGACTTTTTAGTAATAAGCCATTCTGACTGGTGTAAGATGCTGTCTCATTGTGGTTTTAATTTGCATTTCTCAAAAGATGAGAGGATAGGGGGAGGGAAGTGAGGGATGAAATACTACCTATTGGGTACATGTACACTATTTGGGTGATGGGTACACTAAAAGCCCAGATTCATGCACTATATCCATGATATAACACTACTATACTTATACCCCCTTAATCAGTCTCTATCTATCTATCTATCTATCTATCTATCTATCTATCTATCTATCTATCTATCTATCTGTCTATCTACCTATCCGTCGATCCATCCATCCATCCACATCCACATCCACACACACACACACACGCCTATGTGCATATGTGCATATATATATATATATATATATATATATATATATATATATGAGATGTTTTCACAGTAAAATGGATGAGTTGCAGTTTACAAACAGGGATTTTTAATCTGGATGGAATTCAGGGGGTCTGTGAACTAGGATGGGAAAACATTAGATCCTTATATTCACTAACCTCTGAGATATAGCATTCTCTTACATTATGACTTAAACAATAAACTACAGTAGTACTGGCAGTGCCTGTCATTATCACCAAAAGAAACACATAAATTTTCATATCACATTACATTCCACTGCAGCTCTCTCAAAATATGTTTGTGTTCATGAACTACACTGAAACTACGTTACTCTTAAATCCCTTTTTACAGTTTGTTAATGAGTCGTAGAAACACATATTACTATAGCACAAATTTGTTTATTAAAATAATTTTATAATTGTATTTCATTATAACTGCTTTTCTCTGTAATCCTATGGACTTATTTTTATGCGTTTAAAAGCATAATCCTGAGAAGAGATCACAATCACTAGGCTTCAACAGATTGCCGAAAGGTTCATGATTTTAAAATGTTTAGAAATCACTGACTTACAGGACTTGTGGAGGCTTCAGCACAGAGGAAATAGAATTTAAAAACATGGAAAAAAAAAAAAAAACAGGTGAAAAACCATTGGGAGTTTTGTTCTATCTGGATTGGACTTCCAGATCTGTGTGAGTGATGGAGTTTATGTAACCTTCCTGTACTTGAGTTTATTCATCTGTGAAATGGAGATAATAATGTACTTGCCTCCAAGGATGGTTGACGATTAAATCAGTTAATGAAGTTAAATTGCCAAGTACACTGCCTGAGCTAAATGTGAGCTGCTATTACTATTATTACCTACAGCATTGCTTTCCCACAAGTATCTGCCATGGTTTTGCACAATTCAGCACTTAATTTATATTATCATGTGTGCTACTTTCTGATAATTATAAGCTGCATCAGAGCAGGATACCATGGCTTATACGGCACTGAACATATAGTAGACACTAAGCAATCAATCTATCTGAGTAAATAATTAAATGAACTTTTTAAAAAAGTGCTAGTCAGGTATTGCCATATGCCCTCGAAATAAAAAGATGAACAAGGCAAGGTTCCTGACTTCCATGAGCCCACAGTCTACTAGGAGAGACATATTTATAAACAGTAATTAATTATTAGGATTGTCCTGGCCAGCTTTACCAGCTCGGAGTGGGGTACTGATTTTTAAATTTTCCTTTTGGTGTTGAGCAAATCTAGAGGACTTGAATGTGATGATGCCCACCTCAGAATGAAAATATTGGCCGGGCGCGGTGGCTCAAGCCTGTAATCCCAGCACTTTGGGAGGCCGAGGCGGGTGGATCACGAGGTCAGGAGATCGAGACTATCCTGGCTAACATGGTGAAACCCCGTCTCTACTAAAAGTACAAAAAACTAGCCGGGCGTGGTGGCGGGCGCCTGTAGTCTCAGCTACTTGGGAGGCTGAGGCGGCAGAATGGCGTGAACCCGGGAGGCGGAGCTTGCAGTGAGCCGAGATCACGCCACTGCACTCCAGCCTGGGAGACACAGCGAGACTCCGTCTCAAAAAAAAAAAAAAAAAAAAAGAAAAGAAAATATTATGCACACAGAAACTGATACATGAATTTTTCATGAAGCTGTGAAAATTAAGATGAAATATGTTAACATAATTAACACAATGCCTGGCACGTATATTTCAAATGATAGCTCTTTTGTTAAACCACATGAAACTGCCAATATTTGGCCATTTTTGATGTACAAAAAAAACCCCAGCCTTATATCAGTAAATTTAATAATATTCAAAACAGCAATAATCAATTCTACTTGTTATCTGTCATCGGTGGTTCTATGTGTGGCAGTAATCTTATGAACATTCAGTTTTCAATCTGAAACTAGGTGATTCACTTTTAGGAATATTATAGCAGGTATATTCTTCTTAGGGGTATATTAAAAGACCCCAAGGTTTCACTCTCTCTCTCTGTATGTATTCATATACATACATATATATGTAGATATATATGTGTATGTATATATGTATATATGTACACACATATGTGTGTATATATACATACATATATCTACATGTATATGTAGATACATCTACATACATATATATGTGTATATATACATACATCTCTATGAAGTTCTCTTTTATACTTTCACAGTACCTGAAACCTTATTTACTGTCAAGGTATATTTAAGAATATACAATTACAACAGCATTAATACTGTTTTTGTGTGTTTTTAATTTTGTTTGGATATGTTTTGTGTGTCCTCTCAAATTACATCTAGAAATCATAACTAAAAGTGTAATTTAATGGTATTGTGGTTTTATTATGGCATATATTTACTGTCTTTAAAATGGTTAACTCTAGAATGACTCGTTAGGTCTGATTGACACCTTTAGTATGACAATCCTATTTTATTTATTTCTACTCAGCCAGTTTTCAAGCATTCACTGATTATTTGGAATTGAAATAGTCCAGTGCTCCAGAGTTAGGAGGAGACTGCAGTATTTAATTCAAGCATAATGTTTAGGAAATATTATTTTAATAATTAGAGTTTCCATCCCAAGAACTCTTTTTTTGAGCAAGTTCTTTCTTCTTTGAGATGGTTTATATGAGCTTGTATTTTCTAAGTTACAACAAATGATTGCAGAGGTAGTTTTTCTTTCCTAAATGACCTTTAATCTGTGCAAGATTTTGATAAAGCCATAAATGATATTTTTTCCTTTTTTCAGTCATGAATTTTTTCAGTCACCTTGGAATACATTCAATTCTTTATATACTGCTGAGATTTTAGCTTGATTATTGAGTTTTCTGTTCTAAAAATTATTATATCACATAGAATTTAATTGCCATCCTGATTTTCTACTTTCCTAATAAACTTATATGCACATTTGATGGTGTACCATGGACAGAAGTTGTTGTCAGTGATTGTAGTTGGATGTGAAGGGCCCTTCAAGAGTAAAGGTATTAAATACACTTAACCTCTGCTCATGCATGTTAGGAAGGAAAGTGGAGACCAGCCTTTTCTCTCTCTCTTTCTGCCCAGGATGCCTTTGTTTTTTAAGTTGGCATCATTGCACATGCCAATGCACTAAGTTGGCAGCTCTGGTGTGAACTTGGCCCCCTGCCTTCTTTAACAGAAGAATAGGGGGATAGTCAGATAGTCAGAGAAGTGGATGATTTGAACAAGTTCAAAGCAGGGAGGAAGGGCTGTGTTGGGGACTTCCAGCTTGGTCTCCTCATGCATGAAGCCGCTAGTTCCCTCTCTTTCCCACCCCTTCTTCCCCTCACTTTCTTCCTTTCCTCAGTTCTCCTTCCCCCTCTTTGCAGAGCTCTTGGCACCAGTCAAGCTGCCCCATCCCTCAGGGCCCTCTGCAGTGACTGATGCCCATGGCTCCCTTCTCCTACACCCAACGACCCTGGCTTGCCCATGCCTCCGATGAGAATTCAAAGGGAGCTGTGTCTATATGATGTACAGGGATTTACACTGTGGCTTTTCCTTTACTCAGTTCCTCAAAATTGTATACATTTATGGCATAGGATGTCAGTCCTTAAAAGTTATATTATCAAAACAGTAGGTGGCAAGAAATTATCATAAATGCAGCAGGTTCTACAGAAGCCATGTTGGACGAGAAAGCAGGATAGAGTCCACCATGACCATTGATTTTTGGGAGATTCTTTCTAAGAAGCAGATTCACTCCATTATATCTGTTCTCTGTTATCCCATACCAGATTATGATTAGAGTCTTGAGCTCATAATATGGTCCTCTAAGGGGTAGTTGGTGGTCAGTGTTTCAGCTTGACCACAGCATTGGGTTCTTTCTTTAAGTGTTGTGTTGTAATGCTTGGATTATAAAAGCCTTAACATGGCCTCATTTGATCAGTTCACTGCCAACTCTTGTATCCTCATTTCACTAAACTTTGTTACACTCACTAGACTGCTAGCAATGGAGAAAAACCTGTGGTTACTGTATATGCCATATACAACTTGCTACTTATTATTCTCTTCCCTGTTTAGAAGGCCATGGTTCCCCTTATCTACCTGGAGAACTCTTTCTGTCCTGTAAGACTGAGCTCACTGGCAATATCCTATAGGCTGCTTTCCCTAAGCCTCACCATCTTTCTTCCTCCCTCTTTCTACTTCTCTCCTACCTCCTTTTTCCCTCTCTCCCCAACTCACCTGCTTTCCTTTTGCCCCTCCCACATCCTTTTCCCCCTTCTTGTCATTTTTCCATGTCAAGAAATTTCTGGATATATAGGAATATAATGGAGAATGCTGACAAGCAGTTCTTTGAGTAGTCAAATTAAGATGTAATGGTTGAATTGTATAATGACAATCACATAAGCTACATATATAAATCTTCTAGCTTAGTAAACTCTAAATGTGTTTTTTTAAACTAAAGAATGAGGGGGCCAGGCGTGGTGGCTCATGCCTGTAATCCCAACATTTTAGGAGGCTGAGGAATGAGGATTGCTTTGAGTCCAGGAGTTCGAGACCAGTCTGGGCAACATAGAGAGACTTTGTCTCTACAAAAAATAAAAAATAATAATAATAAATTGCTGAGTGTGGTGGTATGCACCTCTGTAGTACCAGCAACTCGGGAGGCTGAAGCAGAGGATCACTTGAACTCAGGTAGTTAAGGTTGCAGTGGCCTATGATTGTGCCACTGTACTCCAACCTAGGTGACACAGCAAGGCGTTGTCTTCAAACAAATAAAAAAGAATGTGGGATATACTGCTCTTGTGCTAGGATAATTGAGTTGTGTTTCAATATTTTTTTGCCCAGGAATTTTTCTACACAGGGAAAATGATTATGCCCTCACCAAGGGGCATTTATAAATTTAAGACCCATTAGCTAAATGATGAAAGGGATGGAAAGATTTCAGTTGCTGCAGGTTGTATAAGAAGATTTTCTATATTAGAGTGTTGTTTACCCTCCTGAATCTTGAAACTACTTCATTAATATTTACATCTGGATATGAAAGTTAGTTATTACTCTTTAATGTCCAACATAACTTCCACATAGAAAAATTTTACCAGTATCATTTGTGAGTTATGTCATAAGTGTCTTATAATTTTTGTAAACATTTTTATGTGGTCTTATCAGTTTAATATTCTTACCTATTCTAAAAGTATTTGAAAAATATAGCAATAATTATTTGCAGTCTAGTTTTTATGTGTTTTTACCCTCAATTTACACATCTTTGAAGTTGCCAGACTACTCAGGCATTGCTACTAAATATTTGTCATCTTTACTTGCTTTGTGGGACCAAATTGAGAAGAGGAGATAACTTCTTAATTGGGTTTTGACAAGCCTGTTTGAAAAATTAACTCACAATTACAACAAGTGAAAGATAAAGACAAGTATGTTGAAAATAAGCTGTAGAATAAAAAGGATCCTGATTCAAAAGTATGAATGTAAAAAATAGGAAGTATTCACACAACAAAAGGAGTCTTTGTTTTGCCATTTAGCTCATTATAAAGTTCTAAGTGGCAAATTTTGTTGGGATATTGAAAATCAGAAATGATACCACATTACAGAGTTTGTCAACATTTGCAATTTTATTTTGTGTTCTAGTAGAAAAAGTCATGTTCACATTCCAAGTAGGGACAAAACCCCATTATTTCCTTTGGATTCTTCTTTCTTGTTTATAAATCAATGTTTCCCTTTCTGGGCCTCCCTCCATTCCCCACCCTTCCCAAGAACCACCATATTAGCAGAGTCAGTGCCCCTTGGTTGCACTCTACCTTTGACTCCCTCCTCGTGATTTACCTGGTAGATGAGGTTGGAAGGAGAAGCCTGGCATGCCTGCCTTTCTTTTTATTTATTTATTTATTTATTTATTTATTTATTTATTTATATTATACTTTAAGTTCTAGGGTACATGTGTACAACGTGCAGATTTGTTTCATATGTATATATGTGCCATGTTGGTGTGCTGCACTCATTAACTCGTCATTTACATTAGGTATAGCTCCTAATGCTATCCCTCCCCTCTTTCCCTACCCTACGAAGGACAGAAAACCAAATGCCTGCCCTTCTATGTGGAACCTCCTGCTGACTGGGAGCTCCCTTACCCCTGCTCTTTTAGGCTGTTAGCTTTGCAAGGGATTTTTGTCTGGGAGTAGAGATATGGGTTGTATTTTCCCGTCTTTTTGGCAGTGATAGTAGCAGAAGGGGGTGGGCCTGCTCTATGCAGGGTGGACCATTGTTTTAGATATCAGAAATGTAGCATAGTACATATGCCACATATTAGATAGTACCCCAGTAAGGTCCAAGGCAGGCTTTTTTTCGTAAAACATATTCCTGTAGCAACATATATGAATAATCATACTGAACGAATGCGTAGACTTCCATTACTTCAGATCAGTTTTTTTTAAATTAATATTTTTACTTGACAAGTTATAATTGTATATGTTTATGGTGTATAATGTGATGTTATGACATGTATACAATATGGAATAAGTAAATCAAGCTAAGTAACATATTTATCACCTCACATACTTTTTTTGTCATGAGAGAATTTGAAATGTATTCTTTTAGCAATTTTGCAATATCAGGTTTTTCCCCTCCCCCAATGAATTTGCTGCATCCTTATGGGGAAAAATATTTTTAGAGTTTTCATATTGAATTGTAGATAGAAGATTACAGCTCTTAGTAAAATGTAGAGGAGCAAAATCATGTCATTTTTGGTTCTGTTAGGATCAGGGTGGATGACTTTAAGCTTTGGTAGTACCTTACTAGGAGCAGACCATGTGGGGTTTTTACTTTGGAGTTTTGCACTGTGGTTGGTTTTTGTACTTGTACAACTGGCTTTTTTTTTCTTCGCAATGCATTGTGTTGAGAGGTTTTAAGCCTTGTGTCAGGGAGAATTTTGACCATGGAAAGTGAGTGAAACTGTCTTTGTCCATAGGAAAGCAGCTCTCATTTTAGAGGCAGACCTGTATACTTAAGACCTTACTCAAAGCAGAATGACCTCTGTTTGGACTATGTATAGAATAGATAATCTTTTCCTGTTTTTAAGGCATAGGCAGAATAATACTTGCTACTTTTAAATTACAAGACACGGAAATCCTGTGGGGGTTACAGAAGAGCCAATCATGGATTCATGTGTCTTGTCCACAGGCTCAAGTCACCACTTTGCCGTCTGGGTTCTGGAAGGAGAAACCTTACCTAGGAGATAGGGTTCTGAGGCCTAACCAATCCTAACTAGGGACATTGACTGCCAAAGACTGAGAAGGATATTACAGTGCTTATAGTCAACAGAGGCTTAAAATCTAAGGTATGTACAGAACTCCTGTATATCAGTATGAAAACTCAGACAATCCCTGAACAATATGAGTAAGGGATATGAATAACAAGTCAAATAATAGGAAACTTAAATGACCAATAAGCTCTATTCATTTCATGTAGTTGCTGTATCAAATTGCCATAAACGGAATTGCTTAAAACAATAGAAATTTATTCTCTCACAGTTGTGGAGGCCAGAAGTCTGTAGTCAACGTGTCAGTAGGGCTGAACTCCCTCTAGAAACTCTAGGGGAGATGCCTTCCAGTGGTTCATCCACCTAACCAATTACATGTTTGGTTTCCGTTTTCTCGTTAATAAAACGAGATTCTGATAGTATCTACTTCATTGCAGTGTTGTGAATTTTAAATGAGATAAGACATAGAGTGCTAAACACCAAGTGTTAAGTAAAGACTCAAATCGGAACTTATTACTGTAAGTTTCTATTATTCAACAGATTATAAGTAATATACTTGAAATATTAGCTAGTGCAGTTTGTAAAAGCACTATACGAAACACCTTGTGAGTAAATAGACTTATTGCTATGTGTGGCAATGGATCTTGTGCTAGTCCTCTTGAAGATTTATTCCTTACCCTTCCTAGCCCATCTTGTAGGTATGTGTTTTCGTAAGAAATTAACATGCAAAAAGCAAATGTTTGGTTCCTCTATCTCTCCACTTGACTATGGATTCTTTTTGTAACTGTTTTACCCATAGCCCTACTTATTGTTCTTTTTTTAAAAAAAATGATAGTAAAACATTAAAAGAAGTTGTTTACCAAAGATTTTAAAATGGAAAAGTAAGTAAAATGAGACATAGGAAATCAAGCTAAATACCAAAGACAACTAGAAACAATCTGAAAGTTGTAGATTTGATAAAAACAGTGAATACTATGTCCACTTTATATTCTTGTAGGTATAGACTGCTACTCACATGTATTTTCAGGTTAACCATGTCATTTTGCTTATCGATTTATATGGAATATCAATCATTTACTTTTCCCACCTGAGTAATCTGTTAGTATAACCTTGCCAATTAAATAGAAACTAACTAGAACAATAGTAATTTACTGCTAGGTCTTGCTAGAACTAGTTGTTTGAGTGGATTATACAAACACTTGCTTTCGCTCATGATAACCTCCTCTTTTCCCTAAATCTCAAAATAAATTTGAATAATTGGTGACATGAATGTTCTTCTTGAAGTTTGACATGGATTATGAATGTAATAATTAGTTGGCGAAATCAGGTTCTTTGTCAACATATTGAAAAATATTGTGCCAGCAGATCCAATGAAAAGCTTTACTTCTTTGTTTTACTTTTGTTCTTATGGGTGGTCTGTGGATGTGAAGGAACTAAAAACACCTTTTTATTTTTTAAAGTTGGCCTGTACCTTATAACTGTAAAATGCATTGTAAGTTCTATCACTGTTTTCGTGCATCCTCTATGAATCATGAAATATTTTGTCCCTAATGTGCATTCAAATATTAGCTGCTTAGCTGCAGGTGCTAATAGGTTTTGTGTAAAGACATCACTTGTCTTCAAGAATGTATGTTATATATGGAAAAGTGATACCAATATTTTATGTCAAAATAGAAACTTCCTTACAATTATAAGATTGAAAAAAAATCATTACAGATCTTGGCATCATCTTTAGTAAATTGGGTGAATAAGACGATGATTTAAATATAATGATGGGTGCTGGCAGTGAACACACATCAGTTTGTGTATGAGCCAAGTAGTATTCTAAGTGCTTTCAAGACTGTACATTGTTTCTTTTAATCCTCATGGGAGTCCTAAAAATTTGGTACTATTGTTATCTCTGTTTTACAGGTAAGGGAACTAAGGCACATGAGTTTAGATAACTTGCCTAAATTGTAGAGCTAGTGTAGGTACAGGATTTAAACTCAGGCAGTCTGGCTTAAGAATTAATTAAACTTGCAAAATTCAACAATTGCTATTCCTGGTAAAACTAATGAGACTTAAGACTATGAAAATTATTATATACAACAAAGCTTTTTTTTTTTTTTTTTTTTTTTTGAGACGGAGTCTCACTCTGTAGCCCAGGCTGGAGTGCAGTGGCGTGATCTCAGCTCACTGCAGGCTCCGCCTCCCGGGGTCACGCCATTCTCCTGCCTCAGCCTCCCGAGTAGCTGGGACTACAGGGGCCCGCCACCTCGCCCAGCTAGTTTTTTTGTATTTTTTAGTAGAGACGGGGTTTCACCGTGTTAGCCAGGATGGTCTCGATCTCCTGACCTCGTGATCCGCCCGTCTCGGCCTCCCAAAGTGCTGGGATTACAGGCTTGAGCCACTGCGCCCAGCCAGCTTTGTTTTTAAATATAAAATTTTAAAGCTCCATGAGATCTGAATGAAGGAAACTTTGTGAACAGATATGCTGTATGGGCTGCTTTATTTTTCATTGCATGAAATATCCTAGGGAAAGTGATACGTTAGGGTATCAGAACTATGCAATGATTAAACTGTCCTACCTTGGGGGCAGGATTTATTTTTCTGTGTGCCGTAATTTGAATGTTTGTGTTCCCCTTGAGACGTTGAAATCTTAACCCCCAAGGTGATGGTGTTAGGAGGTGGGGACTTTGGGAGGTGATTAGCTCATGGGAGCAGAGCCCTCATGAGTAGAATTAGTGTTCTTATAAAAGAGGACTAAGAGAGACCCCCTTACTCTTTCCACAATGAACACAGCGAAAAGGTGCTTTCTATTAACCAGAAAGCAAGCCATCATGAGACACTAAATCTGCCTTAATCATGGACTTTTTGGCCTCCATAACTGTGCAAAAATAAATTCCTGTTGCTTATAAGCTACCCAGTTTATGGTAATTTATTATAACAGCCCAAACAGACTAAGATACTGTGCCTTTCTGGTCCTTCCTTCATACCTTATTTAGCATATTATCATATCAGAAGGTCAGTTTCTTGGATAAAATACAACAACCATGACCTCCTCTTTGAATCCCTGGGTACACAAAAGAGTCATTAGGATAGGAAATTGTTCCTTTTCGATCACTGCTGTAGCCCTAAAATTGTGTGCACTTATTAGTACTATGCACATAGTAGGATCTTGATAAATATTTGAATGAGTGAAATAATAATGTAGACATTTGGAATAGATGGTTCTTAGATTGTACTTCTAAAGAGAATATGAAAAACAGTAGGACATGGCAGGTCCTTAGTCATGCCAGAGAAGCACCTTTGTTTCATCAAATCAAATAAGAAATTGATTTTTTACAAATCAGTGCACTAGGTCCTGTAGGAAGATGAAGGAGCATAGTGAAGTCCTACCCTGAAAAATCTTACAATTTGAGAGGTAAAGGCAACAGCCTCTGTAAGAGGGGAAACAAGTAACATTGTTTTCAACACTAGAAGAAAAATATCACAAGGTAGTATAGAAATAATTTCCTAAGAAAGGATGTAGGGTATGAAGAAAATAGTACTTATTGCTTAAAAGATAAAGGAGTAGTTTTTTTACTTTAAAAATGCACATGTATGCTGTATGTACTGTTTTAACTGCAAAATATGTTAAAATACAAAAATGAAAAAACATGGCTGGGCGTGGTGGCTCACGCCTATAATCCCAGCACTTTGGGAGGCCAAGGCAGGTGGATCACAAGGTCAGGAGTTCGAGACCAGCCTGACCAACATGGTGAATCCCCGTCTCTACTAAAAATACAAAAGTTAGCAGGATGTGGTGGCATTTGCCTGTAATCCCAGCTATTCAGGGGACTGAGGCAGGAGAATCGCCTGAGCCCTGGAGGAAGAGGTTGCAGTGAGCCAGGATAGTGCCACTGCACTCCATCCTGGGCGACAGAGAGAGACTCTGTCTCAAAAAAAAATGTAAAACATATATTGTGACAGTTCATAGGAGAAAGAACTCACATTGGACTGAATTAATCAGGGAAGCTTTGTGGGGACTACAGGATTTAACTATCACTTGGGGTAGAAATAGAAGACATTCTGGATTGGAGAAAAAGTTGTTTGCAATTAGAAATTTTTTATTTAAGTATTACTCCTGATGTAATGTTAGTTTTCTCTGAGGTACCAAGGTATACATAATTGGTATAGTTTTCTCCTGATAATGACTATTTGGGGCTCATGACTTGATATATAGATATATATCTATATTTAAATATCTTGAGAGATATAACTATTCATTTACATAAAAATAATTAAAGCAGAATTTTTATCCCTGTAGAGGCTGCTGCTTATATGTTAGAAATGGTTATTACTTTATGACTGTGTATTATTCCATATTTAGTCCATTTTTCAGATACAGAGATGTGGATGAAATTTATTCTTGACTTTTGGAGAGAAAATGTAAGACAGATGGCCTCTGATCTTGTGATATTAAATAAGCCTTTTTCTGGACAACTGTTGTCAATGTAATTCTTAACTGAGGGAAGACTTGTCAAATCGTTGCCTGTTCTCTTATTTTAAAAAAAATGGGTAGTTGTATAAAGCATAGATTGTAAAAGCTGCAGATATGTCTTAATATTTTGAAGAGAAAGTACTTGAAAAGTCAAACATTTTGTCAGGGACCTTGAACAAGTTTTATTGTGCTAGTGTAGGGACAGGAGGGAGAAAACAGGATTTTAAAAAAATGAAGCAGATAAGACCACTGCTTACAAGATACTCTAAACCAAGTGAAAGTATACACAGACACGTATGCATCTAATTATATATAATATAAGGCAAAATTAAATGACTGACAAACAGGTACAAAAATAATATGTCATAGGAACAGGTGGTTTTGGCTAGGGAGATCACAAATGGGAGATTGAGATGGGTCTGTAAAGATGATGGGAATGTTATTAGGTGGAAAATGGAAGAAAAAGGTTTTTCAGGATTGAGAATAGGAAGGAAGGCCCATTTATCGAATAGCTCCCAAGCTAAGCTAGCAGTGTGCTTGGCGATTTACAAACAGATGTGAAATATGTCATCCAACACTCACCATGGCCGACTTTACTTTTCCAGACTACAGATGAGAAAGCTGAGGCTCAATGTGTCTCAGCTTAAATGGCTAGCATGTAGCTGAAACTGGATTTCAGATACATCTGTCACATGGCCTGGTGCTTTAATACACTGTTCACTGTTTCTGCTAGTGTGATGACTCTATACTCATCTTGTCGTCGTCGTTTTTCTCTGCTCCTTCACAGGAGGGATTAAATTATATAAGAAATAAGAAAGGGTTTTGTGATCTGTGAATTGGAAAAACATAAGGGGAAAATCTCCTTAATCACCTCTGCCCTGTTATTTCTGACTGCTGGGAACTCACTCAGAGTTAACCATCATAGGACTTGTATTAGGAAGGCAAAGCATATGCAAACCTTCAATGACTGTGGCTTAGGAAGATTTAGAGTCTGTTTTAAGCTTTAGGACAATCTTGAAATGATGGAGTCCCAGAAGTAGCCTCCAAACCATTTTGGTCCTCATCGTTGGACCTTAATAATGAGAGGGGCAGAGTAGCCTGTTAAGAGAACAGGACGATTGCTGGTGGTGCTGTCAAGGAATCTGCTTGGGTTTATTTTTCCTCTTTTGAGTATATTGCCTATTCACCACTGCCTCAAACAAAAATATGGTCTAAATCGTTAATATGAAGATATATTTTGTTCCAAGCTCAAAGATAATAATTACACTACTGCCAAATATTGTCTTAATCTTGTGTTTACTTAAGACTATTTATCTCCTCCTTCTCCCTCCTAGTGCAGAGACTACAATGTGAATTTTTCCCCCAGTACTTCCCAGAGTAGTAATACTGAGTTCCTACTCTGTTGATTACCATTCTGTCTTCTAAATTGGTAGACTGAATGGGGAAAAAATTGTTTTCAGTTTATTGTTAAAGTTATGTAGACCATGACTTGAATTCTGAATGAAAAAGAGAGTTTAATTTATGTTTATTTATGCCCACTACAGTTTAAATGGATTTGATCATATTCCAAATGCTCATTTGTCTTTGTATTAAGGTATGGCTAAGGAATCAAGTTTTATGATTGCTAAGAGCAAGGAAGATATATATATATACACACACCCAATACAATATGTGTGGAAATATATACACACACACACATATATATATACACACACATATTCTGTTTGTACATATATAGAATAATTACAAGTTGAATTCATTATGCATATTCTAACTATTCTGTACTGTTACTGAAATGATCACCCTTCTGAAGATAAAACTTGGTAGATACAATTTTGCATAAGGAGTATTACCAGATAGAATACAGAGGATAATGACACTATCAATTTAATTCAACTTTTATTGAGAACCTATGATGTGGTAAATACTGTCCTAGAAGCTGGGTATTAAAAAGATGAGAATAAGATTTAATCTTGTCCTTCAAGGAGATTAATAGAATAGTTAATTTTGTAGAGGGAATTACATCAGGATTTTTTCTAAATGGGTAGATTATAGCAGCACTTGCAACAGGAAGACAAATAGATAACTATATGAGATGAGATGACAGATATGTTCATTTGTTCCATTATAGCAACCATTTTACTATATATGTGTATCTTATAGTGTCATGTTGTATACATTAAATATACACAACAAAATTTACTTTAAAAGTATAGAAATTAGAATTATAGTTGCTACAGTCCAGAAATGCCTTTATATAAACTAGTTTTGTTACATGAAACTATGAATTTTTTTCTTAACCACTGATATATTAGCTGTAATTAGAGGGGATGCTTGAGGAAATTTTATATACATATATATTAGAAAACATTAAAAATTGTAAAAGTAAAGATTCCGCTTTCAGAAAAATATTATCATTAGCACTCTTTGCTTTTGTGCTGCTCTCAGTGAAGTACTTTAGAGTCAGTATTCTGTCTTCCTCAGATCTCATTATGATTCATTTAATTTCTTGCAAAAAAACATACATAGTTGTAATGTTTGAGCCTAAATGCAAAATAAATATTTGTTTTGTGAATTCCTAGAGATCTTTCATGATATCATAGCCCTGGGTACTGACACTTATGAGGTAGTTTATTGGTTTTCATTTAATCTTAAAGATGCTATCTGAGCAGTGCAATGTGATTGTATTTATCTGTTTTGCTTTATTGGAGTAGAGATTTCTGGAAGTGTGAGCACTGTTACCCATAGAGATCAAAGAATAGCAGAGGGGTAGAGGTCAGTTAGTTGATTTTTTTCTCTCAATAATAGTTATAACCTTCTCAAAAATTTAATTGGAGCCTGGTAGTTATAGGATACACACATATATACATCCAACTTGCATATTACTCTTTTCTTCTGCCTAGATGATGCCCTCCTTAAGGTCAGAGCCATGTTGTGTCCCCATTAACATAGACTCTGGCTCATGTCAGTGCCTTGTGTACAGTGCATATTACATATTTGTTGTGGTTAATGGTTAAGTATTATTCCTTTGGGGGTACTTCAGGAATTTAGAGCCTGTAACTGCCATTGTGCCTGCCTGCTTACCTTCTGGTTCATGTCTTTCCCCTTGGTAACACAGCATTCAAATCTTCACCCTTCTTCTGGCCATGTACTCACCCAGGGAATGAGCTCTCTACAACATGATAAATAGTGATTAACCTAAGATAATCATGATGATTCCACTCCAGTTTCCAAGGATTTCATTAAGCATGGGTTTTTGAAGCAATTCTAGCCAAAGGGGCATTGAGGGAAGTCTGGTAAGTTTCTGGGGAAAAAAAATGTGTGTGTGTGTGTGTGTACATATATACATGTAAAAGGAATGTAAACATTCCTGCATGTAAAAGGAATATATAAACATATATATATTCCTTGAATATATATATCCTTGAATATATATAATATATAAATTATAATTACAATATATAATATATAAATAATATATATAAATTATATATTATATAATACATTACATATATTATAATAATATATATTACATATATTATATGTAATATATAAATTATTATATATAATATATATTATCCCTAGTATTATATTTCAGTTCTCTTTAACCTAACTGCAAAATTCAACAGAATGAAAAACTCTTCAATATTTGGTTGTTATAAAGAATGTCCGTGTATTGAATAAATGATCTAAAAGGAACAGATTACAGTTGCCTCAATCATCTCTCTCTCTCTCTCTCTCTCTCTCTCTCTCTCTCTCTCTGTCTGTCTCTTTGTGTCTCTCTCCCCCCGCCCCTCCATTCACATGCTGCTCCAGGAAGACTCTTAGAGCTCATTCTGATAAAATATATGCAATTTGTCATGATACTTAATGGACTAATAGGTAACTTGTACAGATCTCTGCTGTTTCTATTCCAGGGAAAACTGGAGAAATTAAGTTGCATTGAGGGCATTATCCTTGATGGAGGCATTGTCAATTATAAAAGCTTATTCTGTGTCGAGAATTTATATCTGACCACCCATCAGGGATGGGAGAGTTTTGGGATGCTTCTCCCTTCAGGCTGTTTCATTAGATCAGGGTTTCTTAACCTTACTATTGACATTTTGGACCACATAATTTCTTATTGTGTGGAGCTACTGTGTGCATTTTCAGATGTTTTAGCGGCAACGCTGGTGTATACTCACTAGATGCTAGTAACACTCTCTAATTGTCACAATCAAAAAATGTCTCCAGAAACAGCCAGATGTCCCCTGGGAGGCAAAATTGCCCCCAACTTGAAAACCACTTTTTAAGAGATAGATGATTGTTTCTTATAGGTCTATTTTGTTCTAAGACGAGGGCAGAAGAGAGGGCAGTTCTATCATTGCCTTAAGCATTTTATATTATAATGAGAAAAATAGAATGAATTAGCTAAGTTCCTCAAATTGGTCCTTTCAACCATACAGAGAACCTTTTGATGTGAGATATGTTTTGAAGCAAAATATGGTTACAGGTTAAACTCTTCACCCACAAAAAATCTGCAAAATAAAAAGTCAGAATTACATTATTTTGTAATCCTACTTCCAAAGGTTAAATAATCACAGATTTAACAAATTACCTATAATATGATGATGTTAAACTGTCGTCTTAATGAGGCTTCAATTTGTCACTGTTAATAGAATCAGCCAGGAATTTACTCCATTTGAACATGAAAAAAAGTCTGCCTACAAGGACTCTTCAGATGTGAATTGAATCATGCTTTAATAGAATTGTATGAATGGGACAAGTAGACTGTTTCCTAATTTTTTATTTTTTTAAAGCTAATATTAAATACAATAGGCCAGGGAATACAATAAATGCTTTTGTCCAAATGAGAAAACTATCATGTCTATGATTAAATGCACACTAGGAAATAGGGTCTTTTCTTTTTCTTTTTCTATCCCTAGGACTTTGTGGCATGCTGAGCACATAGAAGATATCCTATACATGGTATAAAATAAATATTTGAGTGGGTGTTGCCAATTTATTGGCTCCTTGAAACAGACTTTGAATAAAGATTTAAGGTAAAAGTAAACAATAATGCGTCTTTAAAGCAGTAAAGACTCTGTAGTTTGCAAAATAATGTAGTGATTTGTTATCATTGTGGCCATCCTTTCCTCTTCCCACTACTGTCCTTCCAGTTACTAAATCTGTTATTCAGCCTTTGTCTATGTCTCTACATCTATGCTGCTACTTCGAGCCCAAGCCACTGTCTTCTTTTGCCTAAGCTCATTCTCATGTTATTCTCCCTCTCCAATACATTTTCCCAATAAAGCAACCAAAGTGAACATTCTGAAACACATTTATCACCTCCCTGGCTTAGAACCCTACAGTGTGTTTCTCTTGTCCTTGGGACATCATCCAAAATCCTTAGTCTCTACAAGAGTAGGGCTATTTCTATTTTCTTCTCCAATGTATGTCCACTCTCAGTATTTGCCTAGCACATAGTAGGTTCTTACCAGAAGATGGGACTGTATTAGGCTAACAATATGAGTTTACACTGTTTTCTTTGTGTTGGATCTTTAAGTGTGGGATAGGCATTTAATGTGGGAAGTTGGTGGGAATGGTTTGCTCCTACTTCCCACAGAATGCCATATTGGGTAGTGTTGAACCATCCCACATAATGCCATATTGGGTAGTGTTGAACCATGCATGAAAACTGGCAACTGGCCCGGGTACATGCACTAATACATGAATTATTTTTATCTTTGCCATTGCCTTACATCTAGAAAAAAAATCTTACATGGCTGGGTAGATTTTCATTCTATCCAGAACTAAGAAGGAAACCCAAGGCTTTAAAAAATTATTACCAATTTATTTATTGCTTTACAGCTTGTTCAAATTGTTACATATCTTGACTCATTGCTTAGCTTTTTGGCCAATAGGATTTCAGGATGCAATGCACTAATATAAACTCTTGGATTGGTTTAACTACCTCTGATGTCACAATTTCCCCATTAGAATGTCATAATTTTCTTGAAATCACATGATACCAATCACAACTCTTGTTATTTTGTTTCATTATGAGAAAGATAATCTACCAAATATAAAAATGCTGGAAGGAGCAAGATATCTTTGATCCAGGGAGACCTTTTCCATTTATGTGCTTTAGTAATCTACTGCCAACAAGCTATCTTCTTTATGTCCTTTTACGACTGATGTTGTTTTGTTTTCTCAAGTTTGCCTCTTAAATAGACAAATGGAGGCATGAGCTTCCTTAGAATTACTCCTTCGACTCATAGTTCTCTTTCATCTGGACTTTTGAGGCTTAGTATCTTTCTACTACTTAGCCTTCCTGACTCAAATGGAAAAGCCATTTGGACAGCTCACCTGAATATAACATTTCAGGTTGGAAATAAGATCATATCAGAGTTAGGAGAGAGTGGAGTGTTCGGGAATCATTCTCCTCTGGAAAGGGTGTCTGGTGTGGTAGCACTTCCTGAAGGATGGAATCAGAATGCTTGTAATCCTTTGACCAATTTCAGCAGGCCTGAACAGGCAGACTCTTGGCTGGCCCTCATCGAACGTGGAGGCTGTACTTTTACACATAAAATCAACGTGGCAGCAGAGAAGGGAGCAAATGGGGTGATCATCTACAACTATCAAGGTACGGGCAATAAAGTATTTCCCATGTCTCACCAGGGGACGGAAAATATAGTTGCGGTGATGATAGGCAACCTGAAAGGCATGGAACTTTTGCACTTGATTCAGAAAGGAGTCTATGTGACAGTCATCATTGAAGTGGGGAGAATGCACATGCCATGGGTGAGCCATTACATCATGTCTCTATTTACCTTCCTGGCTGCCACAATTGCCTACCTTTACTTATATTGTGTCTGGAGACCTAGAGTGCCCAATTCTTCCACCAGGAGGCGAAGTCATATAAAGGCAGATGTGAAGAAAGCTATTGACCAGCTTCAACTGCGAGTTCTCAAAGAAGGGGATGAGGAATTAGACCCAAATGAAGACAACTGTGTTGTTTGCTTTGACACATACAAACCCAAAGATGTAGTACGCATTTTAACTTGCAAACATTTTTTCCATAAGGCATGCATTGACCCCTGGCTTTTAGCCCATAGGACATGTCCCATGTGCAAGTGTGACATTCTGAAAACTTAAGAAATCTGGAGAATTTTCTGAAGATGTAACCAGATCTTTCCAAATACAAAGATTAGATAAATTCTCTTATCGTACTTTATGTAGAGAGAAAATTTCAGCTTCTCTATCCAGGTACAAACAAGGGTGAAATTTGTGTTTTAAAAATAAAACTCCATATCATGCCCAGATATTTGAACTTCTTGTCTTTCTAATCAGCTTTAATTCTTATACCTTTTTGCCCTTATCCAAATAAGAACGTTAGTATATGTTAAAAACAATTTTTTTCTTCAAGTTGCTAGGATTGTGACATTGCCATAGAGAATTATTCATGCTATTTTAAAGTTTCCTTTTTTAATACTAATTCTTGTACTTTGTTTCCGCATTTTGACTAATTTTGGTATCTAATAATTTATATCTCTGATTCTGCATGGTTAATTAATTTTATTAATGCCCAGGAAATCTAGTTTCCAAAGCTACTCACTGGATTGGTAATGCGTTCTAAATAATTATTTTAGATGATAGCACTTTAGTTATGAAAGGAGAAGTGTTCTAAAGTATTATAGGCCTCATTTAGGATAACATTGCAAACATTCACCTTTGTTTGCCAGAGCTCTTTAAATCCTAGCATAATGACTCAGCTATGGTAGCAGATTTCTTTTCTAGAAGTGTCCTTAGTAAATGCTTCTCTTTTCCTCTCCAAATGGTAATGAATGTTTCTCTGGGGCATTTTGATAACATAGAGCAAAGCTAAAATTTTGTTCAATTGCCTTTCCATGTTATATTCTTTGTCTTATTTTGCATCTTCCTTTTTTTCTAGTAGATGAATAAACACCTATACAACAATGAGAGACAGAAAGATTTAGGTATTGTCGTATTGATGAAAATTTCTGTTTCTGGATGATATGCTAAACCTTTGATGCATAACTCAATGTCACTTTGTGAATATACACACCATGTAATACCTTTTAAAAAGTGCAGGGACATATGGAAATAAAATCGGATTAATGGCCTTTGGGAGAGAAAATCAACCTTTATGGGTATGTTTTATATCATCAGTATTCTTTTTATACTAGTTTTTGTTGTTCCTTCCTCTTCCTTGTCTCAAACTACCACGTTGTAGATTCACATTTCATAAGAAGTAACAGCTCCTTTGGTCCTGGTGAGATCCAACCAAAAGTGACTTCTAGCACTCTACACATGTAGACCAGAGACATTTATGTTCAAGGTCAGAATCTTTAGCCTCGGTTTCCTAGCTGGTGGGAAAAAAACCCACTGAGATTCACCCCCAATAACGTGTACCAGTAGCAGCGTGGCTGCTTGTGAACTCACTATGCTTGTGAGTCCACATGACATCCTTTAGCTTTGAGGTCATATTGTGCTACTGACATGATTGTGGCCAAAACATAGGTAGAGTGGACAGAGCCTGTGGAATCTTCTAGTAGGGATATTTGTTGAGTTCTGCAAAAATGTTTGATAAAAGCATCTACTTATTGCTGCTAATGGTTAACTTTAAATATGCACCTTTGAAGTTTTTCTTAATAGCTGTTTTTTAAAAAATGAATTGTGCCAAACCAATATGACTTTATTTAATCTTTTCCTTGACACCCTTTCTCCTCCTCTTTCAAAATATTATTTGATTAATAACAGATGTCAAGGCCTGCAGAGAAATTAGCTTCCCTAGATGTCAGGCCTTTCTTTACTCCTGTCAGACTTACTACATTTGTACAGTCAATGTAAGACAGAGAAAGTGAGGCAGGAGTAAACTGAGCAGGATCTCTTACTCTAAAACAGCAAAACCATAAAACAAAAGCCACAAACATCTCAGAAAGCTTAAATAAATGCAATATAAGGGTTTATGTGATGAGTCAAAAATTAGCAGTGTGACTTTTACTTTTTGATGTAAAAATAATGTCACTGATATCACCACTTTTGCCTCACATCTGGTCACAGAACTAATTTTCAATTATCCTTTTTTTTTTTTTTTTAGCTTGCCATTTTGTTGGAAATATCTCCTTCCTTTGCTGGGAAAAAAATTATATAGCATTCTTACATGTGCTTTCAGGCTTTAAAGAGCACACATTGTATGAATTTTAGACTTAATTTTTAGTTTAACGTGCTACCTACTATGATTATATGTAGCTCAGTGATTATATCTAATAACAACATAGAAATCACCCATAACAGCATTTAAGCCAATAAATTCACAGTATGCTCTAAACTCTTATCTAATTGGCTGCTGGATCTTGCATGTCATAATCACATCAAACAACAGTAAGCAGTATCTAGAGTTAACAGGAGGGGATTTATTTTTCAATCTAAAGTTTTTCTCCTCTCTAATAAGACCTCTGAAACTCATAAGCCATCTTTAAGAATTTCTTACAAAAACATGCTGGAAGACAGTGGATCTTGTTTGTATCCTGAAGATTTTTTTCTCTTTGTTGTTTTAAATTAATTGTCAACAGATGTGGAACTGTTGGGTTGGTTCTTAAGTCACTTGGAGAAGGGAAAGATGCATCTACTCAAGGTTGGTACTTGGAGAAACAACACTGCCTTTTCCTGGCTTATCATGTTTGGTGTTCTTTGGCTTGTTAGTCAGAACTGTTGCAGAGCAAGTGTTGTTTGGACGGCTTATATGAACATATCATTTCATGTTGGGAATCATGTGTTGTCAGAGTTGGGAGAGACTGGAGTCTTTGGAAGAAGCTCCACTTTGAAGAGAGTGGCAGGAGTTATAGTGCCACCGGAGGGAAAAATCCAAAATGCATGTAATCCCAATACCATTTTCAGCCGATCAAAGTACTCAGAGACCTGGCTTGCACTTATTGAACGGGGAGGTTGTACCTTCACACAGAAAATTAAAGTGGCAGCTGAGAAGGGAGCCAGTGGAGTGATCATCTATAACTTTCCAGGAACTGGCAACCAGGTGTTCCCCATGTTTCATCAGGCATTTGAAGATGTCGTTGTGGTTATGATTGGTAACTTAAAAGGCACGGAAATTTTCCATTTAATTAAGAAAGGAGTTCTCATTACAGCCATGGTTGAGGTGGGGAGAAAGCACATCATCTGGATGAATCACTATTTGGTCTCTTTTGTGATTGTCACAACTGCTACCTTAGCATATTTCATCTTTTATCACATTCATAGACTTTGTTTAGCGAGGATTCAGAACCGGAGATGGCAGCGATTAACAACAGATCTTCAGAATGCATTTGGACAACTCCAACTTCGAGTGGTAAAAGAGGGGGATGAGGAAATAAATCCAAATGGAGATAGCTGCGTAATTTGCTTTGAACACTATAAGCCTAATGACATAGTTCGTATTCTGACTTGTAAACATTTTTTCCACAAGAATTGCATTGACCCCTGGATTTTATCCCATGGGACATGCCCCATTTGCAAATGTGATATTCTAAAAGTTTTGGGGATTCAAGTGGATGTTGAAAATGGAACAGAACCTTTGCAAGTTCTAATGTCAAGTGAACTGTGTGAAACCTTATCACCTAGTGAAGAGGAGACAAATAACGAAGTTTCTCCTGCAGGAACCTCAGATAAAGTAATCCATGTGGAGGAGAACCCTACTTCTCAGAATAATGACAGCCAGCCTCATTCAGTAGTGGAAGATGTTCATCCTTCACCTTGATGGCCTGACTTTTGAGGAAGTGTATTAAACCTGTATGTGAAATCAGATCCTGATACTGACAAGCAGTTTGTCTGTTTGAAGTGTGGTTTTTGTGTCATTTTTTGTTACTTCAGTAATTTTCTACATTCTTTGTTAAACCTCAAAGACAGAAAAAAAGTCCTAGCAGGATTTGTTTGTTTAATTTTGGACCTTTGCTAAGTGTAATTTTTTGTCAGTGTATGTTACTCCTGTGAGTGTGCATATGTATATTTGTATGTACACATCCATGTTAAAGCTAAGGACAAACTTGTTTTCTTAAATATTTTCTGTACATATATTGGGCTCTATTTTGGTAAAAATATTATTGATATATTTGTATGTTTGTTCTAATACAGAAACTATCAATTAAGTTTGAAAACAAATTATCTTTTATGTGCTAGGAAGAGTAAAAATTATCTTTTGATAACATATTTATAGTATGTCTTAGTTGTGAGGTCACTGTGCTTTTTTTTTTTTTTTGCATTCTTGGCATGAACATTTTACAAAATTTTATTACTCTTATTCTTGATAAATAGTTCTGTTCAAGCAATTAGTACTTTTTTGTGATATACATCTGTGTAGTGAAATTTTAAAATACTAGCACTCTTTAAGTGAACAGCAAATATTTTAGTGTCCAGTGTTACTTATAATAATCGTTACATGGTCATAAAACATAGAACAACTTTGATACTTAGTCATGGCATATTTACTTCCCATGTGTTTCTCCCCACTCCCCAGTTTGGTTTCTTAAATAAAATGTTTAACCTATGCCAGACTATTCTTGAGAGAAGTGATACAGTATAGGAATTGTTATTATGATGTGATCATGTTTCTTTTGTTCACTATATTCTCAGGGTCCAGCAGAGTGCCTGGCACTCAAGTATTTTTGAAGGAATGAGTGAATGTGAATAAATAATGATAAATATCTTTTCTGTAATGCAACTATTATGTGTTAATTTGAAAAACTTAACTGTTTTTCTCAATTATACAAAATAACAGAAAATTCTGAAATTTTTCACTCTAAATTACTTTGAAAAAATATTAAATTATAATTTTAGTCCAGAATTCATGATTATAGTTCAGCACGCATAATTTTAATGAGCAGCTTTGAACTCTGTAAGGCTAACACTGGGATTTGAATTATTGGGCAACCTTGGAGGGTGACCTAGTGAAGAGGAATGTTAGGAGTTGCTCAGTGTTAACAATACTGGAATTTAGACACAGGTAGAAGGGTAGTAGTTGGCTATAACTGCCACCCCGTGGAAGACTAAAGGAGGAGAGGCACTAATCTAAGACCAGGAAGAATCGGAGCAAAAACTGGGCAAATGACCAGTTGTGAGCCATGCCTTGCTTGGTACACAAAGGCTTTTTTACATGCAACTTTAGAGACTTTTGTGTTAATCACAAGAGCTGTTCTTTGAAAGAACTGCATAGCACCAGGGCTACTGGAGGATTTAGCAGGAACACTAAGTGTTATTTCAAGCTTACCCTGGAAGAGTAAAGTCATTTCCTGAGGGATGAGGGACCACACAGAAGAGAGAGGACACTGAGGACCCCATGACAGCTGCCCCTAAAAGGATCAGCTCCTAATCAGGATAAATTGTCATTCTTTAGCCACTGTTAGTGTTTCTGCCACTACAGGATAGCAGCGGATGGGGGTGGAGTGGCTAAAGTGATTTATACCATTTGTCCAAGAAAATCACTAGAGCTACAACAGCTAATGCATCTGTAGTGTTGGCAGTCCCTGAACCTAGACTTGCCGGGTCACTGCAGCTCTGTGTACTCTTTTGTGGGGTACTTGTTCCATGACATCTGGCAGTTCAAGAATTTGTTTGCTATTCACACTGACAGTGCCATTGTGTTCTTCATTCTCCCTCCACATCGTTGTTGGTTTTTCCTTTTCTTTTTTCTCCTCCTTTTCCTTTGTTCATCATTGTCAATCTAAGACCTGAGTTACTCCCATGTATAAGAAATTGGCCTGTGCATACTTCTATAATATAACCTTTGTTAATGTGGACATTTAACATTTAACACAGTGTGCTTGTTTGAGAATTTTCTATGGATGTTCTTTAAAGGGTGGTTGGAATCTATATTTGGAGTGGGAGGGAAAGGGTCAAGTCAGTGAAAATGGAAACTGTCTGCTGAGTGGCTACCATGTGCCAGGTAGAGGACTAAGTGCTTTACATAGCTGTTTCTTTTATGTCAGAACAAAACAGTTTTAATCTTAGTGTTTAGAATGTTGTAAACAGATCAATAAACCACTTTCACTCTGGGTTTACTAAATAGAACTTGGAAATAGCACTGCTATATCAAATGTTATTCATTATAATAGATTTTCACTTATTCTGTGGGCTTTATACCATTTTCTCTCGTACCTAGTGATGCAAACTCTCTTGTCATAATGACATGGGATTAATAATATGAACTCCAGAAGGGAGTTTATGTTCCTTGTAAGAATCAAGCTTGCTTTTTTATTCACTCCTTAGATAAATTACGTTTAATATTCTACTACAGTGAAAAATATCCACTTCAACTCTTATCAGATGGTGCTATAGGTGAAATGACTTACTCCATCTATACAGTATCTCTTGTTATAGGACACACTACACTGATAATATCCCTATCTCTTGCTATAGAATTATAATAATGCAATTGTCCTGCAGAGAATGTTAGTCAGCTATTTATTTGCACTAGCGTGAGCCTTTCAAAGGATTTAGTGAGCCAGGGATCTGGCTTTTCTGATGGGATTTACACTCCTTTACCACATTTAATGGGTTTTGAAGCAGCACACAGGTATCAACTGGGGGAAAGATCAGCATTTGGGAAGGTAGTGAAGCAAGCAGAGAAATCTTCACATGCTGGTACTGTGAAGGAGTCCTTCTCATGCCAGTTCTGTCCTCCCACTCCATCATTTACTATAAGCACCTATTTTTGTATTTTAAAAACACATTTGATTTTTTGGCTTTGTACTTAACTGTATTTTTAAATATTTAGTTCTTAATGCTGAAAAATAAAGATTATAAATTAATATATTTATCAGCACAGAAATATCTTTAAATACATACTTCGTTTTATAAGTGGGGGGAAGAGAGTGTACTTTAGAAAAAGCGATGATCTCTTTCCTACCAGTAAGTGTTATTCTATCACAATTTGTTACCTCCCCTTTTCATAGCCACATCATAGCTTCTAACCCCTCTCTTCACAATTATGGCAGCATCTTTATCAGATCTCCAAGTTACTGTGTCCTTTGATGATTTTTAGATGCTGCCATGCATACTTTTCATCACTGTTGATGAACAGAGTGACTCTGATTTCAAAAATCCTCTACACATGTCCAGTTTAGCAACACACTGTTGTTGCCACACATCATGTTCTCTCATCTTTGAAAACTTAACAACTTACAGCATCTTTTTCAGAATTCCCTCTGCATTTGCTTGACTGCTCATCTCCGCTACTTCTTCAGACTTGTTCTTGGTTCCCATTCCAAGCAGTTTCCCTTAACTGTTGTCCCTCTCTTCCCAGTCCATCTCTTCCAACTTCAACCTAGAACCAATTGTAAGTCATTTTAGTTTTACCAAGTGCCACCAAATTCCTTGCCTCCTACACTTTCCTACAATATCATTTGCCTTCCCTGAATCATTCCTACATCTGCTTTTAATACTTCTAAACAGCCAACTGTTACTCGAGTTGTAATATTTATTATTATCTGATGTCAACCAGATCTTTGCTTCTGTTTAAAAATCCTTTAGTAATCTCTTACCTCTTTTATTTTTTTGAGACAGTACTCTTGCTCTGTCACCCAGGCTGGAGTGCAGTGGCACGATCTTGGCTCACTGCAAACTCAGCCTCTTAAGTTTAAGTAATCTTCTCCTTCCTCAGCCTCCTAAGTACTGATTACAGGTGCACACCACCACTCGCAGCTAATTTTTTTTTTTTTTTTGTATTTTTAGTAGAGTTGGGGTTTTGCTGTTTTTGCCCAGGCTTGTCTTGAACTCCTGAGCTCAGGCAGTCTGCCCACCTCAGCCTCCCAAAGTGCTAGGAGTACAGGCATGAGCCACTGCGCCCAGCCTCTTACTCCCTTTTATAGTCTCCATAGAGTAGTACTTCAAAGCCTTGGCTACACATCAGAATCACCTGGAGAGCTTTTCAAAGTCTCAATGTTCAGGATGCATTCATGACATCTGGGCTGGGACCCAGGCATTGGTAGTTTTTGAAGTTGCCCAGGAGATTCCAACGTGCACACAAGACTGAGAACCACTGCCAGAGGACTGTTCCAAAGAGCCTTTAATCAGGTCCCAAATTTTACCCTCTGTTAAGTTTGACTTTTTTTCACTTTACTGAAAGTGTCTTGGTAGAAATCAAAATATCAAGGTAGAAAGTGTTAAATGTCTATTCCTCATGGAGAGGAATTGATAAAGGCCTGTGGCGATATGAAGGGAAGAATTTCAACTGGAATAATAATTAGGGAACACTTAAAGAAGGAAATGATATTTAAAATGGAAATCTACTTGGTGGAAAGAAGGACATTCTAGTGGAGAGAACGATGTTAACAGTTTTTTATAAAGGAGCTTTGAGTGTCACTTGGAATTTTGGTTAAGAAACTTGAAGACACAGTGTAAGGAACATGGCTGTGCTTTGGTCAAGGATAGGCTGAGGTAAACATCCAGAGTGACTCAGCAAGTTTAGAGTGCAGGCGTTTAACTCCACCTGTTATCACAGCCATGTGGCCATAACATGGGAAGGTTTATCATTTGGCTCTAAGCCACTGTTGTCTGTAAAAGGTATAATTGCCCTGATGACACTGTATAGGCACACTTCTGCCCAGAGAGAGAAAGAGTTAAGCTGCTGACCCTGAAGGCAGTGGAGAGCTGGCCATGCAGCTGTGCATGGGAGCAGCCAGCACAAGCAGCTGAGACAGAGACAACAGTGAGAGCTGTTGATAGGAAAGCTGCTGAATAAAACTATATTTCACCTGCTTACGGCCCCGAGTGTTCTTTCAGCTATATTCCAATCCACCCACTTCCCTCGGACCTCCGCAGGGGCTGGACCCTGGGCATGACATTTGGTGTACTCATGAACCTGACAAGTGGCATAGTTGGCTGGATGAGGTGAGTGGATCTTCAGTTCGGAGGGTTCTCGGGTCGGCTATGTGGCTGCATCATGGGCTGTGGTACCCAGTGGCGGTGGTGCTGCCTGAATGGGCCCCAGTGGAAACATGGGAGGCTGTAGACGGGTCTCCCACGAGTGTGGAGAAGGTACTGAAGCACCTGGAAGTGCACAACACTGAGGAAAAGCATTCCTTTGCTGACAGTCACATGGGCATTTGTAACTGTGCTGTAGGAATTGCATTCCCAGTCCCTGTGGGATGCAGCATAGGGAGAAAGAACCTCTGTTGGAGGTTCGCCCAGTGATCCACCAGAAAATATAGCATGAGCAGCTGTTGGGCCCCAAGGGTGAACCTAGGGACCCTCCCCCCACCACCATGGTGGAACACATTTCATATGGTGCCTGCAACCCCACTATGTTGCAGGAGTCAAGCAAGTAATGTCGGCAGTCATGTACAGACTTAGTGCAAGTTATTCAGGAGAAGGAGGTTACTATGCAGCCTGGTCCTGCCCGAGTGTTCCAGTTCACAGATTGCCTGCTGCAGTCAGGTGGAAGTGCTGAGCCTTTTCTGTTTGATAAGAGACTGGCCGAGATGCCTGGCTTGGGTGGCACCATACAACCAGCCATATGCAGACTTGGCAATCCACTAGTCCCTGAACCCGGATAAGTTTCCGGCAGAGCTGCATTTATCAATGGTTACAAAGACCAGTCAGTGAAAGTGGAACTTGTGTCTGCACCTTGGCATTGGCCACTTGACTCTCTGCTTATGCACTGTGTACATCTCTCCTATGCCTGGGGACATTCTGGGGGTGGATGTTTTGCACGGCTTGGCAGCTGTGCCATCTGTCACAGACTTGCTGGACTGCTTGACAATAGAATTGGGATGGTGCCACTGTGTGGTGGACCTGACCAATGCATTCCTCTTAATCAGCATTGCTCCAGAGAGCCAGGAATAGTCTGCCGTCATGGGAGGGTGACAGTGGACTTTCACAGTGTCGCTGCAGGACTATATGCATAGCCCCATCATATGTCATGATCTTGTTGTCGATGTTACCCGAACCTCTGATTCTCTTGCAGACTTAGAAGTGGCAACGCCCACCTTGCCTGGGGCTGAATGGTAAGGCTTACACAGTCAAGCAGGCTCTTCAGTAGGCACAAGCCTTATGGGTAGTTGTCTAGGGGTGCCCATTTAAACTGAATGTGCATGTGACCACAAATATTGTTGGTTAGGGCCTATAGCAGTGCCTGGAGACCTTGGAAGTGCCAACAGGCTTTTAGTCCTAGCTGTGGAAAGGAGCTAAGCTCCAGTGTTCATTCATACAGAAGCAATTAGTAATAGCGGATGGGTACGTTCATGGGTAATGATCCCCTGGACTGGGAAATCAGTCAGTAACTACATGTGCTGCCCCTTAGGCTCATAAGAGTGTGGCAGAACGGGTTACAGTCATCATGCGGACGACTTACATGATAGTGGGATGGATGCATTCATGGGTAATGACTCCTCAGAGAGGGATGGTGCAGACATCCACTTTAGTGAAGTGAAGCTCCTGCTTAGAGCAGCGGAGTATGCTAAGTACAAGTCCCTTAGCAGCAGAGTTACAAGAAGTCTTGGGACCTGTAGTCCTAATGCAAGATAAGGCCATGGGGCCTGAGGCACACCTAGACTCTGAACCTTTACTGTAAGGAAGGGTATCCCCCCATTCCTAATGGGGCATGGTACACAAATAGGTCTAGTTGAGGTGCTACTGCTGCCTGGACTGTTGTCACAGTCCAGCCATTCTACTGACACTATATGGTTTGATACCAAGTGTGGGCAAAGTAGCTAATGAGCTAAACTCAGAGCAATGTGGATGGTGATCACCAAGAAGGTGACACCTACAGTAATCAGCTGTAGCTGGGTGGTTTATCCAGGCTTAACCTTTTGGTTAATTATGTGAAAGTTACAGAATTAGCTAGTCACCAACCCGTGTAAGACCAGGCCACGTGGCTGGATCTATGAGAGGAAGGATGACCTTCTCCAATCAGTTACGGGGATGAAAGGTAATCTGTTATTACCTGCCTCAATACCCCCAAAAGTAGGGAGACAAAACCTGGTGTCAGCCATGGACCTTTCAAGCCCGCCGTTGCAGATGGTTGGTGATTGTGGCCCCTTATGGGGAAGGGTCTGCAGTATAACTTACATGTTACTCCTTGGGTATTTAATGTGTGACCTCCACAATTAGCCATTTGTAGTGGAGGGAAACGGCCAGGGAGGGAACTCTCCAGGGAACATATGTACTGTCTGTGTGGCCTATCATAAACTTCCCTGTAACTTTGGCATGGGTTCAGGACCCAAGGGAACCATAGAAAGCTGATGAGGTGTAACATCATCACCCAGGGCAGAAGCCCTTGGCAGCTGCATTGTTATCCAGAGATGAAAAGTTGACTTGTATTTTGCCTGAGGGATGTGATTTACCCTGGTTAGTATCCGTGCTTGCTTTGTCGTTTCAGCTGTAAGTTGGCATGCTCCAAAAGCATTGTGGACTGGGCCCACACCTTACTTAGATGACCAATGTCTCCAACTGTTGGATCTGCACTGCCCTTCCAGCAGCAGCTGCGGATGGCTTGCCCTGGCACGTGCATGCAGCTACTGTGCAGAACTGCACATGGCTAGAAACTCGGGGCCTCATGGACAGTGGGTGGGACGCAACACATCAAGCTTTGAATAAGAGGCGTCGCAAAACCCATGGCAAGCCTGCCCCCTGGCTGACTCTAGCATCTATGATGGATGGAGCTGGCTAATGGGAGAACACGTGGTGTCCGCACTGCGGATACCACGATGTATAGAGCAGCACTCGGGTAAAGTCACCGTGGGATGGTTGCCTGCTGAGGTTTGTGCAAACATAACACGGTCACTACACCAAGGGTTTGGTGGAATAAGCGGCCTTACCAAGGCTGGGCCCCCATGGACTTTGTGTCCCCTGTGAGTTAATGGATCTGTGAGGGCACAGGATGGCCATATCTGCCAGCCAATTGGACTGTACCTGAGGGTGGCCCTATGTGCCTGCCACTGTGCTTCCCACATTGCCTGGTCACCTACATGACTAGAGGGCGCTGCGTTTCCAGTTTTTGTGAGTGCAGTGGGCCCCCTGGTGGTTCTATCCCTCAGCAATAACTATTCCTGGAGCAGGTGTCATTACTGTAGAAATGCAAGTTACAGCCCTTGCAGAGCACACAGCTCGGGCCCTGAATTACATCTGAGTTGCCCTCCTTTTGTTAACTGATAAGGTTAATCAGATCAGGAAGATGGTGCTACAAAACCAGATGGCCTTAGACATAGCTACAGCTGCTCAAGGTGGCACTTGTGCCCTTGTAGGGACACAATGTTGAAAATTCGTCCCTGACAACCACCAGAACATAGTGACAGCTTTATAAGGGGTGTCCCAGGAGGTTGAGGTGATTGAGCCCCTTGCTGATGACCCCTGGCAGAGATGGTGGGCATCTCTGGGCTCTGGCCTACATTGGGCTCTAATAATCCTGGGTAGCGTAGCAGGAATATTAGTAGTAAGTTGTTGCTGCTTATATTGTTGCTGTGGCTTCTGGGTCCAAGGTGCAGCCCTGTGTGCACCGGTCCTCACCAAACGGACTCCCTCAGCCTAGGGGGTGGAATGTAAGCCTTAGTGTGCCAAGCTGCCAAGCCTGCATATCAAACCTGTGTACCCAAAACTTATGTATAAACCCTCTGTGTATATATCAAGCCTAGGTACCAAAGCTTATGTGTATAACCTGTGTATCCAAGGCCTATGTCTCCCTCGGCCTAGGGGGTGGAGTGTAAGGAACATGACTGTGCTTTTGTCAAGGATAGGCTGAGTGACTCAGCGAGTTTAGAGCACAGGTGTATAATTCCACCTGTTATCACAACCATGTAGCCATAAAATGGGAAGGCTCATCATTTGGCTCTAAACCACTATTGTTTATAAAAGGTATCATCGCCCTGCCGACACTATATTGGCAGTCTCGTGCCCAGAGAGAGAAAGTTAAGCTGCTGACCCTGAAGGCAAGGGAGAACCAGCAGCATAGCTGTGTGTGGGAGCTGCCAGCTCAAACAGCTGAGACAGAGCGGACACTCTAAGAGAGCTGCTGCTGAGGGAGCTTCTGAATAAAGCCATATTTCACCTACCTATGTCTCCCTGAGTTTGCTTCCAGCTATTTGCCACTCATCCACCCACTCCCTCCAGACCTCGGCATGGGTTAGAACCTGACCTTGAACCTAACATATGGAACTTAGAAGGCTGTTGCAATGATCCAGGAGTGATAAGGTGAAAATATGAATGAAGGCAGTGGCAAGTGAATTGGGTGGGTCGCCTATAAGATAATATGTTCTTTGATTTCACTTGCTGGTGTGAATTTTCTACTTCATTTTTCCATGACCAGGGTAACACTGATTTTAAAACCTCTCTGCATCCATAACCTTTATCTTCAGTTCATCTCCAATTTACCAACACACCACAGATACAGAAGAGGTGGGTATGGGTTGGGGGAGTAGAGGAAGAGTGAAGAGTTAAGGATGACTCCCTGCTTTCTGGCTTGGACCACTATGTTATAATAATGCCATTCAGTGAGATGGAAAATAACAATGAGGTGAAGCAAGTTTGGAGTAGAAGAGTACAGATTTCGAATATGTCATAGAATTTCTGGGTGATGTTCATGGCATAGCTGGAAATATAGGTCTATACTTAGACTAATTAAATGAGATAAATGTAAAAACTTAACAAAAGGCTTGATACATGTAAGTACTAACTTGTGATTTATTAGCAAACTAATTTAACCACCAATGACATTTATATTAGTGGTGATTTTACTATTATGTAAATTTCAGTGTTACTATTTTGGGCCCCCTGAATTTGTAGTATCCCTATGTACTATAAGACACTTTTGTCTCCCAAGAATGCTTAGCAGGCTGAGTAAAGCTGGCAAGTGTGATAGGAATCGAGGGAGGGATGGTAATAATCACAGCTATAATACACAGGTGTTGCTACATTCCCTTAAAGGGTAGAATCTCATTTAATCCTTAACAGTAATGCAATGAGATAGGCATTATTGGTATCCTCACTCTTGAGATAAAGAAATGGAGACCCAGAGAGGCTAAGTAACTTGCCCAAAGTTAAATAGCTGGTATGTGACACAGAATCTGTGTTTGAACTTGTTCTGGTTCCACAGCTCATGGTCTTAACCACTACCCTGCAGTTAGCCTGAAACACTAATTTTTAAGTAAAGGACAAAGCATTAGGTTGAGTCCAGCTTTAAGGGCTTAGAGAAATGAACAGTGGAAGAAAAAACCCAGCTAAAGGCATTGAGAGTGCTAACTGGAGGGTGGTTGAATGATACCTTATGTGATCTCAACATAATTAGGAAAGAAAAAGGAGTTATGTGAGGGTGAAGGTGTGGCCAGGGTATATCTGACTTGAGTAAAAAGAACTATTGAGCTATAGGAATGGATCCTTCCATTTAGGAAGTATTGATACTGGAGCTGGTAGCTCTCTTGTGTAAAAAGTATTTATTTTGAAGGGTTTTGATGTAGGCTGCCTTTCTGATGAAGTTCAAAAGGGGTAAAAAGATTGTGTAATTATCCTAATAATTGATATCAATCCTTTTTAAAAGTTTAAGCTTAAAAAGCATAGTTAGGCCAGGTGTGGTGGCTCACCCCTGTAATCCCAGCACTTTGGGAAGCTGAGGCGGGCAGATGACCCGAGGCCAGGAGTTTGAGATCAGCCTGGCCAACATGGTAAAACCCCATCCCTACTAAAAATACAAAAGTTAGCTGGGTGTGGTGACACATTCCTGTAATCCCAGGTACTCGGGAAGCTGAGGCATGAGAATTGCTTGAACCTGGGAGCCAGAGGTTGCCGTGAGCCGAGATTGTGCCACTGCACTCCAGCCTGGCAGAACGAGACTCTGTCAGGGTGGGGAGCAGCGCAGAGCACAGTTATTTTTCACAAAGAACATGTGCCTTTTACATCAGACCACCTGCATTCATTTTCTGTCCCCAGGGAAAAGCATCTTAGAGCAGCATCAGCATCACCTGGGAACTTGTTAGAAATGCAAATTCTTAGGCTGACTGCAGAGTTTACAGAGTCAGAAACTTGAGGAGGGGGCAGCAATCTGGTTCACCAAGTCCTCCAGCTGATTCTAATGTATACTCAAGTTTAAGAACCTCATTTAGATCAGATAGTTCATTTTCAGCAATGATGCATCACACTTGTAATAAAAATAGTATAATTAAAAGTCTCAGTAGTTGCTATTACTACATTAATACAAGATACATTTAGGCATATTTCACAGGTACAATAGGCTTCTGACTTCTGCATGACTGTGCATAGAAATCCTTTCCTCTCCCACTACTGGTTTCTCTATGCACTAACACTATCACAACTGTCAAGGGAGTTGTGAGAAAACTAATAGATTTTAGATAATTTGCAATTTATAAATGGATAGAAAAAACTGAAAAGTATGAACAATGTTGGACAGTCCACACTGGAAGAGAATAGTTAATTCTATTATATTCACTAAAGGTCTGATATCAATATACTAAAAAAGTGGACCACAGGTGAAATTCAGAAGGGAGTCATGTAAATTTCTAGGTTCGGGTCCATAAAACCAGCTTCACAAATACTGGTGGGAACTTAGCTTCCATAATAATGTAGATGAAAATAAGTTCAATGTAAGGCGTTAGGAGTGTATGTAGGCCCTCCAAAGGTTTGTGGCATCTTCTTCTGCTTTAATAGCATGCTTCTCTAACTACAATTAATTACTGTCTTCCTCCTGGATTGTGAGCTCTCACCCATATGGCAGGTTTGTTGATTCATTCAACAAATATTGATTGCCCTGGAGATACAGTGGTGAACCATATAAAATGCCTGCCATCATGGAGCTTACTTGTTAGTGGGAAGAAAATACAATAAATGTCATGTGCCTACATAGTTATAAGTGCTGTGGAGAAAAATAGAAAACAGAATAGGGGGCTACAAAAGGCAGAGATGCAGCTTTAAGTAGAAACGTCACCAAGAAGATAAAGAGCTGAACAAAGACCTGAAAATAATGAATGAAGGCCTTAATCTATAACCTGTGCAGAAAAAGTGAAACTAGTGTTCAGGAGGGCCAGTAGGATAGTAAGTGGGTCTTGTCATCTGAGAAATGTCAGGAACGTTTAACCTGCAAGACAGAAGACAGTGTTAGCTGCCATCAAACACTTGAAGAATGGGCTTGCAAAGAATTTAGATTTTCTTTGTTTTTGCAGGGATTAGCATGCAATAAGAGAAATGACAGCTACAGGGAGACCATTGCCACCTGGAAACAACTTTCCAGATGGTGGTCCTGCCTATAGACAGGTTATTGCCTTCAGAGAGCCTAGTTTCTCTTCCTTAAAGGAGTTTGATATTGTTTGGATGTCATTTTAGTGGTGGTAATGGTGAGGGAATTCAAGCTTTAGAAGAGTGATCGGATTTATACCTTTGGGTCACTCACAATCCCAAGAATCAGATTCTGGGATTAAAAAGCAATAACATTGCTATTCCACATGTAGTTGCCATCTGTTAAAAAATAAACAACTACAAAGTATAAACGATAAAATCCATTCAACAAATATTTATTGAGAGCCACTGTATGCCAGGGAAATTTAGTTAACAAGTTTTGAGTTCATTTTGCTTTAACTTAATAGAATGTTTGCTTTTAAAATTGATTTACTTTCTAGACATCTTTTTTTTTTTTTCATTTTTACTTTGGAACTTCATTTCTCTGCAGCAGGCCCTTGGATTATCAAGAGTAAATAACTTGCTATCCTTAAGATTTATGTTTTATAAACCTAGAGTTTGAGAGGGTAGCAACTCATTCTCTGGTGTCTTGGTAGTATTGTGGAACATGTAATGGTTTGGCTTTTAGAAATCTCTTTCCTCCCAACTTCCCTGTTAACATTCGCATATCACCCATCTTCTCAAAGAAAAGTTTTGTTGAGATATTTTATCAGCAGCAAAGGACTGGTATTTATTGATTTCTCATCAATTATGGAATATTTTATAAAATATGAAATCGTGTTTGACTTATTCTAAAATGCATAACAAAATAATTTGAATTGATGAAGGATTGGGTCGATATGTGACAGAACGAATGGAATAAAATGTTAACTGTAGAATCTAGGTAGTAGGTGTGTATATATATATGCTTCAAACTTTTTTCAACTTTTCTATATGTTTAAACATTTTTATAATAAAATATTGGGGGAAAATCGTGCTTTTGGATGCTATGGCAATGTCATATCAATTCAGAAGTTTGTAAAAAACTATGCTCCCTGTACAGTAAGTTCTCACAGTCCTCACTTAACATAGTTGATAGATTCTCAGAAACTGTGATTTTTAAGTGAAATGACTTGTAATGAAATTGATTTAACCATAGGCTGATTGATATAAATAAGAGTCAAGTTCCTACAGCCTATTTCTAGTCACAAAAATGTCACCAAACTTCTAAACAAAAACCAAAACACTTCTAATAATAAGCATGGAAATAAATGTGAGCCATATACACATTTAATAAAGATAAATAAAAACAAGGCAATTATTTATCCACTTATTTTAGTTCAGGGTCACAGGTGGTCAGAACCCAGCAACTCAGAGTACAAGGCAAGCACCAACCTGGACAGGATGCCTTCCCATCGCAAGGCACACTCACACACACCCCCACACTAACTCACACCGGGACAATGTAGACACAGTGAACCTCACATACATGTCTTTGGGATGTGGGAGGAAACTGAAGTACCTGGAGGAAACTCATGCATACTTGGGGAGAACATGCCAACTCCACACAGACCGTAGCCCCAACTAGGAATCTGTTTTTATTCTTCATTAACATTATATCAAAGCAACCTTATTAGAGGACTGCCGTCTGTACTTGCTGAGGGACAGGTAACAGTCTGGGTACTGTCATTGGTCCACGGATAACATTTCAACTAACAGTGATTTTAAAATTTATTTCACTATATTATCTCAGGTAGTACTAAAAAAATGTGTTGTATCATTCCACATTGTAAGCACATATCAAAACATCACGTTGTGCCCCATAATATATAAAATTGTTACTAAATAAAAAGTCTTTTCAAAAGTGATATTAATACAGAACCACTGGGCTGCCAGCTAAACCTCCATCCTTAAGCCTGAATGGTGGCTGTAAGAGAAAACAACTGACCCCATTTTTCTTGGTTTTCCCACCCAAATGTTGCCATTTTGGCCTGCCACACCTCTATCCTGTGCCCTTAAAAAGACTTCAACTGGCAGAGCAACACACAAGCTACTGAGCATCAAGGATACAAGTGGCTGAGCAGTAAGCTGAGAAGCAGCAACTGAGCATCAGAGACTACAGATGGATGTGGCTAACTGCAGACGGCGTGGCTTCAGGGAAAGATCACCTTCTTCCTATACTATCCCCTTTCCAACTCTCATCCTGCCAAGAGCCACTTCCATCACCAAATAAAATCATCCACATACACTACCCTTCAGTCTGTTCATGTGACCTGATTCTTCCTGGACGCCAGACAAGAACCAAGAGGGCAGGAGCTGGGAGATGCTCCAGAGCCCACACAGAGCCCGCTCCCTCAAGAGAGGAGTGACTGGCCGTTCCAGCGATCGTTTGTTCCAGTCCCTACACTTGGTTGCTTGCATGTTCTGTCTCGTGAGGAGTGGCCAGTAACAGACTGAGTGAAAAAGGCCACTGAGTTCCCACCCAAGAAGGGGATCAAGGTCAAGGGAATTATCCCATCTCAAGATTACCTGTATTCCACTGCTGAGGAAACTGACCCAAAATGGTTCAGAGTCTCTTAGCTTGTGTCACACCTTGAACTCTCAGGTCTCCTGATGCCCTCTCAGGTTTGTTACATTATTTCCCAACTGATGAGTGGAGAGTAGCACAGAAGTAAGGATGAGGTGAATTGAATTCTATAATTGAAGTTGGAATACTGTAAAGCTATAAAACAGCAGGGGAACACATTTTTTCTTTCCAGATAGTAAACATACATTAAGGATTTATTCAACATTAGATATATTATGAGGCTTCAAAAGCAATACACTAAATTTTTAAGATTTATTTTCTGTATTATTACAGTGAGGGCAAAATAAGAAAAGCATTTCCTTTGTAGAATAGATGTAAGAAGATAGCCCAACCTAGTAACATTCAGACTTTTCTATCACACCATGAAACATACTGAATGAAGGCAAAAGAGATGGCTTAGGCTGAAGATATGGCATGGAAAGCTGGTATCTTCTTTGAGTTTGTGGCTACGTATAGAAGCTTTTCTCTAGAAATTCATATTTGCCATTCCATTGCTCCCTTTTCCATGATGAATAACATGATTTTTCTTCCGCCTTAGGGTCTCAGTCTTTGTTGCACAGTGTCAGACAGATTGGAAGCCCAGGTAGGGTGCAGTGATCCCTGTGTTTGCACAAGTGGCTTGGTAAATCTTCACTTTCAGTCTCATAAGTACAAGGTTAAGGAGTATTTGCTATAGGCTTAGGGAAATTTAAACTAAGCATTTAGAAGAAAGACTCAAAGATCTGCTATTAGCTGATATTAGAAGAAAAAAGCTTTAGAACAACTTTGTAATATTGATAAGATCATGGTAATATCATGTGTATATATTTTTTTCCGATAAAAGCTTTATACTTTTCAAATCCCATTTGTGTTCATTTGGGTATAGACTCATCTCAGTTCTTAACAACAGGATGTAAGAAGGCATGGACAGTTCAGGGCTTTATATTTGGTCTAAGGGCTTTATTTTTATTTTTATTTTTTAGATGTATTTATTTATTTATTTTGAGACAGAGTCTTACTCTGTTGCCCAGGCTGGAGCACAGTGGCACGATCTCAGCTCACTGCAAACTCTGCCTCCCGAGTTCACCCCATTCTCCTGCCTCAGCCTCCCAAGTAGCTGGGACTACAGGCGCCCGCCACCACGCCCAGATAATTTTTTGTATTTTTAGTAGAGACGGGGTTTCACCGTGGTCTTGATCTCCTGACCTCGTGATCTGCTCCCCCCAGCCCGGCGCCGGCCTCCCAAAGTGCTGGGATTACAAGCGCGAGCCACTGCGCCCGGCCTTTTCTTTCTCTTTTTCTTTTTGAAACAGTTTCACTCTGTCGCCCAGGCTGGAGTGCAGTGGCATGATCCCAGCCCACTGTAACCTCCACCTCTCGGGTTCAAGTGATTCTCATTCTGAGCTTCCTGAGTAGCTGGGATTACAGGCGTGCACCACCACACCTGGCTAATTTTTGTATTTCTAATAGAGACAGGCTTTTGCCATGTTGTCCAGGCTGGTCTCGAACTCCTGACCTCAGGTGATCCACCCACCTTGGCCTCCCAAAGTGCTGGGATTACAGTAATGAGCCACCATGCCTGGCCTGGTCTAAGGGCTTTAGATTTGATATTAGGGCTTTAGATTAGTTATAAGGGATTTAGAATAGTTGGAAGTATCTTTTGAAAGCAACTGTCTCCTAGTTTATAGATAAGGGTCTAGAGGTACTTCTTACCAAAATTAATTTTTTTAGATAAAATAGATTATTTGCTATCAGTTTTAAGTTGTGATTCTTGACATTTGATAGGTAAAGGAATGGGATTGGTTAAACCAGTGTTTTTCAAATCTTTGGAATTCATGGATCAGTAAATAAAAATAGAGGTCAGATATTGCACTTTTTTTGTGTGCCAAGAAAGGTAATTAACCATTAAAACAACAATGAAACTGCCTTTGCAAAGGTTATGACAGAGAAATCTAGCATAGCTGATTCCATCTTGCTTCTAGCCTCATAGGCTGGCTGGCTTTGTTCATTCCTATGCATAGACCAAAGTAACCATGGGAAGGATTTAGTTTATAGTTTAACCTGGAAGCAAAGATGATAATAGTCCCTCTCTAAAACGAAACCCCTTCTTGCTCAGGGACTAAAAACCATCTTTGTAAAACTAATGAAAGGCCATAAGATCAGGATTGTGGGAGGGGCCTGAGTTCTGCTAAAATGTAGGCCTAGTTTCTGTAATCCCTTACTGCTCAGTAGTCCTATGGCCAGAGGTCACAAGATTTGTGACTTTCCCAATTGCTTCTATAGATAACATCACTCTGTAGAACCTAAGATTGACCTTTTGAGGTATCTTTCACATTTTCCTTTTTTGACCACCAACTAAATCCACTCAGACCCACAGTAGTGGTGCAACCCATCCTGCGGCCCCTATGCAGAGGCTAAGTGCAGGAGGACCGTTTCCCACACCCCTGTGATTTCGCCTCTAAGCAGTCAACATTTCCCATTCCCTAAACCCTTGCCCACCAAATTATCCTTACAAAAAACCTAAACTCCAAGCCTTTGAGAGATTGAGTAATAACTCCATCTTCTGTGTGGCCAACCTTGCATTAATAAAATTCCTTCTCTATTGCTATAGCACAGTTTCAGTGAATTGGTTTTGTCTCTGTAGCTGTATGGGAAGAATCCATTGGACGAATAAAACAACAAAACCACACGTTTACTATTAATAACATTGTATTACAAAAAGTGACTTCTTGCACCTACAGTTTCAACTATTAGAATATTAAATAAAGTTAGCTTTATTAAAATGCACTTTGAAGTCCTTGTATTTGCTTTTTTTACTTTGAATTCATGAAAACTTTATCCCACGCTGGTCAACACACCAGCCTTTGGATTCAATAACTTTCTAAAGTCCGTTACTACAAGGACCTAATGATTTCCTTTAAAATTTGAGTATCTAATATCTAATGATACTAGACACTACAGAGATTTCAAAGGTGCAGTTTGCAGTCTAAACAAGAGAGAGATACAACGATGTGGTATAAGACAGGACAGCAGTGTTTTTTATACCTACACAGAGCATGGGGAAGTGTTAACATGGCTTAGAATAGAGAAATACCATCAAACTGTGGAATGCTTGACAAAGAGGTGAACAGGAGCATTCTCCTGCCTAATCCTTACCAGTCCATTTATCCGTTGGCCCTGCCAGCTCGGTTGAGTGAGCCACAAATTGATAAATTGCTGAACTTGATTGCATGATGGTGAAGAGGGGAGCTCTAGAGTGAGATTGGGCTTAAATCTTGACTCTTCCACACTCTGACTGTGTGATCTTGGCCATGTGTGTGTACTTCTGTATGCTTTTTGGGTTTTTGTTGTCGTTTTTTACCTTTAAGGTAAATACTAGCACCTTCTTTATGCAATTGTGAGGGTTAATATACATTAAGTCCTTGAAATAAATTTTAGCTATTTTCAAAATACAGTTTTTATCATGTGACTCTCTGCCTTAAATATTGATGGCATTCCATGCTCCTGGGATAAAGACCAGAGCACTTTCCAGGCCTGACAAAGGCACTTCAGGTCCTCTTCAGGCACCTCCCATTCCACTGTACTCTTGGGCCCTTCACTGCAGCCCAGGGAGCTGCCTTAAGGCCCCCTTAGATAGGCTGTGTTCCCTCCACCCACTGTCCCCTGGCCCCATGGTTCCTTTTTATTTGCAAATTCTTTGTCTTCAGATCTCTACTCTCCTCCTCAGGGAAGCCACTGTGACCACCTTAGCCAGATTCAAACTTTGTTACAAACTTATGGCACCAGAAATTCTCACTAGTATTTATCAAGCCACAGGCATATCGGTTTGTATAACCATTTGTTTGCCCCACTGTAAGCTCTAGGAAGGAAGCAAACCTTTGTCATTTTGCTTATGACACCTGATCACATTGCCTGGCAGTTTGGTTTGTCTTGGTAAACATTTGTTGAACAAATGGATAAGCTATGGGGGTGTGAATGTACGCAGAGTGTGGGGGGCTACACAAGTGTGCCCTTTTACTGGAACAGAAAATATGTTCTTGAGAGCAATGCAAGAGAAGCCTGGAAAGGTAGGTTGAGGGAGACTTGGATGGATATAGAGCCTGGCACAAAACAGTGCCAACAGTGCCAACAAATTGACTTGGCTTTGGGTATACAAAGTGACATGGAAAAAAAAAATACTGTCACCAAGCACTTACAATCAGTTCCCAGGGAAATGATGGTTTGATTCACAGTCTGGAGAAGTTTCTCCATGATAATCTGGATGTACCTCTGAGTTGGCCCCATGTCCTTCCTGTACAGCACCTCCAGGATGTGGCTGAGCAGCTGACAGCAGGCCTCCATGTCCTCCTGTCTCTCCAGATGGTACTTGAGCTGATCAGTCATCATGGGAGGCAGGATCTCTCTCTAGTCATGCTGTGTGAAGTGGATATTTAACTGGGGCCAACAGCATCCTTCTCCAACTGTTGCTTGAACATAAGCTTATTGTATTGCAATGTAGTGAGCAGTTGAGATACAGCCTAGTATATAAAATGTCCTCATTTTTCAAATGAATGTCAAAGTTGAAAGGTAAGCAAACCAACTTTAAAGGTAAACATTTGGCTCTTGTTTTCTCATTATTGTAGCAAAAGACATGTATTTTCTGCTAAGTCTTCATTCTTCTGGCAGTTTCTCTGTAGTGTTTACATTTAAGGTGCCATTAATAAAATTTTATGAAGAAACCTAAAAAGTAATTGAGATACTCCCCCTTAGTTATTTTATTGTCTACTCTAATGTATAATTGAGATACTCCCCCTTAGTTATTTTATTGTCTACTCTAATGTATTGTAGGTGTTTCTCATAAACAGAGTAATTAGGCAGGAATCTACCCATTTTTTTAAAGAATATTTTAATAATTTAGACAGTCCATCAAGTTTCGGATTATTGTGGCTTTTCCCACAGTTTATTGCTCTCCTCCCCACCCCCTTACCTTAAGTTTGCTTCCTTTGCCAAAGATGCATGAGTAGGTCTTTAATTTTGTTTTTGAGGTTCAAGAGGTTATAATTTCTTTTCTTCTTTTCTGTTCTTTTACTTTGGGTTCTGGGATGCATGTACAGAACATGCAGGTTTGTTGCATGGATGTGCCTGTGCCGTGGTGGTTTCTGCACCTATCAACCCATCTTCTAAATTTTAAGCCCTGCGTGCATTAGGTGTTTGTCCTAGCGCTCTCCCTCCCTTTACCCCGCCACCCCTCAACAGGCTCTGGTGTATGTTGTTCCCCTCCCTGTGTGCATGTGTTCTCGTTGTTTAGCTACCACTTATGAGTGAGAACGTGTGGTGTTTGGTTTTCTGGTCCTGTGTTGGTTTGCTGGGAATGATGGCTTCCAGCTTCATCCATGTCCCTGCAGAGGACATGAACTCATTCTTTTTTTTTTTGTGGCTGTGTGGTATTCCATGGTGTATGTGTGCCACATTTTCTTTATTCAGACACATGCACACATATGTTTATTGCAGCACTATTTATAATAGCAAAGACTTGGAACCTACCTGAATGCCTATCAGTGATAGACTGGATAATTTTTTTAAAAAGTTAGTACACATTATCATTTAACTCACCTTGGTGGATGCCTTTCCAAAAAATAACTTGAAATGAAAGGAGAGAACATCGCTTTAGAGTTTTCACTTAAAATCAGAGGAGGCACACTCGTCTTTTCCGGTATGTGACCCTTGTTCTTTCGACACATCTAGGGCATTAACAGGTCTTCTTGGACCGCATAGTCAGAATGGAGCACTGGGCTCCTTTGAGTTTCTGTGTCTGGTGTCAACACAGAGGACTCTGTTTTGTGTGAGTCACAGCCAGGTCCTACAGATGGACAAATGCTGCCTTAGTGTGTTTCCATCCAGTAAAACAGTTCGTGTCTTAGAGCTTCAGCACATGTAAGGTTCAGATTTTCCTTTTTAAAGTGCATCTCTTTTAAGTTTGGATTACAAAATGTATGAATCAGGAAGTAAAATGTTTCCATGTAAAAAAAAATACTGGTATTTACATACTGGAAAACCATAAATTATTTGATTTCTAGTGGGACTAAACTTCACTACAGTTGAAAAGCTTCATGAATTGATAACACCTGAAAAATAGTTTTAAAAACCATATCGCTGTTTCTCCAAGGACAGCATAGGTTACGGAAATTATGAGACAATATTTTATTTGGTATTATTAAGGAGAAAAAGGCATGTCTTATAAGTGGGCCTCTTGTACTTTTCTCAACGTTTCGTTGAACACATGGTGGCAGCCTTCCCGGAACCATCTCATCGCCACAATGATTTGGCAAGCAGATAATGTTTTTCTCATCATTATAAAATTCTTTTAAATCAAAGAAGTAATGCATGGTTCAAATCAACAGCAATGTGTGAACAATAAGGGCTTCTGTGGAAAAGTATGTTTGAAGCCCTGTTTAGACAGCTGAGCAGACTTACTTTTGGCAGATACAGTTTCTTGTTATAGTAATCACATTTCACTTTTGTTATTAGTTCACCATGACTTTGTTAAGATATTCAGTGACTTATTTGGTATATAAGCTGAGTAGATTAATGGGAAGAGTGGCAGTTGGTGGTGCTCAGATTGAAGGCCATATGTAAGTTAAAATTTACTGAAATGTGGACAAATGTGACATACGTAGTATGTCATAGTTTTCCGACGTGAGGTTCCTAACCGCCACACTGAATAAGATGTGTGCCCAGTGGCATTTTCACAAGAAAGTCACTGGTGGATAATTCCACAGGTGTTGGCCAGCAACCAGCAGGACATCTGGCTCCCAAAGGTGCACCTAGGCTGGGGTGGAGGAATGGGAGAGAAAGGGAGTAAAGGAGTAGTGATTTTAGAGTCCAAAGGTCCAGTATTCGGGTCTCTATTCTCCCAGTAGCTGTATGGCCTTGAGCCAGTTACTTATCTCCTCAGCTTAAACCACTTAACCTTTAAAAGAGAATGATATTGGAGAGGGTACTGGGTGATTGTGAGGATTAAAGAAGATAATACAGGAAGAGCTCTAGGGAGACAGGATACCTGCTCCTTGGTGAGTTTGTCAGTGTAAGGAATTCCCATGACAGCTTTGACACCAGCTTGGTGCCCTGCTGGTACTCCAGGCAGAATTTCACTGAGGATCCTGGGTCCCACAGCAGAAAGTTGGAGGGTGACCACCGATGCCTGGGGACCAGCTCTGGAACCAGTTTCCACATGTAGCCACACTTTACCTGTCTTTAACTTGGTAACTGTTGTTATGAAAGGATGCAGGATTCAGGTATTTTATATTTAGTGAGACTAAACCCATCATTGTTAGTTTCATAACTGATAAGCCTGAAAGACTGTCTTAAACTCTACTATTATTTCTGTAAGAACACAGATTATAGGAAGTGTTAGATAATATTATATTTATTAGACAGCATAATTTATTTTACTCACAAAACTAATCTCTCTCCTTTGGGACATTACTCATTGTGCTTCCTTCCCTCTGATATCCTTTCCTCCCCTTTTCATATGTACAAGGTCCATGTTTTATACTCCTTTCCTATATGAGCATATAATAGGAATCAGTAAACCTTACTGGTTCATTAATTATTTAAATTATGCAAGTGTATGGATGGGTTTCACAGCTTTAAAGTCTGCCCTAGTTTTGCTCACACCTCTGCCTTCCTACTTACTACTCCTCTGCTAAATACTCTCCAAAATAATCTTTCAACATGTCACTTCCTTACTTATTTAGTGTTTTCCTTTGCCTCCTGTATCAAATTACATCTCTGTACCTATCCTTCTTTGCTTATCCAGGGGTTCTTTCTCACTGTACTGAGAGCCCTGCTCTCCAGGCAGTTGATCAGCTGCTTCTCACAAGACTAGGCTGACTCTTTCCCTCTTTCCTCTGCAACATTATTATTATTATTAGTAGTAGTATTTTTTTAAGTGATAATCTTACTCTGTCACCCAGGCTGGAGTGCATGGTTCACTGCAGCCTCAAACTCCTAGGCTCAAGCTATCCTTCCACCTCAGCTTTCCGAGTAGCTGGGAGTACAGGCATGCACCACTGTATATGGTTATTTGTACATTTTTTTGTAGAGATGAGGTCTTGCTATGTTGCCCAGGCTGGTCTCGAACTCTTATGCTCAAGTTATTCTCCCACCTTTGCCTCCCAAAGTTCTGGGATTTCAGGCATGAGCCACCACAGTCCAGTCCTTCCTCTGTGATGTTATTCATTGTGATTTCTTCCTCTGCAGTATTGTTCCCTCATCCTGATTCATTAATTATTTAAATTATACAAGTGCATGGATGGGGGAATTAAATCATTGGTTTAACTATTCAAACCACTCATTCACTCATCCAGTGGGTATTTTCTGGGTGCCTGCTATCCATGTACCTGGCCTAGTGCTAGGTGCTACAGATAGAATGGTGAATGAAACAGTCTTTGACTTCATGGAACTTACTGTTCAGTGAGGAAAAGAGATGGGAATTAAATTTTTTACTTAAATATTACAGTAACAGTGTGATCAATATCTTAAAGAAAAAAGAAAAGGTCCTGTAATAGCATACGATACAGGATCTGGCCAAGCCTGGCTGACTGGGGAAGAAATTCCTGAGGAAGGATCAACTGGGTGGAGATCTGAATGGCGACTAAGATAATTAGTGGACGGTGAGGTAGACAATGGGAGGTTTTTAAAAGGCCTGTGGGATTGGAGCACAGAGATCCAGCAAGGAAGAATAACTTATGATGAAACCAGAGAGGAAGTCTGGGACTTTAAAAAAAAAAAAAAAAGGTTTCACTGCCAGAGTGCAGCAGCGAGATCATAGATCTCTGCAGCTTAGAACTCCTGGGCCCATGGCTGGGCACCATGGCTCATGCCTGTAATCCCAGCACTTTGGGAGGCTGAGGCAGGTGGATCACTTCAGGTCAGGAGTTCGAGACCAACCTCATTAACATGGTGAAACCTCGTCTCTACTAAAAATACAAAAAGATTAGCGTAGTGGCATGTGCCTGTAGTCCCAGCTACTCAGAGGCTGAGGCGAGAGAATCGCTTCAGCCCGCGAGACAGAGGTTGCAGTGAGCTGAGATGGCGCCACTGGACTCCAGCCTGGATGACAGAGTGAGACTCCATCTCAAAATAAAACAAAACAAAACAAAACAAAAACCTACTGGGCTCAAGTGATCCACCTGCCTCAACCTCCCGAGTGGCTGGGACTACAGGCATGTGCCACCACGCCTGGCTAATTTTTAAATTTTATTGTAGAGACAGGGTTTTGCCCAGGCTGATCTCCAACTCCTGAGCTCAAGCGATCCTCTCACTTTGGCCTCCCAAAGTGCTAGGATATAGGCATGAGCCGCTGTGCCCAGCCTCGTTTGAGACATTTTTGAAGTGGGACCTCAGAGGCCATGGTGACGATTTCAGTGGAAGACCAATGAAACCAATGAAATAGTTTTAAGCCGTAGAAGGATTTAAATGATCAGTGTTTAAAATATATATATATATATGCCAATTGACAATAAGTTTGCAAAAAATGGTAGTAGGAATAGGGTGACTGCCAGAAAAACCTCTGAGGCAGAGACCAGTTGCAAGCCTGTTTGCTCTTATCCCTTGAGCCCCAGGGAAAGGGAGGGAGAACCGTTGTGGGAGATGGAGAGGTGAAGAAGGGCTTGAGAGGAATTGAGGGGATAGAATCAGCAGGGTTCAGGGACAAGTTGTATGTTGGGGAATATAGCATGGAGGATGTGAGGAGTCAGGAATGATTTCCAGGCCCTGGAGGATGGAAACTGGGATCTGTCACTCACTGAGATAGGCAAGCAGGAAGCAGAACAAATATTGGAAAAGTCATGAACTCTGAGACTTATTTAGAGTGCCAATGGGACACCTAAGGAGAGATGGGAGTGATATTAGAGATCTAAATGCGGAGCTTAAGTAAAACTAAAGGTTGATGGATCAGGCTTCGTGATGGCCTTCAGAGTATGTGTGATGTGGAAGGCCCCACACCTAATCAGCAGACTGAGGACAGAGGGGAAATGTAGCCTTCTTATGATTGTGGGCCTTTCATTGTCCTCTCCACATAGGGCCAAGAGAACGGGTCTTCATTCCTGCTTTCAGATTGTTACTCTTCCTCCTCCATGTGAAAGCCCATTTCCTTCTGGAGCTTGTGCCTTTCAATACATCACTTCTAGACTTCCAGTTACTGAATATTTATCCATCCCCTGGTTCTTTTCCCACAGTCATCAGTATTGTAGGACACCTGTGAGTTAGATGCGTGTATAATCCTCCTGTTTATCTCTGGAGATTTCAGTGTGTGGGGGTAGTAATTACTTTTTCTCAACAAATATATACATATAATTGTTTTTCTTTAGACAGGGTCTCACTCTGTCACCCAGTTTGGAGTGCAGTGGTGTGATCATGGCTCACTACAACCTCCAGCTTTTGGGATTGAGCAGTCTTCCCACCTCAGTCTACTGTGTAGCTAGGACCACAGGCATGTGCCACTACACTCGGCTAATTTTTCATATTTTTGGTAGAGCAGGGTTTCACCATTTTGCCCAGCCTAGTCTTAAACTTGTGAGCTCAAGCCATCTGCTCACCTTGGCCTCCCAAAGTGCTGGGATTACAGGTGTGAGCTACTGCGCTGGCCAACAAATTTTTATTAAGCTCTCACTAAGGGACAGGCTCTGTGTTAGGTACTGGATTTTGAGCAAACAAAACAAAGTTGCTGCTGAGGTGCTTACCTTCTATTTTGGTGGGGGGACGGGCAATAAATGCATGTCAGATGATGTTATATGTAGAAACAAAAAACAGAGCAAGATGAAAGAGTAAGGTAGATGGATAAGGTGGCAGGAAGATAGGACTTCCTCTCCGGAGACAAGAGCTTCTGCTCTTCACTACTCCAGTAAATCTTGTCTGTCAAAAATGACCTGGCAATGATAAAAAACCAGCAAATCTCTCTTCATTTGACCTGATTTCTCTTATGGCACTTGGTAATTCTCTGTCTCTCTCTCATGATGAGATGGACAAATGGACAAAGGGAGATTTTTAAAAGGCCTGTGGGACTGTCTCTATCTCTCTTATCTTGACTGAGACTGTCTCTGTGTCTCTTATCCTGAAACCATCTCCTTTCTTGACTGCTAGTAAATCCATATTTTTTCTTCTACTCTGACACCACCAACCTGCCATGGATCCAGTTCTTTAGCCAAATTTTAAAATGTAGGCATTTCAGAATATTTTGTCTTGATTCTTTCTGTTTTGTTTTGTTTTTTTTTTACCATACTTTGTCTCCAAAGCTGACCTGTACCAAAACTAAACTGATTTTCCATGACTCTCCCAACATTCACCACCATATACAAACGCACACACATGGGCTTCCACCTGTATTCTTTATTTTTCGTTACTGGAATCTGGACACCCAAGTAAAAAACATGCAATTTTCCAATTTTCCCTGTCTTATGTTCCACATTTTGTAAATTACCAAGACACATTCATTCTATTTCCCACATCCTCATTAACACCACCTTTCTCTCTAGCCTAGTCCTAGCCCTTATTGTTTTCCACCAGGTCTGTTGTGTTCATGTGATAACTGATGTCCCAGTGTCTGCTCTGGTCACTTGTTGTCTACCCTTGGTGCTGCCACCAGTTACCTAATGCATGCTTCTCATCATTTTAGCACCTTGGCTACCCAGCTACCCTTGACTTCTGCGTCACCAGATAGAGCCCAGAGTCCTCCCTCCCCCACTTGGCCCCCACTCTTATAGTGAATGTCCCTGCTAGTATGTAAGTCCTTGTATTTCCCGCAAAAGGCCTTGCAGTGTTATTCTTTTGTGCTTTATTGCCATTGTTCTTTTATTTTCTTTTTCTCGAAGTATCCTTTTTTTCTCTCTTTCTCTGTCACACAATTCATGGGTTGTTCAAAACATGAGGCCCTTGTCTCTGCCCTGTGCTCCTCTCCTCTCATACTCTGGCCCCCAAACAGAGTTAATAACTTCTTTTCTTTTGCCTTTTCTCCCTCTGTGGGTTTCCATTGCTGCCGTCACCCTATTATATTTTCATGTGTATCGTGTCTCTCTTAGGTGCTGTGACTGTTTGAAGGCAAGGCCTTTGGCTCATTTCTCCTTGTGCTCCCAACACTTAGCAGAATCCCTGAAATGTTGTTAACACTTACTAAATGTTGATTATATTACATCTAATTGGATTGAGTATGGTTTCAGGTATGGTTTTGTAGGGGAAATGAATTCAAAAATGTAAGTTTCTTGGTGTCCTTGTTTCAGAAATGTGGTTTGGTTACTTGGTGGAATCTAGCTTTGACTCTGTTAGGCAGAAGAAGTGGGAAAATATAAAATGCCTGCCAATTTAGCGTATTAGAAATTAAGCAATTAAAGGGTTTTCTGATGCCCCTCCTTAGGTATTCATACTTCACTTTATATCTTGCTCGTCAAACGATACTCACATTACTAAATTTCTCAAAGTTGGTTGTTTTGACTTAGAATATTTTCCTATAGGAACAATATTGCAGTTCTTCAGTGTTTTTGTATCAGTTAGAGTGCACTATGAAGACAGAGAACACACAATAATTGAACAGGGAACGGTTAATATAAACAATAATAAATTGGTTACTGTGGGTAAAGAAAACTCTAAAGAATATAGGAGTAGCAGAAACAGGGAACAGAGTACCCAAAGAGGCACCCCCTACCCCAGGGCTGGAATCCAGACCTCACTGGAGAAGGTGTGTCTCACTGCATGGCAGAGTAGTTCACCGAAGTGTTGTAGGGAGACTTGCAGGGGATTGGCCTTCTGGGGTCCTAGGGGGAAGCTGTCCACAGAGGGGTGCCACACTGCAGAACTCACTGGGAATCTGCCAGTGGGGATAGTATGTTGGGAGACCATTCTTAGGGATCTGGAGAAAAGCTGCCCAAGGGTTGCTGCCACATGCCTTCAGGTAAGAAGAGAACCAGGAAGAACAGCCCTTTTTCTTCCAGTGTAAGTCCTCTGGCAGCCTCTACTGATGTTGCTTAAAATTGTGTTAGCTGGCTGGGCGCCGTGGCTCACACCTGTAATCTCAGCACTTTGGGAGGCTGAGGCAGGCGGATCATGAGGTCAGGAGTTCGAGACCAGCCTGACCAACATGGTGAAACCCTGTCTCTACTAAAAATACAAAAATTAACTGGCCATGGTGGCACATGCCCGTAGTCCCAGCTACTTAGGAGGCTGAGGCAGGAGAATCACCTGAACCTGGGAGGTGGAGTTTGCAGTGAACCGACATGATGCCATTGCACTCCAGCCTGGGTGACAGAGCAGGAAAAAAAAAAAAAAATTGTGTTAGCTGACACAGGCAGGGCAATGGAAACGTGGAAGAATGGAGCTGAGAAGCAACAGATTAATAGCTGGCAGAGTCCATCCCTTTAACTACTGAGCTTCCCTGAGTTCCACCTTGAGATACAAATATTGCAGAAATTAGGGTACAAATAGACCAAAATCATGTGTATATAAGGTAATATATAAGATCATATGTATAAATACTTTTAATATTTGTGAATATAGTTTTAAATTGCATATGAATACTTCTTATGCAGGTTATAAATATACAGTTTATTTATGTTAAATGTCACTGCTCAATGCGAGTGATTAGATGAGGTTGAGAAGGGAGGTGGAGACACATCTGAGTTCTGAAGTAGTTCTTGTCATTCTTAGACAAAACATATTGTTAAACATCTCACTTTCATTGTCTTTGATATAGAAATATTTAAAACACTATTCGTATACCTGTCACTTAAGAATTAATTTGTGTTCCCTTAAAAACATAAAAAATAAGACAGGGAGACTTTCCAATAGTAAGTAATAGAGCCAGAGTTGGTAAAGACAGAGGAAGAATTTTGGGAATGTGTTACACACACAGAGGATCCCTGACTCATGACAGTTCTGCTTATGATTTTTCGACTTTACAATGGTACAAAAGTGATACAACTCAGTGGAAACCATATTTTGACTGCCTATACAGCCGTTCTGCTTTTCATACTCAGTATAATATTTGACAAATTACATGAGATGTTCAATACTTTATCATAAAGTAAGCTTCGCATTAGATGATTTTTTCCCAACTGTAGGCTAATGTAAGTGTTTTGAGCATGTTTCAGGTAAGTTAGGTGTATTAAATGCTTTTTTAATATGATATTTTTAACTTATGACAGACTCATTAGGATGTAACCTCATTGTAGTTTGAGGAGCATCTTATTTGCCAATGCAGAATTTACTATCAGTGGTTCAGTATGTAAGTCTGTCAACCAAAATATTTGAGTTCCAGGAATCTTCTTGCCATTGAGCAAAGATAGGAAACAAGAAAAACAGTTAGTGTGAGTGACCTTAAGAGCGAGAACTAAAGTGGAGGGAAAAGGCTTGGGGTCAGGTGGTTGAGCATGCCAGCCAGTGGTTCAAGTGAGTCCACTTTGACTGTATCAAGCAGGTGTGCTGCTTGCCCACATGCAGACAGGCATGGAAGTGTGTTGCAAGTAGTATGATCATAACTTGGGAGTATATCACTATAATAAGTCAGTTCTTAGGGTAAAAGTTGAGGCCAGGCATAGTGGCTCATGCCTGTAATCCTAGCACTTTGGGAGGTCAAGGCAGGAGGATTACTTGAGCCCAGGAGTTTGAGACCAGCCTGAGCCACATAAGTGAGACCCCATATCTACAAAAAAATTACAAAAACTAGCCCAGGCATGATGGTGTGTGTTTGCAGGTCCCAGCTACTTGGGAAGCTGAGGTGGGAGGATTGCTTGAGCCTGGGATGTCAAGACTGCAGTGAGCTGTGATTGTGTCACTGGGCTCCAGCGTGGGCGACAGAGTGAGACCCTGTTTCAAAAAAAAAAAAAGTTGACATGAATTTTTGTTCTGTAAGCTCGATAACAGCAAAAAATTTATGGAGGTTCTATTAAATTGTCCTGCAGGCTTTTTTGGGAGAGTATTTTGACATTATGGAAAGAATAAAGCAATAATAAAAGCAGTCTTACATGGCTTATAGAGGATTCTTAGGAATATTGACAGCATAATAGATGTTTAATGAATCTTAACTGATACTTATATACATAACTTAGCAGAATAGAGAGATTTAAGGCCAAATCTGGTGTCTCTTCCCAAATATGACCTTATTACTGTACTTATTTTTACCCAACCCTTGCTACCTGTCTCATGAACATCTTACCCTACGGTTGTCATTGTTTTTATTTTATTTTCTTTTCAGTAGTAATGGACAATTAGAAGTCCCTTAGAGGTATTGCTTTTTCAAGCCTCCATTCCTCCTAGTTGTGATAAGTGTGTAAGAAGTTGCGGAGGTGGTAAAATCAGGGATGGGGACAGGTATATTCTAGCCTCTCAGCTGTTGGGCAATTTTGAGTAAAAATTACATATGATGAATATAGACTTGGATACTAGACTTACCCTACTATTGGTCTTCAAGTCCACACTCAAATGATAGAGGATTCTCTCCTTGCTGAAAAACCAACTAGAACTCTCAGACACAGGTATGGATGTTGGGTTCATGTCTCCAGTTTTCCTAATCTTTTTTTTTTATTTTTCTTATAAACAATGGTCATTTATTTCTCACAGTTCTGGAGATTTGGGAAGTCCAAAATCAGGGTGTTAGCCCATTTGGTGTCTGTGAAGACCTGCTTCCTGATTCACAGACAGCTGTCCTTTCACTCTGAACCCATGTGGTGGAAGGCTTGAGAGAGTTCTGGAGTCTGTGTATAAGAGCACAAATCACATTCATAAGGACGTCACTCTAAAGGATTTAGTTTTAGAGGTGGGAGACATACAGGTCAAAGTAAACTATCTTACAGGTTTTTTTTTTGTTTTTTTTTGTTTTTTTTGTTTTTTTTTTTACTGTATACTATGTCTCCTAAACATTTTAACACTTTAGAGAGATTTGGGGCCACCATTATGACATTGGTTACCATGTATTATAAAACATTTTGAATCATTGTGGACTATTTGGCTGAAATATTTGTAGAAACTCTGGCTGGACTGCTGAAAGCAAGTGGTGTTAGCACCCACACCTAATTGTAATTGGGTTTTTTTGTTTGTTTGTTTTTCAGGTTTTTCTAAAGAGTGACCGAGTGGCCAGAATGGTTCAGAGTGGAGGGTGTTCTGCTAATGACTTCAGAGAAGTATTTAAGAAAAACATAGAAAAACGTGTGCGGAGTTTGCCAGAAATAGATGGCTTGAGCAAAGAGACAGTGTTGAGCTCATGGATAGCCAAATATGATGCCATTTACAGGGGTGAAGAGGACTTGTGCAAACAGCCAAATAGAATGACCTTAAGTGCAGTGTCTGAACTTATTCTGAGCAAGGAACAACTCTATGAAATGTTTCAGCAGATTCTGGGTATTAAAAAACTAGAACACCAGCTCCTTTATAATGCATGTCAGGTAAGTGGTCTATGATATTTTTCATTCCCCTGTCTGACTCGCGGAATAAACATGAAGTATTTACAAGCCTATGAAGATGTACTTTACTTGCTATAATCACTTTACTTGGAAAGTTGAGCAAAATTGAATTTTAATAAATCACATAGTGATGAGAGAAGTTTTGAAAGACGTATTTGGTAGAAAGGGAAGAATATCAGTACTTCTTATCTAGTAAATAATTGTCCCTATGTGCCCTATTTTAGGACATCAATTTGTGTCTATTAGGTATAAATGGGCCATGCCCTGTAGAGTAAAATGAAAATCATCTCCTATCTGAAGAAGCTTGGCAAATTATAATAAATAGATATTTCTCACTGCAAAATAGTATTTTATAAAGATAGGATGCTGATCTTCTGAGTTGTATGGAAGTAATGAAATTTTAAATTTTTTAATTTAACTCACCCAGATAGAAATAAATTGAGGATGATTGTTGAAATATGTAATTTAAAGAGAAGACAGAGTCTATATTATATTTTCTCTTCAGTTGTTATTCTAGCTATACATACAAAAATGGGATAAAGGCCAGGCATAGTGGCTCACGCCTGTAACAGCGCTTTGGGAGGCTGAGGCAGGCGGATCTTGAGGTCAGGAGATAGAGACCATCCTGGGCAGCATAGTGAAACCTGATTTCTACCAAAAATAGAAAAATTAGCTGGGTATGGTGGTGCGCACCTGTAGTCCCAGCTACTCAGGAGGCAGAGGCAGGATAATTGCTTGAACCTGGGAAGCGGAGGGTGTAGTGAGCTGAGATCATGTCACTGTGCTCCAGCCTGGCAACAAAGCAAGACTCGTCTTAAAAAAAAAAAAAAAAAAAAAAGTTGGTGGGGGGGATAAAATCATGTTTCACATTTTTCATTTTTTAGACCCAATGATTTGTCTAATAATGTAGTCCTTCTGTATTTGCATTTTGTTTGTTTATGTTGGGGGCATAAATTATTTATGCCCTAATATACAACTTAAATTGATAAAATTCTGACACTTAAAAATTTATGTGTTCCTTAAGAGTTACACTTCTATAATGTACATTTTTATTTTTAATCTTTTTGCAAATCATCTCTTAATTTCAGAGTTATATCCATATTGGTTACTTTGCATTGGTAATTTGTGGATCATTTCAAATCAACAAATTAATAGAGTTAATAGTAAATCACTGTGGAGCTTTAACTCTGTGAACAATTTGTGTACTCACCGTAATTGATTTCATTGTTTTATTAAACCAGGTAGTTATTTGATAATAGTAGAAGATGACTATAAAACCAAAATCTTCTATTTAAAAGATAACTTCAGCTGGAACTTTGTATTTTTAGTGAAACAGTAGCTCACCTGTACAAATAAATGTTGATGAACATAATTTAGTGGGAAAATTCAGATTCAGATATTCAGTAGATATTTGTTGAGCTTTATTGAAGTCCAAAACCTCTAGGTATGAGGGAATCCAAGTTGAGTGAAAAAACATATTTTACCTCTATAGTGGCTAGAGTCTCTATAAGAAAAGACTTCATAAGTCCAAGAAATGTCATTTATTTGCAGCTTGCCCAGCTTTTTATTATGAGGATGGGAGTGATGACTTCCAAGCTCTTTATATGTCTCAGTTAGAGGTATAATTCCTTTCAGTTCTGAGATTTGAAAGAAAAGCTTATGGATTATTTTTTATTGATTTTAAAACAAAGAAATTATAAGACCTCTAAATGAGTTACTACATATGGATTAGAATATACTAGATGTTACAAGGTTATAAAATATATTTCCACGTTCCTATGAGTTTATGTTATTAGCTTAAAATATGTTTAAGTTGTCTGCCTACTAAAGAATCAGCTGGACTATGGGCACCCTGGTTTTAGTTTTCCGTGATTTGAAACCTACTTGCAATTCAGATCTCTGACTATAACAGTGGGTTTGTCCTTGCTCAGCATTGACCTGAACAACAACAAAAATAAAAAATAGCAGATTTGTTTATTTGTCCTTTCAGTTCTCTCAGTATTTGTCTCATATATTTTGATACTCTATTAGGTACATATATTTGTATTAGGATTATTATGTCTTTTTGTAGAATTGACTCCTTTATCGTGATACAGTATTCCTTTTTATCCTTGATTATTTTCCTTTTTCTGAAGTCTACATTGTCTTAAGCTAATATAGCCACTCCAGCTTTCTTTTTATTAAGGTTAACATGGTATCTCTTTCTCCATCTGTTTACTTTTAACCTAAGTCTTTATTTTTAAAGTGGATGTTTTGTAGACAGTGTGCAATTGGGTCTTGAAGTTTTTCTTTTTTTCTGAGACGGAGTCTTGCTCTGTTGCCCAGGCTGGAGTGCAGCGGTGTGATCTCAGCTCACTGCAACCTCTACCTCCTGGGTTCAACTGATTCTCCTGCCTCAGCCTCCCGAGTAGCTGGGATTACAGGCACACACCACCATGCCTGGCTAATTTTTGTATTTTTAGTGGAGACGGGGTTTCACCATGTTGGCCAGGATGGTCTCAATCTCCTGACCTCATGATCTGCCCGCCTCAGCCTCCCAAAGTGATGGGATTACAGGAGTAAGCCACCGCGCCTGGCTAAAGTTTTCTTTTTTTTAAAATCCAGACGGATCATCTTGTTCTTTTAATGGGTATGTTTAGGCCACTCATATTTAAGGTGATTACTAATATACTTGGATTAAATTTTATAATCTTTGTAGCTTTTACCACTTCCATGCATTTGTTCTTTGCCCTCCCCTACTTTTTATGCCTTCTCTAATTTTGAGAGAACACTTTATATGAATTCCATTTTTTTATATTTTGTTGTACTGTTTATATATTTTTTTTAAGAAACAAAATTTTGGTGATTATCCTAGAGTTTAAAATACACATTTTTAAATAATCTAAGCCTACCCTCAGATAACACTATACTATAAGGCTTCATGTGTACTGCAGCTACTCCATAATAGACTATACCCAATTCCTTCCTCTCTTCCCTTATAACATTGCTGTCATTCACTTCACTTACAATATACTATAACCTCCCAATATATTCTTTCTATTATTGCTTTGAACAGTTATAGGAAAAATAAAATATTATATATATTTTACTTTCATTTATTCTTCCTCTGATGCTCTTTCATTTCTTTATGTAGATTCAGGTTTCTTACTGATACTATTTTCCTTATCTCTGAAGAACTTCTTTTAATATGTCTTGCAGGCCAAGACTAGTGGTGATGCAGTCTCTCAGTTTTTGTCTGAGAAAGTTGTTGTTTCTTCTTCACATTTAAAATATGATTTCACTGGATATAGAATTATCTGTTAGTTTTTTTTTTTTCTTTCAACACTCTGAAAATGTCACCACACTGTCTTTTTGTTCGCATTATTTCTGATGAGAAGTCTAATGTAGTTCTTATCCTTTACCCTTTACAGGTAAGGTGTTATTTTCCCCCTTATGGCTTCCTTCAAGAGTTTTTCCTTCTTTCATTTTTTCTGCAATTCGAATATACTATGTCTAGGGGTGTGTGTGTGTGTGTGTGTGTGTGTGTGTGTATTTCTTTTGCTTGGTATTTTTCTGAGCTTCCTGTATCTGGGGGTCAGTGTCTATCTTTAATTTTGGAAAGTTCGCTGCTGTTATTACTTCAAAAATTCCTTCTGTCCTATCCCCTCTTTATTCTTTTTCTGGTATTCCAGATATGTTTATGTCACCCATACTTGTATCACCTGTGTTATCCCATAGTCCTGGGATGTTCCGTTGTTTGATCAACTCTTTTTCTCTTTGTATTTCAGGTTGGGAAGATTTTATTGACATGTCTTTAAGCTCGCTGATTCTTTCCTCAGCAATGTCAAGTATTAGGATTGCTAATACGATAGGCTAATGAGCCTATCAAAGGCATATTTCATTTCTTTCACGATGTTTTTATTTATTTCTAGCATTTCCTTTTGATTTTTGGTAGTTTCCATCTCCTGCTTGTATTATGCATTGTTCTTGCATGTTTTCAACTTTTTACATTAGGGCCCTTAGCCTATTAATAATAGTAATTTAAATTCCTTGTTTGATAATTCTAACATCTGTCTCATATCTGAATCTACTTCAGATGCTTGCTCTATCTCTCCAGACTGTTTCTTTTGTTTTTTTGTTTTCGATGTGCCTCATAATTTTTTTGTTGTAAGCCGGATATATCAGGTAACGAGAACTGAGAACTGAGGTAACTAAGGCTTTCATATGAATATTTTCGTTAATCTGAGTAGGAGTTGAGCTGCGTTTAATGTTTAATGTTTCTTGTAGCCATAAGTACGAGAAACTTCAAATTCCTCCAGTATCCTTATTTTTGTCTCCCCTTTTGACTGGGCTTCCCTAAGTACTCCGCCCCAGAGAAAGTCTACATCCTACAGCTCTTTTAGCTGTCACCAATCCATTCTTGTCATCCTGGAACTGTGTTGGTGTTGTGGTAAGGTGTTGGAGAGATGGAGTGTCCTTTAATCTAATTAAATCTCAATCTTTTAGTGGACCTATAACCTTCGTAAGTGTTTTTGTTTCTGGTCTAGAAGGATTGTTCCCTCCTACTACCATGTTCTTCATTCTGTTCCCTGACTGCAGTTTCCTAGTCTCTTTTTTTGAAGTACTGTCTCCTGTTCACTCTGTTTTTTGTTTTTGCTTTTCAGTACGTGAGTCAAGAGGGCTGGAGTGGGGTGGTATTTTCTTCCTCCACCTGGGATAAGTTTTCAGTGTTTCCCTCAGGCAAAACCTTCCTGCTTTTGTTGAAGAGAAGGATCTGGGAGATTGAACAATGACTTTCTCCTCCTTTTTTCTGCCATGGCCATATGGGGATCTTTTTTGGATCCTCACTGTGAGAACTTGGTGGGGTAACTAAAAGGAAAGTCTAGCACAGTTTGGGGGCACTTTATGATTGGCTCCAGGAGCTTGTTACTATCTGCACCCAGCTCCTAGTAATTTTTCAAAATTACTAGACAAGTAAATGTTCCTACCACTCATGGCATACAGCAACTTCTGCTCCAAGTACTGCGTCTTTCTGGATTTGCCCATCTTTCTAGATTTTGGTTAGTGGTTTCCCCTGCACCCTCAGTTCTCTTGAGAAGTTCAAGAAAAGTCAATGATTTGCAGCTTGCCCAACTTTTTATTCTAAGGATGGGAGTGATGACTTCCAAGCTCTTTATATGTCTGAGCTAAAACTATAATTTCTTTCAGTTTTGAGATTTGAAAGAAAAGCTTGAGGATTATTTTTGATTGATTTTAAAACAAAAAGAAAGAGTACCCCTGTAAATAAGGACAAATAATAATCATTTTATAGAAATTATGAAAATAAATTGTTTAGAAAGCAGCCAAGACACTTTTTTTTTTCTGAATGCCATGCAAGCATACCTTGGAGATATTGTGGGTCCAGTTCCAGACCACTGCCACAAAGTGAATATTGCAATAAAGCAGGTTACACAATTTTTTAAAATTTCACACTGCATATAAAATTTATGTTTGTACTGTACTGTAGTCTATTAGGTGTATAATATCATTGTGTTTAAAAAATAATCTATGTACCTTAATTTAAAAATACTGTATGTTTTAAAAAATGCTACCAATCATTTGAGCCCTCAACAAGTCATAATCTTTTTGCTGGTAGATGGTCTCACCTTGATGTGGATGGCTGCTTACTCACTAGGTTGGCTGTAGCAGTTTCCTTAAATAAGACAACAATGAAGTTTGCCACGGCAATTCACTCTTCACAGAAGATTTCCGAATAATATCTGACGCTGTTTGATAATATTTTATCCACAGAAGAACATCTTTTAAAATTGGAATTAGTCCTCTCATACCCTGCCACTGCTTTATCAGCTACATTTGTATAAATATTCTAAATCCTTTGTCATTTCAACAGTGTTCACAGCATCTTCACTAGGATTAGATTTCACCTCAAGAAACAACTTTCTTTGTTCATCCATAAGAAGCAATACCTCACGCATTCAAGTTTTATCACGAGATTTTAGCAATTCAGTCACATCTTTAGGCTCCACTTCTATTTCGAATTCTCTTGCTATTTCTAGAACATCTCCAGTTACTTCCTTCACGGAAGTCTTGAATCCCTCAAAGGCATTTATGAGGATCGGAATCAACTTCTTCCAAATGCCTGTTCATGTTGACATTTTGACCTCCTCCCTTGAATCACAAGTGTGTTAATGGCACCTAGAATGGTGAATCCTTTCCAGAAGGTTTTCCATTTACTTTGCTCCAATCCATCGTGCAATCACTATCTGTGGCAACTATAGCTTTACGAAATGTATTTCTTAAATAATAAGACTTGAAAGTCAAAATTCCTTCTTGATTCATGGGCTGCAGAGTGGATGTTATGTTAGCAGGCATGAAATCAATGTGAATCTTCTTGTACATCTCCATCAGAACCCTTGGGTTACTAAGTGCATTGTCAGTGAGCAATACTATTTTGAAAGGAATCTTTATTTTCTTAGAAGTCTCAATACTCAGAAAACCATGCTGGAAACATATGTGCTGTCATCCAGGCTCTGTTGTCCCATTTATGGAGTACTAGCAAAGTAGATTTAGCATGATTCTTGAAATCCCTAATGTTTTCAGAATAGTAATCGCTTACTATTCTGAAGCATTAGCTTCAACCTAAACTCACCAGCTTCATTAGCGACTAACAAGAGAATCAGCCCATCCTTTGCAGCTTTGAAACCAGGCATGGACTTCTCGGTAGCTATGAAATCCCTAGATGGCATCTTCCGATAGAAAGCTGTTTCATCTACATTAAAATATGTTGTTTAGTTTAGTCACTTTCTTCAATGATCTTAGCTAGATCTTCTGGATAACTTGCTGCAGCTTCTACATCAGCACTTGCTGCTTCATCTTGCACCTTTGTTATGGAGATGGCTTATTGCCTTTAACCTCATGAACCAACTTCTCCTAGCTTCAAACTTTTCTTCTGCAGCTTCCTTACCTTTATCATATCCTTCAATTTGGCTGTTTGGGGCAAGAGGCCTAGCATTTGACCTGCCTCTCCTTATGACATGCCTTTCTAAGCTTAATCCCTTCTAGCTTTTGACTTAAAGTGAGAGATATGTGACTCTTCATTTCACTTGAACACTTAAAGGCCATTATCAGGTTATTAATTGGCCTAATTTCAATGTTGGTGTGTTTTAGGGAATAGACAGGGCTGAGTGGAGGGAAAGAAATGAGGAAATGGCTGGACAGTCAGAACACACATAACATTTATTGAATGAGTTTGTTGTCTTATATGGGAGCAGTTCATGGTGCCTTAAAACAGTTGCAATAGTGACACCAAAGATCGCTGATCACAGATCACCTTAACAGATATAATAACAATGAAAGAGTTTGAAATATTGTGAGAATTATCAAAATGAGACCCAGAAGTGAGCACATGCTGTTGGAAAAATAGCACTTATAGACTTGCTTGACTCAGGATTGCCACAAACCTTCAATGTGTAAAAAACATAGTATCTGCGAAGTGCGATAAAGAGGAGTTCAATAAAATGACGTATGCCTGTATATTTTTTCTTTTGTTATATTCCAACAAAGGTTAAAAAGAAAAGATAAGGCAAAGCAATATAAATCACAGAAACTAGTCTGTTCTTTATAGAAAGGAATAGCCTGAGAAGAGAAATAGAAGAGCAGGCCTTGGGGTGGCAGGAAGGATCTAAAGCCAGTGGAGCTGCTGGAACCTGGCTCAGGTGTATGTCAATGAGATTTGCCCCACCTTCTCCATGTTTCAGGAAAAGGTTTGAGCCTCCTCCTAACTGTAACAGTCTCACTTCTGTATATGTTTACCCTTATGTGGTCCCTTGTTTTTGGCAGCACAAATCTCCTAGAAAATCTCAAAGATGTTGCTTGCTTAAGAGTCAGAAGCTCAGGATCAAGGGCTGTTCTGGTGAAGTGTGCAGGATGGCAGCAGCCAGGCAATGTCTGGAGACTCAAGAAGGAAAGGACAAGAATGAGAAGGGAGTCTTGCCAGGGCTGCCACATGACATCGATGACCATCATTTGGTCATATCCTTTGTCCCAGAGCTTCAGGATTAGCATCAGGAGTGGAAAAACAGGAAGCTCTCTTCTGAAAAAGGATATTTACATTTCTTTGAGTCAGAGCCAGTAACGTATTAATTGTTAACATTAGGGCGTGAAGGAAACTTTTAAAACACTAAGATAGAAGATAGCACATACCACAGTTAAGATATGAAATCAGGCATAACTGAAAGACAAATTGTTAAAAAAAGAATAAAAACAATGTAAGTAGCTTCTAGATTAGCTATTGTGCTATTAAAATTTCATACTTTGGATTCTTTGAGAATAATGTATCTGCAGTGGTGCACATTCATAGAATGAAATATTAAGAAAGTAAAGAAGGTCAACATGTATAGTCCAAAATGAGTGGCATAACTACAAGAATCTGAAATTGTTAGCTGTGATATAGTTGAATTGGGATGTTATAAAAAAAGAACTGGAGTGAAGGGAGAATAATCCGTCAGTGGAAAGTTTAATTTCGGAATATTTTAAGGAAATGCAGTTAATTTCAAATATATATTATTTTAGAGAAACAATGTTACATAATATTAAAACTATATGTTTTATAGTCAATAAGAATAATTTTATTTCACTTTTTTAAATGAAAATGCTGTTACTTAAGTGGTACCAGTTAATCAGCTGCCTTTCCTAAAACAAATGTGTTTATTAAAGGTTATTTTTAAATATAACATAAGGTAATGCAGTATGTTCAAATTAATTAGTTAACCCATTATCTATAATCATGCAGGGCGCATATATATATGTATGTGTGTGTGTGTATATATATATGTATGTATGTATATATAGTTTCCACTATGCATTGTGTTAAATAATAGGAACCTAGAGACAGATAAAACCTAGATTTTTGCAAGGTTTATAGAAAAAAAAATGCTATTGTAAATGCTACAGTGGTATTGTTAATTTCTGCTTCTGGATACATCATGAAGAGGTTCTCCAAAATGAGTAGATGCTAAGGTGTTCTGGGCAGAGGGACAGGCACATGCAAAGTATGGAGGTGTGAAATACATGGCGTTTTGGGGATCTGCACATCATTGACTACTGTAGTATGAGAGGAGATGGGGTTGTGTTTGAGATATTAACAGAGGTAGGTAAGCATCTTATGGACTATAGAGAGACAGGCAATCCTAAATGAACAGAATCTGAAGAGTGGGATACATAGTACCTTATCTACTCCTATAATTCTCCTTTAACTTCTATATTTGTCTCTTAAAATGATTAAGTAACTAAATTTTATAGCTATCTAGATCCTGCTCTTTTCTGCCAAAAGCAGCTTTCATTAATCTTTTATGATCTCATTCCATTAACTGAAGAAAGTGACTCACCCAGATTTATCTGAGTGTCGAAGCAAAGTTAATTGAGACCTTGTTCACTTATCCCTCCTCCGACTCAAATTCTTCATGTCTGAAGACTACACCACCCATGTTAAGTAACATCACAGAACTGTTTGCGTATTTGTAAGGGATAAGCAGAAATATTTGTGAATGGTTAAAAAGTAGACTTCAGGTTTATTATTTCCTTTCCCTAGAAGCTTTTGCTTTGGAGATTAAGTGCTTTGAGTCTAAGAGTTTAAAGAAATCAATAAATAGGCAGTTGGTGTGGTCACCATGGGTGTCTTTCCCTAGAAGTCCAGGAACCATGAGGCATTAACCATTTTGAACCTCTTCATTGAAGGTGTGCAGAAGGAAAACAGGGAGAGAAATGTGAATCCCCAAAGGAAACTGGGAACTGACTTCTACCACTGTCTCTTTTTTTCCTAACTAGTAGCCTGTGATTGATAATAGGTTTCATTTAACATACAGTAATTTGTCTACTTAAGCAAAAATAATAGCACATTCTACTGACAGTTGCATTGGACACCTTTCAAAATGACTTTCAAAAATGACTTCTGAAATAGAAAAATAAATACCATGGTAGCGAGTATATTTTGGAGGAGTATATTTTTCTCATATATATGAGCATATTTTTCTCATATATATATATATATATAATTATATATATTTTTTAAAATCTCAAAACATTTGAGGAGAGTAAGTAAATGTATTAAATGGCAGGTTTTGTGTTTGGGGATATAGCAAGGGAAAAACTTAAGATCTTAAGAATAGTTATATTGTTATATAATTTTTGAAATTCTGAAATTAATCATTGGAGTGGCCATAATATTTATATATGTGTTCACTTTTTTGGTAAATAAATGTATCATAATGTAAATCAGATGAATTTAATTTTACTAAAATGAATTTGAGTCTCTGGTAGTATTGCTTCTGCTCTCACAAATTTTTAAATTGTCAGTGTAATTTTAACATATTCCTAACAAATTATAGGCTTTATTAGTGTTGCTCCATTTGACTGTGCATTATTTTGTTTCTTACCTTTGGCTTACATGTGGCAGAGTTACATAAGAATATTCTAAAATGAGGTCTCTTCTAAAATGTTTTGTTGAATTTGTCTTTTCTTTCTCCAGAATCTCCCTAGATAATGAATATAGGTTACCTTTAGACATTCCTGCATTTATTTTTAGATTTTTCTTCTTTATCTAGTTCTACTCTATGGAAATTAGAAAGTTATCCCAACTTTTCCACTTTTTAAAAATAAGAGAACACAGCTTTACAAAGAGATCGCATCTTTGTGGTAGTAATACTAAAAAGAAAGTATTTTTGCTAAAGTACTTCAAAGTCTATTCTCAACTACTAATAAATAAGAAAGGATTATATGGGTGTACTGTTTCAAGCATAATAAGCAACTGTATCTTTATTTTTCATGGTCGTTTAATGAAAATAGTCTAACAAATTTAAAATTATATATTTGATATATATTTTTTCTTTTATTTATTCAAAAATGTTCATTGGCCAGGCGTGGTGGCTCACACCTGTAATCTCAGCACTTTGGGAGGCTGAGGCGGGTGGGTCACTTGAGGTTGGGAGTTCCAGACCAGCCTGGCCAACATGGTGAAACCCGTCTCTACTAAAAATACAAAAAAATTGTCTGGGCATGATGGCACGCACATGTAATCCCAGCTACTTGGGAGGCTGAGGCAATTCGCTGAACCCAGGAGGCAGAGGTTACAGTGAGCCACAATCACACCACTGCAGCCTGAACTGGACTGCAGTGAGACTGCAGTGGGCTGGACAAAGCGAGACTCTCTCAAAACAAAAAAAAAAAAGTCATTGAATACCTAAGAAAACTGTCAGTTACTAGGTTAAGCAGTGAAAATACATAAATGACAAAGTTTGATTCCTTCCCTCAAGGCATTTATATGTGGTCAGTAGACAGATGTATAAAATGGTATAGTTGTATAAATGGTATAGATGTATAAATCATATAGATGTATGAAATGTAATGGTGTAGTTGATCAGTACATTACTGGGGGTATGTATACTGTACAGCAGGAGCACATGGGTGGCAGTATCTTCATTTTTATTGGATAATTGGCATGGATTTCTTTAGCGCTCTCCAACTTTATATGCACATTAGAACGAACAGAAGAGCTTTAATACTTGGGCCTCCCTGCAGACTAAGTGAAATGGTCTGCGGAGGTCAGGCCTAATACCTCTTTTTAATAATTTTCCCATGTAATGCTGATGCACAGTGAGAATTGAGGACCCCTGGCCTGACATCCCATCTGAGGACTTTGTCCTGTGGTCACATCTAATGTAGGCGAAGCTGGGAACAGTCTAGCTGGGTGCCAGGAAATAGAGTTGGTTTGGGAGTGTGGAAACCCAATTCTTTCTTGGACATTTAATTGACGTTTAACAAAGGTTTTAAGAAAACAGTAATTCTGAGTTTTGGATGATGAACACAAAATTAACCATCAGGGAGAAAACAGCTTTAACAACGGCATGAGGAGCATGAAAGGGAGGTATGGTGTGTGTTGCTGGAGTACTAGAAGAGGCTAAAGAGTTAAGAAAGGATTTGAATACTTATGACCTTATACACTAAATCAAAGAGCTTGGAATTTACTTTATGGTAGAGAACAGTGTTAGGATATAAGCAAAGGAATGACTGGAACAAATTGAGGGTCTGGAAAGCCACTTCTCTGTGATGTGAAGAATGAATTGCAGGTGGCCTCACCCTACTGTGGGCATGGGCCAGTGTTGTTTAAAATGAACAGGAACTACATATTAATCCTTCAAGTAATCTCTCCAGGCACCACTCATTGTCCTGCTGTAGATCTTTTGCTTGTGGGCCTGGTTTTACCTCTGTGTTGCCTATGAAGTTCTTAGGCTTCTGGACTTCATCTAGGAGACTGTTTTTGCATCCTCTTGGGTTGGCACTCTGTATTGTCCTTTGGAATTCCACTCTGCTCCCACACTTGAGAACTGTGGCCTGGGTCAAAACACTGAACCACCTGCTCTCCTCTAAAGGGACGAGATAAAAGTATAGGAATTTCTGGCAGCATCTAGGGATCGTCAATGTTTACCTAATGGAGCTTTTATATTAAGCATAGTATGATGTGGCTTCTCTGATTAGGGTATTTTTGTTTTAACACAGTGCCCGTTCTAGTCAGGCACTTTTCTAGGCTCTTGGTATACGATAATCCCTCTTCTTGTGAAGTAACATTGTTTTGGTGGGTTGGGGAGAGGGGATCAAGAGTTCTGTTTTGTGTATGCTGAAGTCAAATATTGATTGTCCATGTCGAGACTGCAGGTGATGGCTGGTTATAGAAGTCTGGAATTTTAATATGCTTAAATTTTAATTTTAACAGATTTGGGAATCATTTAGGTAACATTGGTATTTTAAACCATGGGACATCTTCAGAACTCTTTGGGAGAGTCTAGAGCTCAAGGAGAAAAGGAGCCCAGGACAGAGTTCTGTGGACACAAGAATTTAGAGGTTGTACAAAAGGGAAAGAAACAGGGGTGAGAGAAGAACTAGAGAGTTGGGCATCAGGGAATCCAAGATAAGCCATTTCAAGGAGGAGAAAGCTAATGTCTGTGCCACCTGCTGCCAAGTCTGGTAAGATGACAATGAAGTAACCTTTGGATTTGTCAAGTTGGAAAACACTATTGACTTTGATAAGGGCAGACTCCTTGGACAGTTGAGAGCAAACCTGATTAGAGTGGGTTTAGAGAAGAACCAAGGAGATAAGGAAATAGTTAACAGGAAGAGCTTCAGGAAATCAGCCAGTAACAAAGAATATCGTATATCCAGTAAATTCCTTCTATACAGTATATTGAATCATTTATTTAAAAAAAATTTATTTGACACTATATGCCAGGCTCACAGCATTAGATTTTGTTTTTAATTGTTTATTTGTTCTGATCAGCACAGCTTCTCATTTTTCATATAAAGCTTTTTTTTTAAGCATTTTGAAAAGGCTGTGGCAAAAGTGGTTATGTATACTCACAAAAGAGTATCAGTGATATTTAATGCTTTTTGTCGATTAATATCTTCTTGGTTCAAAATATCTTAAATTATCTTTGCTTTAGACTAGAAAAAAAGTTAAATGCTTCCATTTTCCCTAATCACCTTAGATAGAGCAGGGCCAAGTGATGTTATCTTAGCAGAATATTACTTATGTAATAGATGACAATGATTACTTCTAGCTTTTTGTTACAAACTGGCAGAAAGACTTCTATTATTACTAGTAAATGTCTAAAATGATTTCATTGCCTATGTGCAAAGTATTTTCATGATTCTGATATATAATGAACAAGGCTCAAATATCAGTCTGTGAACCATGGTCAAAAGTTTGTGTACTCTCTGTATACATGGTCAGATACAAAGCAATAGGATTTGAAAAAGATAGATAGGGTCACTACCTTGTAGAGTTTGAGAATTTAGAAGATATTGGGATTTTGCACTTAGTTAGATCCACTGAAAAAACCTACAGTAATAAAGAACAAGTTCACTGTGCTTACTGTGAATATCACTGCTGCTTGCTACTCACACTTTTTTAGGTAGATCAACTCCTCGTTTCACACTGTGTCACTTAAACCCATGGTAAACTGATGGATATGAAACTTCTGAAATTCAGTAGATTTAAATGTCACTTTCTTTTTCATCCAATACCTAGTTCTTCCATTAATGTCATATTCACCCTTCTGACTCATAATCTCAAGCCCTTCCTTTTTTATTGCCTTTCCAACTGAATTACTCCATACTGCTGGTTCCTCTGTAATACTGCATTATCTGCTGCTCTTGTCTTATTTCATAGCCATTGCCATAGCTGGAGACTTCATTGTTTCACATATGGAGCATGACAGTAATCTCTTACCTACTTCCTCTTTCCAATCCTACATATTTTTGTTTTTAGATAAACATCATTGAAACACCTTCCTGATCTCATCATGACCGAACTTTGAATATAGGAAAAAAAAAATGAAATTCAGACTCCTTTGTTAAGCTTTCAGCAGTTGTGGTGTTCAGTGTGGCCCCATCTGCATTTCAGCTGTTCCTTCCCATGTAACAGTTATGGCCTGTGTTCTAGATAAAGTGAATTACTGCCTGTTCTTAGTTCACACCATGTATTTTCTTGGATTTTAATTTTACCTCATGTTATTCTCTTCATTTGGAATTCCTACTTCTCCATTCCACGACCCATGAGAAATTCTGCCTCCTTCAGAAAGTCTTCCTGCCCCTGTGTCTGTTCACTTTTATTATACTGGGTGAGAGAAAAAATGTATGAAGAGCTTACAGTTCCCCCATTATAACCCAAAAGGCTGTCATATTGTACTTTGCATCGTAGATATTTGCATATACCTCTTTTTCTGCATTTTAACAACTTAAACATCAAATAAATATTAATCCTTGTACTGTTGTAATGTTATTTGTGTTTCCTATTGTTGGACACTTGCATATAGTAAATGAAAGAATGAAAGATGAGGATGAAACATGGCTCTGAGGTTCAAATGAGATAATGTTTACAAAAAATTTAGGACAGTTTCTGGTATGCAAGTGCTGTATAAATTGAACTCTTATTAGTTATGTTGAAACTCGAGTTCAGATCTGCTCTGGGAAAGGTCTAGAAAAGTGAGTGTCTTTGTTACTTTACTTAATGGTAAGCTCCTTTTATCCCAGCATTATTTTACTATTAATGTGAATACAGATTCAACTATTTTATTGAGATAAGTATAGTTAGTAAATAATTATTTTAAAATAATAGCTCATTCCTTTTTTCCAGAAGATGAAATGTTAATACCAAATGAAATACTAAAGATACTTCATGATATGCAAAAATTTGCCACATTATTGCTGTTGTTTTATATACATACATATATGTATATATACGTATCTTCATATATATATATAAATATATGGAATTTACCTTGTGGTAGAGTATATGTGTGTGTGTATTATATATACATATATATACACACACTTAGAGAATATATATGCATATTTCCTAGGCTATAGAAGTCCCATGGTTTTTATGTCTGAGGTTAAACTTCTTATGTTCTTGCCTTTGAACATTTTGATCCATTATTTAATATAGTTTAGTTCAGTTCACATACGATAATTTTATATCTAATTAACTCATTCATCTTTTCCCTGTTTTAAGTTTTCAAAGGGAAATGTGGTTTGGGAAATGCATTTTTAAGACTCTTAGAACTGTTCTACAAGAATCCATGGTAAACTGCTATTTCTGAGTCAGATTTTTTAATGCATAATTTAGAAGGTAGCTATAAGAGAGTTCTTTAAAGGCTTTGTATCTAGCAAACAGAATGCCACCTGATTATTTCATACATAACTTCACACAGGGAATGTGTTGCTTTTGAGAGTTTGGGAATGACTTCATTTCCTTATGTTCTTTTTGTTGTATGAAATTACAAAAAGAACATTAGTTACCTTGTAGTCGTTAGCTAATTCTCAATGATTAAGGAAAAAGACTGGTTTTTATTTTTGTTTTTGAGGGGGTTGCTTCTTGGAAAATGGGTCAACAGAGAGGGGATATCAGAGTCCAAGAACCTTTCAAATACAGGTGAAATTATTCTGTTTTGGAATAAAATTAAGACAAGTTGTTCACTATTAGAGGTGAATTTGTGTTATTTCTATCATTAGGGTAAGGTAAAATACATAAAGGTCATAAATACCTGAAAAGTTCCACAGTAAGACAACTATGAAGGCTGTGTCATCATCAGCTATTACCTGCTTTGTTGTTAAGTAATTGGTTTATCGTCTTCCAAGAAGATTTGGAGATTGACCTGGGCAAGGAAGGGAGTGAAAAAAGGGATCCCAGTCAAGAGAAATACATGATTCAGAAAATGTAACATGTTTGGTCAATAATGAATAAATCTGTATGTGTAGATAATGCAATTATCCAAGAGGCTAGAAAGGTAGATTGTTATAAAATGTGGGAAGTCCCGAATGTTTGGCTAAAGTGTATGGTGGTGTTTGGTCGTCATTCTCTCTTATTCATAGTCTTATATTTCCTTCTTTCTTTCTTTCTTTCTTTTTTTTTTTTTTTTTTTTTTTAGACGGAGTCTACCTCTGTTGCCCAGGCTGGAGTGCAGTGGCGCCATCTTGGCTCACTGCAACCTCCGCCACGTGCCTTAGCCCCTGGAGTAGATGGGATTACAGTCGTGAGCTACCACACCTGGTTAATTTTTCATTTTTAATAGAGAGGGGTTTTGCCATGTTGCCCAAGCTGGTCTCCAACTCCTGGCCTCAAGCGATCTACCCACCTCGGCCTCCTAAAGTGCTGGGATTATAGGCATAAGCTACCGTACCAAGCCCGTGGTTGTATATTCTTATTCATTTGCTTCCTCCCTCACTGTTTTCATCCTCCCTTTCCCTCCTTCCTCCTCCCTCTCCCTCCTCCTCTCCTTTTTCTCCCTCTCCTTCCTCCCTCTGTTCTCTTCCCTGTACCCCCTTGGAAATTTTCACCTAATCAAGGGTAATGAGAATCATATGCAGAAATAGGGGAACCATATTGAAGAATGGGTGATAAAATCAGTTCAGTTTTAGTTTGAGGTCGTTGTGAGATGCCTGAAAGCAAAGGCCTGGCCTTCAGTTGGAAGTGCAAAGCTGGAACTCAAGGAGAGAGGCCCAACTGTGTGCTGACGTATAACATTACATTGAGAAATTACTGCAGACACTGAGGCCTAGAACAGCTGAGGACAGAGCTCATGTGTTTGTGGGCTGAGAGTGTAGGGAGCCAGCAAGGAAAACAGCAGAAATGATCACAGTCAGTTGCGTAGAGTTATGCTCTATCTTTTTTGTAAATAATTTTTTATTCAAGTGATGGTGGAGGATTGACACTTATTGATAAGGTAAATTAATTTGCTAATACTTAATAAAGCTTTTGACCAATGTTTTGAGGCCAAGATGCAAAATATATGCATATTTGGCATTTCCAAATGAAATACTGGGCTGCTAGATGTGGTAAGCAAGAAAGTGTTAGGAAGAGTGTTCTTTTGGAATCAGCATTAGATTTGTACTGATTATTTATTGTAATGTATTGTCTGTAAATCACTAGATTTACAGATGATATAAATACAGTGGACCAGCTAGGAATTAATCTCAGGGAGGACACCAAATTTACATAACATCATAAACCCTAGTCTACTTATATTTTCACAATAAAGGATAAAGATAAATATTATAAGAAAATAACAATGCAATTCATTCGAAAAGAGTATGACATAATTGGTGTGGGGACTAAGAGAAAAAAACTAATTGTTTTTTTTTCAGTAGGAGAAGGAAGAGTGCAATTAACTAGGATTAACATATACAAAGACATCATTATGGAAAAACACAGTTATTAATCCCCCTTTTCAGTGATTGACAATATTAATATTAGGACATTTATCTTGGTTTTAGAAAACAGATTTATTAGAGAGGGCAATGATGCTAAACAGTGCTGTGAAAAGCATTTTTAAAAGATATTTTTTCTTTAAGATATAAGTAAATTTAATGAATTCAAGTTTTTGATGTTCATAGTTTTTAAAGTACTAGAAGAGCAATATAATAAGTTGTAAAACAAAAAAAAAGCTGTTGGGTGAAACTTAGTGAAGTTATTTTATGCTATATTTAACATTTTCTTAATTGTAGGATAGTTGGCTTCCAGCACAGGCTTCCGGTTCTCCCTAGGACTTCTGCAAAGGGAGATTTGCTGATCTCGAAGAACTTCCTATTTCCCAGAGCCGCTCCCATGCAACAGGAGAGTAACTGGGCGAGGAGAGCCTAGGGTTTGATATTTGTAAGGCAAGATTAATAGACTATTACAATAGGTCATTAATTTCTTTCTCTCTTTTTTTTTTTTTTTTGTTTTTTTTTGAGGTGGAGTCTCACTGTGCCTCCCAGGCTGGAGTGCAGTATTGCGACGTAGACTCACTGCAACCTCTGCCTCCTGGGTTCAAGCAATTCTCCTGCCTCAGCCTCTGGAGTAGCTAGTTACAGGCACCTTCCACCATGCCTGGCTAGTTTTTGTATTTTTAGTAGAGATGGGGTTTCACCATGTTGGCCAGGCTGGTCTCGAACTCCTGACCTCAAGTGATCCACCTGCCTCAGCTTCCCAAAGTGCTGGGATTACAGGCGTGAGCCACCATGGCTGGCCTCAATTTCTCCATTTTTAATATTTCTATCTTTGCAAATCCATCCTGATGCTGTCAGTCCAGAAAAACATTTTTCTCATGATTGAACACCCATAATGATAATCTGTTTTACTTACTATTTTTACTTTTTTTAATATAAAATATGAACTCCTGGAGAGCCACAACTTTAGTAGTTACTGAAAATCCTGCAACAGGGTATGCTGTACTGTTGGCATAGAAAACATGTATGTAGAATTAATAAAATCATGCCATGCAGGTTAACATTATTAAGACCCTATACTTTAGTGTTCCTTTACAAAGAATTCAGAAAATCTGTAAGTGTAAGTCTGAAGATGTGTGGGACTGAGGTGACTGTTTTCCCTGGGTTATGTATCGAAAGTCATATGGCCTCTCCTAGAATGAAATAATAGAGGCTTTCATACAGAAGATTCATGGTTCTTTATCTCTTTTCAATTAATCACCCTTTTGAGAACCTGAAATAAGCTATGAAATTCAAGTAATTCCCCAAGGGAAAAAATATGCATCTCTACAAAATTTTGCTCACAATTTCAATAGTTTTACAGAATTCCAAAGGTCCAATTCAAGAATTCCCTAACCTAGAGAATTCTGAATGTGGAAACAGTAATCCCTTTGTAATGAACAGGAGGAAAATAAAAGCATATTTTCTGTACTAAATATTTGTCAAATATTTTGATAATTGAAGTGACAAAATTATCTGTATAATAGAAACTAGAAGCATTGCAGATAATGAAGATACATTAGGGATCTGTTATGATCAAGGATGAATGACCCTTTTAAAAAGACCTGTAAAATATTATCTGCCAGGAAAGGACATCTGTGAGGAAAGTCATCTAAAGTTGAAATCAGAAGTTAAAAGAAAATGACATTGAAAGGTGAAATTGCTGTGGTAGAGTGAAGCGTTACCTCTGACCTCTATTACAAACCCCAGAGTTCACATATTCTTACTTTATTTATCTCACAGCCTAAATCCAGCACTAGAATTTAGTGGGTCAACAATATATTTTTTAATTTTTTTTTATTTTTTAGGGAACAGCATGGAAACATTTTAAATTATAGTGCCCTAGATCTAAATTTTGTCCATTCAGGCTTTTATTTAATTTTTCTCCCCTTCCCTTCTCTCTCTCTCTCTCTCTCTCTGTCTCTCTCTCTCTCTGTCTCTCTATGTCTGTGGGTGTGGGTGTGGGTGTGCAATGCACAACCACTTATTTAAATTCTACTGATGGTTCAGTAAAGAAAGATAATTATTTTCACTGTGACAGAGTTTGCAGCCATACTGGCAAATTGAAATAGTGCTTGAAGTGGCTAGAGAAACACTGTAATGTACACGCACACCCAAAGAAAGAGAGGGGGTGCAGAAGAGGGAAAGGGAGAGAAAGACCTGGTCAGGGACTCATAACACCTGAAAATCCCTGCATACTGGTCTGCCTAGGTCTCAACTATGTGGTTCTAGGTTTCGCTCTACATGACTCCAGGTGGATTGGATGTGGACTGTGAGGGAGAGAGATGTCGAAGATGACATGTAGGTTTTGGGCCTGAGCAACTGGTAGAGAGGCATGCCATTTATCACATGGCATTACTCAGGAATGATTGGGGTAGGAAGCTGAAAATCAAGATTCTATTCTGCGCTTGTTAATTTCAGTGTGCCTTGTCTTCACATAAGCTGAAACTCAAGTGGGCAATGGGAAATGTAAGTCTGGAACTCCTGCAAGAGGTTCGTGCTATAGATAAACACTTGGAAGGTCAGAGACTAGATGCTGCTTATGATCATAGGCTTTGAGGAGAGCATCCAGGCAGTGAATATTTAGACTGAGAAAAAGTCAGAGTCCCCAGACCTGAAGTCTCCAATGTTTATGAGTGCTCAAGAGACCACATCTCCAGTTTCCTAATGACAATGAAAAGAAAATCGTATTTGGCTTAGTATAATTTATTTTGAAGTATTTTGTAAAATGGAGTACATCATTATTAAAGCTAACCGACTGGGGACTGACTGGAGGGAGGTGGGTGTGGGTATAAAAGGGCATCATGAGGATTCATTGTGGTGTTAGAACTGTGGAGTGTCTTGATGGTGGTTATTCGTGGACCTATGTAAGTAATAAATTGTGGACAGCTGAACGCACACACAAAGGAGCACAAAACTGAGGAAATGTGAATTAGATGGGTGATTACATCGCCAAAGTCGGGATCCTGGTTATGATAGAATACTGTAGTTTTATAAGGTGCCTTCATTAGGGAAAACTGGGAAAAGCGTATAATGGATATTTTTCTACTTTTTACAATTATATGTAAATCAAAATTGCCTCCATTGAAGAAGTCTGCCTTTAGGAAAATGCTCATAACAATTATATAAAGTTTCAGTTAAATAAATTATGTTGAAAATAAGTTAAAAAAACTCAAAACTCAAAAGAAAACATGCAACATTAAACTAAGATTCTCACATGTAAAAAAGAAAGTTAACCAACTAATTTACCCCCTTCAATTCTAACATTACATAAAATGAGGATAACTGATTAAATTTTTATCCATTGCCTTCATTGGCTTTTTCCTTTTTTGGTAAATATGTTGCTTGGAAGTATGCTTTTCCAATTTCACAAAATGACACCAGCATTCACTGAAGTTAGTACCCTTTGGCCTCTGAAAATTTAGGTTTATGAAGAGAAGGCTACTAAAAGACTAGGACTTAGGGTTCAAAGTGGCAGACTAGAGGATCTAGTGTGCACTGCTCTCATGGAGAGGAAACAGTGACGTGTAAACATGGACTCTCTAAGTGGATCATCTAAGAAACCACATCAGGATGCATCAAGGGAGCAATGGGACGTGGAGAACACAGAAGATCGAAGCTGGGCAGCCACCTGCCTGGGGCCAGCATGGAGCCAGGAGAAGCTCCTCAACACAGGGAAAGAATTAGTGAGTGAGAGTCCTCGGGGGATCCATACTTCCCATAGTGACCTGTGCAATCCTGGGAATGTGAAAACCGCATGATTCCCTTGGGCCTCTAGACTGATACAGAGAGCTACCCAGAGTTTTTGCAGAGGCAACACTCAAGTCCATGGGGACCCCCACAGGCCTTGGACTCTGGAGCAGCCTGGTTGGTACCAGGTGCCATGGCCCTGACAGAGGCTTCAGTCATGGTGATGGAGATGGTCAGATTGCTCTACTCCTTCTTGACAGAAAACCTGCTAAACCCCTGTGGTTTAGCAGAGCTTTGTGTTCCCCCAGGGAGCACTTGGATGGTGGATTGGGTGACTCCACTCATCCTGCTCGTAACTGGATAGGATTCAACTTCACCCTGCTCCTAACTTGGGCAGAGCCACAAGCAGGGGGTGGGGAGGACGCCCTCCCTCTCAGGATACTGAAAAGGGTGAGATCCCTGGGCTCTCAGGACGTCGGGGGAGCAGGGCATGCCTCCGTCTGAAGGCCTTTCCGGGAAGGGTATAGCCTGTCTGCCAGCCACAGTCTCTGCCTTAGGGAGCTCTGTAGACCAGAACACCTAAGAAAGAAAATGTGAACGTGGTGCCAGTGATCAAAAGGGGCTCCTCCAAGGCCTACAAGCAGACCTGGTGAGGTTGTCAGCTCTCTCTCCCCTGACCACAGAGTACTACTGTGCGTATGCCAAAATACAAAAGAGCTACATGGCTGAGTAAGAGGCTATCTGCTGGCCACCACTCTTAAGGAGCACCTACTGGATTACGGCCCAAATGAAGCACCAAAAATATTATGCCAGCATACAGCACCTGTGAAACCTAAGGCAAAAATCTAGACATAAATAAAGATTATGTACAGAGCCTTGGCTCTCTGCATGCACCCAGAAATGGAGCCAACTGACTATACTCAACTTATGTCACAGTTAAAGTAACATCAGCCCTCACACATGAAAAAGAATCAGTGCAAGAAACGCTGGCAATTCAAAAAGGCAGAGTGTCTCTTTATGCTGAAACAAACACATTAACCCATCAGCAATAGTTCTTAACCAGATTGTAATGACTCTAGTGGACAGACAGAGAATTCAGAATCTGGGTGGCAGCAAAGCTTACCAAGATCCAGGAAAAAGTTGAAACCCAATCCAAGGCATTCAAGGAATTTCGTAAAACAGCCCAAGAACTAAAAGACAAAATAGCCGTTTTAAAGAAGGAATCAACTGAACTTTTTCAGTTGAAGGATTTGCTTCCAGAATTTCATAATAGGCCAGGCACAGTGGCTCATGCTTGTAATCCCAGCACTTAGGGAGACCAAGGCAAGAGTTCGAGGTCCATGAGTTTGACATCAAGGACCTCAAGGCCCATGAGTTTGAGGTCAGCCTCCCATTCTCTACAAATATTGTTTACGTGTGGTGGTGCGCAGTTATAGTCCCAACTACTTGGGAGGCTGAGGTAAGAGGATCACTTGAATCAGGGAGGTGTAGGCTGCAGTGAGCTGTGATCATGCCACTGCTCTCTAACCTTGGCCACAGAGTGAGATCCTGTCTCAGGAAAACAAACAAACAAACAAACAAACAAACAAAATTTCGTAATGCAGTCAGAAGCGTTACAACAGAATAGTGCAAACTGAGGAAGGAATCTCAGAGCTTAACGACCAGTTCTTCAAGTCAACTTTGTCAGACAAAAAAAATAAATAAATAAACAATTAAAAAAAAAAACCGTTGAGAAACATGAGTTTATATGAAGACACCAAATCTACAACTCATTGGCATTCCTGACAGAGGAAAGAGAGTAAGCAACTTGGAAAACATTTGAGGATATAGTCCATGGAAAATTCCCCCATCTCACTAGAGAGTTGGACATACTATTAAGAAATACAGAGAATTCTGACAAGATAGTATACAAGATGACCAACCCCAAGGCACATAGCCGTCAGATTCACCAAGTTCAACAACAAAAACAAATCTTAAAGACAGGCGAAGTGTGGTGTCTTACACCTGTAATCCCAGCACTTTGGGATGCCCAGGAAGGCAGATCACATGAGGTCAGGAGTTCAAGACCAGCCTGGTCAACATGGTGAAACCTTGTCTTTACTAAAAATACAAAAATTAGCTTGGCATGGTGATGTGTACCTGTAATCCCAGCTACTTAGGAAGCTGAGGCAGGAGAATTGCTTGAACCTGGGAGGTGGAGGTTGCAGTGAGCTGACATTGCACCACTGCACTCTAGCCTGGGCAACAGAGTTAGACTCCATCTCAGAAAAAAAAAAAAAAAAAGACACCTCTGGTGGGAACCTTACGAGCCAGAAGAGGATAGGGGCCTGTTTTCAGCTTTCTTAAAGAAAAGAAATTCAAACCAATAAATTCATATCCTGCCAAACTAAGCTTCCTAAGTGAAGGAGAAATAAAATACTTCTCAGATAAGCAAGTACTAAAGGAATTCATTAACACTAGACTACCCTCACAAGAGGTCCTTAAGGGAGTACTAAACATGGAAATGAAACACCAAAACCTGCTACCACAAAAACATACTTAAGCACACAGCCCACAGACAACATAAGACATTTACACAGTAAAGTCTACAAAACAACCAGCTAACAAAATAACAGGATCAAAATCTCACATATCAATACTATCCCTGAATGTAAATGGTCTCAAAACCCCAGTTAAATGGCATAGAGCAGCAAGCTAGTTAAAAAAGACAAGAACCAACTGTCTGTTGTCTTCAAGAGAGTCACCTCATGTGTAATAATACCACAGGCTCAAAGTAAAGAGGCAGAGAAAGATCTATCATGCAAATGGAAAACAAACAAACAAACAAAAATGTAAAAGCTGCTATTCTCATATCAGATAGAATAGATTTTAAACCAATAACAATCAGGAAGGACAAAGAAGGGCGTTACAAAATGAAAAAGGGTTCAATTCAACAGGAAGACTTAACTATCCTAAATATATACACACCCAACACTGGAGCACAAAGACTCATAAAACAGGTTCTTCTTGACCTGTGAAAAAATTTGGTCACATATTAATAGTCAGAGGCTTCAACACCCCACTGACAGCATTAGATCATTCAGGCAGAAAACTATCAAATTCCAGAATTAAACTCAACACTTGACCAATTGGACCTAATAGACATCTACAGAATACTCTACCTAACAATCACAGAATATACATTCTTCTCATCTGCACACAGAACATATTCTAAGATTGACACATGCTTGGTGATAACACAAGTCTCAATTCAAAAAATTGAAATACTACCAAGTACTCTTTTGGACCACAAGGCAATAAAAGTGGAAATCAATACCAAGAAGATCTCTCAGACCTACATAAAACATGGAAATTAAACAACTTTCTCCTCAGTAAATCCTGGGTGAACAATGAAATTAAGACAGAAATCAAAAACTTGCTTAAAAGTAAGGAAAATAGAGACAGAACTAACGAAAATCTTTGGGATGCAGCTAAAGCAGTGTTAAAAGGAAAGTTTACAGTGCTAAACACCTTCATCAAGGAGTTAGAAATATTTCAAATTAACGACCTAACATTACACATGGAGGAACTACGAAAACATCCAACCCCAAAGCTAGCAGAAGAAATAACTAAAATCAGCAAAGAACTGAATGAAATTGAGATGCAAAAGTTCATGCAAAAAATTAATGAAACTAAGAGTTGGTTTTTTGAAATCATAAACAGGATTGATAGACTGCTAGCTAGATTAACAAAAGAAAAAGGATCCAAACAAGTGTAACCAGAAATGACAAAGATGGCATTACAGAAGATCTCAAAGAAATATTAAAATAAAAGATCCTCAGAGACAATTTTGAAAACCTTTGTATATGCAGAATAGAAAGTCTGGAGGAAATGCATAAATTACTGGAAACACACAACCTCCCGAGATTGAACCAGGCAGGAAGTGAAAACCTGAACAGACCAATAACAAATGCTGAAATTGAATCAGTAATTTAAAAATTGCAAACCAAAAAGAGCCCTGGAACGGTAGCTTCATAGCTCAGCATTCATAGCTGAATTCTACCAGATGTACAAAGAAGAACTGATACCAATCCTCCTGAAGCTGTTTTTTAAAAATCTTCCTTAACTTATTCTACAAAGCCAGCATCATCCTGATACTAAAATCTGGAAGAGACACAATGAAATAAGAAATCTGTAGACCAGTGTCCCTAATGAATACAGTCACAAAACTCCTCAGTACAATACTAGCAAACAGAATCCAGCTGCATAGCAAAAAGTTAATTCACCACAATCAAGCAGTATTCCTGGGATGCAAGGTTGGCTCAACATAAGCAAATCAATAAATATGATTCACCTCATAAACAGAACCAAAATTAAAAACCACATAATGTCAATAGATGCAGAAAAAGCCTTCAATGAAGTCCAATTTTCCTTTATGATAAAAACCCTCAACAGGCTAGGCATTGAAGAAACGTATCATAAAAATAAGAGCCATCTATGGCAAACACACAGCCAGTATCATACTGGATGCAGAAAACTGGAATTATTCCCCTTGAGAACTGGAACATGACAAGAATGCCCACTCACATCACTCCTGTTCAACATAGTACTAGAAGCCTAGCCAGAGAAATCAGGCAATAGAAAGAAATAAAAGGTGTCCATATAGGAAAAGAGGATGTAAAATTATCTTTCTTTGTTAATGATATTCTATATATAGAAAACCCTAAAGACTGCCAAAAGGCTTCTTGAACTGATAAATGACCTCAGTAAAGTTTCAAAGTACAAAATCAACATACAAAAATCAATGCCATTTCTATACACCAGTAAAATTCTAGCTGAGAGCCAAATCAAGAACACAATCCCATTTACAATAGACAAACACACCAAACAAAAAACCCTAGGAATACATCTAACCAAGGAGGTGAAAGCTCTCTATAGGCAGAGCTACACAATACTGCTTAGAAAATGACAAATATAACAAATAAGTGGGAAAATATTCCATATTCATGGAATGGAAAAATCAGTATCATTAAAATGATCATACTGCCCAAAGCAATTTATAGAATCAGTGCTCTCCCTATCAAAATAGCAACACGATTTTTCACAGAGTTAGAAAAATCTATTCTAAAATTCACATGGAACCTAAAAGCCCAAATAGGCAAAACAATCCTAAGCAAAAAGAGAAAAGCCAGAGACATCACACTACCGAACTTCAAAGTATACTATAAAGCTAAAGTAACCAAAACAGCATCATACTAGTACAAACACAGACACATAGACAAATGGAACAGCATAGATAACTCAGAAATGCGCACCTACAACTATCTGATCTTTGATAAAATCAACAAAAATAAGCAATGGGGAAAGGACTCCCTCTTCAATAAATGGTGCTGGAATAACTGGCTAGCCATATGTAAAGACTGAAATTAGACCCCTACCTTTCATCATATACAAAAATTAACTCAGGGTGGATTAAAGACTTAAATGTAAGACTTCAAAGTATAAAAATTCTAAAAGAAATACTGCAAAATACCCTTCTTGACATCAGCTTTGGCAAATAACTTATGGCTAAGTCGACAAAAGCAATTGCAATGAAAACAAAAATTGACAAGTGGGACCTAATTAATCTAAAGAGATTGTGCACAGCAAAAGAAATAACCAACGGTCAACCCACAGCCTACAGAATGGGAGAGAATATTTGCAAACTATGCATCTGACAAAGATCTAATATACAGATATTTACAAGGAACTTAAGCAAAATCAATCCAATTAAAAAATGGGCAAAGGACATGGTCAGACACTTCTCAAAAGATGTACAATGGCCAAAAAACATGAGCAAATGCTTAACATCACTAATCATCAGAGAAATGCAAATGAAAGCCACAATGAGATAGATACCATCTCACAGCAGTCAGAATGGCTATTATCAAAAAGTAAAAAATAAAATAAAAAAAACCAACAGATGCTGGTGAGGCTGCAGAGAAAAGCAATGTTTATATTCTGTGGGTGGTAATCCAAATTACTTTAGCCACTGTGGAAAGTAGTTTAAAGATTTCTCAAAGAAGTTAAAACACAACTACTGTTACACCTAGAAATCCTACCACTGGGTATGTACCCAAAGAAAAATAACTCGTTCTATCAAAAGGACACTTGCACCCATATGGTCATTGACACACTAATGACAATAGCAAAGACCTGGTATTAATATAGGTGTCCATTAATAGTGGGTTGGATAAAGAAAATATTATATAGATACATAAAATATTTTATAATATAAATATCTATATATACACATACACATATATACCATGGATTATTATACAACCCTAAAAAAGAATGAAATAATATTCTTTGTAGCAATGTGGATGCAGCTGGAAGCCATTATCCTAAGCAAATTAACACCTGAACATAAAACCAAACACCACACATTCTCACATGTAAATAAAAGCTAAACATTGAATGCACGTAGATACAAAGATGGGATTAGTACACTGGGGAATGATTGACCAAGGGAAATGTGAGCTGAAAAACTACCTATGGGATACTATGCTCACCACCTGGGTAATGGGACTATCTGTATCCCCAACCTCAACAACAACATGTAGTATACCCATGTAACAACCCTGCATGTGTACCCCCTTGAATCTGAAATAAAAAAAAAAAAAGACAATGTAGTGCCCCAGTGCTCTACATTGTTTTTTGTTTGTTTGTTTGTTTTTTGCTTCCTTTTTTTTCAGACAAATGTGATCAAGCCACTAATATTTTTTTAAAGACAGACCAAGTGCGGTGGCCCATGCCTGTAATTCCAGCACTTAGGAAGGCAGAGGCAGGAGGGTCACTTGAGCCCAGGAGTTCAAGACAAGCCTGGGCAACATAGCGAGAACTCCATCTCCACAAAAAGAAAAAAAATATGTAGTTGTAAATTGTCTTTTACAAACAAAACTACCAAAATTTAGAAATAACTCAAACAATTTCACTTACAATTAAGTAAGTGCTGTTAATCTATAGATATAAATACAAAAAGATGATAGTGTTTCTAGTGAAGTTTGAAAAACTATGGCCTTTTGTTTTAAGATATTAAATGCTATTTTTGTTGGAGCTGTGAGAAAAAATATAATTCCTTTATATGCAAGTAACTTTTTTATTTCTTTTGAAGAAATATGTATCAGCATTTAAGTAAAGACCATAATATATTTCATATTACATTTAGTGCATTTGAGGTATTGTTATAGTTTCAGTGTTCTTATGGTTTAATTTTTAGGAGCTTGGAATGAGAGATTTCAGTTAACCTGGAACATGTACTTATTACATATTACTTTTCTTCATAATTACATTAGGTTTTTTTTTGTTTTTTTTTTTTTTTTGAGACGGAGTTTGGTTCTTGTTGCCCAGGCTGGAGTACAATGGTGTGGTCTCCGCTCACTGCAACCTGAATGTCCAGGGTTCAAGTGATTCTCCTGCCTCAGCCTCCCAAGTAGCTAGGATTACAGATGTGTGCCACCACACCAGGCTAATTTTTTTGTATTTTTATTAGAGACAGGGTTTCACCGTGTTGGCCAGGCTGGTCTTGAACTCCTAACTTCAAGTAATCCACCCGCCTCGGCCTCCCAAAGTGCTGGGATTACAGGCATGAGCTACCGTACCTGGCCAATTACATTAGTTTTTAATTTGAATCATTTTGATTTTAGACACAGTGAAGAGAAACTTGTTTCTGTTCGATTTTGAATCATATTCATCAACTAAAATTAAGTTTATTAGTTCTATGAGATGACATAGAAAGAAACTCCTTTATAACAACGACTTATTTTAAGAAAATCTTGCCTGTTTTTTTAACTTATTTTAAAATGAAATTGGTTTTTTAAAAATCAACTTGGAAACATATTTTAGACAGATAATCTCAGGCCTTTTGTGTATTTTTTCCCAAGAAAAAATTAACATGCATATCCTCAATTTAACATTTTGTGTATATCTATAAAGAAAATAAGAAGACTTTCTTCTGTCTCTCTGACCTATTGTTTGTGCTGGAGATAGAGTGATCTTTCCAAAGCTTATGTCTGATCATATCACTCCTCCACTTTGAACCTTTCAAGGAAGTCTCCTTGTTGTAGGAACTAACTCCAGATTCCCTAATGTGGCTTGTGAAGAGTAACTTATGAAGTTGCCCTGCTTCTCTCTCCAGTCCTGTCCCTCACTCTGCCTCTTCTGGTATCTCATTCCAAAAGAACCACTGTGTGTGTCCAGTTTTACCTCCTCACCTCCAGACTTTTGGTTTTCTCTTGTAGAAACATCTTCCTCTTTTTTTTTTTTTTTTTTGACTCTTCATATAAATTGCCTTATCACCATCGTGTTAATCTGGTTTGTTTCTACTCATGTTTTTGAGGACTTTCTTATTTGAGGATGTTTTTAAAAATGTAACCTCGTCAATTTGTTGTTCTTCAGGAAAGGGACAAGTAAACCGTATTCTCCTTGGTGTTTAATGTTATTCTCAATCGAATCTTTAGATGGTCCTTTACTAAAGTGTATTGTGCGGTTCAGGCTTCTTCGTGATGAGAGTGCAAAAGGAGAAAAAACTAAAGTCAAGAGAAAATTAACACTTAACCTCCTCACTTTAACATTTTTATAAAGGAACTAATAAATATTGAGTGAATGGGTGAAAAGGTATGGGCAAAGTTAAAATAAGTTATAGAAAAAGTTAAGGATTAGTTCATAAAGTGAAAATAATTTTCCATGTAAATGGGAGATTTCTTAAAAAAAAAAAAAGATGAGAGCACACTTTTCTTGTTTTCAGTCAAATTTAGAACAGGAGAATGGATTTCTAATATGCTGCCAATCCTTAAAAGAATGGAAGGGTTTCTTGGCAGTATTAGTCTATTGGTATTAGAATGAGGAGTATATGAAGACTTAAGTGGTAGAAAGTTAGTCAATCAAAGAGTACTTTTATAGTTTAGTACTAATACAAACGTATTATTAAAACAAAGGGAATGTTTTAAAATACAAAGAAAGAAGTGAAACATTACTCAGCATCTCGTCCTCCAGAAATACATGGTGAGAACTTGAAAGAACAAAACAAGAGGTTCATATATCTGGAACTATTTAGGACTGACCTAATGATCAAGAAATCCAATTTCCTGATTTTGTGGTTTTGTGAATAAAACCACAATGAGAAACTACCCAATAAATTTATCTAGTCTGCCAATCTAATTAAACAGCCTCCTGTATTCTCTTTGTAATAGATATCTGATACAGTCTATTAAACATTTTTGAGTCATTTAATCTTTGCCTTGGTCTGTGGGTCACTGCTATTAAGTAATCACAATATGTGTAACTTCTGTTTTGTTTTTAAGCTGGATAATGCAGACGAACAAGCAGCCCAGATCAGAAGGGAACTTGATGGCCGGCTGCAATTGGCAGATAAAATGGCAAAGGTAAATTATTAACTTGGACATACTGTACCCCGTTCCTTTCTTTACATAGATTTCTGTGAGCTGAAAAAGTGTTTTGTATAGGTTAAAAAAAGCCAGCATAATTTTAACATTTTCTTCTCTACACATAGACCGCTTAATCCCAAATATCTGAATGCATGTTATCTAGATGGAACATATTATTCACTTTACATATTCATCCTTAATATGTGAACTGTTTAATTTTAATGATAACTTTTATAGACTTTTCTTGAAGCAATGCATGAGTTTCTCAAACTGCCAGATCTAGAAGAGTTTTAATGTTGTACTAAGCAAAATATATCCAGGGAGAAAAAACTCCTCCCCACAAAATCATATAATACATTCCTAAGTATACAGCGGAGTTATTGGCACATAGTGGTTCCAACTGATATTTAATTGAATGACTAAATGCATGAAAAAATATAATTTTAAGTATCTAGTATGCAATCTGGCAGATAAAGTGTATTTGATACAAGAAATTCATCATATTGTACTTATTTGTATGATCACTGTGTATCATGAATAGAAATAGATTTCAGACAAAAGCCACGAGTTTTTTCTAGTACTTAAGGTTTTTAGAGAGACTGGAACTTAATTGTCTAAATCATTCTTTAGTGAATTTATTGATTAACTTACTTCAGTAGTATGAAAATTTTAGTTCTTTTCAATGGACTTGCAATTACAGTGCTGTTGATTGCTTTGAGCATAAGATTCTTTCCCTTTCCTTTCTGTTTAGCAAAAACTTCTAATATTTGATGGATAGTCTCTCTATCTCTCTCTCATAACATGTATACAATAAACTGCACACATCTTCATTTTACAGTTTAATGAATGTTTATGCATACACCTTGTGTAGCCACCTCCCAAATCAAGATAGTAAACTCTTCCAGCATTCAAGAAGTTATATCCCATACTAATTTTAACAATTATTTTTGTAATTCTGCAAAGAAAATTTGTATTTGTAAATATTAATATATGTTTTTAAAATGCTGGTACTGTTTAAACGTATATTAAAAAGTAAAGGAAAGGTTGAGAAATTAGAGAGAAACAATAAAATGAGAAAAATTGAGAGAAATTGTGTAACAAGAATAACAGTAAGTTGTAAGAACCAAGCTGGAATTAGATCACGAGGAACAATCTCTAAATGAATGAAGATACAGTGTGCTATAAATTAGGGGCCAAAGAGTTACATTTGCACAGAGGGCAGTGGTTGAAAGGATAACATGCCTTATTTTTGTCCTCTGGGTTTCTAGGAAGGTTGTATACTTGTATATAGATTTTACCTGAGACTGGACACATTGTCATATGCAATGCTTTAGAATAAAGTTTAAGTGATTTTCTGGAGAGTTATGGGACTGGAAGAAAAGCCTCAGACATATTCTCAGGTTCATACTGAGAAGAAGGCACGTTCATAAACGCCTGGGCTGAGTCAGAAGAAAGGGTTAGTGATGAACACACAAAGGCTTCTTCTTGAGAAAACCCTGATGGTTTCATCAGAGATGTTGATAGAGTGGAAAACGCATGGAGAAAGAAGGAAAGCCCATGGGTTTGGAAGGCAAAATATACCTCTAAAAATAGGATACCTTTTGATGAAAATATTGACATAGCAGATTGAGCGGGTTTAATTGCTTTCCACTTCAAGTTCACCAAAGTGAAGCCATCTTAATGAAATATTTTTAAGGCTAATAACAATTGACTGACCTTGTTGAATTATATTCTGACAATAATCCTACAAACCTTGTAAGGGCAGATGATATCATGAAGTTAATTTCATAGAAGAGGAAATTGAGGCTTAGAAAAGATTATTTATTTCACCATGATTACATAACAAATAAGTGGCTGAGGCAGACCTCAAATCCTGGCCTTGCCTCCAGAGCCTCAGCTCGCTCTCTTACATCCTGCTGCCTCTGCAATCTGATAATTCCAGAAGTGTGGTTGATAAATAGCTATTAGTTGGCATTCAGGAACACCCCCTTCTGTATTTCACAGAACAACACAATATAATAACAATAAAACTACAGGGCAAAATCTCTGTTTCAAGAGGGATGTTGGCTTTAATACTTTAGCCAAGAGGTGATTAGGAAGTAGTGAACAAAATGTGTACAGGGCCAGAAAGACCTGTGACCAAATTCATGATTGCCGTTTTCTAAACATAATAGTAGGCACGATACTTAACGCTTTCGAGCCTCATTTTTTCTATCCACAAATTAATTGAACACCAACTATACAGCCAGGTGCTGTCTTAGTTACTTGGGATACATTGGGATAAAATGAGACAAAAATATTTCTGCCAGGCCCTGGTGGAACTTACATTTTATTTGCGATAACCCCACAATAAGCAGTGAACATGCCATGTAACTGAATTATGGAAGGTGATCATTGTTACTTAGGAAATAGATCAGAAAAAGCGGGATGGGGAATGTAAGAGGGAGATGTGGGTGGTTACAGTTTTCAGTCAAGTGGTCAGGGCAGGCCAATTCTTGATAGTACAGTCCTTCCAGATACTCAGGCCAAAAAACTTGGAATCATCTTTGACCTCTTTTTCTCATACCTCATGCAACTTATCAGGAAATCCTTTTATCTCTACCTTCACAGTATTTCCAGAATGTGACAGTTGCTGCCATCCTCCCCCTTCTAGTGTGGTCCAGTCATCTTTGTCTCTTGTCTCAATCATTGTTCTGTCCTTTTAGTCGGTCTCCTGGATTCTACCCCTGTCCCCATTAACACAACAGCCAGCAATGTTCTGCACTAAATCTGTGATGATTCCCTATGTTGCTGAGAAAAAAAGAAAAGTTCTTAAAATGGCCTTCAAAGTCCTGTGTGATCTGTTCTTTGTTACCCCTCTGACTTTATCCTCCACTAAACTCTTGCCCTTGCTCAATCCACTTTGGCTACGGTGGCCTCCTTGCCTTTCCTTGCCACAGGGCCTTGGCCCTGACTCTTCACCTGCAGCGAACATCCACTGACATTTACATGGCTTGCTCCCTGCTGTAGTCAGGTTTTCCAGAGAGACAGAACCAATGGGAGATTATATCTATATTTTCATATATCTAGACAAATATCTAGGTACATATAATAAATATGTATATAATATTTAAAGTAGATGTTATGCATACATACATGTTATATGTGTGTGTGCGTGTGTGTGTATATATATATATATATACATGTGTGGGGGGGGAGGGCAGGGAGAGAGAGAGAGATTGATGGTGTTCAAGGAATTGGCTTCCACAGCTGTGGGCACTGGCAAGTCCAGAATCCATAGGACAAGTAGGCAGGCTGGAAATTCAGGTGAGGGTTGATGTTACAGTCTTAAGTCTGAAATCTGTAGGGCAGACTGGCAGGCGAGAAACTGTGTTTTAGTCTTGAGGCAAAATTGCTGCTTCTTTAGGAAACCTTCACCTTTGGTCATAAGTCCTTTAACTGAGTGAATGAGACCTACCTATAGATGTAGGAGGGTGATCTGATTTATTGAATCTACTGATTGTAAATGTTATTAACATCTAAAGAATATCTTGATAGCAACACTTAAATTCATATTTGACCCAACAACTGGGCACCATAGCCTAGCCAGATTGACAAACAAAATTAATCATCATACTTCCTCATCCACTTTTAGCTCAAAGGGTATCATCTCCTCATTGAGACCTTCCCCGACCACCCCGTTTAAAACTGCAACCCTTCTCACCACTCACTCTGTGTTCCTTCTAGACTTTTTCTCCATGTCACTTACCACTTTCTACCATAAGAAATTATTTCCTTGTTTACTAAGTGTATCACCTCACAGCAAAATACAGGTTTCATGGCAGCAGAGGACTTTGTCCATTATCTTCATGGTTCTGTCCAGGAGCCTGGAGTAGAACACATAGCAGACCCTCAGGGAATGTCTATCGAATGACTGAGTCTTACGTGCTGGCATATTTGTGAGAAAGCTGGAGCTGTGAAGAATTCTTGAATTATTTGTAGACTCCCTCCCTTTTCTCCCACTCATTTGAATTGAAAGGAAGAGAGAATACCAATATGGTAACGATAACTGAATCTGCTCTAATTTGTAGCAAAAACATTTAAACACTTCAACGATTTAGTTAGGTTTGAAACCAGCTACACAAGCAGTAGTTCACTTGATGCCATGATGCTGAGATTAGAACCTAAAATTAATATGGGGCATGGGAAGCAGCAGAGATCAGCTTAGAGAAACTATCCTAGGGTATGAAATCCAGATGTCGTCTAGTGGAAGGTTAACAGCACTTAAGAAAAAGTGATTATATTTGAATAATGAGAAAACCTTTTAAATAAACAAATATTGTTTTTGGGTATACCATGTATTAAGACCACTAGTGACCTATGCTGTACAGAGGACCTAATTAGAACACATAGCTTATAAGAGTGACTCACAGTTAGACAACTAGGAAATAACCCTATTTCTGATTCAATTTTAGTTTAAAAGAACGAATATGAAATGTGTATTTGTCTGATACACAATTAGTTTTGTTGTTTGCCAGTGAGGGACAACACAAGCAGGCTAAATAGAGTTGATGAAATATTATCAATAAACCTCAAAGTTTTAAAACAGAATTTTGAGCTTTCTCAGAGAAAAAATTCAAGTATAGTCTAGTCCCTGAAAAATTTGGAAATACGGATAAAAGAGCCAATTTTGGAGATGCCTGCTTTTCTCCTGTTTGACAGATGATAGTTAATGAAATGTTTATAGTTAAAGCTAAATACAAATAGATTTTTTTTCTTGTGCTAATGCTAGTTTTTCCATAACATGTTGAAAATTTGAAAGCAAAGCATTAGTATATCAGCACTTTCAGATATGTGACATACTCACCTTTTTATTTGTTAAACTATACTTTTTGAGGATAAAATTATGACATTCATACAAATATAAAATGGACACACAATAGAGATTTTATTCAATGCATAATTAATAAGCAAACAAGTTAGATATTAAAACCAGAGCAAAGAGCATGTGAGAAACTAGGTGTTTGGGGGCATTACTAAGATAAGATTAATGGGCTTAATTAAAAATTGGTTAATTTGTAATACAGATTTAAACTGAACCTTTGGGTTATATTATTCACCAAACATTATTTGTACCTCTTTCAGACACAGTTTTACAAGGTAACGTGTAACTTTATTGTCTGGAACCTTGAATCAATAATAAATAATAAGGTGAACTAAGATCTTTTCCCCAAATGATCATTGGATAGCCTTCACCTCCATATGACATTGAAAGGATCTGCCCGCTCATTGCTTTGCCTTATTTCTCAGTTTTGGATGCTTTTTCTGACAGCCTTAAAGTTAGTCCAAAAACATAAAATATGTTTTTTATGGATCGTTTTGCTTTTTTCCCCTCTCTTTGCTTATCTGAAAAATTATTCTAAAGACAATTCCTTCCCTCCCCCACCCCACTAAAGGAAACCCAGGTATTCTATAGCTGGGTGGTTGCCTGTTTTTTTAAGGATACAAATTTGCTATTTTGGAATGTTGCTTCAAACTGTAGAGAAGTTTTAAAAGGATACTTAAGAACCTTCTTTGGGAAAGTTAATTTTTAATGTAGATATTTAATCTGTCTGTGACATTATGCAATTTTAATTTTGATTATATGTAAATTATTTTAAAAAGAAATATGTGAAGGTTATATTGGGGGAAAAGAAAAACAGGTGGCCTGCGACTCTGGGACTGATCTGTGAAGTGGTGCCAGATGTTCCTTCCCATCCCATGAACGAACTGGTGCAAGTGAGTCAGACTAGATGCAGGTTGACGAGCACGCTGGATGCTTTCCAGTTGTACTAGTAATGCAGATTTCTTAGGTTAGATTTTGAATGATGTCAAGGGAGAAAACGTAAAGGCCGTGCTGGAGCATTCAGCAGTCATTTGAAAGATGGCTGCTTTAGGCTTTCATCCTCCAGCCAGTTCTATGCAGTGGTGGTCATTTTACACTAGGCTTAATGTTGTAAAACTATATACCCTCTGTCTTTAAGAGAGAAAACCTAAGTGCCAGGTTGGTAAACATTAAAGAAAGAGCCAAGAATGTGAGGGAACAAAGTGCTCTCATTTGCTGTTCTGGGGAATATAAATGTATTATAATCTGCTCTAAGAATGATTTGGCACTACCAAAGAATGATTTGGTAAATATCAATATTTGGAATGTCCTTTTAATTGAGCAGAAGAAACAAATCTGATTGCAGAGTTAAAATTATTGAATGACAATGCTGATATAATTTAGCAAGAAAATAGAATCTTTCAAATTGATATTGTTACTTTTTCCCTTGATAGTTTTTATCATAAATTTCCTTTTGCTTTAAACATTTTCTAAGCCTTTAGTAAAAAACTGAATTTATAGCCACAAGAGATCTTGGCACATTAATGTGAAAATTTACTAATTTTAGAAATATGACCATATCACTCTTCAATAATGTGCTTTTTTAATGCCTATTTATGAAAAAGCATACCCTTCCAACAATGCATATCTGTGGTAAGAAATAGGGCTATTGTTAAAATGTTTGTTTCCTGACTGGCAAAGCTGTGTGTCCTGAATTTTTTTTATAGACCAGTTATCTCAAGCATTGCAAAGCTACCAGTGGCTAAGGTTCATCTATATACTAAAATATCTTCCATGCATGTTTTCAGAGTTTGTTTTTCCTTAAGCAGATCTTATCACAAATAAAGTTAATGTGAAAATATATGTGATTTTTTCATTTTGTACTGCAATGATCCTCAATAAGATATCTGAAGTACCTTAGATATATTCAAAAATGCCAAAGCCTGAGGATTTTAAAGCCTAGTGACTAAAGTAGGGTAGATATGTTGAGAGTGTTGTAATTTCTAAGACAGCAAAGTATATACATCATACAATTTTTTAATGATGAATTGAAATATGACTTATGTAACACTATTATTTTAAAAATTATTTTCAAGGAAAGAAAATTCCCCAAATTTATAGCAAAAGATATGGAGAATATGTATATAGAAGAGTTGCGGTCTTCGGTGAATTTGCTAATGGCCAATTTGGAAAGTCTTCCAGTTTCGAAAGGTGGTCCAGAATTTAAATTACAAAAATTAAAACGTTCACAGAACTCTGCATTTTTGGACATAGGAGATGAGAATGAGATTCAGCTGTCAAAGTCCGACGTGGTGCTGTCATTCACCTTAGAGGTAAGTAGCTTTATCTCATGCTTACCTCTGGCAGCATAAATGAAGCTGCAAAATAATTTCTGTTGACCTTTGCAGTAACTTTTAGAATTTAAAACAGTGTAATATATGTTGGAGATGTTAAATTATTCTTCATTTGTTGGACTCTCAGCTTGTATATGCAAATGAATGCAAATTTCCCTTTAAACATAACAGTATTAGGATTAAATAATAAAATAATAAAAGTTTTAAGGCAAATCTTCTTTATGCCATCGAGGCTAGTGTAAGTTTACTGATAAAATAGGGCGAGCATTGTGGCTCACACCTGTAATCCCAGCACTTTGCGAGGCCTAGGCAAGAAGATCACTTAAGCCAAGAAGTTTAAGACCAGCCTAGGCAACATAGCGAGACCCTGTTTCCTTAAAAAAAAAAAAAAGAATTATCTGGTCATGATGGTGCCTGTAGTCCCAGCTACTTGGGAGGCTGAGATGGGAGAATTGCTTGAGCCCAGGAGGTTGAGGTTACATTGAACAGTGATCATGACACTGCATTCCAGCCTGACTGACGGAGTGAGACCCTGTCTCAAAAATACAACAATAACAAAAATTCATTGATAAAATAAGCATCAAAATGCACATGGGTAGAAATAGCAATTCAATATATAATTGAATTCTTTGTAATTTGGGAACTCCTTTCAGATTTTTGGTTAACCTTTCTTTTTAAATCTACTTTACCCATAGGATCATTTTACTAGGATCATATCAAATAAGCCAGTTATAATGCACATTATTAGGTATCATGAATGATGAGAAATAGAGAATTCTTCTTTTTCAGGACTTCAAGTTTTATTACAGGCACAGTACATATTAGAGCAAGAACAAAAGTCATACATTTAAAATAGTATTGTCCAAAACTTCAGAATTTCATATTTTATGCAAATCACTGGAAACCGAAGACTAATACTCTTTGTACAACTTTCTATTGATGCTTTACATATCTCTTCATTGATCATCTATGTATATGGGCTTATCTAGTTATATGTCTGTGGGTTTGTACACCACAACACACACACACACACACACACACACACAGACACACACACACACCCCTGACATCTTTAGTTCCCAGGAGAAAGAATGTATGTGAGGCATTAAGATAAAAGATTATAACATAATAATTAGGAGAGTCAAGTCACCATTTGGCTGAAACTCCAGCTTCCCCTCCCCATAATTTTTATTCCATTAGTAAATAGTAACAATGTGACACTTTAATTCATAGCTCTTTCAAAAATTATATTGAGGCTTATAGCTCCTTCCTTTTATCCTCTCTACTGGTTCCCAGTGCTGCCATTTGCATTTGCTGATTGACAAATAAAAGTAAATACAGTCTTACGAAGAACAGTTTTCAATTTCTTTATTGAAACTTCATTTCCTTAGTTTATGGCAGAAGAAGAAAACTTCTATTTTTATTCTTTTTTCTCCATATATTTAACTCTGAGATACATTCAAACTTGAGGACATCTGCCTCTCACTTTCTTGACTTCAGGATTAATGATTTAGTTGTAGGTTAATAGATTAAACTTAGTGTCATATTAGAACTATGAGGCTTTCTTCTGACTCAAGATTCGATTCTGGGCTTACCTAATGACTTGACCAAATGGTTTCACTACTGGGTTTCTTCTCAGCCTTTTCAATCTTATAACATAAGGATGCCTAATTTGAAACTACATAGCATGTTACCTGTAGAATTTCCTCATCATTCCTGTCTCAGATCTCCTGCTGAGTGAAATACAAAACGTCAACTCTTTTCTATTTTTTAAGACTTTATACAAAATAAAATTCGTCCCTTAATTATAGTATAACTTTTTCCAACAAGAGTTTATCTTGTTTATTTATTTATTTGGAGACTGAGTCTCTCTCTGTTTCTCATACTGGAGTGCAGTGGCGTTATCTCTGCTCACCACAACCTCCACCTCCTAGGTTCTAACGGTTCTCCTGTTTCAGGCTCCTGAGTAGCTGGGACTATAGGCATGCAACACCATGCCCGGCTAAGGTTTTTTTTTTTTTGTATTTTTAGTAGAGATGGGGTTTTGCCACCTTGCCCAGGCTGGTCTCGAACTCCTGAGCTCAGACAATCCACCCACCTCTGCCTCCAAAAGTGCTAGGATTACAGGCTTGAGACACTGTGCCCAGTCTATAATTTAAATTTATTGATGAAAAAAATAATTTGTAGAGCAAATAACTTTTATAATGTACAAGTCTAGCATTATCTTTATATGTAAACATTCAGAACTAAAAGTTTAGAACATTCTCTTTTCTCTATTGTTCAAAAATCTTAAACGATTGTAATAATTAACTTATGAATTATGTTTTGCCTGTTGAAAACAAAATTAGGCTGCTGAGTCGATGTTTAAGTGATAACTATGAAATGATATTCTGTCCTTTATTGCCAATATGTTTAGGAGGACTGTTCCGTTGGCAGTAGGTTGTTAGAGAATATGAGCTAAAACTTCACTTTTCATGGTCTGAGAAGCTTGCATATTTATAAAATTGTTTTGACATCCTCTGTTGCTATGTCTATCTAAGGCAGATATTTTCCTACTATAGCATTATACAAATCTGTTCTCAGTGTCCACAGTATTTTAAGCAAGAGTTATGTGTCCAGCAACAACGTAAAGTCGTGTTAAGTGACGATGGTGCAGTGCATGTTTATAGGACACCAGAGAGAATAGATATGCCTCTAGTCACAGGGCCTGTGACATCAGCCAAGCTAAAATGAGTAATTATCTCTAGTTCTTTCAGCAAATCTTGCTCCTCAGACCCCATATTTCAGCCTAAGAAAATTCTGAAAGGCAAGCAGTTAATCCCATTTAAAGCTGTCACACTTCATTAGTCAGGCTTAGAAGTGGTCCAGTGGAGGAATCTTTTCTAAGAACTATACTGAGTCAAAGGAATAAAGTGCAGATTTGAAAAACTCTACTCAAATTTCACCTTCTCTTTAAAATTGCTCCCACCCTTCCCTTCTCCCACCATACCCTATTCCCTTCCCAAGATCAGTTTTTGCTATAGTACTTACCAACTAACATATAGTTCAGTTATATATTGTGTTTATTGTTAATTATCTGGCTTTCTCTACTAGAATATAAGTTGCAGGAAGGTTCTATTTCTTTCTCTTTCTTTTTTGTTTACTGAGGTAATGAAAGTGCCTAAACAATGCCTAGTGCACAATTGACTCAATAAATACTTATTGAATTAAGGATTTTTATGGTACCAAAAAAGCAGCTGTACAGGATTACTTTTAGGTTTCCCTGTTCATTAAGGCTTCAGAAGAAATATTAAAGCAAGAGATGATCCAATCCACAAAACGCTAAGCTATTCAATAATGTTAAATGTTCAAGCAATACTAGAAAAACAAATGTTGACCTAAGAAGTGGAAAGTGGGGAATGTTATCAGTGGCATGAGTATAGTTGACTTCTTCTTTTTTTTTTTTTTTTTTTGAGACAGAGTCTCCCATTGTTGCCCAGGCTGGAGTGCAGTGGCGCGATCTCAGCTCACTGCAAGCTCCTGCGGGTTCACGCCATTCTCCTGCCTCAGCCTCCTGAGTAGCTGGGACTACAGGCGCCCGCCACCACGCCTGGCTAATTTTTTGTGTTTTTAGTAGAGATGGGGTTTCACCGTGTTAGCCAGGATGGTCTCGATCTCCTGACCTCGTGATCCGCCTGCCTCGGCCTCCCAAAGTGCTGAGATTACAGATGTGAGCCACCGCGCCCAGCCTATAGTTGGTTTTTTACACTGAATTCTTTCATTGATATTAGGCTAGCAGATTCCATGAGTTTCTCTATGTTTGGTGCTATATGGCTCCCAATTTCACCATACTGCTCAGTGTCATTCTTTTATAAACTACACATGCTTAAATGTCTCCTAACTCTGTGGTCAGCATTTCACCTGGAAGAAAGTTACCTAGTTTCACATTTTATACGTGCCTCTCTTCTTTTTACTTCTAGGACAGCTTTATTTATTTTATCCTTATGACATCAGCTACAGAGAGAATGGGAAAGAGAAGATGAAAAATAGGTCGGTTTAGCTTCCATAGGTCCACTAGCAAGTTTTACTGGGAATTGAAACACTTACTTAAAGTTAGATTAGCTGATGGTCCATGGAATTCTTGGCTGTCTTTATCACTAATTATTTAGGCCAGCTATGTTTTATTTTCCTTTTTGATATCAGATCTGTACAATCACATTGTTTTATTTATACATATAGATTTTTTTATCACAGAAACTGTATCTTTTGAAAGTGACAATTCTGCAGGATAAAAGGTTCCCAGCATAGTTGGAAGTATTGTTTTGAAAAGCAGAGTACCATTTCATAAGTAGTATGTTTTAGGAGGTCATGTTTACAGTAGCTTATAGTAGAGGTGACAGAAATGATGTCAAGCAGATGCTGCCTTTCTTCTCTTGCATTTGGGCTATTTAAACACACTGCAGAAAGAGATGCAGTGTCAATAATATTCTGAAACATGAAGCAGTGCTCTTACGATTTCTAGACTTGTGGTACCCAATTCTGTTGTTTCATACATTTTAAATGACCATCAAACATTTTTATTATTAAGAAGTTATTAGAGTAATGGTGGTAAGTCCAAGTGTATTTGCCTTTTAATTAATATGGTTATGTATTTGATTTATCTCAGCTTCTGGTTTTATTTCTATAAGAATCTAACAAATTTCAATATTACTAGCAAAAAACCTGAGTCATTAAAAATGCATAACTTCCTTTGCTTATTTTCTTTAATCAAGATTTAGTATTTCATCCCAATTTCCCTGAGGAGTGTTAGAACAGCTGTGAAAGATACTACTTTTCTCTATCAATTCTCCATTACTTTTCTTGGTCTGTTTTCGGTTAAGTCCTGATTTTGATTCATATGTTGGTATGCATTTCCATGTGAGAAAATGACAAAAGCCCTGGTTGAGGAGGAAAACCTGTTCTGAGTTTGACCTTTTATTTTATTGATAAATAACTGAGTGATCAGTTTCCTATATATTTTATGAAAACAAAATTTAACAAAAACCAAATACACATTTATATTTACAAACATGACTCTTCTCTTGTAACAGAGCTGAAAGGAAGAACACTTTTAAGATGATTTGTTTTTTGAGCCCTTTTGGATCAAAATTCTTATCACGACTCTATAAAAAATGTAATGACTGTAATAAAGTATTACATGATCAGGAACTGATACAGATTATGTTTATGGTAGATATTTTGGTAGCTATGAAACATGAATTTTATTATTATTTGTGCAGATACAACATGGGATCAATGAAGAAATCAATGTACATATATAAATGCATTTTAATCTATTTTATAAATTAAATTTTGAGAATTTAGAAGAGTTCATGATGTAACTTTTGATTGAAAACCTTATGGTAAATAATATTCATATTTGATGTATACATCCAATGAGAATGATAGGTTACAGTGTTTTAAGATTGGCAGCCTCTTCGACAAACATTAAAAAGCGCACATAAAAAATATATGTTGTCCTTTCTCTCAGGAGTTACAAATACATAAGGCAATATCAGTTTTTCCAGTGTACTGAATTAAATTGGTACATATCTTTAATGGATAGAAAAATTGTTTTTACTTACCAAGTTAGTATTAAGATGTTCAGTGACAAATTATAGTTTTCCATTTAATAAGATACAGTCCATAAATTAAACTCTTTTACAGACAGTAATAGTAATCTCAAGTGAATATAGAAAATTTCTGATGTCACGTGTTGATATCAATGAGTTGGTATGATGGTATAAATGTCTGCCATTAATATATACTATATTAATTTATATGAAACTTGTGTGCTGCTGTTATCATCTGCACTGAATTTTCATTTGTGATTCTGCTTAACTTCATGCAGACTTGCCTTAATTTGTTAAGGATCTGAGTTTAAATTTCGTTTAATTCACTACAGCTTATATTTATGACCTTTGACCTTACTCTTATCTGTAGTTGGCAGCAAATATAGTTTCAGTTGCCAGATTTCCTAAAAATATTATTTGCTATACCTTCTATGAATAGAGGTGGATTCTAAAGAAGATAAAAATACCAGTGATGTCAATAAAACAAATTTTTTTTTTCAGTTTTGTCAATCTTCCTTATTCATTTCATGCTGCTATTTCTGTATATTGCTAAATGTTGTCAACTTGATGCATTATTTTAAAATCATTTTATCTTTAGATTGTCATAATGGAAGTGCAAGGCTTGAAGTCAGTTGCTCCCAATCGAATTGTTTACTGTACAATGGAAGTGGAAGGAGAAAAACTGCAGACAGACCAGGCTGAAGCCTCAAGGCCACAGTAAGCCAGTTGAAAAAAATGTATTGTTGTTGTTGTTTGTTTTTTTAATCCTCCCGAAGAAACATGCTCTATTTATGTGCATAAATGTGTGGTATTACACTCTAAAACTGCTATTTGGCTAGCTTGTCTCAAATGTGTTAGAACTAGTGTGTTCCTTTCTGGATAATGATGTTATAATTAGAATTTTGGCAGAATTCCTGTGTAGTACAAACAGGAAATCCAACATGCAAATGCAAAGCTAATCATTAGGCAATAAAACATTTATAAGTCATTTCTAAGGAAAGCAAATTTTATCATCATTTGTTATTTGAAAGGTAATACATAATCCTATTTCATTTGTGAGAATTGTATTCTAATAGCCTTTTCATTTTTGTCTGTTACAGTTCTTGGTGATGTAACAGTAGATACCATGATTCTGCACAATTATTTGGAATACTTAGTAAGTGGGCTAGAGAAGCAGTTAATGACTACTGCTCCATAATCAGAGTATAAAGCTGCTTTTTGCCAGCAGTTTGATGTTTCAGATTCTGGCAATGAGTTAATTAAGTTAGTAAGATGTTCTCTTTAACTCATTCAAACTTGAGGACCCATCATGGTCTCTAGTAGAAACAACCAGGCTGGCCTGAGGAATTCAGATGCAATATGCTTGACCTTCATTTGTACATTACCTTTAGAAAACATTTTTTTTCTTCTATTTAATCTTTATTCTAAATATCTTATAGGATTTAGGATTTTTGCCTTATTATAATACCAATATGTGACCTGTTCATTCAAGAGACCTCTGTTGAGATCCCAAATAGGCACTAAAGATATATGAGAAATGTTCATTTTCTTTAGAGCAGGCAGGATAGGGAGATACAGTGGGTTATGTGTAATGGAAGAGAGGTGCTCAGAGTGTTAGGGGGTTGAAAAGAAATAAGTCAAAGCTTCTCATCCTAACCTACAAATTCCTACAGGCCTGCCCTTGACCAATCTCTCATGACCTCTGGGATCTCACCTGCTCCCTCTGTTCTACCGATCTTCTGCAATTCATCTGCCCTCGACTTCATGCAGTTCCTCAAACACTTATCCACCCATTCCCGGTGTCGCACTTGCTTTCCCCTCTGCTTGTAGTCATCTTCCCTGTTATCTTTGTATAGCTGTTTTCTTGGCATTGAGAATCTCAACTTAACCATCACTGAGAATAATCCTTCCCTTTAACCCAGTGGGAAATGTATATTTTCTGGCTCACCACTTTTTAATTTTTGGACTGTGTTAATTATGTGTTTATTTTGCAATATATTTCCTCCTGAGAAAAGGACAAAACATCTTATCCTATTTAGTCTTATATCTGAGTACTTAGTAGGCATTCAAGTGGAATTTATTAATTAATTGACTAAACTTATTTTTGTGATCTAGTCACAGTATATATTTGGGGGTAATACATTAGTATATTCACAGAATTGTGTAATCATCACCACTATCCATTTTTGAATATACTCATCATCTAAAAAAAAAAAACAAAAAAAACAAAACTGTACCCTTTAGCTATCAACCCCTAACCACTCCAGTCTTAAGCAACCACTAATTTGCTTTCTGTCTTTTATAGATTTACCTATTCTGGACATTTCATATAAATAGAATTATATATACAGTCATGTGTTTCTTAACAGCAGGGATATATTCTGAGAAATGTGTCATTAGGTGATTTTGTTGAACATCATAGAGTATACTCATACAAGCTGATATGGTATAAATATTTTTCCTTACATGTATATATTTCATATGGAAAGCTAAATGTCCTAGCACCGTTACATTTTTCCTGCCTGATGTGCAATGCCAGTATCAAGTGCCATATATTAAGTCTGTTCAAGTCCTTTGCCCATTTTTGTTTTCTCAGGTTTTAAGAGTTCCTCTATTTTGGATATTAGGCCTTTATCATATATGTGATTTGCAAACCTTTTCTCTCATTCTGTGAATTTGTTCACTTTCTTGATTTGTATTTTGAAACACAAAATTTTGATGAAGTCCAATTTATTTTTTTCTTTGTTGTGCCTTTGTTGTCACCACTGAGAATTCATTGTCAAACCTAAAGTCACTAAGCTTTAGCTCTATGCCTTCTCCTAAGACTTTCATAATTTTAACTCTTATATTTAGGTCACTGATCCATTTTAGGTTGATTTTTGTATATGGTGTAATGTAAGGGTCCAGCTTCCTTCTTTTACATGTGACTATTCAGTTGTCCCAACACCATTTGTTGAATTTTTTCCTTACTGAATGTTATTTGCATCCTTTTTGAAAATCAGTTGACCATAGACACATGCATTTGTTTCTGGACTCTCAATTCTGTTTTACCAATCTATATGCCTGTTCTTATGCCACTACCACACTTTCTTGATTACCATTGCTCTGCAGTAATTTTTGAAATCAGGAGTGTAAGGCTTTCACCTGTGTTGCTTTTCAAGATTGTTTTGGCTATTCTGAAATTTGATATGAATTTTAGGAAGTTTATCAACTTTTGTAAAGATTATGCAAAGATCACCAACTGAGATTCCAGTAGGGATTATGTTGTAACTGTAGGTCGATTAGGAACATACTGCCATCTTAACAGTATTAAGTCTTCTGATCCACAGACATGGAATGTCTTTCTATGTATTTAAGACCTTCAGTTTCCCTTTCAACAATGTCTTGTAGCTTTCAAAGTAAAAGTTTTATTTTTTGTTACATGTATTTCTATTATTTTATTCTTTTTTATGCTATTGTGAGTGGAATTGTTTTCGTAATTTTACTTTTAAATCATTCAAATTATTGGAAATATAATTATTTTTGTATATAGATTTTATGTGCATCAATCAAGCTTACTGAGCTTGCTTATTAACTCTAAAGTTTTTAGTGGATTTTGTAGGCTTTTCTATGTGCAAGACCATGTCATCTGCAAATACTGATAGTTTAACTTCTTCCTGTCTCATTTAGATTTCCATTATTTAATTTTTTTGACTAATTGTCTCCAGTTCAATGTTGAATAAAAGTGGTAAGAAAAGGCATGTTGGTGGTATTCCTGATCATAGGGGGAAAACATATAATCTTTTATAATTAAATCTGATTTTAGCTCTGGATTTTTAATAGAAACTCTTAGCAGTTTAAGGATGTTCCTTTCTATTCCTAGTTTGTTTACTGTTTTTATAATGAAAGGGTGTTTGATTTTGTAAAATGCTTTCCTACATCTATTGAGATGATCATGTGGATTTTATCTTTTATTCTGTTGATATGATGTAACACATTATTTGATTTTCAGGTGTTAAATGAACCTTGCATTCCTTGCACAATTCCCACTTCGTCATAATATAGGATTTTAAAAATTTGTTACTGGATTTGGTTTTCTGTGCTTTGTTGAAGTTTTTGGCCTCTATATTCATAAGAGATATTGTCCTTGTAATTTTTTGTGTAATGTCTCTGATTTTGTTATCAGGGTAATAGTGGCCTTGTAGAAAAAGTTTTAAGTGGACCCTTCAATTTTTTTCAAAGGTATGAAGAATTTGTGTTTTTTTGAAAGCATTTGGTAGAATTCACCAGTGGAGTCATCTGGGACTGAGCTTTTCTTTGGTAGTAATTCTGTGATTATTAATTTGATCTCATGTTATAGATCTGTTCATTGTCTTTCTTCTTGAGTCATTTTAGGTTTTTCTATTAGGTTGGTGCAAAAGTAATTGTGTTTTTTGCCATTAAAAGTTAATGCCATTAAGTTTTTGATTCATCCAAGTTCTTTAACTTATTGTTACACATTTGATCATAGTTTTTATAATTATTTTTAGTTTCTATAAGGTCAGTAATAGTATTCTGTCTTCCATTTCTGATTCTAGTAATTTGAATATCCTTTCTTTTTTCTTAGCCCGTCTAACTAGAAGTTTGTCCATTAAAAAAACTATTTTAAATGACATTTCTAGTATTATTTCTTGGACTCTCTCCTATTTTTCTATTCCCTATTTTATCTTCATTCTGCACTATTTACCTCCTCCTTTTTTTAGGTTTAGTTTGCTTTCATTTTTACCGTGTGTTAGGTGAAAAGTTAGGCTTTTGATTTCAGATCTTTCTTTTTTCTTAATATAGGCAATTGCAACTGTAAATTTCCCTCTAAGCACTGCTTTAGTTGCATTTGTAAATAATGATATAATCTCTTTTCATTGTCATTCATCAAGGTCCCTTTGATCAGCAAAATATTTTGTTTCTGTAGTAAATAGAGTCAATGGAAGAAGGTTCTTAGCTGCAGGAAATATAAACCCCAGGTCCTGCCATGCCACTCCAGTGGCCGAGAGAATTGAAGTCTTGTCAGTCCTGAAACCCACTGGAAGAATACTATTGTACCACCACTTGTTGGGAAGCTCTTTCATGGTCCTTAGATTATTTTATTAGGTCTACCCTACTAATCCATGAGATATTGAGGGAGTGCAACTTCTCTAATAATCTCAATGCCATGTTTTTTTTTCTTCCCCACATAATCTTCTCTGTTTTATTTAGGTATAAAATAAAATCCATCTACTGTAGATTAGATGATTTTTAGTAAATTTATACATTTGTGCAACTATCATCAAAATTCAATTTTTAGACATATCACTTCAGAAAGTTCTGTCATGGCCATTTGCAGTCTATTCCTGCTCCCACTCTCAGTTCCAGGAAACCACTCATCTATTTTCAGGCTCTGCAATTTTACTTTTCCTGGATAGTTTATATAAATGGAATCATGCAATATGTAGTCTTTGTATCTGGATTTTTTTTTTGCTTATCGTAGTTTCTACAAAATCTTATATTTAATTGATACTTAAATTTGGTTTGTGAGACCAATTAACTTTTATCTGAAGTTATGTTATTTTAACACTTTTTTTTTTTTTACAAACAGTAAAAGTTTCATGGGCTGTTATTTAATTTTCTGTATATTCATAATGTATTTGAAAGGGCTTCTGATATTGGGGAACAAGTGCATGAACAATATAAGTGAATTAAAATACTTAGAAACCTGAGAGAAAGTATTATAAAAAGCCCCCAGTGCTCTTTTTTTAAAATTACTCTTTCTGTAAGGAAATTTGACTAAAATAGCCTTTCTGTGTTTCCCCATGAACACTGAGTTAACTTTTTAAATGAATTAAGAGATTTGTGGTATCCCAGGGCAGATTACCTTAAAAATGTATCTCATGAATGCTGACCAACTGCAGCTTTTTAGCAGTGTCATTACTTTCATCCCGAACTCATCTTGCACAACAGGAAAGAGATTTATCTCCTCCATCATCATAGTGAATTATGTCTCAGACACGTTTTCCAAATTTTAATGCTTCAACAGTTTGTGCTTTGTTGGAGATAAATTCATTCTTCTGTCTGATACTAATTAAAGTGCCTTATTTAGTCCATATTTCCAATACACTTAATCAAGATTTCTGGCCATTGCCTATTTCATTCCTGTAGTTCTGATTTCCTGCCAGCAATTAGGGGGAAACAGCGTGTGAGGTTGGTACATAACCTAGGACCTGGGGTCTAATAAACGTGGTATTGATAGACAAGTTTGATTTACAAAGAGTGACGGGGAGACAGTGTAATTTGAGAAAGTTTCATTTTAATTTTTATTTTGTAAAATAGGGAAGGGAGTGTGGATAAACTATATATTTCAGTTATGGAGAAAATTCCTGTTATTTATGGATTTTTAAGTCATCGTTTCACAGTCTCTTAGTAAACCAGGAAGAGTTTTGTATGAATGAGATACAGAGGAATTGTTTCTATACTTTATAGCATTTTACCCTTTCCAGACATTTCATTTATTTTGGTGTTAGCCCATACCCTTAATGATACCACTGAAAAGAAAATGGAGGGATAGTAGGAGGGATGACCAGCTGTGGGGTGGTGAAGGGAGAACAAAATTTATTATGGTCATATAGTAGTCCTAAATTTCCTTATATGTACTAGTCTTTTATTCCCTCCAAGTGTTAAGTATCCTTTGAGTGCCTAAACAAACACAGGAGCTAGTAATAGCCTATGGAAGGTAAAAATAGATCTTGGTACCAGGAAAATAAGGAAATTCATTATTAAACACAAATAAGGGAGAACATTTAGCATGATATCTAACCTCTTTTTTAATTTTTTCATTTTTTTGTAGAGATGAAGTCTGTGTTACCCAGACTTGTCTCAAATTCCTGGCCTCAAGCAATCCTCCCACCTCAGCCTCCCAAAGTGCTGTGATTACAGGTGTGAGCCACCATACCCAACCTTGAAATCTAACCTCTTAACAAATTTTTAAGTGTCCAGTGCAGTACCACAATAAAATAAAAGTGCACTGATAATCACACTAGGGAATTAAATATCGGTAACATTTGTTAGAGGAAAAAAACAAAAACACCAGGAAGCCACACTGGTGTGGCTTTTGCCACCCCTTCTGTCTCTCCTTCATCCCATAGTGCTGTTTTATTAAAAGCATTTGAAGATTAATGGGTCTCTACTGCCCACCCCCTGAAAGTAATAAAAAGACAAGAAGCAATAAGAAAAACTAATGAATTGTGTGTCATTAGAGAAATGTATTTATGGATATTATGATAGAACATCCTTTTGCCTCATAAAAATGATGGGAAATACAGTCTCCAGTACCAATTTCTAGAAACTTTAAATTCTTAACCAGAATTGTAATATCTGTCAAACTATTGAAAGAACATTGCAGCTACAAATGGAATGCTTATCACGATGGCAAGGTACTGAGACAATGTTTAAGAGAGATTAAATACAGACTGCATATAAAACAAGATAATCTAACCATGCTTTTTAAAAGCATATTAGCTTCCATTTTAATTCAGTAATGTCCGAATTATTTTTGAAGTATAATTCATTAGTCAGCTGTTCTTACAGACTAGAGATAAAATAAAATATGCTACATTTTTGTGTGATCTTTGAAAAACTGTGCCTTCTTTTTTTTTTAGATGGAGTCTCGCTCTGTCACCAGGCTGGAGTGCTGGAGTGCAATGGTGCAATCACAGCTCACTGCAATCTCCACCTCCCAGGTTCAAACAATTCTCTGCCTCAGCCTCTTGAGTAGCTGGGACTACAGGCGTGCACCACCACACCCAGCTAATTTTTGTAGTTTTAGTAGAGTTGGGGTTTCACTGTGTTGGCCAGGATGGTCTCGATCTCTTGACCTCATGATCTGCCCACCTCGCCCACCCAAAGTGCTGGGATTACAGGCGTGAGCCACCACGGTCAGCCAACTGCGCCTATTTTTAATGAACCAAAGACAAAACACTCAAACCATACAAAAGTTTTCTCTCCTCTCATTTCCATCTTCAAAATCATGACAGATTGCTTCTTTTTATATAAATAAATTCACTAGAAGTAACATTTCTCAAGACCGATACTGTTGGTGCAGAACAAAATGAAGCCTAAAGAGATAAGCATTAGCCAAATACAGAAATTTACATTCATTGAGAATTTATTTACAATAAAGGGAGCAATCTGGGGATCCTTAAAATTAGAGGCATCTGAATTAATAAGAAGATATGATGGATTTAGATTCCAGATGTTAGCTGAAGAGCATTCATAAGCTCCAGTGAAAAACAGCATGGAGAAATAGGAACACTTTCACACAGTCGATAGGACTAAAAACTAGTTCAACCATTGTGGAAGACAGTGTGGCGATTCCTCAAGGATCTAGAACTAGAAATACCATTTGACCCAGCCATCCCATTACTGGGTATATACCCAAAGGATTATAAATCATGCTGCTATAAAGACACATGTACACGTATGTTTATTGCGGCACTATTCACAATAGCAAAGACTTGGAACCAACCCAAATGTCCATCAGTGACAGACTGGATTAAGAAAATGTGGCACATATACACCATGGAATACTATGCGGCCATCAAAAAGGATGAGTTCGTGTCCTTTGTAGGGACATGGATACAGCTGGAAACCATCATTCTTAGCAAACTATCGCAAGAACAGAAAACCAAACACCGCATATTCTCACTCATAGGTGGGAATTGAACAATGAGAACACTTTGACACAGGAAGGGGAACATCACACACCAGGGCCTGTTGTGGGGTGGGGGGAGCGGGGAGGGATTGCATTGGGAGTTATACCTAGTGTAAATAACGAGTTAATGGGTGCAGCATACCAACATGGCACATGTATACATATGTAACAAACCTGCAGGTTGTGCACATGTACCCTAGAACATAAAGTATAATAATAAAAAAGAAACTTTTGGAGAAAGATTATAGAATTATGATTAGTAATATTTGTTGTGATCCTGTGACAGTTTTTTCAGAACAGTCTTTTATAGTTATCGTTATTACTTGATTTGGTTTATGTAACAAATTATTGAGGGGTCTAAATTTGGAAGGGCTTAAATAGGAAGCTTAATTCTTACCACAGCACAATCCTCAGGTACTCTAGGATCTCTCTCCCATACCGTCCTTGAAGACATCTTTGCAGATGCCATACCTTTTCTGGTTATTTTAGGTATTGAATAACATGTTCAGGTATTAAATTTTTCAGAACAGTTTAAACCAGGACTTACACATTTCACAACCTTTTTTCTTTCCTTCTAAATCACTCAGAACCCTGTAGTGGGAAAAAGTGACCTTAGTCCCTTTTATCCAGTCTTGTTTTTCCTGCTCATCTAATCTTTCTACAACATTTGTTTAGGGTTGCAGTTGGGAGGAAGGGGAATTAGGCGTGGAATGTCTATGTATGTAGGTGCTTTTGTAGTTCTCTCTTGGTTAGCAAATGCCCTTTGTAATAGCAAATGTCCACATGTAACTCTTCTCCGATTAATTCTTAGCAGCTCTCCCACTGCCAGGGACTTCTAACATCACAACATTCCCTCACCAAATTATACATCCTATTGCTGCCCTCTTTCCTCTTCCCCTGGGCTACTGGTTTAATAATATAGCCTCTGTATCCTCTTTCTGCTTAAATTTCATTTCCGCAACAGATGGCTCAAATAAGGTGGAAGCTCCTTGAAGACAAGAAATGTGTATTATACCTTCTGCTTCCCCATTAGCACCAGCTGCAATAGAATGGCTCAGTAGGCACTCTACTCCAATCACAGTACTTTTTCTACTATTTAGAGTATTTAAAAAAGCCTCTCAGTTGGTCTCAGACTATGATACTTGGTCTAGCATCTGCCCAGTCCAGTCCTCATTCTCCTACCCCAAGTTCCAATTTTTCTAGAAATTCCATGGAAAACATATTCACCATAAAGGGCCAATTCTTTTTCTTGTGTGTGTTCACTTTAGGCTCTAGTTCCATGGTCACTTCCAGACTTTTGCTACCCTAACTGGGACGATGTTTTTCAAACTGTGAGACTACCTGGATAAGCAAGACAACTTCCCCAGGCATACATAGGCAAATGTATATTTTTAATAGGACTGAGTAGGAACCCTCTAGTTCCGTAAGTACCCTTTCCTAAAGGCCTTCTGCTCAGTCTCATTCTCAGCCTCCCTTTCACAGTCATCCTTCTCCCACTTTACAAAAGAAAGGTACAACTCTCACTCAACTCAGGCCTTAACAGTGGTGGTTCTTGTTCCAGATTGAAAAAACCTCCAGGGTACCGTTCAGAAGGCAAATGTGTAATATTACCATTGGTTTTGAGAAAGTGATTGATTGATGATGTAGTAAATTCTTCTGCAAATTAGATGGCTTGTATTTTACTTTCAGTAAAGTTGGCAAAGAATTTATACAAGTATTCAACTGCTAAATAATTGAAAAAGAGTTTTTGCTTATTAATCGCTGCATGGTTTGGGGACATTTAAATAGGAATTAAATTGATGGGCATTGCTGTAATAATGCTCCCATCTACTTATTTTCTTAGAGCTTACAACAGAAAAAAAAATCCTGGATTAAAATTAATGCTGAACTCTGTTTCAATCTATGGATACATGCACTAATTGGAAGAAAAAGCACTATCCATTTCATTGAGATGCATATCTAATTTATTTTTTATATGTATTATAAATGTACATTTGTGGGACATATTTGTTTTGGATCACTTGAGCATTACTGTCTAATAAAAACTCAATTCAATGGTTTTTGGGACTAGACCCTTATGATCAGAGAAAAAATATATACATATGTATGGCATAGATAATTTTGATAAGGTCATTAATATTCAGGCATTAACATATATTACAGTAGAAAACAATTCTAAGTTTCTGGGGAAATGAAATCAAAGTAAAGTGTTCTATGAAAAAATAAATATTATACATTTCTGTAAGGAGTTTTGCAGGTATTTTTCTAAATCGGTGGTGGGATCATATTGCTACAAAATAGTCATACACTGCATAATGATATTTTGGTCAATGATGGACTGCATATATGAATGACTGGTCCAATAAGTTGATAATGGAGCTGAAAAATCCTATCTCTTAGTGACATCATAGCCGTCGTAACATCACAGTACAGTTACTTAATTTTTTTACTAATTCAGTGTAACCTAAGTGTTCCGTTTTTATAAAGTCTGTAGTAGTGTGCAGTAGCGTCCTAGGGCTTCACATTTACTCACCACTCACTCACTGACTCACCTAGAGCAACTTCCCATCCTGCAAGTTCCTTTCATGGTAAGCACCCTATACATGTTTACCATTTGTATTGTTTGTACCGTATTTTCACTGTACCTTTTCTGTGTTTAAATATGTTTAGAGATACACATACTTACCTTTGTGTTACAGTTGTCTACAGTATTCAGGACAAAACATGCTATACAGATTTGTAGCCCAGGAGCAGTGGGCTATACCAAATAGCCTAGGTTTGTAGTAGGCCATACTGCCTAGGTTTGTATAAGTACACTCTGTGATTTTCACACTCTGTGATATTCACACTCTGTGATGTTCACATAAGCAAGCACAAAATTGACTAAGGATGCATTCTCAGAGCCTATCCCCATCATTAAGCAATGCATGACTGTAGTTAGATTCCATTGTATTTACTTAAGAGTGACACCACAGTTTTATGTTAAATGTCAGTGTTTCAAATGCACCAGAAATTATATTCTTTGCAACTCTTTATGTTAAAAATTTCTAGATGTCCACTTAAAAATGTGTGAAGAAGGTAAATTTTTCAGAATTATTGTGGGAAGTGCATGAGAAAAAGTTTGAAGGGTTGCTTTTCTAGGATATGCCGTTTATATGAGCCTGAATTAAGTCCTGAAGTTTAAACACTTTAGTGTTGTCATACTTCACATGCAAATTTTTGAACCCATACGGTCAGAAGAAATGCCTTTATTCTAAGATGCTGCAACTGTTACATCTAGAGCTCTGTCCAGCAGTCCAAGAGATATGCCCAGGGCTGGTCCACCCTCAGTGCTGCTGGTGCAGATCTTTACATAGGGCAGGGTTCCTAAGGGGGCATTAAAGTACAAATCTTCTGTTGGGACACAAGCCCAGTAATAACTACTCCAGAGTATTGCTGTAGAGAGCAAATGGAGATCGCACATGTAAAGGATTTGTCAAGATCTTCAACAATCTGTGAGTGAATAACAATGGTGATATCCACAAGTTAGGAAAGGCATTTTAAGAAACCTAGTTGCATAGCTCTTGGTATGAATTAGTAAATAAGTTCATGCCTTGAGAAATTAAATTTCATAATATTTAAAAACAGAAATACATTGAATGAAGGATAAGGAAGTAAAATTTTTCTGTTGGAAAATTTTAAAATTGTTTACTTAACAAATCAAGATTGTATTCAAGGTGTCCAACATGATTATTTGATATATGTGTATGTTGTGTAATGATTATTACAATCAAGTTAATATATCCATCATCCCCTGTGTTGTACAGAGATTCCTAGAACTTGTTCATCTTATAACTGAAAATCTGTACTCCTTGATCAACATCTCATTTCCCTCACCTTCAGCCTCTGGCAACCGCTGTCCTACTCTTCATTCCTATGAGTTTCACTTTTTTAGATTCTACATATAAAGATCATGCAGTAGTAGAATTTCTACATTTTAAAATGTTAACGACAGGGGATTATAGTGGGTGTTTATCAGTACAACATGGTTTTACAAGAAAGACTGAGACATTGCAGAGTATAAATCCTAGCTTTGCCACAGGTTAGCTGTGTTACTGCGGCTATTTGTATCTGTTTGAGTCTGTTTCTTCATTGGTATGAAAGAAAGAGTGGTACCTATTTCAAGGACTATTTTGTGAGTTAATTGGGGTAATATAGGTAGGAACACTCAATCATTATATTCTGCAGGTACCTCTGCCCATATATTCACTATTTTTTCTTTTAGCCTTTGCTTTGAGTGGTGTTTATTTTTTTATTTTTCTACTCATGTATTCATTTTTCTACTTTTTTAAAATCTCTTCTTTTAGCATCCTATTTTTAAGTCCAGGAAATTTACAGGAGGAGCTTCACACTTAATAAAGGATTGAGTGCTTTTGACAGTACCAAACAGCAAACATTATTTTATGAAGTGGAATGTGCTTTTGTTTCCCAAGTCCTTTCTGAGATTTTTGGCTTGGGTGTTTGTATTGTCATATAATATTTATTTGTTAAGCACTTTATAATCTTTTTTTAAGATTTGAGAGTTAGCTACAATCAAATGGAGATAGGTTTCAAAATGAATAATGCCTAGTGTCAGTTATGAAGGTAAAAGATTCGTTGGTTGTCATATATTCTCTATCAACATTGGTTTTGTGTCTTAGTTGATGTCATTGAAGATTTATATCTGCTGTGCTAAAGTGCAGCCGTCAAAGGATCTCTAGTGCTGTGCAGCATAATATCCTGCAGTTGTTGACAGTAATTTTACAGCTGTGTCTTCCATGTTGGCACCATGTTAATACATTATATGAAGAGCACTTGACTATTACTTGTTCTGGAGTTATGGAATTAAGGTGAAGCTGGGATCTTCCTCTGTAACTGACACGTGCATTAGCAAAAGAAATGATAATCTTAAATTGGATGCAACCTTATATTATTGCTATTCTTTCAGATACAGGGAAATCTGAAAGAGTTCATAAAAATATCTTGGAACACTTTGTAAGTCCTCAGTGGTAAGAAGAGAATAGATGAGGTTGTTTCTGCGAATCAGAGTATTCAGATAACCTCAGTGAACTGGAGATCCAAGCAGAGTGGGAGTCAAAAATGCAGCCGTGTGTGGTGGCTCACGCCTGTAATCCCAGCACTTTGGGAGGCTGAGGCAGGTGGATCACCTGAGATCAGGAGTTCGAGACAAGCCTGACTAACACAGTGAAACCCCGTCTCTACTGAAAATATAAAAAACATTAGCCAGACGTGGCGGTGGGCACCTGTAGTCCCAGCTACTCAGGAGGCTGAGGCAGGAGAATGGTGTGAACCCGGGAGGCGGAGCTTGCAGTGAGCCAAGATCACACTACTGCACTCCAGCCTGGGTGACAGAGCGAGACACCGTCTCAAAACAAAAACAAAAACAAAAACAAAAAATGTCATACTGTCTCATGCCTTTGTGTGTACACATGGTACCTCCCTGATCTTTCTCTGCCCAGGAACTCTGATTGATATTTCAAGACCAGTTCAACTTGGTGAAGGTTTTGTACCCATATTGATCTCAGAACACTCTTTTTCATTAGCACAAAGTCAATACAATATATTTCCATTTTTATATTCTAGTGACTTATGTATAGCTTCAGAGCAAAAAATACTCATTTTTTAGCTTCCATAGTGTGTTTTTGTATATACACATTATATAGAGATTTTTTAGTTATGGAGTTTTGTATGCAGTATAATTGCAGTGGTCGTAAGATGAAGATTGACGTTCTTTGCAAGTGAAGTGTATTTTAAAATGTATGCCCTACACCTCCCATCTCACACATTCAAATGAGGTAATTCCCATTTGAAAAAATAAACTTTCTTTTTTTTTCTTAATTTGGCCATGATTCTGATCTATGCATTATGTAATTATTTTATATGTATATCAGTCTGCTACAGGTTCTCCTGCTTTAACGGAAACTTTTAGCTCAAACCACCTAAGTAACGTATTTTTCCTTACTGAGACACTATTATTTATATATCCATGACAGTGATTTTTCTCCTTTTATTTATAAGACATTTTTTTGTCAGTAAGTCATTTAGTAAGGTTAATGGCAAGCTGAATATTTTAAAATTAATACAGTTTTTTTAAAATCATAATTTCTAAGCCTTCCTGTTTAAAAGGGAGACTTAAATCTCCTGAAGTACTGATAATTATCAGGTAACTTTTGCAGCATGAGAGCTATTGTCCACAGGAGTTTCTCCTTCTCTTTGAAATTTGAAGAAAATTTTCTAAGTATAGGAACTCTGCGACCTGGAAGATAACAGCACTATTTTTTTTTTTTTATTTTGTTTTGTTTTCCTGGGAAGAATAAGTCTATGTAAACTTAGGATTTGGGGAATTTTTTTGTACTTACATGTCTTCCAAATTAAAACTATAGGCTTTAGAAACATGGCTGCAAAGATATTCATATAACATTATTTAAAGAAATGTTTTTTAAGGAAGAGAAGATGAGCCTATTTTTAATTTGTTTTGTTCCCGGAACTTCATTGACTTAAGACCACCAGAGAAATCACAGTGGTGGTGAAGTGTGGCTAAAAAATAAAAATGAAGAATTAGTCAATTTTTAGACAAGTAACACTTTTGTGTTCCTGGCTCAGATTTCCTTATTACATAAAATGCAAGATGGATCTGGTTGGCGAAGATGTGAAGTCTTTTGGCTTATAAAATAGCAAATTTTACCTGAAGCAAGTCTGTGAAATTCTCACTGTGTTCTAATGTCTAACTTTCCTTTTTTGCCGTAATATAGCTTTGCTGGCAGATGGCAGCATTTGGATCATATTGAATTTGGCAAATTCTCATAAGAATCTTCAAAAATTTTAATATTTGAATGTGAAAAAAAATCATGAATTTTATATAGTTCTACCAAAATGGTAGAGATGAAATTACATCTTTTATGTCCTGTATTACTTCACTTTCAAGTAGGGTAGATGTCTAGGAAAAAAAAGTGGAACAATATTTATGCACTATGAATATGATTCTAATGATGTGAAAACTTAACCTATCATTATCCACATTTAAAAAATTGTGTTTTTAAAGTGGTGCATTTTTTTTTTGTTAAAATAAAATCAGTAGCTAAATATCAACATCCACATCAATATTAAATAACTTTAGCTGTTGGTTCCCTCTGAAAACCCAAAATGTCCAATTGTTTGTTTTACATGTGAGCAGTGTTTCAGGTTGCCTCATTCTTGAATTCTCTCTCTGCAAATACTGGATTCTGGGTGAAGGCCACTGATCCAACATCTGGGAGAGGCTCATTAGTCCTTTATTAAATGAAACTTTTGGTAACTAGGACCCAAACAGACATAAGTTATTTTAAGTTCAGCTCTGAACAAACTCATGTCATAAAAAGTTTTTGTTGGACTTTACTGTTTATTTGAGCTTTTTGCTAAGCATATACCCTACTAATAGTGGGAATAGAATTATAAATTGCTTAGAGCAGGGGCCTCGATTTCTGCTGTGGCAAGCTCATTAAAATTACAGAAGTAACAGTATTTCTAGAAGACTCAGAGCAAGTTTGTGGACTAAATGTGATTAGTCACGTTTGTTATGAGACTTACTAACAGATGGACTTGTTTCCCCTATAATCAGACAGATTGGTGATTACATTAAAATTTCATCATTAATATTTTCTTGGGCATATCTGTGACAGTTTCATGGCTCAGTTTTTTTCAGAGAAGGTCCCCAACTAAGCCAGTGACCTTTGCTGTTTTCCCACAGTTGGTGGGATCTTTAGAAAGAGAAACTTGTTTACACCAGTCTCAGCTTGGCTTTCTTGCTTTGACTCCATGGAACTGCTCTTTCTGTTCGCAAAGAGGCTGATTCCTTGACTTAGCTACTGCATGTGTTGTTTGTTTTGTTTTCTTTCCATCATGTAGCTTCTGACGGCCTGGATGAAAAGTGTCCGTCCATTTTTGTAGCCATCCTTTTTTTAAAACCAGTCTGAAGATGTAATTGTCAAACAGCGAATTCTTTTAAGTTGATCAAAATAGTTCACAGTTTTGTAGCACCACTTATGTGAATTAAGATATATTACAAGGAAGATAATCTGATCTAGGAATATTTATCCATATAGCATGGATGAGCAAGAATTTCACAGGAAAATATAATCACGGCCTTTAATTAGATAAGAAACAGTATAGATACTGAGATGATAAACAGAAAAGGAGGAGTGTGTTTAGAGGTGAAATATAAATGTTAAAGTAACACAGAATATAGTATAGTATATCATATATATATATATACTGTATCCTATATGTATGTATATTTCATATTGTATGTAACATTGTTTATCTGAAATAAACTTTTACAAAGGGCCTAAACCTGTGAAAGAATACAAAGAAATAGCTTTCAAGTTTAGAAAGAAGACTGTTACTAAAATAAATTCTACAGTTAACAAAATATGCTTTTTAGTTATCCAGATTAATACCAGGCAGCCAATCTTTATCCTCTCTGGATATATTCACATGGATAACTTACTCAACACATTAAAAATAGAAACATTTATATTTCACCTTTAAACATACTCCTCCTTTTCTGTTTATCAACTCAGTATGTGGTATTTCTAGCTATTGGGATTCCTTAGCCAGAGACTTGGCCATTTATTATTTCTTCTTCTTTTTTGATTTCTATATGTAAATTCTGTTGATTCTGCCTTCTTAATATCCAGCAAATCTTTCTTACCACATCATCCTTGCCTGCCCCTTGGTTTGGGCCCTTGCTAGGTTTATTTCAGGAGCCTCTGTCTGGTTTGACTTCCACTTACCTCTGCACCTCTTGCATCTCCAGCTTAGATTCTATGCTCTATAGTATTTTCAAGGAGGAATTCTGTTGCATTTTGGAGGAAGCTGTTTTTATCAGTGGAACTATCCCCTGCATCCGCAGTTATTGAACTTCCCTGGCCTGTGTCCACACATTTTTTTGATGCTGTCCCTACCAGGAGCAGGTCCCATTCCTGGGAAGAATACTATCCTTGCACATGGTCTGCCTTCCTTTCATTCTGCACCTAACTACTTTCCCTTTACCTTTCCTTGAAGGCTCTAGTTTAGGATGCTTTTCTCTGTGAGGCCTTCCCTGAGCCCTTGCTCCCCTCCTTCCCCAGAGGTCTTCAGTAACACCCTATATATTCTCAGTCCCCAGAACTCTCACTGTATGCTCTAGTTGTCTGTCTTTTTGTCTGCTCCCCAACAAAAACTAGAAGCTCCCAGAAGACAGAAGGCAGGTCTTATTCATCATCATATCCTCAGTATCTGGTTCTGTAACTAACCTTTATTTGATGAAGCATTTAACCTCCAATAACTGACAACAGTATTATCTTAATAACTTATTAATGAAGTGTCAGTAAGAGTACTTCATCTATAGGGAGGACACTGTTTTACCAAACTTAGTTACGCCTATAAAACTGTAGATATTCACTGACTGGCCTGCTAGTATTAATGCATGAGAAAGTTAAATGAGTCTGAATGGACTTAATAGCAGCTGGGAGCCAGTTGTCACCCTAATTTCCACCCACTACATAATTAAATACAATCTGCTAAGTGACATTGTACAAATCACTTTCTGTGGCCCAAATGTCCCTTCACAAATTGCAGCATTAATATTCCATCTCACATATCCAGAGTATTTTTGCAGCAACAAAAATGGTATATATTATTTAAATTTCCTTTATATATCACTTGGGGTTTCTTGGAGAAACTACTTTTTAAATGTAAGCTAGAATTGGAACGTTTCTAAAGCTATTATAATATTCTCATTTAAAAAGCATAGGGGGTATTTTCCTTTTGTCCCAACTCTTATGTGAATACCCAGGGTATTTTTCAAAAAAGACATCTTCGTAGCAAAGGTAGAATATTTCTATTTAACCAAATACACAACTCTGCTTGTTTTGAATTAAAAATTTTCCACCCACATTGCTTACTTCTGACTTTTGCCTGTGGAAATGAGGACTCACAAAACAATTGCTAGAAAATATATTTATGTAGGGAATCTAAGAAAAAAGAAATGGTAGTTCTAAAATAATTAAATACCTACCTAGGCAACAAAATGTCATCTGTTTTGTAAACACGTATGATTTTCGTGGTCGAAGGACCCAGATAATGTTTTTATTAGAATAATGTCTCATGTTTGTGTTATCCTTGTTTCAAAAAAAATAAAATGTTAAAAAGATGCCAAGTCTGCCTTTGCCAAAAGTTCTGTATGCTTTCATTGAAAAATATGCTGAATAGATTTATACCTTGAGTAAATTGGAACAAAAATCCACAGTTACATTTTTTATTCTCCCAAAGCATATCAGATATGTTACTTGATTGGTTAGCTTAATGTTTGTGAGTTATTACAGAGAAAATTGGAGGTAAACTGTTTTCTAACCTCTAAGTAGCATTTGATTTTACAATATGTACAAATGGACTTTGTATTTTTTTTTATTTCAAGGAAGAATTTTTAGAGAATAAAAAAATGATAAGAGATTCATTTCAGAGACAAAACTATGGTTTCTACTTAAGCAGTCAAGTGGTATTTCATTTTTGTGGAGTATTCTATAGTTATTCTCTACTGACACAGGGCATAGACACAATGATGACCTAATCATCTTGCAGAGGTCCCACCTGCTAATACCACCCTCCTTGGGGAGTTGGGATTTCAACGTATACACTGTAAGGGGACACATACATTCAAACCATAGCAGCAGTGCTCAGGTAAATTAAGAACAAGCATTTATTTGCTAAGTCTTCTAATTTGCCAGATATAATGATAGTTATTTTACTTGCAGATTTCTTTTTCCGAGTAATTATGTGAGGCAGGACTTATTAGTGTTTCTATTTTTAGAAAAGAAAACAGATACTCAAAAAGTTTAACTGACATATGATGATAGTTTGGATATTTGACCCCCCCAAGCCTCATGTAGAAATGTAATCTCCAGTGTTGGAGGTGAAGCCAAATGAGAGGTGTTTGCTCATAGTGGCAGATCCCTCATGAATGGCTTGAGTGAGTTCTTGCTCTTTTACTTCCTGCGAGAGCTGGTTGTTAAAATGAGCCTGGCACTGCTCTCTCATCCTCTTGTTTCCTCTCTCCCCAGGTGATCTCTGCACATGCCAGCTCCCCTTTGCCTTCCACCAGGTGTGGAAGCAGCCCGAGGCCCTCACTGGACACCCAGTCTTCCAGCCAGCTGAATCATGACCCAAATAATTTTTTTTCCTCCATAAATTACACAGTCTCAGGTATTTCTTTATAGCAACACAAAATGGGTTTGTGTTGCTGTAAAGGAACCTAAATTAACCCAGTTCTTCAGTAGGGAAACCAGGATTCAAACCCAGTCCTCTTAGATTCCAAATTCTATGTTATTTCTGCACATCATTGTCTTCTCTCTTGAATATGTAATGTGTGCCTTTTATGTCCAGAGCACAATGTTGTTTACAGTGGGGATGTAGCTATGGTTGCTGAGGGAAATCATAAACATACATCGGTAATGACTTCTGTCTTAAAATGAAGGTCATCTTGAAGCTTTTCTCACTGCTATAGTATTTGTTTACATTTCACACTTTTCCTTTTGACACAAACCCGAGTCATGAAGGCCAGAGTCTGTTTGCCTTCATCTTTGCATTTTCATCATTCATTCCCATAAATGGCATATGATAGGTGCTTACTAAATATCCTTTCAGATTCTGGACAATGAGAACAATAATTAACACAAAGTGTCATTATTTAAATGTTCCATTAAGTGCCAGGTAGGTAGATGTTGGAGAAACATAGATAATAGCAGTGATTTCCACCCCTTTAAATTCTTAATGGAGCTGTTATGAGGATCAAATGTTTTCTAACAAAATGAGCTTAAATGTTCTTAAGCTTTAAAAGCCTGTGTGTATAGCATTTTTGTTCCAAGGTATCTCAACATTTAGTTGTTACTGTGGCTGTTGGAAATCGACAGCAGGTGGGGTTTCCTTCCCTGAGTAACATTTGGGTAGATCTCACAGGAACCATAAGCAACAGGATAACTGGCAGGAACTGTCTGGCCTGTGAAGATTACCAGGTCTCACTGCTTGACTGGACTCCTGAGGCTGCTTGTGACATGTCACTTCTGTACAGTGGACCGCAGTGCTGGTATCCCTCTGGATATTCCCAAGACTAATTTTGAGCCCTCACCATGCACTTGAGTATCCACTTGCCTCTGCTGTATGCATCATGCTTTTGTTGAGTTCCTGGTGTTTTTGGCTCTTTTCAACTCTCAGAAATAGTCTCAGGTCATCCTACCCTCTATGGCATCTGGGATGTTTGTGTAATGCAGGGACTTTTCCTATTGCTTCCATTCTACTTCTGTGTAGTTGGAAATTCTCTTTATTTCAACTAAAGAAACTGTCATTTAGGAAAGAAAAAAAGTTGTTGTATCTTCAGGGGAGCCCTAAAGGGGCATTCCCAGGGGAAATGCAATAAACCCATATAGATGATCTATCCTGGCATTCCCCCTGTAAAGCCCTCCATGTTACTGCTCTGATACAGAATTAAGACTCTCTTACCTTTGGAGTAGTTGGAGACAGCTGAGGAATATTTGCTTTTAAATGTAAGCAATTAAGAATAGTATGTACTGACATTATAGTACTTGGCAATTCCAAGATCTTCAAATTAAGAAAATATAAAGCAAAACATTTTTATGCCACCAAATGACAGGCCCAAAAGAACATTAACCCTCACTTAAAGTTCTGTCAAATGAAACATCAATTAGTGGAAGATATCTTGTAAAGAAAGTACTAGTTATTGATGGACACTCTTACTTTTAATATGCTGAACTGATTACCTAGTGATAATTATAACCTCATAGTTTGCAACCCGATATTTTAAATTTCTCTAGTACTTCTTATCTTTAAAAGGTAATATATTCATTATATTACATTTGAAAGGATTTTTTATTCAGTTCATATAACACATCTAACTCTGGTCCCACAAAATGGGAGCAAGTAGGCTGAGATTCTCACGTAAACATCAAAGTTGAGTGTATGGGAACAATATGAACATAACATACTGGTAAATTTCTGTAGATTACTAATTACTGGTGTATACAGTATAGTTGTGCTCATTTCCACACCATTGCATTTGATTATTTAAACATCCTTCTGGAGGATTTGTGCATTTTTTATGCTTTAAAGTTAAATTAACATATATCAATTACTTATTCTTTCCCATATGTAAGTTTTTAAAACTCTTGATTTTCATCTTATAAAGCACTGAACTTTTTTGTACATTGTCACATCTTGCTTTACAGTTTTACTTGGTCAAGTAAAACTGAAATGCAAGATGTGAAAAATTGTTCTCTTTAAAATTAGATGCTTCAAGCTAATGTCTTTGAACTGTGCTGTTATGAGGGAAGGAAAGGAAAATGCTTGTGAGAGATAATCTCTTCTGTTATTTCTGAAACCTGATTTTGTGGTAACATGCTTGCTAAACTTTCCCAGAAGAAAATGGTACAAGTGTAATATGATTTTTCTACTCTGGATATGGAGGTTTAATGGCATGAATACTTCACAAAAGAAATACAAACTTTAAAGGACAATTTTATCCTATTTGTCCTGAGGCCTTTGCAATCCTTAGAGCAACCAAATGAGCACTAGCTCTTTGAAGGGAAAGGGAAACTTCTATGAGACAATAAGGAAGAGAAGGAAGATAAAGCTTGTAGGATTTTTCTCTTATTATGAAAGTCATTATCCCTTCCATCCCATTCCCCAATATTGTTCTGCCTTAAAGTGCAAGATGTCATGTCAGGATTTTGTCTCTTCTTGTAATGGTTTTTTTGTTTTGTTTTTTGTTTGTTTTCCTTTTTGAGATTGGGTCTCACTATGTTGCCCAGGCTGTCTTGAACATCTGACCTCAGGCAATCCTCCTGTGTCAGTATCCTGAATAGCTGGGATTACAGATGTGTGCTGCTACACCTGCTTCTTGTCACGTTTGAAGAAACAAATAACTTTGTGTTATCTTTCCATCATAATAGAAAGTTTTATTCAGTGTTTTCGAAAGATCCTCCCAAAAGTCTAGAATGATAAAACTTAGTTACTTTAAAGGGTATTTTCTAGTTCTTCTATTAAAATTTGTGTCATATCAGTTTTATAGACTGTAAATTATGTTTGAAAGGATGGATAAAAGATGGTATACAGAAATACATTAAGATTAAAAGTAAATCTCAGTTCGTAACACTTTGCCTATTGTAAGTTGACCTTTCATTAATCATCTCATTTCTTCCCCCCCTTGTCTCCCTTTCTCTTCCTCTCCTCAGATTCTCACATGGCTTCTTTTTCTTCCTCTCTTTTTATCTCCTTTGCCATTTTTGCTGTTAGTTGATGTCTCTATTGCTCTCTCTCTTTTTTTGATATTGTCTGGATTTTAGTGTCACCATTTTATGAAACAGATGAACACTTTAATGTTCAAAACCATCAGTTTTTTCAGGTAGATATTATCTAGTAAAGCTAAAGCAGTACTAATATGGATGCTAGTAAAAATAATGAACATTCTGTGTGCACTTTCTATGAGACACGTGCTGTGCTCTTACGGTTATTAACATGAGTCATTTTCATTGATACCTCCACTATATTCTGAGGAACGTATTATTAGGTTGTGGTAAAGTTGCTTGCCCTGGGTCTTTTCACTTATTGGTGGTCTTCAAGACCAGAATCTGTCTCTTGGGTCTGTACTTTGTAGCCCTATTTCTGCACCATTGTACTCTGCTGTGGGCCAGGTCTCATGTACTGGTTCTTTTTTATTTCCTTTTGTTATTTAATCAGTCTTTTTTCCACAATGTTTATGTGAAACTATGTAGAATAATGTTGTAATATTTGTGTCACTAATTTCACTTAGATTGTTATCTTTGATATATTACTATGAAGAATTTTTGTTTTGTTTTGTTGAAAATATAGAGTAGTATAGTTTGATGTCTTAAATGACAGTGTGATTTGTGGGATGAATGTTATCCTCATGGCCTAGAAAGCCATTCTATTCATTGTCCTCACTGTATTGCATGCAGTATATTATTAAACTGTATGTAGTTCAATTTAGATATCTCAAGTTGGAATTTCAGATACTTTTATAGTATGTCAACAATAATGATGGTGATAAGTTAGGCAGTTTTTATAAACATTGATCACCCAATTTAAACTAATTTAGTTAGATGGGTAGAAAATTTGGTTTAAAATACATTCAGTAAATAAAAGGAGTTAAAAACCTGCTGTACAAATTAACTATTACAATTAAAGGAAATAATATTTGTTTATCATAAAATTTTGAAATTCTTGCTAGTAAATTTGAATTTTGTATTGCAATGAATTATTTAAAATTTTGACTTAGGATTATAATGGAGCTATTTGTTGTAATTTTTTTTTACTAGATAGGTAAATTGTTTTATGAATCAACCTGTTAGGATAACTTTTTTATGTTTAAGATAAGTTTAAAGTATTGGGGTGCCTTAGAAATCTGTTCCTGATCTTTTGTTCTTTTCATTATTTATGTAAAAACAGATGAATATATATGAAGGTGTCTGTTGCAGCACTGCCTGTAATGTTTAAGACTGGAAACAACCTTAAAGTCCATCATTAGAAGAGTGATTGAATAAATTATAGCACAGCCATACAAGGGGAATGTCTTACAGTCTTGAAAAGAATTACATAAATCCATGTTCTGACACATGAAGAAGTTCAAGATATAGTGTTACATAAAAGAATATGTTATAGAACAATTTGGATATCCCATTAATTTTTAAATGAATAATAAATGTGCATTACATTTGACCATATGTGTGAGGGTTGGTTTCTGGGCTCTCTGTTCCAGTCTGTTGGTTTGTATATCTGTCTTTTTGCCAGGACCACACTATTTTGATTACCATTATTTTTTAGTAGATTTTGAGATTGGGGCTTGTGATGCATTCCACTTTGTTCTTTTTTTTTTTTTTCTTTAAAATTGTTTTGGATATTTGGAGTCCCTAGAGATTCCTTATGAATTTTAGGGTAGATTTTCATATTTCTGCAAATGTTAGGATTTTGATGGAATTCACATTGAACCATTGGTTGTTTTGCATAGTGCAAACATCTTAAATGAGGAAACATTCGGTATACATGATTGCATGCATTTTTCAAAATTCATAGTGCTCTATACTTGAGATGATTATATTTTACTGCATGTAAACTATACCTCAATAAATGATTGCAAACCTTTGAAATATATATGTGTTTAAAAGCATACATGTAAGCATGGAGATACATGTATAAGCCCACACTTGTAAGGTAGAAGTCCCTACGATCATGATGTATTAGTGCACCCTTCATAAGCTCGTTCATTTTCATAGTTTATACAACAGTTTCTATGTTAATCACTCACAAATCTGTATCTGGATTTGCAACAGCCTATTGGAATCAAGCACTTGAATTTCCCAAGATAAGTTCCTTTAATCTTGTATAGTTTGGATCATGGTAAACGACGTGTCACCAGCCACCCATGTTGCCATGAAAACTTAGTTATCTTCATCATTTTTCCCTGAGTCTTTGACTGAAGTACATTAGTATTATATAAGCCTTTTATATACTTGGGCCCTGTGTTGAACTTTTAAAATATTAAAAGCTGCTGTTCCATAAGTATTAACTTCTGCTTAGAGTTTTCCACAAGACTGTCTTAATTGCTCATATTAATCAAGAAAGCTATTTTTAAAAACATTTGTACAGTGCTTAACATTGTTTTGTAAATCTTTTAGTGTTTTATTATTTAATTTCTATTTATGTAATTAATAATCAGGCTCTTAGTATTTCTCTCCTGTTAAACTTAATTCCCAATTTTCAGAGGTTATTACATTATTCAATTAAAAGGAGATAATACTGTTTATTAGTAAGAGTGGGATATTGTGTCTACTTGGTACATTTTGCACATCTATTAATATACCTGTTTTACATACACATTTTCCCAGGGCTTCAGCATGGCTTTGGAGTGTATGTGGCCATTATGTGCAGGACAATGACTAATAGAAAGACACCAACACATACAGGTTTCTTCAATGAAACTAAAGGATACTACAGCTCATTGGCATAAACGTAGCTGCAAGAGCAGAGACACAGTTGTGTGCTTTCAGTCAGGCAAGTTTCCTGGCTCCCAGTTCTCAAGAAGGCATCAGTTAAAAATGATATTGCTTGACACCCTTGAGGATACCATCAGGCCTTTGTGATCAACTCACTATCCTGTTTTCAAGAATCTTTATTTCCTCCTGACTCATCATAATGAGTTTGGGGGAGGTGCCCATCTATCTTCTCACCAAATATGAGTCAATGAAAATAACACAGTCCTTACTCATTTTCATGAATTGAGTGAATCCAAAGTCAGTTTTTTCAGCAAATCTCCCATAGGACAGCAGAAAGACCTTAGACCTACTTAAAGTCCAGTGCAGGAAACTTTTGGAAAGATTTTCTATTTCCCAGGGTATGTCAGAATCAATGCTACCAAATAAATACTGGATGTTTGAGTTTTGAACCAAAACTTTTATTCTATTCTTGGAAGAATCTGTTATATCATTTTAATCTTAAAATGGCTACATTTTGAGAATGATAATTTATAGTTGAATTGTTTAAAAAATTTCATCATGACAAACCTGACAAGCAATGGGAAAGGATTACCTATTTAATAAATGATACTGGGAAAACTGGTTAGCCATATGCAGAAAATTGAAACTGCACCCCTTCTTCACACCTTATTAACAGTTAACTCAAGATGGATTAAAGATTTAAATGTAAAACCTAAAACTATAAAAACCCTAGAAGAAAATGTAGGCAATACAATTTAGGCAAAGATTTCATGATAAAATTGCCAAAAGCAATTGCAACAGAAGCAAAAATTGACAATGGCATCTAATTAAACTAAAGAGCTTCTGCGCAGCAAAAGAAACTGTCAGCAGAGTGAACAGGGAGCCTATAGTGTGGGAGGAAATCTTTGCAATCTATCCATTCGAGAAAAATCTAATATCCAGAATCTACAAGGAACTCAAATAAATTTACAAGAAAAAAAAAAAATTAAAAAATGGGCAAAGGACATAAACAGATACTGTTTAAAAGAAGACATTCATGCAACCAGCAAACATATGAGGAAAGCTCAATATCACTGATCGTTAGAGAAATGCAAGTTAAAACCACAGTGAGATGCCATCTCACGCCAGTCAGAATGGTGATTATTAAAAAGTTAAGAAACAACAGATGTTAGCAAGGTTGCAGAGAAATAGGAACACTTTTATACTGTTGATGGGAATGTAAATTAGTTCAACCATTGTGGAAGATGGTGTGGTGATTCCTCAAAGATGTAGAACCAGAAATCCCATTACCAGGTATATACCCAAAAAAAATATTAAAAATTCTTTTACAAAGATACATGCACACGTATGTTCATTGCAGCACTATTCACAATAGCAAAGACACGGAATCAACCCAAATGCTCATCAGTGATAGACTGGATAAAGAAAATGTGGTATACCATGGAATACTATACAGCCATAAAAAGGAATGAGATCATGTCCTTTGCTGGTACATGGATGAAGCTGGAAGCCATAATCCTTAGCAAACAAGTGCAAGAACAGAAAACCAAACACCATATGTTCTCACTTGTAAGTGGGAGCTGAACAATGAGATCACATAGACATAGGGAGGGGACAACACACACTGGGGCCTGTCACGGGGTGGAATGGAGGGAGGAAGAGTATTAGGAAAAATAGCTAATGCATGCTGGGCTTAATACCTAGGTGATGTGTTGATAGGTGCAGCAAACCACTATGGCATGCATTACCTATGTAACAAATCTGCACAACCTGCACATGTATCCAGGAACTAAAAGCAAAAAAAAAAAAATTCAACATGAGAAATCTTAATAATTATTTGTAATTCTTTATAGGCTTTCATTTGTATCCCTATTGCTGAATCCTTATTTAATGTTTTCTGTTATAAAATTAGTGATGCTTTTGTAATTATATGTCATTTTTATTTGATAATTTTAATCTTTTTAATAGAGTTAATTGGTTATTTGGTGACAAATAATTTTTAAAAGCACTCACTGTATTGGAAATGCAATCATTTGTAAAATGAATAGAGTTTAGCCATAACTTTCTTACATATGCCCAATAGTCAGACAATATAAAGGAAATAGATATTCGTTAGGACCCCAATATATAAAATACTGAAATAAATTAAAGAATGTGTGTTTTTTCTACACAAAGAAGAAAAAAGTTTAAGATTCCAGTAATAAATATTAGAACAGAGTTTAACAGAGACACCTCCTCCCTTCCCTTTTTGTTGAATAGAAAGAAGATGAAAGTGTCTGTTTTCTTTGTGTTCTAACGGATGTCATAACATTTTGCAAAGCTGCAATAGTTAAAACAGGGTAACACGGCTGAGGAGAGATCTGTAGAACATAAAGCTCAAAACCAAAGCCAAGTTTATATAATTTTATAAATATATTTGATTTATTACCCAAATAAGTTTAGGACATGTGAAAAATTAAAACTGTCATTTCATATCACTATCGACTTTCAGACAGGTCAAAAGTGGGCACAAGTTATATCAGGTGCTCTAGCTACTGTAAGAGACCATGGAACTATCCAGCCTGTTGAGAAGGCAGGGCAGGGGTGAGAAGGAATACATGTTACAGTATAATTATTTGTTATCTAAAATCTCCTATTAGAATAGAAATTCCAAGGGATAGGGACTTTGGTTGCTCACACTAGAATGTCATCTGCCACATAAAGGTACTCCATTTTTTTAAATGAATGAAATGTACACATTCAGTTTTGTATCCTCCCTTTGTTTACTTTATATCATGCTTAGTTTTATGTTGCCATTATAGCCATCATTATAAATAGCAGCAAAATATTTCATCACATGCCCCATAATGTACATAATCGTTCCCCTAATATTTTATATTTCTCTTGCTTAAGTGTTTACTGTTATACATAATGCTGTCATGAATATGTTTCTGCTTATAATCTTTTTAATACTTAATACTTACAATTATTTTGATAGGATAACTTCTTAGAAATAACCTTACTAGGTTAAAAGATATGAACATGTATTTTGGCTCCTGATACAAATTTCCAGTACCCCTTATTTAATAGCAAATACATAATTAATGTCAGTTATTTCAGTTGGTATATGAATTACCCTGTGTTTCAGAGCCAGGAAGTCCTGCTGTTCTCGTAAAAGTGCTTTGTAGATTTTTATTCATTCGAACATTTACCTTGGAATTCTGAATCCTCATAAATAATACATTCAGAGAAGTGGAGAAAGGCAATTCGTTTTGAGTCAACACAAACTGACAGCAAGATAATGTATTCTTTTATCATAAAATATTGAGAAAATGGGAAGACAATAACTGGTATTAATTACTGAGATGGTTTAAACATACCAATTAAGTAGGAAATAAGGAGACGTCTTGGTGAATATTGAAGATAGGCCTATTATCTTCTTTACTCTTTTCCTGCCCTTTTTTTTTTTTTTTTTTGGCTGGGTGGGGGATCAGGGAGGCTTGTGTTTTTAATTTATTCATTCTAGAATTTATGATCTTCTAACTGTGTCTTTTCAACTTTATTTCCCAAAGAAGAAATTATCAAATTGGTGTCAATTTATGCCTGTATCCTGGAATGTTGGGATTTATATTTTCCTTATAAGAAAGTTTCTTATTTATAGTTTCTTATAAAGAAACAATAAATCCCAACATTCCAGGATACAAGGATAAATATTTATATATAACTATTTATGCACCCCTTTAAAATTGTACATTTTTGTTGAATGTCAGTAAAAGCTTTGTCTTCCTGCCTGCTACAGTCAGGATCTGCGGGTATTCTTGTACCTCAGCTTCTCCTTTGCCTGAGAACACATTATTTAAGCCTTCTTCATTTCACAGTAATTGGTCATTAACATTTCCTCCCCTTGACTCAGAAGTCCTAAACCTTCAAAGTAGAACTTCTGGCCATAAATACAATAATGTACCCATAATGGAGATTTTTTTTTTTTCTTTGTGAGCTCTCATGGAAAACTTATACACAAAATCAGGAAGTTAAAGCCCCTTTCAATTATTTTACATGATCAATATTATGCAGGCTGTGCTATCTAATCTGACGTAATAAAAATAGAACTTAATAAGAAAAAGGAAAAGATATATGTAGAGAGAAATTCTACATCACACCTGTAAACAGCTGAATAATAGTAAAAACAGCACTTGGCAAATTTATGAAGTGCTGTAGGTAAAGGGTTTAAAGCAAATTTATAGTCACAAATGCTTGCCCAGAATGGAAGAAAGGCTTAAAATTAATGACCATGCATTCAACTTAAAATTTTAAACAGCAGGGTTAAAATAGATAAATTGGAATAATGTAGCAAAGAGCAGAACGTAATAAAATAAAAAACAAACATGAAGTAGAGAGTATCGTCAAAGTCAAATGACAGGAGTTTGGAAAGAACAATAAAAGTGACGAACCTCTGTCACGTTTAAAAATGGAAAAAATAAAACATTAAGAATGAAGAAAGACGTAACAGATGCTATAAGGATTCAAAGATAAAAAAATTCACAACTTTGTAAAAGTACTTTTGAAAAACTTAGACAAAATAAATAACATAAAACTTAGTGCTTATCAAAATTCACTCAAGGAGAAAGAGAAAACCTGAGTAGTTCTATAGCTACACCTAATAAAGAAATTGCTTCATTAGCAAGTATCTTCCCATACAGAAATACCAGGTTTGAACAGTTTAATAGGTGAGTTATAGGAACAGATAATTATCATTTTTTGACAAACTCGGATAATAAAAATATAGCACTTTTCAACTTATTCAATAAAACCAAACATGGAGAACGCAAGGAAGTAAATCTACAGGCTAGTCTCAATAATGGACATTATATAAAAGGCTGAACAAAGTATTAGCCTACTCATTCGAGTATTTTTTTAATTAAGTTTATCTCAAGAAAGGAAGACAATAGTCTATAATTACAGATTATTTCAATAAATGTAGGGAAATGTTTGATAAACTAGAGCACTCATTTCTGGATCTTTCTATATGTGCGAATGTATGTATATATGCACATATGTTATATACATATGTATATGATATTGTGATGTATATATTAATGTATGTTATGTATATGATATTGTTATGTATATATGTATGTATATTAGGATTATGTTATATATGATATTGTGATGTATGTGATATGAATGAGATACGTATATATGTATATACATACCATATCTCCATATATAATTGTGATATATATTTTTATATATTATGTATATATTATATGCATATATTACATATATACACACATATATTCTGATATATTTATGTGTGTGTCTAATAAATATGGGAATTTCTTTTAACTATAAAAGACTATCTACCAAAAACCTAGAGCAATTATCACACTTAGAGGTAAAACATTGAAAATATTCCCTTTAAGAAGAAATTCAAGGGAGTGATAAATATAAAATTCAGGGTGCTAGCTATTTCAGAGTAGTGAGGGTGGAGAGGAGAGGAAGATGAGACCAGGGGCACACGAGGGCTTTCCTGATGTTCTAGTACATTCCCCATTTTACCTGAATGGCAGGAATGTTGGTTTTCACTTTATCATTATTCTTTAACTGAATCTCATTTTATGGACACTTTAAAAATATATCGTTGTATAAAAATATTCTAATGTACAAATGAGAAATGTGCTACAGTGATAAATATTGTAGAATAGTTTTTGAATATACTTGTCTGTGAAGGATCAAAGGTAAAAGATAGTTTTCTGGAAGTTCATGGACCCGTGAGTGAACAGTTTTTTTTCTTCCCCCGCATTCATTGTTATTTGTCTTATTCTATCCAGCAAAGTGGAATTGGAATGCATTTCAGAAGGGCCAGGTTAAAAGACAAAGCTCACTTTTCTGTTTGAAGAATCATGTATTGCAGAAGGTTGGGAATTGCAAATGAACATTTAGTATAAATACTTTCAAAGGATTTTGAAACTAAAAGAAAAAATATCAATGTAGTACATAGAAGTTTTATGGGGAGAATTTTGAAAAGCAAATTCTACGGAAAATTATTAGACTGTTTCTATATGACTATCAAAAATCTTCTACTTCAGTTATAAGAAAATGTCTCCCAAGGTTATTAGTCTTCTAAATTTAACCATGTGACATTAAATTAAAAAGGGTACGTCATGAGAATTAGCTCCCAGGCTGTTAACCAGATTGCCTGACTATATTCAAGGCTTGAGATTCCATACACTAAATTGAGAATTTTTCTTTATGCCTTATTTTGGTTCTGAATCTATTTTTGTTTTCTATTTTACTGTTGCTTTATGTAAACCATCTTAATTATATGAAATGGCAAAAAGACTCTTTGCTAACCCCATTCTGGAAGTCTAAAATAGAAATTAAGCTGCTTTTCTTCCCTAATTGAATCTTCGCTTCCCTCTGGCATATGATGTTTCAAAAAAACAGACTTCATCTAGATGCTAGCTGCTTCAGTCATTGAAATGGTCTCTGCTTTACTGTACACATTTATAAATGCTGTAATAGGAGAGGAAGGCAATCACAATTTTTTGTTCAATTTTTATTACACTTGCTTTACTGAGTTTTCTGTATGTTGTAAGCTCTCTGAATGAGATTTATAAAATAAAATATAGACAGCTCCGTGAAAATGGTGAATTGTTTTGTTTTTTCAAGACAGCATAAGAAAATTGATGTTTATTTGTTGTTTTATTTTTAACATGAATCTGTATTTTGTTAAATCTCATTTTTTTCTCTTCTGTGGTATTTTGCTCAATGGCATCTTCTTCATGCTGTGCTGTTTCATTGCATCTGATCTCACAGAGTTGTGAGAAATATTGATAAGATTTTTTAATATCAGGTGTGTGCCAGTTAAGTTTGTAAATCAGCCAGAATGAACTGGTCTGCAGTAAAGACAAGATGCTATTAATCAAAAGACAAGCCAAGAAAACATGTTATTTTGTTGTGATGATTTTAAAAGCCAGATATCAACAGACTTATTCCCTTCCTAAGAGAATGTAGTGTGAAATTAACTACAAAACATTCAGATTCTTATGATGCATATTTCTTTCTTTTTGACAGGAGCTTTAAAAGTCATATAAAGTAATAGATCTGAGATAATTATGCTTACTTTAAAAAAAAGATAATGTTTAATAAAGGCCTGCCAAAAAGAAATGGGGTAAAATCTTTAGTACATAAAAGTCATTTTCTGAGAAACTATCTCTTATGTAAACAAACTCTGAGCAATTTTTCCCAGCTGCCAGTAAAAATGGTGCTATAATTTGCATTTGAATTAATAAATAGATTTCAATAGCTACAACTATATTGCTTTACCTTAACCTAAATTCTCATAACATGCTATTTTTTGTAGTCCAACATGCTAATTTTTTGAACAGCTGAGTAACTATTACAAGCTGTAAAGCTTATTGTTCTTTTCCTTCTTGACTATGCCATCTGCTAGAAACAAAAGCAAAAATAAAAAGCTCATTGAGCACAGAAGATTCTGTATTGTTTAATTTACCTTCTACGGAGACACATCTCCTTGGGGAAAAAAATTAATATTGCATTTTAAGAAACATTTGTGTTGCTTCATTACAGATGGGGGACTCAAGGAGATTTCACCACCACCCATCCTCGGCCTGTGGTCAAAGTGAAACTCTTCACAGAAAGCACTGGAGTTCTGGCCCTGGAAGATAAAGAACTGGGAAGGGTGAGTTGTGGTCAGCCTGTGTGTCCACGGTAGAACAGTTTTAACTTCTTTAGATTCATCATTAAGGTAGACCAGTATGCAGTATGTGAACTTTATGTTCATAAATTACATAAAATCATTTGTTATTTCCCACAAGCCCAGTTTACACCTCTAATTTATTAAATCTAATTGTCTGTAACACAGAAAGTATTGTGATAGGATTTGGTTGTGTAAGGGGTAAATACAAATTCCTTGCCACCAACTCGGTCATTCTCACACGTGTGCTCCACTGGCCATTGAATGTGAATGGTGCTGGCCACCTTCAAAGGGTAATTCTCATGTAATGTATTTCTGTCCCTGGGTTCAAAGGATCATCTTTATATTTGAAGTCATCTGCTCTTCATGTTCATTGTGATTAATCACAGAACATCTCCAAAGTGCATCTATCTCTTTTATCTTTTCAGTTTTCCCCATGAAAAGGCCTTTCTCTCACATCTTTTAACATTAAATTGCTCTTTTCCTGTAGTCACCTCTTCATACCTAGAATGTATTTACCTTCTAATCTCAGTATACCTTACTATACTCAGCTTGTGCAGGCAGTAAAAGCATTAACATTAGGTAAATCTGTGTGAAAGGTCATCTTCAGACTTACAAATGAAGTAGGTGTTCTAATTGAGTAGGCTATATAAAGATGTCTTCTGTAATGTGAATTTTTTAATGTTTGTTTACTTTTATTTATTTATTTTTTTTGAGACAGAGTCTTGCTCTGTTGCCTAGGCTGGAGTACGGTGGCATAACCTTAGCTCATTGCAACTCACCTACCAGATTCAAGCGGTTCTCGTGCCTCAGACTCCCAAGTAGCTAGGACCACAGGCACATGCCACCTTGCCTGGCTAAATTGTGTATTTTTAGTAGAGACAGGGTTTCACCATCTTGGCCAGGTTGGTCTTGAACTCCTGGCCTCAAGTGATCCACTTGCCTCAGCCTCCCAAAATGCTGGGATTACAAGCATGAGTCACCACACTCAACCTCTGTAATGTGAATCTATCTTACCCAGACCTGAAGACTGTATTCAGAGATATTTTCCAGAAAATAAAACCTTCAGAAGTCTTACTTGAAAATTTCTGGTATTAATGGACTACTTGTACAGTGCTAGATGCAAAAAGATGCTAGGATCATTCTGTATACTAGAATTCTTTTAAAAAACTGAAGTCAGGATTTCTATTAGTTTCAGAACCTCTTCTTCTACCTCCTTTACACTCTTGGAATTTTTCCATTTCTAGGGATTTTGCAAGTCTGTATCTACACTCCAGAGATTTTGAGTCTGCATTCATAATCCAGATTTTCTCTTCCGTTTTCTTGATATGTGTATTTGTTAATACCTAAGAGAGCTGTGTTACTGCTCATTCAGTCATGTGCTTATGAATTTGTGCATTTGTTTTCATTGAACAAAGGTGTACAGGTAGCATAATTTAATACAAGAGCTTTGGAGACAGCATATGGTCTTTTTATTATTCAGAGTTTTTCATTTAAACCATTATATTTTAAAGGTAAAATTAATGTTACTTTTCTTATTGTAATTATATCTCACTATTTAACAGCAGCCATTTTAAGTCTAATGCTATAAGTAACTCTTGAGCTATTTTTAATTTGTTTATCAGCTGGTCAAATAATATAGTTAAGCAGTTTCTAAATTTGATACATAAGTGACATATATATACACATAAGTGACATATATATATATATTCGATGCAATTTTATATCTGAAAAACCGCTTATGCTCCCTTGCTCTCTTCATACTAGAAAGACAACTTTTCTGTCTATGGCAGGGTTTCCCAACCTTAGCACTATTGATGTTTTGAGCAGGGAAATTCTTTGTTGTCAGGTGCTTTTCTGTGTATTTTATGATGTTTAACAATATCCATAACCTCTAGTCAAATAAAAAATGTCTCCAGATATTGCTAAATGTCTCTTGGAGGGTGGAACAAAATCAACCCTGCCTGAGAACCATTAATGTGTACTAAAGACCTCAATAGGTTCCAAGATTATAAATATCATTTGTGTCTAATGACTTACAAATTGTTACTATTTTTCTTGTAGATTCAGATTTGTGTATCCAACTTCCATATGCAATATTTCCAATTGTATATTGATATCTCAAACCACATATTTTCAAAATAGAACTTATGACATATCCCCATAAAGCCTTCCATAGAGGCAATTATTAAATAAGCCTGTGACCTAGACATCTCCCTTGTTTCTCCTTTTCTCACCCTAGCACCAGATCCATTTGCAACTTTTCTGAGCTTTTACTGTATTTGTTCTGAATCCATCCATATATTAATATCCCCACTATGCTAATTCAAGGCACCATCATTTCACATAAAGAGTCTGTTTACTATTTTCCCATTTACCACCTTGTCCTCTCTGATTTGACTTTCACACCTCAGTCATCATGATCTATTTACAATTCAAAACAAATCACAACATTCCTTAAAATATTCCAATGTCTTCCAATTTATTTGGACTAAAAATCAGACTCCTCATTATAGTGTAGCAGGCCCGACAGGAGTTCTCAGGTGTGGCCCTGCACGTTAGATATGCAAATTCTCAGGCCCCACTCTAGATCTGCTGAGTCAGAAACCCTAGGGGTGCAGGGCTACCCTCTGTTTTAATAAGCCCTCCTAATGATTTTAAGACACACCAAAGTTGGAGAATCCCTGATCTGCATGAACTGACTTCTGTCTCCAAATTCATCTTCTGTTACAACCTCCTTGCCTACTGTCATTCTTTCCTTACACCATGCTTTCTTTCTTTTCCTCAAACATTGTAGACTCATACCTGCTTTAGACTTTAGGTCTTTACATGTGTTTTAATCTGAACACACATGTGCACACACAGAATTGGAAAAAAATTGGTGTTCATCTCTGGATGGTAGAGCTATTGGTTATATATATACACACACACACACACGTATATATATATGTGCACACATTACCAATATTGTATATTGTTGGTATACATATTAAGTATATACAAAAGTATATATATATACTTTTCTAATTAGAACAAATAACTTCTTTTAAGTTAAAACAAAAAGGCTTACATGATCTGACATCTGTAGATAAGGTTTTATGAATAGTATATTTGGGGAGCTTGGTTTTTAACATGAAGTTTTTTAAATTAAAAATTTCAGTAGCATTTAAATTTGAAAGCGAACAACAGAGCACTTAAAGTAGGTTTATACCACAGCAAGATACCACTGTACACCTACTAAAATGGTGAAAATACAGAAAAACTGACAATAACAAATGCTTGTAAGAATGCAGAACAGAAACTCTTACTCATTGCTGGTGGTGATGCAAAATTGTGCAGTCACTTTGGAAGACAACTTGCCAGTTTTTTGTATAAAGTTAAACATAGACTTGCTATACAATCCAAAATTTGTACTCCTAGGTATTTACCAATGGGTTTATAAAGGTTGTGTCTACACAAAAATCTGTGTGTGAATGTTTAAATAGCTTTATTCTTGATCACTAAAACTTGGAAGCAACCAAGATGTTCTTTAGTCGGCGAATGAATAAAACCATGGCATATCCATAAAATGGAATACTATTCAATGATAGAAACAACTATTAATGCAGTGGCATAGTTGAATGTAAATGCAAATGGAAGAAGTCAAACCCAAAAGATGACATATTTTATTATTCCATTCATTCTAGAAAATTGTAGGGATAAACAATAGTTGCAAGTTTGCCAGGAATTAAACTGAGGTAGGTTGTCAGCCAGAAAGGGATACACAGGGGACTTTTAGAGTGAAGGAACTGTTCTGTATGGTACTGTGTGTTATATGCAGTATTAGCCCATTCTCACGCTGCTGTGAAGAAATACCTAAGACTAGGTAATTTATAAAGAAAAGAAGTTTAATTGACTCAGTTCTGCATGGCTAGGGAAGCCTCAGGAAACTTACAGTCATGGTGGAAGGCATCTCTTTACAGGGTGGCAGGAGAGAGAATAAGTGCAAGAAGGGGAAATGCCAGAAGCTTATAAAACTGCCAGATCAGGCCGGGCACGGTGGCTCACGCCTGTAATCCCAGCATTTTGGGAGGCCAAGGCAGGGGATCACCTGAGGTCAGGAGTTCAAAACCAGACTGGCCAACATGGTGAAACCCTATCCCTACTAAAAATACAGAAAATTGTCCAGGCTTGCTGGTGGGTGCCTGTAATCCCAGCTACTCAGGAGGCTAAGGCAGGAGAATCACTTGAACCCAAGAGGCAGAGGTTTCAGTGAGCCAAGATCACACCACTGGGCAACAGAGCAAGACTCCATCTCAAAAAAAAAAAAAAAAAAGAAAGAAAAAGAAAGAAATCAGATCTCCTGAGACCCACTCACTATCACAAGAACAGCATCAAGGAAACCACCCCCGTGATCCAGTTACCTCCACCTGGTCTCTCCCCTGACCTGTGGAAATTATGGGGATTATGGGAATTACAACTCAAGATAAGATTTGGGTGGGGACACAAAGCCTAACCATATCAGATGCATACTTGTATTTGCCAAGACCTATAGAACTTTATGTTACAAAGAATGTACATTAATGTATGCACAGTAGCATGAACATACACACTTCCCTAATGTACACATCAACCAGCAGTGTCAAAAGGATGCCAGCATAGAATACAGACTGAGACAGATGAAATTAGTTGTACTCTACAGGTATGACATAGCTCCACTGAAAGGGGTGATGAGAAAAGAAACAGACCTAAGTAACATAAGAGGGAAACATATGCTGCCAATACTCTCTTGATAACCAAGTGATGAAGATAACCACTACCACTGATGTCATGTAGATATCCTATGCTCTCTACTATGGTTTGAGAAGGGACACTGCCCCTATGGTATTCTTGCCGCAAACCCCACCAAAACCCAGGTTAATCATCAGACAAACACAGATTGGTGACATTATACAGGATAATTGGCCAGTACTCTTCCAGACTGTCAAGGTCATAAAAAAGAAAAGTGAGAAACTGTCACAGATCAGAGGAGACTAAGGAGACATGACAACAAAATGCAATATGCTGTCCTGGGTTGGACCTTGGAACAGAAAGAAGGCATTGATGAACGAACTTGTGAAATCCAAATAAAATCTGGAATTCAATTAATAGTAATGTGCCAATGTAAGTTTCTTGGTTTTAACAAATGTACCATGGTAATGCATGCTGTTCATTCTGAGGGAAATTGAGTATACAGGAACTCTCTATACTATCTTTGCAACTTTTCTGTAAATCTTAAATTATTCTAAAATGTAAAATGTCTGTAATGTTTATTATAAACATTTATAATAAAGGCTTTTAAATATTTTATGAAATTCCTCAGCATATACTGTTTGAAATTAACATTTCTGTCCAGGTGCAGTAGCTCATTCCTGTAATCCCAACACTTTGGGAGGCTGAGGCAGGCAGATCACCTGAGTTCAGGAGTTCACCTTGTCAACATGGTGAAAGCCCGTCTCTACTAAAAATACAAATATTATCTGGGTGTGGTGGTGCACACCTATAATCCCACCTACTTGGGAGGCTGAGTCAGGAGAATCGCTTGAACCCAGGACAGGGAGGTTGCAGTGAGCCAAGATCGCACCTCTGTACTTCAGCCTGGGTGACAGAGTGAGACTCCGTCTCAAAAAAAAAAAAAAAAGGAAAACAAAAGAAAAGAAAAAGAATTGAACATTTCCTTACGTCAGTTCAATTTCTTCATTACGCCAGAGAAATTTAATATTGATTCAGAAATATGTGGTATGCAGTCAATATTCAGAGTTCCCTAATTATCCCAACATGTCTATAGAAGCTGATATTCTCCTCCCATCTAGGATACAATCCAGGATCATACATTGCATTGGGTTTTTGTGGCTCTTCAGTCTCCTTTATTTTAGATGCCCCTACCACCTTTTTTTTTTACTTTTATTATAATGATTTTTTAAGCATCCACATTAGTCTTATATGATGTTCTTTATTCTGGATTTGTCTTATTTTTTTCATGACTGGTTTCAGGTAAACATCTTTGGCAAGAATCCAGCTACATAATGTTTTATGCTTCTCAATGCATCTTATCAAAAGTTATAGATTGACAGTTTTTCCCAGTATTGGGGATTTTAATTAAGTATTATCACTTGGTTAAGGTGGCATCTGCCAGTTCTCTCCATCATAAAGATACCATTTTTTGTTTTGATTTTAATAAGTTGTGGGGTGTTACTATGAGAGTTTCTCCAGCCACCTTTCACTCAGTGTTTTAGCTAAAGATTCATGGATTTAAAAAAAAATTGTGTGTTATAGTCTGTCTGTTATTCTTTTTCATGATCAGATTGTATCAAAGTTGTGTGTATGCATTTGCATATGTGTGTTCCTTTACTATTTTCCTTTTCCTTTTAAAAAATTTTTCCCAACAGCACCAGTATTTTTTTTTTCTTTTAAATCATGTACCTATTGGTCTTTGCTTTCTGAGACATGAAATTTTAGAGGCTCAACTGGTACTCTCCCTGCCCCAGGCCTGTTATTAGCACTGGTTGTTTTTAGTGATGATGGAATTTAGAAACTAACAGTCTACATATGTATCAACACTTCTTAGTTGAGAAATATACTTTTTTTTTTCTTTGAAACAGGGTCTCACTCTGTCTCCCAGGCTGGAGTACAGTGGCACAGTTTAGTATTTTTGTACATAGTCCTTTTAGATATACAGTTTATATCATTTTATAAAATATTTGCATCTTCTTAGGGTACTATCTGGCTACCAGTGCACTTTTATTTGTGAATGAATTACTGTGTAATATATTCCTGGTAACTAGTTTGTTGAATGGTATTCTTGACCAGAAAGTGCATTTTGGGTATTTTACCAAAATGATTTTTTAATTTTAGAAATGTTGCTATAAAAACATTCTTTCTGACAGTTGTTAGAAAAAGAGCTGCCTGAAGAGGGTTTTTTGTTTGTTTTTGTTTTTGACGGTGTCACTCTGTTGCCTAGGCCAGAGAACATGGCTTACTGCAGCCTTAATTTCCCAGGCTCAAGCAATCCTCCTACCTCAGCCTCCGAAGTTTCTGGGACTACTGGTGTGTGCCACTATGCCCAGCCGATTTTTTGTTTTTTATATACATGGAATCTCACAATGTTGCGAGGCTGGTCTTGAACTCCTGGGCTCAAGTGATCCTCCCACCCCAACCTCCCAAAGTGTAGGGATTACAGGCATGAGCCACTGTGCCTGGTGAGAGAAAGTTGTAAAAAGACTCAATTTCTTGGTCCACACATTTCCTTTAGTTGGTTTGGGGTATGCCAAGGAGGGAGTATTTTGAACACTTCCAAGGGGATGCTAATGTGCATACAGAGTTGAGAAGCACTGGTACAAATAGTATCATTGAAACTACTGTGCAGACAGGTTCAGAACCTAGTGACTCTTGAGTGTAATAAAAATATCATAACATGTAGGTTTGTGAAATGATAGCTCAAATTTCATAGACATTGGGCAGTTGAAGGTTATATTATTTGGCGAGTACTTGGCATGCAAATTTTGTTTGTGGATGGCAGATGCAAATGCCTATTTACGGAAATAGAGGTGGCATATGGAGATTTTTCATCCGAATTGGTGGCCAACCCTCCACCAGGTGCTAAGGGAATACCTGGAGGCAGAACAAGGATTTTTTCTCAGGAAACAATTAAGATTATGTCCTAGCAGGTAAACAGCTGACCAGTCAAGCATCCCAAAGTATATAGTTCATCACAATGAAGATAATTTTGTCCTGGAAAACTTGAAAAGCAAGTTTTACCTAACATAGCCATATAAAAATCTAAATAGCAGCCCCAAGGAACATCTATTTGTGGACAACGCACTTTCCATTCAGTCTTTCAGAGTGAAATATTGGGTAGTATACTCCTGGGTAACTCTTTAACTTGGTAAAGGGTCATCTTGAGTACAAAACAATTTTGAAGGGTTTGCCAAAATAACTTTTTTTTCATTTTAGAAATGTTGTTGTAAAAACATTTCTTCAGACAGAAGGAACCTATTGTCCATTCATAGATTGAGTTCGTGGCCTTGGTACCACATCTTCAGTATATACAGAAGGATGCTGAGTCCTCTACTTCCATGGGGATGGGGAAAGCATAGATATGACTATAAAGTCTCATGAAGAATTGCTATCTGAAAGGGTTTAAGGAGGAAGGATAACTTTTCTGTGATTTTAAGTTTCAGAAAAGTTGTACCACAAATATAAAAGTCTCCTATATATGAAGAGTTGAATTAGACATACATAGGATGGAAAAGAATTTCAATTCCATCTTGCAGTATATGATATTAATTCACTAGGTAAAGCATCAGTCATTTAGTGTTATTTCAATAAAATTAGCCATTAAATTTTGCTTTCAAATTGAAGAAAAATACCTGTGATTGTGATTTCACTAGGAGCTTCTCTAATGTTTTTTTCATTCACATGTAGATGTATAATGCTGGCATTCTTTTTAAATCCTCCGTATAAATTTTGCCTGTGGGAGTTAAGGAAAGGCCCAAAGTGATTTGTAGTAATTTTTTGTAATTATTTGTGAAAAACTAGTATAGTTATTCAATAAAACATCTTTAATTTACTCCTGATCTATTACTTCGTAAGTTTATTAGAAGTTCCACGATAACTACTTATAAACTAGATAATTAGAGACAAAATTTTAATTCCGTGGTCCAGTTATATGTATTGGCTACATTTGGCTTAAATCCTTTCAGATAGCAATTCTTCATAAGACTTTATAGTCATATCTCAGTCACCACACCAGCGACGAAGCAGGAGCGCAGACAGGGAAAGGTCCAGGGCTAATTCTCATAAGATGCAAATTCTTTCTAATTAGGTCTGGCTTATTAATCATGTGCTTTGAAGTGTTACAGGTTTCTACCTGTCATTCAGTGCCTGACTTTGAAAGCTGTTGCTCGGTATGTCTGCCTTGGTCATTCTCTGAGAAGTTGGCCTGGGTCTTCACTGTAGAGGTAGAGGAAAGTATTTCTTTCCTTCTCACCACTTATAGGGGCTGATCATGTTATGCATGGCTACCTCCATGGTGTCCTATGTCGGTGATTATAGTAAAAGTAGTTGACACTTTACTATTTCCTCAGAATAATAGAGGTTTTCCTCTGTCCCGGGTAGAACAAATATTAGACATGTACACTGTACTAATGCCTTCTAATAGGTGTATATTGTTATTTCATTATGGTTTTAATTGGCACTTAGCAAAAACATACACTAATGATGTTTAGCATCTTTCTGCTATCTGCAGCTTTTCTTTTATGAAGAATCTGTTCAAATATTTTCCCCAGTTTTTAACTGGGTTGCTTGTTTTCTGATTTTTGAATTTGGAAAGATCGTATTACTTATACATTCTTTATGAGTATGATATAAATACTTTTCTCTCAGTCTTTGGCTTGTCTTGTCATTCTCTTAATCATATTTCAAAGAACAAAAATTTTTAATTTTGATTAAGTCCAATTTATGATTTTTTTTTCTTTTTGGCTTATGTTCTTGGTGCAGTATCTAAGAAATCTTCACCAAATCCAAAGTTAGAATTCTCCTTTGTTTTCTTCTAGAAGCTGTATAGTTTTAGATTTTTACATTTAGTCTTTGATTTATTTTTAGTTAATTTTCGGATCTAGAGCTACATATCAATCAAAGTTTTTCTTTGAATATGTTGTTCTAGCACAGTCTGTGGAAAAGTTTTCTCCACTAAATTTACTTAACATCTTTGTGAAAAATCAATTGTCTGTATATCTGTAAGCCTATTCCTGGACTCTCTATTCTGTCCCATTGAGCTATTTGGTGTAAATATTATATAATATAGCTATTAGGTATTGAAATACCTTGCTATAGTTTTGTATTTGTTTTATCATTTTTTGGCATCACGTTCTTTGAATATCTGATATGGCAGCTTATCAGATGGGATTACTATTTCCTTCTCATTAACTGACCTTTTATCATTATGAAATGACCTTCTTTATGCCTGGTAGTATACTTTACTTCAAAAACTACTTTATGTTAGCTGCCTCAGCTTTATTTTTGTTGTTGTTATTTTTGTTTTTGTAGAGACAGGGTTTTGCCATGTTTCCCAGGCTGGTCTCGAACTCCTGAGCTCAAGCAGTCCACTCACCTTGGCCTCCCAGAGTGCTGGAGTTATAGGCATAAGCCACTGTGCCCAGTCCCCAGCTTTCTTTTGACTAGTGTTAGCATGTTATATTTTTCCCATTCTTTAATGTATTTGTTTCTTTACACTTAGACTATATTTCTTGAAGTAACATATAATTGTGTCTTTATTATCCATTCTGACACACCTCTGCCTTTTAACTGGGATATTTAAATTATATTTTAATATGAATATTGATTTGGTTAAACTTAAATCTGTCATTTAGATGTTTTTTCTTTCTCTTCTGTTATTTCCTTTTTCCTCTTCTGCTTTTTTTGGTTGAATGTTATTTAAGATTCTAGTTTTTCTTCTTTATTGCCCTTTTACTGATGAACGTCTTGTTATTTTATGTAGTTTTAACTCATCAGAGGCTAAGTCAAGTGATATTATAGCATTTAATGTATATTTAAGAACCTTACAATATTATACCTCTAGTTCTTCCCTCCCATCATTTGAGTTATTGCTATGCATTGTACTTTTACATATGTTACAAACACACACTACATTGTTTTTACATTTTTTAAATGGTTAGTTATCTTTTAAACTAGTGTCACATAGTCATCTGTAGGTTCAAAAAAGGTTTAGAAAATTGTATATTTATTTAACAATTGTTGCTTTGAGCAAAATCAGAATTGTTTCAGGAAGAAAAAAGGGGATGTTCAGGAAAATGGTAGGGTGTCCTGCATGTGTGCATCACACCAAAGTCAATGCTTTTGTAATCCTTAGGACAAATAAAACAAACCACCTAGCCAGAATAGTCAGTGCCTTTTTAAATATAAATTAAAAGCTGAGTATCTAATGGTGGGATGGTAGAGGTTATCTTTCAAGGTGCTGATGGGATTGAGTTAGCTGCAAACAGTACTTCCTAAGTCAGTGAAACTGAAATTTTATATTCAGCTGAATTTTGAAGAAAAACTACTAGATAAATTATTTTAGTTTTTATATAATTCATACTATATTTTATCCATAATTAATTAAGAAACAAAACTTATTGCTACTTTGAGCTATTTCTGTTTTATTGGTTAGTAGAATTTGGAGTTTAAAAGGATACTGCAGCTCATTTAGTCCAATCTCTTCACTTTCCAGATAAAGCAACTGTGGCATAAAGATGCAAATTAAATTCTTCCAGTTCATAGTGGCATCTACTGTATTGTTATCCTTTTGAGGGCAAGACCATGGACATATTATCCATTTTAGCAACAGCAGCTGTCTAGCAGTTTCTGACTGACAGTATATGTCCAATTAATGTTGGAGGGATAGGTGAACAAATGAATAAATCTGAAATTTGCTTAATTCAGTTTCATTTCTCCTATGCAAAGTTTTGCTAGAAAGTAGAATTAGTTACTTTTGTTTGGATGCCTGATATCTCTAATCAAGTAATAAACTGGAAGAACAATTATAGAATATTGTACAATTTGGATCCTATAGTGAGTGAAGTTCTAGTATGTTTAGTCTTCTACCTAAAATAGAAGTAAATTGAAACATTCTCAAGTTTATTACTAATCTCTTTTAGTCACTACATTAATAAAATAACACCTGTGTATCTCAGAGCTATTTAAAATCACTTTAGAATATCCCATTTTATTCATTTATTCATGGATGGACATTTAGGTTGATTTCATATCTTGGCTATTGTCAGTAAAGCTGCAATGAACATTGGAGTGCGGTTATCTCTTCTATATACAGATTTCATTTCCTTTGAATATATACCTTAAAGTGGGATTTTTGAATCATATAGTAATTCTATTTTTAATTTTTTTGAGGAAACTTCATACTGTTTTCTGAAATGGCTATATTAATGCACATTCCTACCAACAGTATGCAAAGGTTCCTTTTCCCCCACATCCTCACCAATGCTTATCTTTTATCTTGTTGATAATAGCATTCTTATCTTTTATCTTGTTGGTAATAGCCATTCAGGTGTGAGGTGGTTTTATTTGCATTTCCCTAATGATTAGCGATGTTGAGCATTTCTTTCATATATGCAGGGGGATTTTATTCAGCCTTAAAAACTGAAGAAATCTTGTCATTTAATCAAGCTGGGAGACATTGCGCTAAATGAAATATGCCAAGCACAGAAAGACAAATACCACATGATGTCACTTACATGTGGAATCTAAAAAAGCCAAACTCTTAGAAGCAGAAAGTAGGATGGTGGTTACCAGGGTCATAGGCTTGGAGGGGATGAGGAATGGGAAGATGTTGGTCAAAAGTTTTCGTTAAGATGAATCAGTCCCAGAGGTCTGTTTTATGGCATGGTGACTATGGTTCATAATCATGAATTATACACTTGAAAATTTGCTAAGAGAATATATCTTAAATGTTCTCAGCACATACACACACAAAAACTATGTTAGATGAATATTAAAACATCATGTTTTATACTGTAAATATATATGATTTTGTCAAGTATACCTCAGTAAAACTGGAAAAAAATACTTACCTCTGTTGCCTTTAGCAGTGGTATGAGAAAACACTCTTATTCCCTGATAGTTTGTATTATATGCACTGTATGAGTCAAGAAGTCCTTAGATCAGAAGTGCAAGATTCAAATTAGTTGGTTGTTCAGCATGACAAACTGAAAAGTTTGAAACCTGATTTTGAAGACATTAATTCGGGTATTGGCTCTGCCACAGTAGCCATGAGGCCACAAACAAGTCACATAACCTCCCTTCTGCCCATGAATCGTTCCATACCCTGACCTTATTCCCCACCATCTTCCTGTGTCATTTACTTTTCTGAATTTATTTGATTTTTTGAGCATATGAAAATGTATCACAGAGAGTTCTCAACCTCATACTCACCTGTCCACCCTGCTTTCCCATTGCTTAAGTGACTACTGACTAGTTTGCATACATATAAAATGGCAAATTGGGAAGTTGTTTTTTTTTTTTAATTCTTATAAATTCAGGGGTTATAAGTGCAGTCTTGTTACATGGTTATATTGCATAGTGGTGAAGTCTGGGTTTTTAGTGTACCCATTACTTGCATAGTGAACATCATGTCCAGTAAGTAATTTTTCAATGCTCACCCTCCTTTCCCACTGCCCCCTTTTTGGAGTCTCTAGTGTCTATTATTCCCCACCTCTCCATATATCCATGTGTACCCATTGTTTCACTCCCATTTGTGAGAACATGCTGCATTTGACTTTCTGTTTCTGAATTATTTCACTTAGGATAATGGCCTCCAGCTCCATCCGTATTGCTGTTAAAGACATAAGTTCATTCTCTCTCATGGCTGGGTAGTGTTCCGTGTGTGTGTGTGTGTGTGTGTGTGTACACATTTTTATTTATGCAATTAAAAATTTTATTTATGCAATTGTTGATAGACATTTTGGTTGATTCTGTGACTTTGTTATTGTGACTAATGCTATGATAGGCATGCAGGTGTCTCTTATTATACTGATTTCTTTTCCTTTGGATACTTAGTAGTGGGATTGCTGGATCCAATGATATTTCTATTTTTAGTTCTTTAAGAAATTTTCAGCCAGGTGTAGTGGCTCACGCTTGTAATCCCGGCACTTTGGGAGGCCGAGGCGAGTGGATCACAAAGTCAGGAGTTCAAAACCAGCCTGGCCAATATGGTGAAACCCCATCTGTACTAAAAGTACGAAAATTAGCCAGGCGTGGTGGTGTGCACCTATAGTCCCAGCTACTCTGAAGGCTGCTGAGGCAGGAGAATTGCTTGAACCCAGGAGACAGAGGTTGCAGTGAGCCAAGATCATGCCACTGCGCTCCAGCCTGCCTGGGCAACAGAGTGAGATTCTCTCTCTAAATAAATAAATAAGAAATCTCCATACAGTTTTCCATAGAGGTTGTACTAATTTACATTCTCACCAACAGTATATAAGCATTCCAGCTTGGAAAGGTTTTTATTAGTGTTATTTTGGTACATTATTACATTGTGATTGTTAGACCTTGCATAGATTCCTTATTCATATGAAGAACAAGAGCTCACCTTCACACTTTAAGGTGGTACAGGTTGAGTATCCCTTATCCAAAATGCAACCAGAAGTATTCCAGATTTTTTATTTTTTCAGAATTTGGAATATTTGCATTATACTTAATGGTTGATCATCCCTAATCCAAAAATTTGATATCCAAAATGCTCCAATGAGCATTTCCTTCAAGCTTGACCTTTGAGTACCATATGGATGGTCAAAAAGTTTAGGGTTTTGGATCATTTCTGATTTTGGATTTTCAGATTAGGAATGTACAACCTGTAGTGGGTTTTTTGTTGTTGTTGTTGTTTTGAGATGGAGTCTCGCTCTGTTGCCCAGGCTGGAGTGCAGTGGCGCAATCTCGGCTCACTGCAAGCTCCGCCCCCCTGGTTCATGCCATTCTCCTGCCTCAGCCTCCCGAGTGGCTGGGACTACAGGCACCCATCACCGCGCCCAGCTAATTTTTTGTATTTTTAGTAGAGACGGGGTTTCAGAGTGTTAGCCAGGATGGTCTCGATCTCCTGACCTCGTGATCCGCCCGTCTCGGCCTCCCAAAGTGCTGGGATTATAGGCGTGAGCCACCGCGCCTGGCCTGTAGTGGGTTTTTAATTTAAATACCCACATCTATCAGTAGTCCATGAATTAGCTGGCCAATCCCAAAACATTTTGCCATAACTGTATTTTCCAGGCTCTTCACTTTAAGGATACAGCTGAAATAATTGTCCAAGTCTAGACATTGTACCTCCCTCTTTTCCATCCTACCGCCATATGTTATGGATTGACTGACATTGACTTGGCTCTAAAAATTCTTATTGTACTTATTAACCAAAGATTAAGAACAAAACTAAAATTGTTATAATATTTATGAAATAATTAAGGAAATAATATGTTGAATTGAGGGAGGTGGTGTAAAATTGAAAGTGTCTGTTGTTATCTTGAAGTGATTTTCCTTTAGGTATTTATTTTACTTCAGTTCCAAGTTATTTAAATAACAAGACAGTGCCTACCGTTGAAGGGTGATGTGAGAATTGATTTAAATTTCACAAAGCATTCCAAGACACTCAGTTGATAGGTTCTGCATAAATGGCAGGCATTATTATAATCAGACTAGTAAAAAGAAAAATGATAAAGCTACTCGTGCAGTGTCCTCTAATAGAAACTGTTTTGGTAAAGTAATATAAAGGTTATGCTATTCATAATTTATGGCTGAGGGCAATAGATCAAGAATAATGATGCTTTCCTGTCTATATAAGTATTCAAAACACAGATATAGCTGTGTTGGAGTATATTGCTGTATGTAAGAAGGATGAAATCAATACTTTATAAACAAGAAAAGTGATCCATGAATATTAATAAAAGACTTTCCTTAATTGAGCCCTGAAAAATATAGTGACTGCCAAACTTGATTATGTCTTTCAGAATCTTCAGGAAAGGCTTTGAAATAAAAGAAATAATTCTTAATCATGAGGTTATATGGAACTTGAACTTTGTTAGTAATAGAAGCATAATGGTCTTCATTCTGGTAACCAAAATAATCGGCTTCATTGTTAAGCCTTTAAAAAATTTTCAATTTATTATAAGAAAAGTCACAACTTTGTTTAACTATGTTAATACAAAATGAGAGAAAATTAAGAATTTCAAAATATTTTTTACAAGCAGAATGCTTCAGGTGTGTGCAATATATAAGCACACACAAAGTAAGCAAAGCTGATGGTAGAAATCAATATGTAAAAATATCTTTAAATCACACACTTACCAGGAGAAATTTAAAAGGTAAATTTAATTTTCCTTTATGATGAAATTTTAGCTTTTTTGTCTAGACATTGGTTTCTTGTTGCAGCTGCAACAGTTTACCAAAAACTTAGTGACTTAAAACAATACAAATTTATTATAGTTCTGAAGTCAAAAGTTCAAAATGGATCTCTGTGAGCTAAAATCAAGCTATCAGCAGGGTTCTGTTTCTTTCTAGATGCTCTAGGGGAGAATCTGTTTGTCGTGTGTTTTGTATTGCCTTTTCCCATTTCTAGGGGTTGTCTGCATTCTTTGACTCGTTTCCTACTTCAATTACGAAGCTAGTAATGGCTGGTCAAGTCCTTTTCACATCAATACTGACTCTTCTGCCTTCCTCTGCCATGTTTCAGAACCCTTGTGACTGTTTTGGGCCCACCTGGATAGGTGAATAATTGCCTAATTAGCAATCTTAATTTCATCTGCTACATTAATTCTCCCTTGCCATTTAAGATAGAAACACATTCACAAGTCCTGGGGATTAGGACCTGGGCATCTTTGGGAAGCCAGTATTCTACCTATTGCGTTCCAGATATGGAAGGATGAAAGTTTCATAGATTTTGAGAGACTGGTAAGTAAACGACATACTGTAGAATTAATTACCATCATTTTCTGTTATCAAATTTTGGCAGTAATTTAGTTATCAAGACTTTTTCCCTTTTCATCACAGTGAAGTATTAATTTTAGGTTTACATTTTTATTTCTAATTTTTCTAAGCATCCACCCATCCGTTCATTCATCCATCCATCTTTCCAACCAACCATCCAACCAACAAATACTTGGTGTTTACAATAGACTGTGAAGGAAACTGTGGTTAAGAAGGCTTAGAGATTTTTAAAAAATGGTAACAGTCAAGAAATGGATATGTTAATTAGCTTGACTCTAGTGATCAGTTCACTATGTATCAGAACATCAGGATGCATACTTTAAATATATGTAATTTCAATAAAACCTGGTGAGAAAAGAATGTCTTAAAGATACTCATTTAAGCGACCCTATGTGCTACAAATGAATTACCCTGTTTACTCCACGATAGCTCTTGCTCTCAAGGAGCATACGCTACTAAGGGCTTGCCAAATGCCCCCTGCATATTATTATTAAATAGAGATGTCAGGAAAAACTGGAGAATGGTTGATGCATCTTTTCTTTTCCTTGCTTTGTCCTTAATCCTCCCATCATGCAAATAACAGAGTTTCTAATCTTGATCTTTTAACAAGCTAATGTCAAGGAAAAAATATCTACTTAGGATAATACTTTGTTTTTCTTCTACCTCACTTTATTTTTTCAAAAAAGGACCTTTCTTATTTATTTAAAAAATGTACTGTATAGAAGGAAGGAGATGTGATGTGTGGCTCTCTGTTGGGCCAAGTACACATTTGGTAAAAGATTGGGAGTTTGATCAATTCCATATTGTAAATTCCAAAATTCTTTCCGGCTTTGAAAATAAAGGAACTCGATTTAGCCCGTGGCCAATAAGGTTGACAGAAGATTTAATGCTAATCTTTCAGTATACAAAAGAGCATTGTGTCTGTAAGAGTGAGCAGGTGTTCTTTGTTTCTGCTAAGTAGGATAGGAAGCCATGATATTAAATCAAATAAGAAATAATTTAGATTTAGCAATCTCAAGTGTATTAAAACACAGGAAACTGTTACTAAGGAAGAATATAGATTTCCCTTAGACAAATCATCTGATCCATATTCACATATTATGAGAGTTCTGATATTGGGGCAAATATTATACGTGGTTATTAACATCTGCTAAATAAATACTGAAGTGAAAAAAACTTCAGGTAGTCCTTTCATAATATATGCTACCTCAAGGTCCTACGCTCTCAAGAAGGTATTTGAAAGATTTGCTAGGGACTGTCATTATGAACCTTTGCTAAAGTATAAAATCTCTGTCAATTGAAAGAGAAAAAGAAACATCAACTAAACCCAAAAAGTCAAGGTTTCTCACAGAGATAGGCTGCATTTATCTGGAAAGATGTTCCCTCAGCCATTTGCCTAAAATATCCTTTGTCTCAAGGACACCTGTTTGTAAGCAAAAATGATTTTTAATCAAAATTGATCCATGCTTTCTGCTAATTGTGTTTTTAGTTTCTTCTTACTCTGTTTGAGGCTAGTTCATCACTTAGTTGGATATGAGAAACCTGATCACTCAGTCACATGACTCATCTCTAAGATGTATGTAGCTAGAGAGAGGGTGATATTCTTTACTCAAGAGTATGAAAATTTGATTTTCATTCTCTGGTTTATAAACATTGTTTTACTAGATGTTACCTATATAGGATAACACACACTTAGCAAACACATTTCTTACAGTCTATCCCTAATCTTCCATAACTGCTGGTTTTATCCAAAAACTTAACCTTCTTGTATCTCCTTCAGCCTACCTGTCTGTATTGTCATCCTCCCTGCCTTTACACACAGTAACCTTCTAGTCAAAACGATTTTGCCCAACTTACCTGACCTTGCCGACATAAACCTTAAATGAAGTCTTATTCTATTCCTCAAACATACTATGTCCCTCACACCATTGCCATCTGGCTTCAACTAAACTTTTTCCTGCTCAGATCTCCAGTCACCTCTCTCTTTTTTAACCAGGCAGTAGTCTTTCAGACCCAACAATGTGTGACCTCTTGATCCCCAAGTGACCCTGATGCCCCCTTCCTACTACCTAAAAAACTCTCCCCCTTAAATTTGGCACATCACAAACCTCAGCTTTCTTCTACCTCCTTGGTGACTGGTCTCAGTTATAGAGTCCTGTTCCTTTTCCTAACTCTAGAAAGGTGGTGCCCAGAGGGTTCTCGAGTTCTCTTCTCTTATTTATTTATTTTTATTTTTTATTTTTATTTTTATTTTATTTTTTTTGAGATGGAGTCTTGCAGTGTCACCCAGGCTGGAGTGCAATGCCGCGATCTCGGCTCACTGCAACCTCCACCTCCCGGGTTCAAGCTATTCTCCTGTCTCAGCCTCCCAAGTAGCTGGGATTACAGGCATCTGCCACCACACCCAGCTAATTTTTTGTATTTTCAGTAGAGATGAGGTTTCACTGTGTTGGCCAGGCTGATCTCAAACTCCTGACCTTGTGATCCACCCGCCTCGGCCTCCCAAAGTGCTGGGATTACAGGCATGAGGCACCGCACCCTGCCCTCTGTTCTTATCTTTTGAGAACATAAAGAGAATTGACATGGCAGAAAATATAATGAGTGTTTGTACTGATTGAAGTTCTTTTGGTGGCGAGCAATGGAAACTGACTGAGGCTAAGTCCAGGGAACAGAGAAAAAGCTCAACAGCCAACCTTGGGGAAGAGCTTGAGAACCTAGAGTAATGTTAAGAATGTCAGCATCAGAATCATGTGCTTTTTTCTAGATTGCCACTGTTACAGTGTTTGGTTTCAACAGCCCCCATATCTTTATTTTTCATCCCCTCCCCATGTCAGCCTTATAAATCTTACGTGTTTTTTTAGACTTCCAAATGAAACTGTAATTACTCTATGAAAGCTGTCCTGATTTTTTCAAGAATTGCTGAATGCACTCATCGTTGAGCTAGAATTGTATCATCTGTGTGTCTACTATTTTGCCACAAGATATGGTGCAATTATTGTGGTTCCAGGGTCTTTTTTCCTTTCTCTAAGCTAAGAGGCATTTATGGGAGAAGGTAGTGAATTGTCTATCTAGCCCCTCTGTTTTTCTAGCTTGTCTCCCCCAGCACCCAGTGCTGTTTTGTTTTTTGTTTTAGTTTTTCGGGTGCTTGTTGAAGTAGAGTTTAGCAATTTAAATAGTCTTAATCTCACAGGTCACAAAGCTTAATTATGCACAAATGTATGTAGTTTGGCCTCAATCAGGTATCTCAGAAAAGAAAGTGACAGCTTATATATTTTAAGAAAAAGCTACTTCTGAACCCCTCATCACTAAACATTTCTGTGTGTAAATGTGTATTTTATATTTCATTTTTTAAGTCTTAGTTTTTTTTCTTCCTGTATATTAAATTTGATGGAATTTTAAACAAATCCTAAAAAATCATTTTGTGGTTTCCATTACACCCTAGCAAAGATGACAAGTAATGCTGACGTTTTATTATGAAGAAGATACATTAGCTTTATGTTTAAGATAAGAAGTCATCTTTGTGTCATGCTGACACGACATTTAAAGTGTTGGTGACAAAAATAAACAAGAAGCAGAAATGTATACAGAAAGGTTAAGAGAAATGAATGGTAAAGAACAAAATAGTTTGCTAAATAGTATTAAAAGTTATTTGTACAGAGCTATAATTTAAATGTGAACTTAGGATACAGAAGGATCCTTAGTAAGCTTTTATATCTGTTAAATATTTTAATTATTATGACTGTCAACATCAGACACAGTCTCTGTACATGAACTGAGTCCTGTTGAATTGGAACTGCTTCTAATAAAAAAAACAAATTCTTTAGTCACTTATTTACTTTTGAAAGATTTTGAAACAAAACACTTTGTTGATATACTAGTTAGGATACTGCTAAATGCTGTAACAAGAAAGTCGTTATATTTCAAGAATTCAAAATAATATCAGGTTTGTAAGAGTTTACCGCAGGTATTCCTGACAGAAGTATGACTTTCTTCCACATGGTGATTTAAGGCTCTGATTTCTTTCATTTCCTAAGGTATTCGTGTTCTCTGAACTTGACTGGCAGAGGAATAAAGTGGGGTAAAGACATCAAACCTGTATCTTGATCACCTTTTCCCAAGGTGACACATGTCACTTCTCACCCCTTTAATAGGAACTTTTATATGTCCCTACTTAGAAGCAGGAGGATCTGGAAAACCTGGTTCTTGGCTAACTAGCTGTTTACTAGCAACAGTTCTATACTGGTGAAAGCATGAATCATGGCAGATAGTCAGACGATGTGCCATAGTTCACCCTTGTGCCACCAAGTTGTTTTGTTGCCCTTCTTCCTACACATAGAACACATTCACCGCAACTCAAGAGAAACAGCCCAAAGTCCTATTTCATTTTTATATCCAGTCCAATATCTGCATCACAGTTAGCTGTGGTTCTTTGCAGTCTGGCAACCTATGAACTAAAGTTCATGGTAACTGCTTACGACACCTTCCCTCCCCATTCTGCCTCAGCACAAATCCAATATACAGTAAAGGAACAGGAACAGGAGAGCTACAGGTAAGTTTGCCATGTGGAAAAAGGAAAAGCAGGAAATGCACGGCAGTAATTGTCCAATTACAATAATGAAATCCTATCTGGCAGGCACCATGAAGACACCCTGCCAAGGAAGTGTTCCAGATCTCTTGATCAGAGCTGTATTGTGTATTCTGAAAATAACTCCCTCGTCCTTTATTCTCCATGGCCCTCTGGGCTCTACACCTTGGGAGCTTCTTCCTTATCTATTTATTCATGGCGAAATTGGAAAAGAAATATGACCACCTTCAGCAAACTATCGCAGGAACAGAAAACCAAACACCGCATGTTCTCACTCATAGGTGGGACTTGAACAATGAGATCACTTGGACTCCGGAGGGGGAACATCACACACCAGGGCCTATTATGAGGAGGGGGAGGGGGGAGGGTTGGCACTGGGAGTTATACCTGATGTAAATGACGAGTTGATAGGTGCTGACAAGTTGGTGGGTGCAGCACACCAACGTGGCACAGGTATACATATGTAACAAACCTGCACGTTGTGCACATGTACCCTAGAACTTAAAGTATGAAAAAAAAAAAAGAAACATGACCACTTTTTTGGTTGTGCAATTTGGGAGCCTGGAAACTATTTAACAGACCATTTTGAAGTTTAAGTCCAGCATTTACCAATGCACTTCTCTTAGAAACAGAAGATTTCATATCTGTGGACCTCCCCTTGTTACACGTGCCAATGTTCACACCTTTATCAGTCAGTCTGTCCAGAAAAAGAAACATTTCCAGGTCTTTCCAATGGAGGGAATGTAACATAGGGAATTAGATATACATATGATAGGGAGAAGCCAAGCGAATGATTGTGAATATACCCAGAAATTAACTAAATCAGGAAACCATTGCATACTCTAGGAAAAGAAGAGCAATAGGAAGAAGTGATATTATCAGAGCTAAGAGTGCTGTTAATAAAAGACAAAACTAAGTCCTATTGAAGAGGAACTAAGCTCCTTGAGAGATGTGAGCCATTCATATTCTTTAATCTTTGTGTATCCTCACATAATAAGAACTCAGTGTTTGTTTAATTGAACAGAGCTGAGCAATAAATCCTTCCACTGTCTTCAGTTAGAAATACCCATCACACTTTGGGAGGCCGAGGCGGGCGGATCACAAGGTCAGGAGATCGAGACCACGGTGAAACCCCGTCTCTACTAAAAATACAAAAAATTAGCCGGGCGCGGTTGTGGGCGCCTGTAGTCCCAGCTACTCGGGAGGCTGAGGCAGGAGAATGGCGTGAACCCGGGAGGCGGAGCTTGCAGTGAGCCGAGATCGCGCCACTGCACTCCAGCCTGGGCGACAGAGCGAGACTCCGTCTCAAAAAAAAAAAAAAAATACCCATCAAAAAAATAAAATGTGGCAGAAAGAATGGTATTCGATATTGGGATAGCCTTTAATTTGTGGATCAGCCCAAATCAGTTATCTTGGGACCTAATTTAGCAAGCCATCATCGGCATTTACGGAATGAGAAATTGTCAAAAGTTTTAATTTAAATATTCTCGTCCTGTATAAGAGTTTAGAGTTTGGTACAATGCCAATTTTTATATAAACATAGAAGGAAGAATTAAAAAGCAATAAAGTCTGTAAGTGGCTCATGCCAAAATATTTTTTTTAAGTTGGAATGGGGGATGGGTGTGGTTAGAAAGAGAAAAAGCTTTCCAGACTTGTTAGGAAAATAGCAGCTATAGCTACAGTGGATATAGAGCTCTATCTTAGTCTTTTATTCTTTTTTGGAATAACCTTCTAAGTTGATAATGATATTGCTTTGTCTACTGGTTTGAGCCAAAAGCTATCATCTTATTTTTCTTTACTGTCACTTAAGAAAGAATCTGTAAAATATTACATTGGATATTTTAGCAGTCAAAATGAATTCTAGAGTATGATCATAATTGTGAAAACATTGCAAATGTCATTTAGTTTGTTCTTAGATGTCCTTTATATACTTAAGTATATGGATATGCTGGATTCAACACAGCTATGGCTTTTAGGAAAGGCTTGAGAAAAGTCTCAAAATAGTAGATACATTTAACAACTTGCAAATTGAGAATAGTTTGAGAAGCTTTTATGACTATGTTGTCTTTCCTAGAGAGAAGGAGAGTCTTGCCTAAAGATTTCTCGGTGAAGATTTCTACTTATACTATAAATGAAGATTTGAGGGTAGGGGAAGGGTATGACAAAGTCAATTGCCATGAATGCTTTCAAAACATTTTACTATTAGAATCTAAGAATAGAAGGCAACCTTCTTAAATTGATAAAGACTATCTGTAACAACTTGAGACGGGACTTTGTTTTGTTATATTAAAGTAAAATTATAACAATATTACAAACAAATTTCAGATTCACAATCACTTTGTGTTGCAGCAAGATTTATACACAAGAATATATGTTTCAATATAGTTTTAATGAACATATTTGTTCTGTGAAAAAAAAATTTAGCATACCTGAGAATGTTTATAATTCTTCCATTCATATCTAAGCTTCAGGCTTATGGCTTAAAATATAATGCAGGGCACTTCACATATTTGTTTTGTCTTTTAGCCTATAATGCTCCCATTTAAAAATATTAAGACTTGGATGTAAACTGTGCCTAAATATGTCATAACTGATTTTAAAAAGGGGAAAATACCTTTGTGTTATCTGCATGGTACCTAACATCTGAAGAGTAGGCTTCTCTTTCTTGGGTTGACTCTGTGAAGTGAGGGTCGTGAAATAATCACTTGTTAATTTGGCGGTTTTATTAAAAGTAATCACTTTGTTTCAGTCATTATAATATCTGTAGTTTTGAAAACATGTCGGGAAAAAGTCCTTCTTTGGTATTGATCTAGAGCAGAAAATGTGCTGTTTTCCATCTCTAATTGAGTTGATTTCTTTTAATACTATTTTACAATGATAATAAAACATGAGGCATATTTGTGCTGTTTGAAATAATTGGCTTTGGTTTTTAAGGATGTTATCCATAATTTCAAAGAATATCTTTCTGAACTGCTTTGCCCTGAGGAGTTTAGAATTTTCTTGAAATTTTGGGTGTCTCTTGAGTATTTTTCAACGTCAATTCAACTGTAGCTTGTTGTGCTATTAATTCATTATGAAGTGACACAAGAAGAAAACTCATTATGTGATAATGTGAAAACATGTATTTGTCAAAAAATAAATTAAGTCTGTATTGAAAATCCATCAGCTATTGTAGTAGGGAGTCAAATGGTTTATTGGATACATTTGGGTGTTGACACTGTTTTTTCAAACAGGTAAACATAGAAAATATTTTAGTTCCAACCCATAGACACTCTATATCATGCATTTAAATATGGTCTTTTTTCCATACAGGTGATATTATATCCAACTTCTAATAGCTCCAAATCAGCTGAATTACACCAAATGGTAGTTCCAAAAAATAGCCAGGATTCTGACTTAAAAATCAAACTGGCAGTGCGAATGGATAAACCAGCACATATGAAGCATAGTGGGTGAGTATAAATTTGAGGATTGTTTTCCTGAATTATTGAATTTCATTTCAGTGTATTGTTTTTGTCAGTTTAGTGAGAGAACCAGTATAGCAGGCTTTTACACAGAGTTTTCTCAAAAAGTGACACACACAAGTTATCTTACTCAATGTTTTTAGACCCAAAGATGGCTTTATAGCTCAATACATGGGTCTTTAGTTAAGATAACTGTACGCATGCTACCACAATATTGGAACTTGATTGTGTTAGTATTACTCATCAGTCATATTGATACAGGGCACGATACCTTCTAAGAAACATTCTTCAAATTACAATAATAGTTGAAACAAGTTTAGCATTGAGATCCCTAGAAATAAAACCTCCATAGACTATATAAAAACTAAAACATAGTGTAGATATAACCCAATGAGGCTGTATATATTTTGACAAGAGGGATATGAGTGTTCATCCAAACACGTGAGTGAGAACTGAATCAATATTGGAGAAAACTGTTCTTGCCTGGGGAATAAGTGCAGGTACTGTCTCCTGGGGATCACCAGGGGTCAGAGTCAGCCTTCATCTCTGCCAAGGTTCTTTGTCTGTTGCAGCTGGTGATGAAACAGGTCTGAACTCTTGAATAAAATGAATTTCCATAAATCCAGGACTTCCTCAGAATAACACTTTGGACTTACTATGGCCAAATCCCAGCATAGGGTTATTAGCCATTAGGAAAGAAAGGCGACCATTTTTCTTACTGTGGAGAGTAACACTTTGAACTTACTATGGCCAAATCCCAGCATAGGGGTATTAACCATTAGGAAAGAAAAGGTACCATTTCTTTCTTTCCTATGGAGGAAAGTAGTTGTTGAAGTGGCTTACCCTGAGTTTGGCAACAAACACAGAGGTCTTAGAAAGTGTATCTTTGTAACAAGCAGAGTCTGCTGGCATTGGGGCCCAATCCCTAACATCAGGGTGGAGCGAACTGATGATTCAAAAAATGAGGAGGATACTTTGGATGACCATTAGGGGAAACAAAGTTAGGCTCTGGGCAGGGGGAAATCCAAGGTATACATTACAGTTGGGATGGAACTAAGGACTGTATTGCTTTTTGGTTTAGTAGGCAGCATGTGCAGTGTCAGACCTCACCAAAGGGAAAAAGTACATGAGAGGGTGGGCTCTTAGAAGGTGAACCATGATTTGGACAACCAACGTTATGCATCTTTAATGTAGTAATGTAAAGTCAAGTCTAACTATGGCTTAGCTTATAATGCACATAGAGTGTCTGGGATTTAATATTTAATTCATGCATCCATCTATCTGCTCACCAGTAATTTATGCAGCAGGCATGTATTGAGCACTTACTGTCTTCCAACTAGGACACACTTTAATATGATATTATTGCAGGCCTATAGGAACTGGCTAGTCAGGGATTCAGACTTGTATGTAAATAATTATGATAGTGAGTGATAAGTGCTATAAGACAGAAATGGGAACCTGGGAAAAATAATGCCTGATTTTTGCCAGGTACAGTGAATGAAAGTCTCACAGGACACCTGACTTTTGAGATAAAACTTAAAGGATAAATTTATCAGGTAGACAGTGGGAGAAATGTCATTCTAGCAACATGACAGCATGTACAAAGGCAGGGAGTCCTGGAAGGACTTTTAGCTGATGATGACAAGTTCAGTGAAACTGTCAGAGTGCTTTGAGACTAGAGAGAGTGCTAGTGCTCTAAAGTGCTTAGAGACTAGTAGAGTTACACATAAAAGAACACAGTATGTTCCAGGAACTGCAGTTGTTTCTCCACTCTTTTTTACTCAGTCCCTTTTTCTTTTGATGAATGGCACAATAAAAAAAAAAAAAAAAAAAAAAAAAACAGGAACCTATCATAATGTCAAGATGGCCCTAATTTACCCGTCCACAGTACCATGCCATGGTGAATACCCCTGGACCTTCAGCTTGTCCCAAGAACAAAGATTGAACATGCATAGGGCAGGTCCTGTAACCTTTAGCTCCAGTGGGAAGAAACCCTTGTTCTCACCTGGCAGTTCCTTGGTTTAGCATACTCCGAGATAGGTGAGACAATCCAGACCCCTTACAAGGCTTGATTTGGAGGTAGGGTTTGTTTTTTTCACATCTCTTTGAATCAATACCCCTAGAATGGCCCTGCAATTGACTTCTGCCCAAGACTAAAGGTGAAGGAAAAGACTAAAGAGGATATATCATAGTCTCTTAATTTAATCCATAAAGCTCAGGAACTCACTGAAGGACTCAGACCAAAAATGCATCATAGCCCAACCATATCAATTATTATCTAACATTGCTAAGAGATACAGGCATTTCTAGATATTTAGGTATCTCTTCAGTTTGTGATATACACATTGAAGCAATGTTAGAACTGAAAATTATCTGTGATGTTATGCTAACATAGTATGTTGTGTAGCAAAATTAAGAATGTCATATTCTAAAATAGTGATTTGATTAAAATATTTTAATACTAATATTAGAAGAGTTGAACATTTTCAACATTGCTATAATAATAATTGATCCCTACGGGCAGGGAGTTAGAGGTGCTTTAACGTAAGCATCTGTTCTGTTTCCTCAGTACCCATGTGGTAACAGTTTTACACATTTTGAATAATACACCTATGTGTAAACATATTGGAGAACATTTCACCTACAGCATAGCTATATTCATCTTTTTCTGAAGTACTTCATAAATGGATTTCACTGCACTTAGTTACATTTAAGAGGAGAAAGTTAATCTTTTTCTTCCAAGTATTCCATCATACACCAAAGCAATAATGTAACAGGAATAGTAGGTTAATAGCATTTTGCTTTGAGCCTGGATCGTGTTTTGTTGATCATTTCTCCTATAATCAATAATTAACAGATGGATAATTTTAAAAGAGACAAGTCAAGTTTTAAAAATATTAATTTATCTTTAAAATACAGCAAACTCTTGTTACAGATAGAGTTGTTAGGTGGATTAAAAAATAAATTGGAGGATAATGGATTTTTATCTTCAGAGCACTTTAGACTTTGAAATCTTTTGGGACTTCAGTAGTAAAAACCTATTCTCTGTTTTAATAATGTGGACATCAAATATATCTTTCTTGCGTGAACTATTGTAACATGTATTCTCTGTTTTATTCATTTATCACTTATCTATGGCCCTTAAAAAATATTTTTATCAATGTTATTTATATTTGTCTGTGTGTTCTCAACTGTACTCTGTTTCTTAGACCTATTTGAATTCTCAATGCCTCCCACAGTGTATGATCAGAGATAGATATTAATGTGAATAATGATGGTGAAAATGTAATATTGTGCTCCCTAGGGTATTAAGGGAAAAGTAATACAAATGAGAGTAAGCCTTATTTACAAATTGAAACTTAAAGGTTCTAAACACAGTTTATTGGGAATAGAACATAATTTTAATGTAAAAAAAAATGCCTAAAATAAATGAAATAAATGGTGTTTAGTTCTCAGTGTTGCATTTTAAAATGACTGTTTTTTTAAACCAGAAGGTAAAATGCATCCAATCTAAAGCTCATGTTTCTGATAACTAATCAGTCTACCACTATACATTATAGTTTATTTGAGTATGACTAACTACATGTAAATGAAAATTAAGCATAATGATGACTCCATCCTTTTAAAACCAAACTGAGCATTACCACAAGACGTATATTTAGCAAAAACAAGTTTATTTATTCTTTTGGAATATGTCATCTAAACTAATTATAGAAACTAACCCTTTGATAAATCTGTTGAACAAATTACCAGCTACGTTTTGAATGGTTAAATGATTCACATCCAGCTTTTGAATTTATTTTCCTGGTTTGTGTGTGTGTGTGTGTGTGTGTGTGTAACATGAAGATAGAAGTGTTCTTGAACAAATGGGTTATACTTTAGCATAGCCTAGTGGCTAAGTAACAGTATTAACTTAAAACTCAAATAACTATTCCTGTTTTTATTAAATAAGATTATTTTCCTAATTCAAAGGTTATTTTCTCAACCAAAAGGGTAAAATAAAATGGAACTAATAAATGATGGTTATGACAATTAAATCTATAACTGAAAAAGAGAAAATTGGCTCTCACAAATATGTGGAAGCATTATTACCATGATCTATGAGAAGTCTGCATGCAACTGATTACTTTTATAGTAAAAATAGAGTTTCATAACTATGTAACTATAGAAGACTTTTATCATAGTTTCGAATTGGTAAGAAAATTTTAGCAAAACCACTCTCAGATGAATCTCATATTTCTCTTTGTGTAGAGTCATGCTTGGCTATTTACACATTTGTTGAATGAACGGATGGATTAAAATATTTTGACATTGTCACAAACAAAACTCTCTAATTTCCATCATAAAGATGGAAAAGGCATTGGGCTCATCTCTTGTTGCAAGGAGAGACAATAGTTGAACTTCCAGCAGGAAAAACGAGACAAGCCCCACACTGGCTGCATTGTGGCCCCACCATTTCCCAGAGAGAGGGCCAGCTGGGCATCCAGAAATTGGAGCAGCATGCCTATGTAAACTGCATTCACACGCTAAATATTCAGACATTGTATTTGCTCATAAAGTGAAATGACTGCGCTCTAGTAAAGTTCCATTATTTAGCTTATTATTCCAGGTTTATGATCTCCAACTAATTTAGGGGAGGAAAATCTTAGCTGCATCAAGGTAGTATTTGCTCAGAGGGTCCAGGCTTTAAACAAAGCCTAGTCTGTTCTTTCACAAAGAAAATTGATATTTCATTTTTAAATGTACCTTTTAGAATGACTTCCCTCTATGTCCTTGTCTAAAATAACTATGTTTGGACATCTGACCTTGACCTGAACCTATGTATGTGTAGGTCTATTTGCATTCCCAGGTTGAACTTGGCCCAGCCTGGCTTATCCTGATTTCACCGAAATCCTACTTGAGTCCCTTGAACTGTCATCATCATCATCATCATCATCATCATCATCATCTTTTTTTTCTTTTTTTGAGACAGGGTCTCACCCTGTTGCCCAGGCTGGAATGCAGTGGCACCATCTTGGCTCACTGCAACCTCCACCTCCCATGCTTAAGCAGTCCTCCCACCTCAGTCTCCCAACCAGCTGAGACTACAGGCGTGCACCACCACCCTTGGCTAATTTTTTTGTATTGTTATTAGAGACAGGGTTTCGCTATGTTGCCTAGGCTGGTCTCAAACTACTGCCCTCAAGTGATCCTCCTGCCTTGGACTCCCACAGTGCTGGAAATACAGGTGTGAGCCACTGTGCTCAGCCTTATAATAACATTCTTCAAGTTTTAACCACATCATTTGACTTTATTCAAAAGAAAATGCTTAAAGACAGATGAGAAAAATAGAAATGTACAAATCATCATTAATTCCTTGAGAGTATAAAAGTTATATCCCTATTAGGGCCCTTTGCTTAATTGTTAGACTTTAATTTACATTTTTATTTGACAGCTATTATGGATGTAGATAAGGTAGTTTGTTGCTCTTTGTGTGTTTATTTTTCTGCTAACTTTATTTTGTCTCCTCCCTATGTCCAAGGGAGAAAAATGAAAATATTACATAAGGGCTTTAAACCATGTCTGAGCAACTGACTTGAATGATTTATCTAAGAAATGAGCTCAGATTCTAAAAATAGAGAACACCTGGAGATTATTTCATGGCAAGTGAGAGGAATAAGAAAGCACTTTTCCTTTAATTCAGTCTAATGTTGTGTAACACTTTTTAAATTACAGATATTTTCAGTGCATATTTTAAATAACTGGTGGTGCTCATTGTATGTTTTACTACAATTTGCTAGTTCAACTTTTAATTTTCTTGTTTAAATCATTAAACAAGTTGATTTGATCCATATAGCTCTACCAGTCTATCAAATCTTGCTAGTTGTGGTATTAAAATTTGTCAAGTTTTATGATACATTATTGATCTCATTAGACTTACATACCAGGTGAGTTAGTTTTAGTTTCATCTCAGTTATTTTTATTTTTAATTGTAGTTTTGTATGTGATTTTTATTTTAATTTAAAAATAATTTTTAGACAGGGTCTTATTCTGTCTTCCAGGCTGTAGTACAGTGGCGTGAACAGAGCTCACTGCAGCCTCCATCTCCTGGGCTCAAGTGACCCTCCCACCTCAGCCTGCTGAGTAGCTGGGACCACAGGTGTGTGCCACCATACCTGACTAGCTTCTTTAAAAAACTTTTTGTAGAGATGGGGTCTCCCTATATTGCCCAGGCTGTTCTTGAACTCCTAGACTCAGGTGATCCTCCTTCCTCAGTCTTCCAGAGTGCTGAGATTACAAGTGTGAGCCACCACACCTAGCTAAATTGCTTTATTTGAAGAGGGATTGATAAACCTAAACAGCTGACTCAATACTTACTGTCTACATGATTTTTATTTTGTAGTTACCATCACACCCAAGACATTCATGTGATTGTATAATTAGCCTAATTAAATGTTTTGTGAAAATAATCAGTGAGAGAGGCTAGTGTCATTGAGATTAGGGTTCTAAAGACCTTTGCCATTGCCAGCTCTACTCTAGAATGCTCATGGTACTCACCTCCTCTCTTTTTTCTGTCCCTTATCAGATGCTGTCTCTACAGCAGCCCATCCTGTTTACCCAACAAAGAACCCTTCTCTCTCTGCTTCCAATTCTACTTTTAACTGGCTTCTTTTTTTTTTTTTTAAGCTCTTATCATTATCTGTGTTATATTTATTGTTTATTAACTGTATCCTCACCTAGAATGTTACTGCCATGGTGTAATTTGCTATTGAGTAGCTTCCCAACTAAATTTGATTCCCATAGGGTAGGAACTTTGTCTTACTTGCTATTTTTAAACCCAATTTTTAGAACATTGCCTAATACTTAGTAGAAGCTAAACAAATATTTGATGAATTGATGAACTTTTTTTAGAAAAGAACAGAATGCAGAAATTATGCTCACAGTTGTAAGTGTTGGACTGATTGTTTGGATAATAACTTCAAATTAATCAGCACCACTGTAAGGTGGATTTGTTGGAGTGTGTTTCAAAGCATTATTGCCCCAGAAGAATTACAGGAAGTCTCCCTTATTTACAAATTTAAATTTGACTGTAAATCTAAAGACTGTATTACAAAGAAATATATTATTTTCCCAAAACTTTAAATTGAAATTAATTACTCTTTGTAGGGAGGCTTGTTGCCTGTCAACAGTTATTCTTAGACCATCCCTGTGGTTGAACTGTAGGAGGAAGTTTTAGCAACACTTCTTATGGGTGGAGTATACCCCAGGGTTAATTTGTTTTAATTTGTAAGAATGATGTATTATGTAACCAATACTTATCAAAATTAAAGGCAAAAAATAACACCCTAGATTTGAGCTTTGTTCACACTATCTTTGTGGACTCAATAAAAGTCATTTGCTTTCTTTCTGCTACAGTGATCCTTGAATTTGAATAGTCATGCTATATTTATTTCAGTATTTATTCTGTCAATTCTATTTGGTGTACACTTTTTTTCCATTTAGATCGGCTCAAAAATAATTCATGAAAATATTTTCCCCAACAGCTGACAAAGAAGAATGAGGAGAAATATACAAGGAACCAGTGTTTTAATGATTAGACAGGCAAGAGGAGTCCTAGACTGTATACAGAGATGAATGGACTAAGCAAGTAAAAGCATGGGCTGACAGTACCAAGACTTGCAAATATTTCAGAGTCAGAGCGTGGCAGTGGACCAAAATCAGGACAAAACTTAGGAGCAGAAGGTTACATAAACTAGAAAGCAGGAAGATACGTGGCAGTAGTGAAGGGCAATAGCAACAAAAGTACAGCATATGGCAGCAAAGCTGGACTTACTTGAAAGTCCCTGAAAAAAAGGAAGGAAAAAGCTTAGGGAAGATCAGCAGAGGTCTAAAGAGGAGAAAATGAGTGTTTATGGAACATAGTAAAGGATAGGACGAGGCCTAAAAATACAGGAATGACGAAAAGGAATCTCTTCAAAAGTAGTCCAAGCTTGTCTGTTAGTGTGTTTAATTTTGGCATTCTTTCCATAGATGTTAGCATATGGATATAAGGGTCCTAAAGAATATTCCTACTCCTCTCTATGTAATCATCACTAGCACTTACTTGAATGGGGCATTGTTAATAGGGTATAATATCATGGCCACAGCCTCCTATGTAGACTATCTGAAGCACCTGAAAATCATAAGTAAACAGTACTGGGGAAGATTATACAATAAACTTGCTTTAGCATAATAGATGTGTGTTCAGATTATAAAAAGAAACATCACTACAATTTTAACATTAATACCAATGTCGATAACATGAACAGAGGAAAGAGTTTACAAACATTACATTTGTAATTATTCATCCTGCATTCATTTATATCCTTAAGGTTAGTACATTAGTAATTAAATCAGAAACAAAAAGCACATCTTATTATCATGATTAAAAAAATGGTTTGTTACTTTAAAAAATACAAATGTATTTTTAATGCCTCTGGTTATTTTACATATCAATATTAATACTTCTAAAACACATTTTAAAACATGTTTTTGACAGTAGATTAGAAGGATATAACAGTAGTCCAAAGGTCAATCAAAGAAAAGTTGAATACCACCTACTTCCACCTTTGTGAAATTGGCAGCCTCATCTTTTCTGCCATTTCGATTGATCTTTAGGTTTATCTTCAATTTATGACTTCTTCCTCACTGACATTAGTTAATCTCCATCTCTCTCTATAGCGTTTCCCACAACTAAATCCCTCTTTATTCCTTCTGCCAACCCTAATTCAGTCTCTATCCTAACTAACAAAACCTGTTCAAGGATTTTTCTACTGATGTTCCTGTTTTCCTAACCATTTAGGAATTCAGGAATACAATTATATCTCTACTTAAAAAAAAATTCAATTGCTTCCCAAGTGCCTGTGGGATTAGATGCAAATCATTTAAGCTAGCATTCAGATTCTTCAAAAATTTGGTTCATCTGGATTTTATACCCAACACAGACTCCCAACTTTGCCAAGTGGATCAGTTCATGTACCCTGAACATGCTTTTATTTGCTCAAATCTATTTCTTTCACTCTTTTACCAAATCCTACCACTCTGGTACCAGGTTACACATTTTCTCATACGTATGTGCCAAGAGAGGCAGTGTTTTTTCTCTAGAACTGATATTTCCTCAGAAGCAGACTCTCTGCTAACTGCAAGCCATCTTGTCCCTACTCCCTTGATTTTGAGAGAACTATTGAGTCTTTTTTATACCAAGACAATCTAAAGAGATGCTAGCCCTCCCTCTGCCTCATCAAGATTACTCCACATTTGTTACCTTACAAGCTGCACAAGAGAATCTGGAATGGGAGGTGGGGCAGAAGCCCTTCTGCCCAAGGCACTCTCAACCACCTGTGTTCCCTACTCCATCTCTTTACTTTTTACCACAGCCCACAGGCACCAGAAGAATGGACTTTCTCCCTTTTTTTCTGGCTGTCTAGGACCTTACTTAGTAAAACTTTTGATTAAGTCAGCCAGACTTGCCCTTTGCTGTATTAAAGGGGGAGATGAGTGAATTACAAAGTTATTTGTACATGTGGTAGGTTGATCACATAAATAGAACCAATAAACAGGCTTCCTAAATTCATACCTTGTGCCCTAAATCTTTCTTGTCACCTCCAACTTTGGGTTTGGCCATGTGGCTTGCTTTGGCCCCTGGGACAGAAGCAGATTTGACATAAGCATACACTTGAAAAAGCACATGTACATTTTCACTTCCTTTCTTGCTTGCTTCCTTCACCATGAGGACACACACGGGCTAGCCCACTGGTAAAGCAGAACTAAATCAGCCTAGTTGTGCTGACCTGGGTTTCAGGCATATGAATGAGCCCAGCTGAAATGAACAAAGCCAGCTAGCCAACGTGAAACTGACCACAGACCCATGAGTTGGTCATAGCCCACGCAGCTCAGATCAATAGAACTGCTTAATAAACTATAGTCTCATAAGAAATAATAAATGGTTGTTGTTTTAAGTCACGAGGTTTTAGGGCAGTATGTTATACAGCAAAGGTTAGATTCTGTGCACTCTTGTCTTGCTACAAAATCCTATTCACTTTTTTTTCTATTATACATCAAATGCACAAAGCTGGATTAATCATAACCCTTACCCCATGATGTATGTCACATTGATCTATACATTTATTTGTTTATATAATCTTTCCTGTATAATATGCCTTGCTACAAACATACTGTACTTTATCCGTTTCATCAAAATGGACATTTGAGTCATTCCAGATTCTTGCTATTTCATATAGTGGTACTGTGAACATTCTTGTACATGTCTTCTGGTATATATATGCATAGTTTCTCTTGAGTGGATACCTAGGAGTGGAACTGCTGAGCTAGTAAGAATGTGAATATTTATCTTTACAAGATAATACTAAACTTTTTCAAGTTTTACCTAATAATTCTACCAGTATACATTTCTTCCAGCAAGTATAAGATCTTTCTGTTCTTCTGTTTTTTGGCTTTTACCATCTACTACCTTCTTTGGATACTTTTCACATGTTTTTGTTTATATCTATAGTTATATTATTGTCTCTTGAAGGCAGAGATCCTGACTCTTCATTACTTAGTCCACATGCTTCAGAACATAGTGGATACACATTATTGTCTGATAATTGGTTGATTTAATTTCAGATTAAGAGACAATATGAAAATTCCCTTGATATTTTTCATTTTTCCATCACAGACTGACTTGGGAACCCCAAATTGTGCTCCGAGATAACCTTGAATACTCTCTACTATAAAATTATAACATCCACCTTCCTATTTGTCTCACCAGCTCAGATCACCTCCTTGTCGGCTGGACCTTATTGTTCACCATTATTTGACCAAGCACTGAATGCATGCTTGGTTTCATCAAATCAGTTATTCAACACATGTTTATTGATGTGTCAGACTCAATAAATGAGTAAATTTATTGAGACTGTGTCAGACTCAAGTGAGTGAATGAGTGAAATTTGCTGTAATAATAGTGATACTTAAAAAATCATCAACAGTAATGCATTAGATACCGTAGAGCTAATTATTTGCCCCACTGAAATGGAACAGCTGTTAACCAAATAGCATAGACTAGAAAATTTTAAAAACTGTAAAATTGAAAACAGTTTAAGCTGGCAAAACATAGCATAAATCATATGTAAAAAGTGTAGTATACTGTTAGATATTAATTGCTTCTTCCATGACTTTGACATCCATTTGGAAAGATACCACAAATAACTGGTTCACAGAATCTATTTTAACTGGTAGCTTGAAGCTGTTTCCAAAATATCCTTATACCAGAATTCACAGAATGTTAAAAAAATTAACTAACTTTATTCTTCCCTGAGTGTTAATATACCTATACACGATCAAAATATCCTTATACCAGAATTCACAGAATATTAAAAAAATAGCTTACTTTATTCTTCTTTGAGTGTTAATATACCTATACATGATAGTGTTGTCCCAAGTCATTTGGGTGGAATTTCCATTGGTGACTCTAGTCAGGGAAAGAGCAAGTATAAAATGATGATTTGAAAACAGTAACTGAAAGATACTGTCTTTGTTGGTAGTGGTTGTGAGAATTATATGTGTTTATGGATATTTATTAAACAAATATGGAACATATTTAAGAATAGAAAGGGCTTAACTCCTCTTTGAAATGTGAAAAACTGTGGAAGGGAAGATGATAAAACCCGAGTGATCAGAGAGATTCTAGATCGATGTAGACTATGATGAACAGGGCAGAAAAAAATACTGAATAAAGTGAATGAGGATTGAACCTGAAATGTGTAAAACATTAAAATGAATCAGACAGCTACAATAAAACAGGAAAGTAATGTTACAGTTGAAAATACTGCAAAGAATATAAAGTTATCCTCCACAATATCTATTTGTCCACTGGACACAAATATGCATGCTTTATTTATAGAAAGACAAGTTCCCATTTGTTTAGCTTTTCCCTTGACCTTAAAATGAAAGTTATGAACGTTTGATAGCATCTGCTAATAACTTCCCAAACTTGCACTTAGTTATAGAAAACCATGTGTTGTTTACCCAAATATTTAGCCATTTGACTTAACTATTGTATCTGAGAGAATGAGAGTGTTAAGTGTGTTTGTAGTAATACATATGAATAATGAAATGTCAATACATAATTAAAATTTACTAAAGAACAGTGTAATACCATAGTAGGACAGCTTAATTGTAGTACCTAGAGTCTTCAGCCAGCATGCCAATTATAGCCTCATCACTGTGTGATCTTAAGGCAAGTTACTTAACCTCCTTGTGCCTCCCTTCTTCCTCTGTAAAATTGAATATGACAATCACCGATTTCAAAAGGATGCTGTAAGGATTAAATGAACTAATATCACTAAAGTGACTAAAACATTGCCTGGCACATTGTTAACAGTCCATTTTAGCTGTTATCATTACACAATAGATAATTTATGATTTACAAATAAATGACAAGATTTGATTTTATGCTACTATATTATTACATATATGATATTTTCCATGTGTAACCTTGAGATATTCTTCTGTTGCAATAGTTTTATATATATATTCATTATAGAAAAATGGAATTATAAGAGAAGTGTTTAAAAAGAACAAAAATTGGCTGGGCACGATGGCACATGCCTGTAATCCCAGCACTTTGGGAGGCCAAGGCGGGTGGATCACATGAGGCCAGGAGTTCAAGACCATCCTGACCAACATGGTGAAACCCCATCTCTGCTAAAAATACAAAAAAAGATAGCTGGTTGTGGTGGTGGGCACCTGTAATCCTAGCTACTAGGGAGGCTAAGGCAGGAAAATCACTTGAACCCAGGAGGTGGAGGTTGCAGTGAGCCGAGATCACACCATTGCATTCCAGCCTGGGCAACAGAGTGAGACTCCATCTCAAAAAAAAAAAAATAAAATCATAATACCACTTTAAAAAATATTCTTAGGTATATGAAAGTTAAAAGTGCTGCTTTTTCTGTTTCATTCTGAACCACAGGATCAACTATTTGGTGCACATATTTTTGTTTCTGTGTGTGTGTATCTTTGTTATATTAACATACTCAATTTATAGTAATTTTAGACATGTTCTACTTCCAGCACTGACATTTTCTGCCAGCATTAAGTACTCTCTATGTATTTATAGTGTTCGGACTGTAAAAGTTATATAATGAATTAATGGGTTAAAATGATTTCTTAATTAAAATCATTGCTATAACTTACATTTCTATAAAACCAATTGGTTTTTATAAGTCATATAAAATGAAAAATGGAACTTTGTGATACAGAGCACAAATTGCGTTAATGATTCATAGGTATTATGAGTGAAATGAAAAATTACTAGACAAGGAGAAGAAAGGAGAAAGTGTTTATCCTGCTACCAAATATTCAGTGAATGGATTGTAACTACAATCTTGTCTTTAATGTTTCCCATGGTAATTGTCAGGAAGAGGTATGAAGAATTGTGGGACCTTAATAATATGCCTTGCTGTTTTAATTGCTGAGAGAAGCAAGAGAATTTTAATTGCCAGGAGATACATTACTAATTAAAGTGTCATTCTACATTCATTCTGAAATAATTAGTTTGAATATTTATAAGAGCCGAGATATAAATTTAGTTTCAAATTTAGGAGCATACCCACAACACACTTTGTTAAAATTATCTGTGGTTAAGAAAGGTTAACAATCATAAAACTTTAAATGTTTCTTTAATTTGATACAATTTAATTTTTTATTGGATTATTCAACTGAAAACTGGAATTCACAGTATTTTAAAACTTAGTATTCCTTTTAAATTACTATAATAGTTAAAGTCCTAAATTGCTTTCATGTTTCTGGGGCATTGGGTTTTTAAATTTTTTAGTTTTAGCATTCATTACAGTTCAAGGGAAAATCTTTTGTAAGTGATGCCAACATGAGTATAATGTCATATATGAATTATAAATTCTGTTGATACCACATGGAAACTTGTAAATGTAGTCATGATTCAGTGGACTTTTAAAATTCTAGACTAAATCTCAAATACTCAGCTAAAATAAATTAACTGAAAATGACATGTACTTGAGCTGAAACAGTAAACTTAACACAAAAAAGTAAATACATTAAATATAAAATGTGACTTGAAACATTTTGAACATGTAGTTACCTAAAATCATCAGTTGAAGTTTTATGAAGATTAAGGACACATTAGGAAAATGAAAAGGATGAAAAAATGTTTTTCTTCATATGGTTATTACATAAAATTAAAGTCATGCCTTATACTCGGCTTAATAATTATAAGGTTTATGTTTACAACACTTTAAATACTCACTTTTTTCCCTGTATAACTGGTATACAATTACATTTGTTACAAAGGCTGTTGATGGATTTAACTTGCTTGCCTTTTTGTTTTTTCGAGATTTGGAGCACAGAGCATTGAATACTGATATTTCTCTTTTAATGACTCATCATCACCAGCCCCTTTTTTGTTTTACTTAAATATTTCATTTCTGATCCCATCTCTTATTTCGCTCCTGCCCACATAGGTACCTGTCTTAGTCCATTTTGTGTTGCTCTAATGGAATGCCACAGACTGGGTAGTTTATAATGAACAGAAATTTATTTGGCTCACAGTTTTACAAGCTGGGAAGTCCAAGATTAAGGGGCCAGCATCTGGGGAAGGCCTTCTTGCTGTATTAAAATATGGTGAAAGGCATCACATGGGTCAAAGAGAGAGGAGGACTGAATTCATCATTTCATCAGGATCTCACTGCCATAATAATGGCATTAATACATTTGTGAGGGCGGAGTCCTTCGTGATCTTAAAGGTCCTACTTCTCAACACTGTTGCATTTGGGTTTTAAGTGTCTGACACATGAACTTTGGGAGACATATTCAAATCATAGCAGTATCCACTCTATATTGGTTAATATAGCCATGGATGTTGTTTATCCTTGTAAAATGTGTAGTGTGTTTTGTGTGTGTGTGTGTGTGTGTGTGTTAAATGTAGATGTTTTGTGCTATAGATTTTTTTTTTCATTAAACATCCAATATTTAAGACCAATGTTCATTGTTATATATTCCTTTAGGTCACTGCTTCTTTTACTACCTGGCATACGACAGTGTCTACTACATTTTACCTATTTGATCCTCTAATGATAAACACCTGAATTGTCTCCAACTCCCATCATTATAAATAGTGTTCCAGTAGTTGTCCTTGATCATGTCCACTCACGGTCCTGTGGTAACAATTTCTCCACTATGTATAGCCAGGAATGAGGCATACAGATTCTTAATTTCACTAAGTATTTCAAGATTGCTTTCCAGATTATCTGTTCCTACTTACAGTGCTACTTTCCTATCTCCTTACCCAAAATAGGTTTTACTGACCTTTCTAATTGTTGTTTTTCTGATAAGGGGAAGCAATGATATTTTTCTCCTTGAACTATCAGTAGAGTAATTTATATTGGTGGGGATTTTTTTTTTATGTTAAACTATCCTTACATTCATGGAAAACAATTTTTTATTTAAATGTTATGAGAATTTTTTAAAATTAAATAAAATTTAAATAATACCCTTCAGTTTATCTGACTGCTAATGAATTAAGGTAAATGTTCTTTAAAAAAAAAAAAAAGGCTAGTTAAGCTGCCTCTTTTGTGTTTATATTCACCCCCACTGCCAAATTTCACATCTCAGCTTATAAGTTACATTGGTATATAATTTTTTTTCTTCACTGTTCTGAAAGGATTTTCAGTCTAGGAATCAAAGGCATATTAACCTCTTTAAATCAGTTGGACAGTAATTTTTTCGCATTCTCTTTTTCCCTTTGTTTCTCTTTTTTTTTTCTTTTTTTACTGAAACTTTTGTATAAGCGGGATTTTTCAGTCATTGGGAGTTTGTTAGAAACGTATTTTTAATAATGTCTAGATTGGAAACTTGGATTGGAGGTAAGGGGAAGCCACCTTTGGTGGCTATTTCAAGTTTTTTAGTAATTCTTGGTCGGTCTACATTTTTGCATTTTACATCAATTTTTCCTTTGGAAAGTATCATTTTTTTCCAGATTATTCTTAGATTTAGCTATTAATATTTTAATATTTAAAATCTTCTGATGTTTTTTATCTATCCTTTTATAAATTCTTTTTTATTTCATTTTTCTCACTTCAAATATTCTGTTTAATTTCTATTATTCCTGCAGAAGTTTGTCTCCAGTACTAATCTTTTCAAGCACCAATACATGTGTATTAATTTCCTCTCTCTTAAAAAATCTTAGTTCCATTAATTTCCTCCCAAATCTTCATTATTTCTTTTCTTCTGTTTCCCTAGGATTGTTGGGTTGTGTTTTTTCCAAATCCTTTGGTTGAATAATTCAGCTTATTTTTCCCTGTATTTCTTATATCCCAATAGCCTTGCGTTTTAAATATGAAATTTTTGTTTTTGGTTTATTTTATTACTCAAGTAAACGGTTTTTTCCCCAATTCTTTTGCAGTTGTTTCACCTCAAAAGAGCGTTTTTTCTGCTTATATTGAGTTTTTTGTGTAAAATTTTCACCTAGTTTTATCTTTAATTTCATTCTCTATTAACATAAGAAAGAATCTTTCTTCTTCAACATAGCATTACACTTTATAATTTTCTTTTAGAATTTTTCCTCTGTTATGTGGTGCTTCTGTATTCTCTGGAGCATAATCTTTTTTTTTTTTTTTTTTTTTTTTAAATTTTTGCTTGTATTACCATTCATAGATACTTGTCTAAACAACCTAGGACAGATAGTTGTAAATATACTTCTTTGATAAATAGTTGTATATATGGCTTCTTGAAAGTCTTTTTTTTTTTTTTAACTTTTAAGATTAGAGTACAAGTGTAGGTTTGTTACATAGGTAAAATTTTTGTCATGGAGGTTTGTTGTACAGATTATTTTATCATCTAGATATTAAGCCTAATAACTAGTTGTTTTTCCTGATTTTCTTCCCTCCTCCCATTCTCCACCCTCAGAAAAGCCCTAGTATGTGTTGTTCCCGTCTATGTGCCCATGTATTCTCATCATTTATCTCCCATTTATAAGTGAAAACGTGGTATTTTCAGATATCAGCTTCCCTTAATCTCATTCATTCAGGCTTTTCATTACTCTCATCAATGAATTGTTTTGACCAGTGGTGACCAAGTCTGACCAAGGTAGCTTGAGAGCTTAGGCCCCCTTTCCCTTAACCTTCATTAGCACCCTTCGAGACCTCTGATGTGAGAGTTGAGGTTTTCTGAATCTTAAAGTGCTATGCAAGTTCAACTGCTTAAAGAATCCTCTAGGTTCTTCTTTTTCCCTGACATCTCATTCATATAAAAATACTGTTTTCCATAAGACCCACCTGTGTAGAAATTTCAGACTCTGGTTACTGACCCTCATCAGTCAACGGTGTCTCGCCGGATTGTGTGCTTATTTTTTCTCCCCCCATTAAGCGTTAACCTTCTAGTTTAGAAATGCAATGGGTTTGGTACTTTTTCATCTTATTGATCCTCACAGATGTGATTTCTACTCAAAGTAGGAAGTAACCTTGATCTTTTATTGGCTCAATTGATACAAAACATATTTTCATCTTCAGAATCCTATAGCACTTTGTACTATATATTTTTAATTATATCTGAAGATATCTTTCTTAGCTCTCTTACTCCTAAGTGTCCTGTGGCAATGATTTGTGTCATTTTCATCTTTAATTCCTCATTTTAATTCCTAGCACACTGTTTTACAATGAACAAGTCCCTAATAAATAATCTTAAATACCTCTATTTTTCTAGTCTGTTATTTACTCAGTAACTATAATTTATAACTATTCTACAACTATTCATTTTTCTTAAAAGCAAAAGGATATCATTTGTCTAATATTGCTTTGTTTTGCTTCATTCTGTGGAGATAAATTTACATTATAAAATTTAGGTTTGGAGAAACCCAATTACAAAAGGCAATTTCTATGAGGATGCCTTGTCATGCCACAGGTTCTGTCTCTGTTCCCAGTAGGCAGATCTAGTTTAGGACTGTCTCACAGCAGCCACTTAGTTCAGTTGGGTAGATCTGGTGCTAATAGTCTAGGGTTTCCAGTAAGGTCTTGTTGTCCTTCTTTATCCTCACTTTATCAAATGCTTGATAAAGTATTATTGGAAAACGTGGGAGTAAGACTTGCGGTGGAATTTTTGTAAAAGTTTTAAAAGGTCCCAAGAGACATGAGTCACTTTCACTGATGTGGGGCTCAGTGTATCATCCATCAGTCTACAACTCTTGCCATTAGCCTTTAAAACAAGATCTATTTGTCATGGAGTTATTATCAACAATTCAAATATATATGTGTTTTCATCAATGATACAGCAATATTCTCTACTAGTTCTTACAGGAATGTGTGGTCAATATCAATAGAATAATTCTGAGAATTATGACTTTTCTGTAAAAGTCTTGTAAACATACTGGAAAGGTTCTTTAACAGACTTTTTAAAAATAAAACATATTTATTATCTGGTATACTGTTACCTTTTTAGAGTACTCAGCTATTACTCTAATTAGCAAGCTGATCCAAACATATGACCTCTTACATCTCTGACATCCAAATATAGTAGATTAAGTGCATCTGAAGAATCGATCACATTAAATAACATTCTTATTTAGTTCTTACAACACTATGTGACAGGTATGATGAAGCCAGTTTACAAGATCACTAAGGCATAAGGAGGTTAAGAAATTTGCCCAAAGTCATTTAGCTAATACGTGACCATGATTTGAACTCATTTGTCTGATTCCAGAGCTTGTTCTCTAAACTGCTAGGCAACACCACCTACTAATACAAAATACTTTTCTCCTGAAGTGATCACTGTCAGTTCATGATACTCAAGTACCACCAGAGGCCAGATAACCCTGTGTGAAGTGATTAGGTTATAAGTAATGAGGACTGGAAGTATCAGGATTATAGGAATCAAAAGATCATGTCCTGCAAAAGGGATTTCAAAACATATTTTTAAATGCTCAGCTTTCAAAGCACATTGGCAAGCCAGATTTGGTCCATGAGGTCACCATTTTTTATTTTTTGGTTTATGGAAACATCCCTCTGCATTACTACTTTTGAATAATTTAGAGGCTCTGCTAATTGCCACATACTCAGACACAGTATTTATTTCTTTTCTTAATGGCTAAGGAACCTTGGAGAGTTACATATTTTGAAATTGATTTCACTGAAATAAGAGAATGAAGGGAATAAAAAACGTACTTTTTCTTGTTTAAATCTTTCTTCATGTCATTTATTAAGAATAATGATGGCCGGGCGCGGTGGCTCAAGCCTGTAATCCCAGCACTTTGGGAGGCTGAGACGGGCGGATCACGAGGTCAGGAGATCGAGACCATCCTGGCGAACACGGTGAAACTCCGTCTCTACTAAAAAAATACAAAAATCTAGCCGGGCGAGGTGGCTGGCACCTGTAGTCCCAGCTACTCGGGAGGCTGAGGCAGGAGAATGGCGTAAACCCGGGAGGCGGAGCTTGCAATGAGCTGAGATCTGGCCACCGCACTCCAGCCTGGGCGACAGAGCGAGACTCCGTCTCAAAAAAAAAAAAAAAGAATAATGACATTTCCAATGATGTACATTGCTGCTAATCGGCCATCACATCAAATCTATTATCTCTTCTGTGGCTATCTGAGGCCTGGCCTATTATGTACTCAATAATTTGCAAACTCTAAATATTAGGGTTTTGATTTAGGACATAAAATTCATCATCAGTCTGACATTTATTTCTCATCTCAGAATTGTATCAGTTTGTAAGTTTGGCATGGTGAATATCTCAGTTTATAACTATGTCTTAAGCCTGTGACTTTGTAGTGAATTATAGGAAAAACAAATCTGCATAATATCTTTTAGCCTAGTAAATGTATTTGCTCTCCTCTGTTTAGTTACTTTGCTGAAATATCACTTAGAGACTATGTTGGGAGGCGTTGTTGAAATAGACTTGGTATGTTAAAAGGTTAGCCTATTTTGAACTGATTATAGCAGTTCAAGGAATTTACCTTACTACAAAAGCAAATGATTATGATTGTTTAAATGTAAGATTAGGGAACAAAATCCCTCATGTTAAAGTCCTCTAGAGTTTAGATAAAAATTAAAATCATCCTTTTAAAAGAATTCAGGTACAATAAATAGAATTCAGATCAGCGAATGTTCAAACTTCTAAATCACTAGCAAATTAGGTAATATACAGAGCTGGAGATGTGAATATTATATAATGAGTATAATAAAGGAGTTGAATGTGATGTGCCTCGGGTGCATGTTAGTAGCTAATTCCAATATGAATGCTTTGCAATCATTTGCCAGCAGAGATGCATGTGTTCGGCTAAATGGAAATCTTGGACGTTCTCTCATACACCCCATTATTTGTAATTGAACACCTGATTTCTATCATGCAACAAATTAACATCTGCACTGGATCTGTCTTTTATACATATGGATACACTGATTAGAATTTTGCAGATAGACAGATACTTGAAAACAAAAAGACAACATTGTGAAACACTTCCAGCCATAATTTTTGATTACATATTGAGAATCGTTTAATTATCTTACTCCATGTAATTAGCTCTTCTACTTAGGTCAATTGTTTATTAACATGACATGTTAGCAATTTGTTAATTGGCATAAAATAACATGAGACTTTTCTGGATGTTTCATATGAGAAATACATGTGCTTAAGGAAGCTAAGGGAAACGCAAAAAGGTAAATGCATTCATTAGCCCCATTATAGTATTTTCCAGGGCCACTGCTTGGTGCCACCAAAATGTGTGATTCTACTCTTTGAATTTCTATCCTTCTGTTAAGCAGTGTGAGTTTGTTGATTTGAGTGGTTACCAAAATTTAAGACCATGCGTGTACATTTAAAATAGAAGAGTATTTTCTGAAATTAAAAGAATGACAAAATAAAGAAATGAATATAAAAATGCTAGTTGGTGGCAGGGAGCTAGGTAGAGAGTTATATACATTCAGGTAAGACAATTATTAATTATTAAGAAAGAGATTTAGTCAATATCAAGCCTTTAAGCTCCAAGCTGTTTTTTTGACCCCTGCTTTTTATTATCAATAATTTTTACATATTAATAAAGATACTATTGGTTATATCTAGAAAGAAAAATTGATTTTCTTTCAAAGAACTTCTCTAGCATCTGGAACAAATAGACAACTACCAGTATCCTACATATTAGATATGTAGGAATTTAAGAGCTGAAAGAGATGTGGGGCTAAGTAACTAGAGGGCAAGAGTGATAGGCCTTTCTCAAAATGGGGGTGGAGTGAGAGGAATTTATTTATTAACCCTGTTACTGAATATGTTATGGGCAAAGCACTAGGTTGGGCAATCTGACAAATAAAAAGATAAATTCGCATAACCCTATCCCAGTGAAAATTGTTTAGTGTTCCTTTTTTGTAAGTAATGTTTTTATCCACTTGGGGGCACTATGATCAAATTTAAAAAGCAAACAAGAAAAATGTTATTTTGATTTTTTCCATTAAAATTGTTTGTTGTACTCTTGGGAAATATAACTGTATACTTTTAGATAAAATACTTTTTAAATATACAGAGATGGTTAGCTTTTATTCATTTTTGTTTAAGTTTCAGAATAGGTACAGATTAAAACAGCAGTTCTCAAAAGTGTGGACACTGGATACCAGGCCAGCAGCGTCAGCGTCACCTAAAAACTTGAACATGCAAATTCTCAGGCCTGATCTGTTAATCTGGAACTCTGGGAGGTTGTGGGGTTAGGGGAGAGTGGGGGAGGGGGTGGCAGTCTGTATATTCACAAGCTCTCCGTGTAAGATTTTGTTGCTTATTAACATTTGAATTAGAATATGTACAGTTGGAAATACTTTTTTTATTTCCGAATCTTTAAAAATTGAGTTAGCAATTAGCTTATCAATATGTTTGGAATATTGTGGAGAATGTGTTTCTTAGGAAAGTTACCTACATTAGCAATAGATAAATGAGTCTGAAGACTTAAGGTAATTTTTTTGCCCATGATTGTGCAACTGTGTCCATATGAGTCAGAGTATCAGAGTAGTTAGTTGAACGGTCATTTTTATCTCCTCCTCAAAAAGGAACAATTTGAGATAAATCATTTGTTGTATTATGTAGAAAAATCAGCCAATCGATAGAATTTCCCAAATCTAACTTTTTGCAATGATGTCAGGGGCATAGCCTAGATGTCAAATACTAACAGTATTTTTTGTTTGTTTTTTTTTGAGACGGAGTCTTGCTTAGTCACCCAGGCTGGAGTGCAATGGTGCAATCTCGGCTCACTGCAACCTCTGCCTCCCAGACTCAGGCGATTCTCCTGCCTCAGCCTCCCAAGCAGCTGGGATTACAGGCACCCGCTACCACGCCCAGCTAATTTTTGTATTTTTAGTAGAGATGGGGGTTCACTATGTTGGCCAGGCTGGTCTTGAACTCCTGACCTTGTGATTCACCCACCTCAGCCTCCCAAAGTGCTGAGACTACAGGCATGAGCCACTGCGCCCAGCCTGCTAACAGTATTTTTAAAAATATCTCTGTAGTATCGTTATGCTTATTACAAGGGATAATACATATATTGGGTCATTTGATCCTCTGGACAATTCTTTGAAGCAATTAGGAAACCAATCATTACCTCCATTTACAATTAGAAAAAACTGACTGAGACTCAACTGAGGCCAGTTTTAGAATTATTATCTGTAAGTATAATATTAGTATAGGAACTCTACTCATTCTCTTTTTAAGAAGTAGGTAATTAAGAGTTAGTGGGAACAACTAAAAGAGAATACTGCTGCCCTTAAGAGAAGAACTTCAAACTTCTGGTTTTAGGAAGGAGAATCTTGCAGGTGTAGATGACTAGACTGTGAGGCTGGAACTTGAATTCTGAGGGTTCCCCTCCTCGGGGGATTCTCACATCCTTTCCATAATACTATGCTGGACCTCAGAAATATCCTAACTTCACCTCTTCTTTCTCTTCCATTGTGGACACTCTTTCCTTTGATGCTCTGTGCAGTTTAAGCAGTGTAGAGCTTCTGAAAGTCTTTATGCTAAGGGACAACAAATGAGAAAGTAATCACAAAGAATATAAGAAACTACCAGTACAGCTTGTTGTCACTGATGGATTCTGAGCTGTTTCTCTACTGCAATGTGACACTGCATGCCCTCTCAAGATTTGCTGACTTCAAATTGCACCTCAGTGAGGGTTTCCTACTACTTAACTCTTAGTTGTTGGTGGTTTTTTCTCAATGAAGATTCCTATCTTACACCCACCAGGGATGACATTCTATACATGTGAACACTTTCCCATTCACAATCAATCCAGCATCTGGCACAGGAGGTCCCTCTCCCCAGAATGCGAGGAATGGTCTTGATCTTGTTCTGAGATCAAGACCATCTCCTCCGTATAAAAGAGGTAAAAATATTACTTGAAGACAATTTTATGTATATAGTAGCTGGAGGCCATTGCTTCAAAATTAAATAGAATGCTGAAATGAATCTTGTAGCAAAGTCGGAAAGTATAAATATTTAATGAATAATGTGTGTTAATAGTTATGTGTAGTTTTTAGCACAGTCTTCGTAGTATTAAAAGTATCAGAAGTTGGTTATAACTAACTGTTGTCTGTAGCGATAATTGAACCTACCTTCTAAGATTGTTGTATTAACTGAGGTATGTAAAACATAAAGCACAATACTTGGAATATAGAAAATTTGTATTTTAAAAGGTAAGTTGTCATAAGGAAAATGATGGTGATAAAATGCAGTGGGGATAGTTATTTTAACAACATGAGTAGAGTATACTATGGCATAGAATATTTTATAATGTAACATAGTCTCATTTTACTCACTTTTTAAAATTTGTTTTTACTTTCAGATAGAGTAAAGCTTAATTTTCTTGAATGCTAATGAAAAAGAAAAGCTAACTTAAGCCTAACTGGAAACCTTTTCTTATTTCAAAACTTATTGTTGAAAACTGTATTGAAATTTGTTAAAATTTTGTGCTTTTTAGAGTTCACAAATTATTTTTTTATATTAATAAGGATCATTTACTCACCTGTTTTCATCTGTCTGAAAGTCTCTCTTGTAGGAACTCCCATGGTAATTTATCTTTACATTTTATAACATCTTCTACATTATTTTTGTATTAAGTATGAGGATATCTTCTGTTCTAAACTGCCCAAAGTAAATATTGAGTCAGTTATCACTGAATAGCACTAATTCCAAAATATGTCTTATAGTGTCTAAAGTAAGTTTTTCTTGCCAATTTTCTAATTGTAGATCAAAGGAAGAAAATAAAAAAGAAAAACCTCTGAAGAGTTAAAGATTATTTGGATTCTAGTCTATTAACATTATAGTGCAATTCTTGTTAACTTTCGAATTATTTATGTATCTCCCTGAAAATCGGATATAAATGTGCCAGCAATTGAATCAATCCTCATACCCAGGAATTTAATTTTGGCACAGATCTTCAAGCAGGATCCACATTTTATTTTCCTGTGGAAAAATAACATACCTTCTTAACTGAAACAGAATAGATCTTATGTTTCTTTTCAATTACGCTGTTTAGATGGTGCCATCCAAAAGAGAGGGAGGAAAAATATATTTAAAAGTCATTTCCTTCCAAGGGCTGATTTTCCCCCTATTCCATTTAATGGTTATTACTTATTTAAAAAAAAAATCCAGAGACACCACCAGACTGGCTTTAACTCTTTTATTCTTTTCTGTTAAGTAGTAGTGTTCCTCTACAAGTTCATGTAACAGATTTCTAGTCTTTATCCCTAGTTTTATATCAAATGGGAGAAGGATTTCTGCTTATAATAGTTTTAAAATTAGGGATGGGTATACTTTTTTCAGTGAAATACATGCCTTACTTATTTCTTTTACTCCAAATGTGTTTTTCTGCCTCTTTCATTTGTATTCCTGTGAATGTATGACTCTGTGAAATGATTCCATTAAATGATTCCATTAAAATGCAATATTTACTTATTTGAACTAATATATCTTAGTGTTGCTTTTTTGGGGTGGGAAGGTACTGATTTCCTGTGCTGAAACATGCCTTAAGAAAAAAGAAAGAAAAGGAGCAGATTTTGTTCTGGAGTTCTTTATAAGAAACAACTTCACAAGTACCATCGGACATGGCATTGTAATTCTTGTTAGGCAAAAGTAATAATCTGTATACGTCCAGTAGATGGCGCAAACATTCCCCCAAATAGAAAATAATTGTCGTAAAATAGAAAATTTTGGTATTAATAATAAAAGTGGCCCTTATTTAAGTAGAATTAAGTAATCTTCTACACATTTTCTTTTTCAAAAATGTAAAAAGAGAAGGTTGAAAGGAGGTGAAATGGTAGTTCATTTTGGACATATCAAACTTGTCAAGAAACTTTATCAAATTAATACAGAAAAACTTTAATGTTTAGTAGTTTATGAATAATCAAAGCTATCACAAGGTCAGTTTTAACAAAAAATATCTGAAACTTGAAATTTGGAATATGTTGTGTAAATGTCAAAAGCTATTTTTCCTACTATCTTGGTTTCATTTTTATGTGTCCTACATTCGTAAGCAAAAGCACTGTGAATATAGTTTTGTCAGCAAATAAATAAATGGAATTATTAAGCTTTAAGTTAAAAAGGGAAAGAAACATTATACAAATCTAGCCCTATATAGTCCATCCTTATTGCACGTGGATTCTTCATTACTACTGGCTTTACTTTTTCATTTTCCTCTAAATAAATAAAGATATATGAGAGAGAAGCTGAATGTTATAGTTTTTGTAGTAGTCTAGAATTTGATAGTTGGTCAATAAGTAGCAATTTCTTAAGAATTTAAGAAATTCAGTAGCTTGGAACATAATACAGGTACTCTGTAGAAACATTGCTTTTATCTAATGAATATGAAGAGCTAGTTTTTGTTGTTGTAATGTGTGACATTGTAAGTATTCTTCATTTTGGAAAAAGATATACTTACATTTTTGCCCCATTCCTGGAAAGCTTTTCTCCTTAAATGGGACGAAGCTGAAAAGTTTATTACCATCCCCACACCCCAAAGAGACTTTCAAACAAGTTAAGTTGAAATATTTTCTGTTCTACTTACTACTACCACCACCACCACCACCACTACTACTAATGCCTTCATTTACATTGTGCTTTATAGTTTAAAAGGCCCCTTTATATACATCATTCCAGCAGATTTTTGTAATGACCCATCTATTATAGTCAGGGGGCTAATATTGCTATTCTTGTTTTACAAATGAGAAAAGTGAATCTTATACCTGGCACTTAGCCATTTAGGGAATCATTCATGTTCTCTCTCTTTCTCTGTTTGTCTGTCTCTCTCATTATTTTCACCCTTCTCTCTCTGTTTTGGGGGAAACGTTTATTCTGTATTCCCAATACTTGCTTCCATGTGAGGGATATTCATTACCGTAATGAACGATCTCTGTTCATTCTGCACAAGCCTGTCGAGGGCAGGATCTTCTCATGGAACGGCCTGTCCTCTTAGCACTGTCTGTGACTGGGCTGGGGAAAATACGTGTCATAATAATACTGAACCACATAAGGAAGCCCACCACTTGCAGGAAAAACACACACACACACTATTCAATATTATCTTTACCGGTATTCAAGGTGATGTTTTGTACTCTGTCTACTCTTTTAAGTCAATTTGTTCAGAACTCGGGCAAAGAAAAGAGGTACTGAATTACTTGGCCTCCTCAGAGATTCCAATAGTGTCAATATCAGACTTTATTTTTTTTAGCATATTAGTGAGAGTTAGAAATCTGGTAGCATTTTTAGATCTTTAGACATATAATATATATTCTGTTCCATTTTGACTGAAAGATCCTTGTGATGCTGTGAGATTGAAGCCATTTTCAGCAGTGGTTGAAGAGCCCTGGGAGTCCCTTTTCAGCATAAAGGGGCTTAAGGTGCACTGGAGTCCTGAACCTCCAAGCCTGTTTTCACAGCAGCTGCTCCATGCTTCCTTAACGTTTTCATCATTCACATTAAGTTAAAATTCAGGGTCATATTCTGCTGCTAAAATTATTTGAATACTCTTGATCCAAATAAATATAAAAATATCAAATTTATCGAAAATCCAAAGGCTATCCAAGACTTTTTAAAATTGTTGATATATGTTGTATAATTTTTGCAAAATATCTACTTCCTTTATTATAGTTTTATTACAATTGCTGCTAATGACAAACTAGAAAAAATCATTTAGTCATTCCAAAAATGTTTATGGAGTGTCTGCCATATGAAGGAACAGTGCTAGGCAATGAGAATAGAGTGGTGAGTCACAGACTATATGGCCCTTGCCCTCATGGAGTTTGCAGTCTTGTGTGGGGAGTAAACATTAGTCAAACAATCTGCTGGCATAATTTTGTAGAAGAAATGTGTACATGCCACCTAGTTGGTATAATAAGGGAATATGACCTAATTAGCAATGCAGAAAGTTCTTCTCTGAGAAAATGATAGTTGAGCTAAGAGGACGGTAATAAATGGGAAGTGTGAGACTCAAGAACTAAATGAATTTAAAAATAAGTGTTGGAAATGTATAAAATTGTACAATGTTTGGGACAAATGGGGTGAAACAGACTACATGTGAACAGTTGGAAGAGCAGTGAGAACCCAGACAGTATTTGTACAAAGGAGTTCTTGGTGTCAAAGTAAGATAATACAGTATCAAAGGAGACCAGGCGGGATGGCCCATGCCTGTAATCCCAGCACTTTAGGAGACCGATGTGTGCAGATCACCTGAGGCCAGGAGTTGGAGACCAGCCTGGCCAATATGGCGAAACCCCATCTCTACTAAAAATATAAAAAAATAGCTGGGCATGGTGGTGCATGGCTGTAATCCCAGCTACTCGGGAGGCTGAGACATGAAAATCACTTGAACCCAGGAGGTGGAGGTTGCAGTGAGCCGAGATCATGCCATAGCACTACAGCCTGGGCAATAGAGTGAGACGCTGCCTCAGAAATAAACAAACAAACAAATAAATAAATGTATCGAAGGATATCAACACAGTGTTTATAGATGTGAGCAACTGCAGAAATGTCTATGACCCACTAATATGTCAAGAATTCAAGCACAGAGTATCAGAGAAAGTTTAGCAAGAACAAGAGCAAAGCTGTGTCCTCAGCCTGGGATATTGGGCAGCTTATCAAAACAACTACTGGCACACAGTTCATGATGATATTTTGTCAATGACTGATGGCATATATGACAGTGATCCCATAAGATTGTAACTTTTTTTTTTACTGTAGCCTCTCTATGTTTAGATACGCTTAGAAACACAAATGCTTACCTTTACAGTTCCTACAGTCACAAGCTGTACAGGTTTGTAGCCTAGGAGTAATGGGCTGTATATATCGCCTAGGTATGTAGTAGGCTATACCATCTGGGTTTGTGTAAGTCTACTCTATTATCTTCTCACAAAGACAGAATTGCCTCATGACGCATTTTTCAGAAGGCCCCCATCATTCAGCGATGTATGACTATATTTAAACACAAGGGAGCAGGTCAGGGACTGAGACACTGAAGCCAAGGAGTGATATCAGAGCTGGATTAACAGCAAGTGTATCTTACTTCTCAGTTCTTCCAGCCTTGAATCAGAACTCCACAAGCCTCCTTGACTATAGACAAGATTGGTCACAAAGTATAAAGTTGAAGTTCAAGTGACATAGTGTCCATAGAAGAGGCTATTGGGAAGGGAAATCTGTGAAACATGCTGAGGGTTAGGAGGAATTTAGGTACCTTTGTAAATAAGTTACATGAAGATGTTACTGTAAAGATGGACATAGTTTGTTTACTAAATTTCAGAGCTCTCTCAGAATATCCTCATTAGCCAAGACCAGAGAGCAACATACTAGAAGAAGAGGCCTTTCAGGAACCAAACATAGTCCATGGAGATTATGATCAAAATTTTAAAGAAAACTTTTCAAAGATTTTTTTTTTTCAGAGAGGGTCTCACTGTGTTGCCCATGCTGGAGTCCAGTGGCACTATCCTGGCTCACCACAGCCTGTACCCCCTAGGCTCAGATGATCCCTCCACCTCACCTCAGCCTCCTGAGCAGCTGGGACCACAGACACATGGCTAATTTTTTACATTTTTTTGTAGAGATGAGGTTTTCGCTATGTTGCCCAGGCTGGTCTCAAGCCCCCTGGCTCAATAGTCCACCTACCTTAGCCTTCCTAAGTGCTGGGATTGTAGGCGTGAACCACCACACCTAGCCCCAAACATACATTTTTATAGATTCGTAGTAAAACTATGTTGGAAGTGAAGATGGTATTTTAATTATGACTAGGATATTAGTTAATTCCAAACAGAACGTAAAAACCCAGTTATATAATTTTATTGCTTAAAGACTCAGTAATCTAGTCCAGTTAATTTCTCAAAGTATGTGCTAGAGAACATGACTGTTACAGATATTCTATGGAAAACATTCTGTACTTTTGGAGATACCACATACACTACTCTCCCCTACCTTTGCACATGTCGGCTGCAGACTCTTAGAAGTTCTTAATAAATACAGAGCTTGCTTAGTTTTGTTTAACTGAGTATTCCTCACATTTATTTGGCATTATTTTTCTTCAGAGTACCTCCTTGTATCCAGATGTTCCAAGACACACACTGTGGAAAACACTGTATCTCAAACTGTCATCTTAATTATTTTGTTAGAGTGTGTGTAGTTTATAGAATGGACATTTTATGTACATATTTCACTTGAAATTCTGAATATGAAAAAGGGAGACTGATACCTACATTTCCAAAAGAAGGAAACGAAGGCCTAACATATTTGTGTTAATTCAGGATTACCTGTATTACATGTAATGTTAAATAACATTTGATCATTTTGTTATACCTTAGGAGTAGTGCGCCCTAAAAGAGAATGTATTTTTATTAGTCAACATGATATTGTTTGACACATGAAAGCCTTTGCTAAACCTTTTGTTTCTTGCTAAACTACTTACTTTCTCAGGGAAAGGAAAGCTTAATGGAGTATCTCACAAAAATATCTAGGATTACGTAAGTAAATAATTTCTTTTTAATTGCTGGATGCCTCAGAGCCTTTTTGCCAAGAGATGCAAAATGTCATTTTCTTTGGAATGTGACATAGCCTTACTCTCAGAGACATTCAGATTTTTCACAGTCCCAGTCTTCTTCCTAGAGGATGGAGGAATGGACCTCCCTGCGAGTTTGCCTGGTTGGGGTAGAGGGGGCTACTCAGTAAATTATTTGGATATTTTTCCCATTTATTTACTTCTGAGACATTTTATAATCAGCTTGGAAAGCCTACTAATTTCTTTAACTTTTAGCAAACAGTGAAGCATGTATAGACAAAAATTTTGAAGGGTATTTAAATTGAGGAAAAACATGAAACCATGCTTTATGAAATATGCCTTCTGTGTTAGAATATATTGAGGTGATGCATATATTAATTAACTTCATTTAGCCGTTTCACAATGTACACATATTTCAAAACATGTTGCACACCATAAATATATACAATTTGTTGGTCAATTTTTAAAAATAAAAAGGAATAAAGACCTAACATATTTATACAATCGTATAAATATCAGCACTGATCATGAACCACTTAAAAATATTTATCAAGGTACTTTTTTTCTGCTAATTGAGATGTAAAAGAATGCCAGTGACCAGTTAACAAAGAAAAATATCAGGAAACCTGTCTTTGAATAAAATATTTATCTGCACAGTTTGATTTAGTTGGGTTGTTTGGCTTATATTTATTGAAAACTACATTGTGTAGAACTACTTAATTATTTTCTAGTTGTTTTGTTTCTAGGTGACAGTACACTGACGTCTATATTAGAATATACCCTTTAATAATGATCAATTGTAAAATGCTGGAGAGGATACGGAGAGTGGGAACTCTTATACACTGTATATAAGAATGTAAACTAGTACAGCCATTATGGAAAACAGCTTGGAAGTTTCTCAGAAAACTAAACATAGAACTATCATGTGATCCAACAATCCCACTAATGTCTGTTTATTTTAAAAAAAACAAAAAACAAAAACAGAAATCAGTGAATCAAAGGGATACCTACCCCTCCATGTTTATCGTAGCATTGTCCTCAGTAGCCAACATATGAAATCCATCAACAAATGAATGGATCAAGAAAATGTAGAACATGTACACAATGGAATACTATGTAGCCATAAAAAAGAATGAAATCTTGTCATTTGCAGCCACATGGGAGGAACTGGGGTTCATTATATAAAGTGAAACAAGCCAGGCATAGAAAGACAGATGACACATGTTCTCACATGTGGAAGCTAAAAAAGTTGATCCGTGGAGATAGAAGTTAGAATGATAATTACCAGAGGCTGGGAAGGGTGTTGGGGGTGGGGGACGGGGAGGATGGGGCTGAAGAGAGAGGTTGGTTAATGTGTTCAAACATATAGTCACATAGAAGGCATAAGTTCTAGTGTTTAATAGCACAATAGGGTGACTATAGTTAATAATAATTTATTGCATGTTTTTAAATAGCTAGAAGAGAAGATTTGAAATGTTCCCACTACAAAGAAATAAATGTTTGAGGTAATGGAGATCCTAAATATCCTGATTTTACCATTACACATTTTATGCATGTATCAAAATATCACATGTATCCCATAAACATGTACAAATATATGTCAGTAAAATATTTTTTAAATAAACGGGCCAGATGCGGTGGCTCACACCTGTAATCCTAGTACTTTGGGAGGCTGAGGCAGGCAGATCACTTGAGCTCAGGAGTTCTAGACCAGCCAGAGCAACATGGTGAAACCCCGTCTCTACCAAAAATACGAAAATTAGCTGGGCATGGTGACATACGTCTGTCATCCCAGCTACTCAAGAGGCTGAAGCATGAGAATCTCTTGAATCTGGGAAGTGGAAGTTGCAGTGAGCCAAGATCACACCACTGTACTATACAGCCTGGGCAACAGAGTGAGACTCTGTCTCAAAAAATAAATAAAATAAAATGAATTATTTTGCAAAAAGAGAGAGAGAAAAAAAAAGAATGATCAGCTAGAACTACATCAGCAATTCTTGATGTCTTATCCGAGGATGGAATGGGGTTTTATGGTCTTCTTATCTGGGCAGTTTGCCTTTATTCATTTTCTAGATTTTGCTATAGCAAGCATATTTTTAGTATAGTTTTATACTGTCTTAAACTGTTTGTAACTGTTTTAAACAGTTATTGTACTGATAAGAACTGAGGCTTAACTTGGATATAACTGAGATGAAATTAACAGAAGGTAGAACTCAGGGAAAGGAAGAGGGACAATTCTAAAACATGTGATACCTAATATAAGTGAAGAACTCTATGTTTTATGCATTTGCTTTCAGGAATCTCCTGTTTATATAGCACATACATTTTAAGTTCTTGCTCGACAATAGGAGTTATTGGTTTTTCTTTAGTCATAATTTCTCCCCAAATGTTATGTAATTTTGTTTGATGAGGATCCTTTCCGTGCATCCCCACCTCTCTTTTACTCTTTCCCATAATAATTCAAGTCCTATAATAACCAACCAGAAAGTATTTACTTCTAAGTTTCTTAATGCCCGGGTTCCAATGTTGTCTCAAATCAGTTTCTTTTTTCATCCTTAGTTGAAACAACCACCGCCTCCCCGCCCCGCCCAAAAAAGTCTTAATCTTGTGGGGTTAAATAAAAGAAAGAATGTAGTGAAAGGAAGATTCCTTTTATGCAAGCAGCAGAGAACTTGTAGGGATGACTGAAAGTGCCTGAGGGCATTTGGTCCCTATTGGTTTTCACTTCAAATGCAATGGTGCCCACAGATAGCCTGTATTGTTGTCAGTTAAATGGGATCATGAGTGTCTGAAAGGTGTTTGAGAATGAACCGAAAATCATTTTCACAAGTGGATGATTACTTCTGCCACATGTTAACCGAACTCTATCCGAATGGCCCAGATTTTTGAGCCTGCATTAATTGCTCTTTCAACCTTGACTGAGGCTTCTCTTATGAAAGCCCTTTCCAGGACTAAACCACTCTATATATTGATTTTTTTTTCTTTCTGTATTTTTCCTTGAAAAATGAAGGCTTGTAGAAAAAAGGCTTTATCATTCAAAATGAAAATTGATTGTTACATTTCTTTGAATAAAGCGCTAGACTCATAAGTGATCCACCAAAATTACTAGTTCTTTTTTTCAGGCTCCAAATAATTACCATCTTCTGTATACAATTATGTTTTTCAAATATTCATTAGTGATGATTTTTCATCATAAAGTAAAACCATGAACTCTCACAGCATGGACTCAGTGCAAATAAATTGTCATATTCTCATTTCTATTAGAATTGTGTGCCACCACTCTAATTGAAACTAAACTACAATATTTAGTAATGTGTGGAGAATTTTTGTGTGTTGAAGTATTCCTTGAACAATCTTCAAGTTAGAAAGGTTTTGTAAAGTGCTTTTAAAGTGTTTGAGTAAGCAAGTTCTTTATTTCATTTTACTATTTTCTATTTAAAATCTGGCCTAGAGAATATTAGCTATGTCTTTACTATTACTAGAATAATATGGGATCTAGTTCAAACATATTGTGATATGAAGATGGGTTAAATCTCAATGTTTTAATCAGAAAATGAGTTCTTAAAATGTCATTGACTTTTGTGATTATAAATGTTAGCCAAGAATATATAGTATTTAAAGGAAAATGGCTAAACAGTTAAACTTACTTCTGAGGTTTTTGGCTCAAAAGAAAACAAATCAGAATATTACATATGAATGTATTTAAAAAAAAACACACACACATTCAACTGGGTACTATGTAAAGACAAGCATTTAAAATAGCTTTGTCGTATAAACATTGCAGCATTAATGCTTGAAATTTATTTTTACTAAACTTCGTTTTACTTAATAAATCTATTGCCAAGAACAATTTTATTGGTACTAAAATACATATGTTAATGATCAGGAAGTCTTTCTAAAGAAAAGTTTTTGTTCCTACTGTCACAGAACATTCTGATGGATTTCATAAAGACTATTTTTGTTCACAAATGAAAGCTTTTAGAAGTAATTGTGGTGTTGTCTTCCAGCTACCTTATTAATAGTTGACTCTTTTAAGAATCATGTAGATGCCAAAAAGGTTGTATAATTTTTAATGTAGGTACTGAGATACTCTACTGACTATATGTAACTATAGATATAGAAGATTTTTAAAATATACTATTTGCCTTGTTGGTAGTAGCTATTTTGGCTTAAGGCCTGGCCATTTCCTTTAAAAAAAGAATCAATTAGGCAAATACCATTTAAAAAACTGTTTTCTCTTGACTTTTTTTCCAAACAGCATAAAATATATTCTACACTTCTAAATCATATATTAAATATATAATCAAAAATTTGAAAGTTTAGTTTCTTCATATCTCTGATATTTCATGATACAATGTGACCTAAGAATAGCTGGATTTTTTTTTTTTTAAGTCATAGGTGAAAGAAATTGGTATATATTTAGTTGTCTTTGTGCTTTATTTCCTAGCAATCAGATGTGTGTTTCTTTGGAGCAAATAGTGCTCTGCATTTGGAATAACGCAGAAGAGGCATTAATACTTTCTGATTATTGCTATGTTTATACTGACTGATAGAACCAAATGCTTCCAGGCTTTACTCTTGTCTGTTAAATCCGAGCTTTGTGTCAGTGCTTGCTAATTTCTTTGTTACCTAATCCCATGCAAGAAGAAAAGATTTTAAAGTTAAGCAGACAATTTTTTGTTGTTGTTGTTCAAAGGGAACAACTTCTTAATACCTTGCTTAAGTTGGATGTGTTCATGAAAACAAATACTTTAAATAGTATCTGAGCGGTTATTTTAAAATAATCCAAAACACTCTAGTTACATGAGTATTGTGATGCATTGGAAATAGCTCAATAGAAAAAGTGTTATAGTTAAATTAGTTTTGGAAATATGTGCTTCTAAAAATGTCATGTACAATGGAATACCTCTTTTAACCCCATTCAAATAATTATTGGATCAAATTTAACTTTGATTAGGGATTCCCTCCACCTCCCCCCTTCCCCCCACCGCCACCGCCAACCCAGGGCCATAATAGAGTACTGGAGAATGTAGCATGGCCATGAAAACTGATGATATTTGTGTTCTTTTGTTTTTCCATTCATTTCTGATTTAACTAAAAGAATTTGACAAAGATGACAACAAAATATTTAAAACCAAATTCTGTAGGTTGGTGGAAATGAATGTTAAAAAGCCCTCAGACACACACACACACACACATACACACACAAAATCTGCTTTCCTCTTCAAGATCAGGTGAAAAAAATTCACAGTACTCGTTAGAAAATGCTTCTCTCATGCTGTGTGATAGATACTTATTTTATTGGATAACATTGTAAATTGTCACATAAAACCAAGTTAAATGTGTGTTCTTGGTTTGACTGGTATTTGACAGGTCTCATTTACATACCCTTAAAAAAAAAACTTCTTTGAGTTAATCATACAATCATGAGGAAGCTAGTAATGACTCAGCAGGTTACAAAATATTGAGGGAGAATACAGCTGCAGCATAGACCCGCTAGCAAATCTCTAGTACACCTAGCCGAGGTACTCTCTGTTCAGCCTGACACATACATTTCTTAGATAATATTTTTCTATATGTTTATTTGGTAGACTCATACTTTATAAAGCAATAAAATGCCAATTGTCCAGAATGCAAATGATAATAACATTAAAAATGGATTTTTTAAGACAAGTTAGTAGTGATCAAAGATCTGTTAAATTAATGCCATTTCCATTGTATATCAAATAAATGGTTATATTTAATTTTATCAGCTGTTCATTTTCCTTTTACAGCATTATGCAGTTATAATTTATTTTTATAACAGTGACTCTCAGATGCTATGGGATTCTTCCTAATCATTAAAGATCAAGTTATATTTTCTAACTGTTTGAAGTCAACTTGATTTTTATATGCAGATTCTTTAAAAATTGGCTATAGATATATATACAGTCTTTCTATATAGAGTAACTCATTTTTCTGTAATTAAGGATACTGGAGCCTGTAAATATAATGAACAAAATCTATTGCCTAAGTAGAGCATAGTATCAGGTTAAATGTAACTTTCATGTATTTTTCTGAAATAGAACTCTTTTTGGCCTTAGATACCATAAAAAAATTATAACCTAACACTGAACATTAAGAAACAACAAAGAATAGTAATTCAACAGCAATGCCGTCATAAGATGGGTTAGGAGAAAATGCTTTTTTAGTTTTGTAGATGTCTTCTAATAAATGGATTATCTGATAGTTACCAAATAGTAAAAAGATTTTTGCTCCATTTTCCTCATTCCCTCCACATTCCAGGCCTTCTGAGGTAAAAGGATTACCCATCTACAAGGAATTTAGACTACTCTAAATTCCAAAACTTGAGAATGACCTTGGAAACTAGAAAACCCATTTAAGCATGAAAGCTTATAGGATGTCTCCACTGTACTCAAGATAATGAGATAAAGGACTTTATCTTTGGTCTCTAAGTACTCAACTTGGTCATACCAGAAATACATATTTATAGTAATAATGACCACAATCCCCCAAATATTTAATAATGGTAACTTTTTCTGATTACAAAAGTAAGATGTACCTTTATACATTTGCTGATGGTAACTCAAAATGGTATAGCTAGTTTGGAAAACAATTTGGCAGTTTCTTGTAAAGTTAAACATGTACTTTCAATATGACCCCACAATCCCACTCCTAGATATTTACTCAGGAGAAATGAAGACATGCTTACACAAAAAGACTTGTACACAAGTGTTTCTAATAGCTTTATTTATGATATCCAAAGAAGTGAAAACAAATGTCCACCAACTAGTGAATAAACGCATTCTTGCGAATCCCTGCAATGGAATATATTGCTTAGCAATGAAAGGAGTGGGCTTCTGATATTAACTACATACAACAACATGGATGAATCACCAAAGCATTCTACTCAATGAAAGAAGTCAGACAGAAAGGCTACATATTGAATAATTCCAATTATATGTTGTTCTGGAAAAAGAAAAATTATAAGATCAGAAATCAAATGAGGGGTTGCCAGAGCTAGGGATGTAAGGAAGTGATAGATCACAAAGGGCATAAGGAGATTTTTGGGGAGGTGGAAATGTTCTATAAGTTGATTGTGGTGGTGGTTACATGACTGTGTCAACACTTACCAAATTAGATTCCTGAAACAGGTAAATTTTACTTTGTGTAAACTATACCAATAAACTTTACTCAAACAGTGAAAGGAAGACATGGCCAATGTAGACATAGTGGAAATATAGAAAGGCATAAAGAATAATATGAAATTCATCTTAAATTTCACTCACGAGATATTAACTATAAGATTAACATTTTGTTGCATTTTTCTACATATTTCTCTATGCATATAACATGAACTCGTGTGACTGCCTTTTTAAAACATAACATTATAAGAGTTTTCCCATATCGTTAGTCCCTCTGTCCCCCTGCTTTCTGTCTTCAAAGTAACCCAACATTTTAAGCAAATTTGTTAATCCATCATTTTGATGATGTTGCAGCTGATTATTATTCTTTATGCAGGACCTTCACTGTCAGCAAGACTGACACTGAGTCAGTTAGCTTGTGGTGTTGATGGTTTGTGTATCACTATTTACTTTCACTTCTATATGACCCAGTTGCCCAGCAGTCTACAAAGTGAGACACTTTTAAAGAGCTGAGAAGCAGGCTGTGGTTCCAGGCAAAGGTCATTCCAGATGCTCTCTGTGGCTCCGAGCCAGCTATTTGGTGCATATCTTGCTAGTTCACTTTCATGGAGGGCACCTGTCATGTCCACAGTATCTAGCTCCAGAGGTCATTGCTGTTAACCCTGAAATAAGAGCTTGGGTATGTGCATTTCAAAACAGGAAACTGCAGAGGAAAGACAGAAAGAGAGCAACTAAATACCTGTCACTAGAACCACAGAGAAGAAATTAGAAGCTAGAGCAAAGGTGGAGCAAAGGGTTTTAAGGGGTCCTTGAGAAGAAACAATGAACAGGTAAGAATAAGAGCAGTAATGTCTCAGCCAGTCATGAAATGAATTCACATTCCATCCACAAGCACAGATGATGGAATGAATTAAGGGCATATCATAAATGCTGAATAGAAGTTCACCAAACACTTCAGTTAGCTGATGTGCTGAAAGAAAATATATAATTGGTTTGGACCATTTGGGTGATGTTTTACAGTGCAAGAACTTTGTTTTTATTTTGACTTTTAGTAACTCCATGTTTTTTTTCCCCCTGGATTCTGAAAATTTCTGGGAATTTTCAGGGAATTAAGAAGAATACTTAAATCTGCCATAACTCTACCACTCAGAGATACTATTAGTAATATTTTTGAATTATTTTTACATATTCTTTGACAAGTTCCAAATCATTAACTATGTGTGTAGTTTTGAATCCTACTCTTTTCATATAATATTACACAATGTGATACTTTCTATGTTATTAATTTTATCAAAAACATAATTTCATTGGCAACATGGTATTTCTCTGTGGATATGCCAGCATGCATTGAATAATTTTACTGCTGCTGGACATTTGTTATCAGTTTCCAATAATATAAACAACACTGTTCTATGTATCCCTACAGCATACACCTTTATATGCACCTCTTTATTACCTTAATACATTCGGGAATGAAAGAGTATGATTGTTTCTATGTATTGACATGTTATCCTATAGAAAGATCATCTCCCAAGATGTTACACTCCCACTAGTAGTGAATGAGTGTGCATTCATTCCCCACACCTTAGCCAACTTCCTTTGTCACTGTTTCTAAAGAGGGGAGAGGGGAAAACAGTATGTTTGTTGTGTTTTGCAAAATAGGATTATTTTAATAAGACAGAAACTAAAGATTCAGCCTAATATTTTAGCTTTAAAAGTTGTGGAAGTCTAAAAATCTTAAGCCCCTCAATAAATAGTTAATCATAATACTTTTTAAAAAATCACTCAGAATTATATATAAATTTATTTGAACAGCCTCTGCACTGTGAATCCTTCATTTCAGAATAAAGAATTATGATAAAATATTGAAAAATCTTTCTTTAATTTTAAAATTAGGCCTCTACCTGTCATATTTTAAACTAGCAATATTTTCCACTTTTGTAGGGAATGTGTTTATAATTTTGTGGCATAATTTTGGAATAGCTCTCCACAACAGGGTCACACTAATTTTTAATTTATTCTTTTTCCTCCCTGATATTTCAGTATATCACCTGTATATTCAGTAAGAATAATATTCTCAAATGATTGGCTAATCATTTCAATCCAGCTTACAAGGTCAATGCAAAGTTAAAGAAAAGCCGTGGTTGAAACTATGTAAAACTACACAATGGCTATTCATTACTATCTGAATTTTGTAATTAAAAATTTTGCAGTGAGATGCTTTCATAAGTCAGGTAAATCCCATAAGGATGGAGCTAGCAGAGACCTTAGAAATCAGCAAATCCATCCTTTCATTGGATAGGTGAGGACATGGAGACTGAGATTGGTGCAGGCACATTTTGGGGTCACCCAGCTGGACAGTGACCCTTCACCCTGGATTCTTGGCTCTGCAGCTGGCTGCTCCTCAGGCCGCACTACTCAGCTCCAGTCACCTGAGAACTGAAGCATTGATAACTTTGTCCTCAATTAATAGCCTTTGTCTCTCCTAAGAATTGCATGTAAGAATAAAATTACTACTGGTTCTTTGATTATCCTTTCTAACTCCTACTTTGCTCAATTTGTGGTAAGGACTGACAAATTGATAAGTCACATAAATCAATTCCCTTTCGAGAACCGAGAATAAGCTAACTCATTTTGTAACACAGAAGCTGCATGTTGTCTCACTTTCCTAATGAGCTAAACTTTGCCTTTAGCAGGCTGGTCTCAAAAATAAATACCTATGGAAGAAATATGATTACATGGAAGCGCAACATTATTCATCTTAAGTATTCTTTGGCTTTTGTTTTTCTTTCCAGATATCTGTATGCCCTTGGACAGAAGGTTTGGAAAAGATGGAAAAAACGTTACTTTGTTCTAGTTCAGGTTAGTCCTTTTTTCCTGTTAAATAATCACTCTAAGATAGCAGCTCTCAAAATGTGTTTATGTGGGTTATATCTATCAAAATTTACTGTTTTAGAAATTAAAATATGTTTAAGCCACTTTAAATAAAAGCAGTACATTCATTACATGCTAACACTAAAGTTTTTATGTAAAATAACTGTTTTCCAAGCCAAACAATTTAGCGAAATAAGTGGCATTGTTTTATGCTTTTGTACTCTTTACCCTCTGGCTTAATAGAAGGTAACTGTATTCTTGCATCAGCTGCTGCATTCAGTTTTTTGCAATATCAGATAAAATGTAGCCTCTGGAAAACTCAAATTTATACTAATGGGAGAAAAAGTGTGAAAAAGGCAAATAACTTCTGAATATTCTTATAAAGACAGTTTTGACCTTGTAGACCCTCTGAAAAGATCTTGGAGATCTCTGGGATTCCAAGACTATACCTTGAGAACCACTGCATCATTCTATATTTTATATATAAAGCATAATACATACAATCATTCATTTTGATATAAATATTATATTTGTACTAACTGGCATTTTAATGCAAATATGCTGCCATTTAATGCAAATATGCCACATTTAGTACAAATAAGCCAAAAAATCACCTGTTCACATAAATATGTTTTTAAGTCAACTTGCCTGGTATATATTTGTTTATGATTGGATTCTGAACATATATCAGAACGTGCAGTTTGGCTGACTCTTCTTTTGTAATCATGAATAACTTTGCTCATACTAATTAAGTTAAATTTATATTAAAGAATACCCTTCTAAGTAATAGTCACTCCAGTCCATGATAAATCCAAGCTATTTTGTTCCCAATATATGACAAGAGTATCACTCTTGGAATTCTTAACACAAAACATTCTGTAAAAATCTCATTGATTCCAATGGCACACATTAAACAAGCTTAACTGGACTAGATCAGAATGACATGGTAAAATGCCAAGGAAGGAAAATGATCATTTGCTGTCTTCCAGCGAGTACGTACAGCCATCCATCAATTGCTGGATAAAATTACTTTATTGATGTCCCATGATAGCCTGGTAACTCCATGAAAAGTGTGAAAACTCAGTGAAAAGTAATTTTATCTACATGGCAAACAATCAGCCTATTTTTTTTTTTCCTAGCTAAAAGGTAATCTCTTCTTACGTGATTAGAACTAATAGTCGGTCAACTTTAATAAAAGATACGTACACATGCACACACTGATTTAATTTTTTTATATAGAGCCCTAGCATTTGCTTTGAAAAAGGTTACCTGTTTGGGGTTGTGAGTGATCTATTTTTCAAAAACCTTAAGGCATCTTCTACAGTTTCCACATTTAGTTTCTTACATTGGTGCATGAATTTAAATGCATTTCCTAAGCAATTTTAGTATATATTTCTGGACGCTTATTTATATCTTGTGGATATATTTCACTCATATCTAATTCAACAAGGTTGTGTTAGTGACTTGTCTTTATCAAGTTTTTCTAAAGCATTCAGCTGACTTTTCATGGAAACAGCAGCTTTTTCAGTTATTTTATGCATTTATGTAAAATCTCATTTAACTACATAATTTCAGTAGCTAATGTTTTTAGCATAAACTAGTTTGGGAACAAACCCAGCTAAATTAGTAAGCATAGATCTTAACTGGTGGAAATAGGTATGAAAGAACATGGGAATGTAACCCAATAACCACAGATGTTTAGTATGTTATTTGCATTAGTCACTGGTTTTATTATTATTATTATTATTTGATTGTTTTAACTGATTTTTTGAATATGAAAGTTAGACTTTTGCAGATTAGTCTTAAGAGGTCAAATGATCACCTCATGCTTTTTGCCAGGTAAGGTTCCAAGTAATCCTTTGCCCCTTATCTTATTTTCTAGCATATGATCATAAGACTCAGAAGTTATAAGGCAAATATATATACTTTGATTATTACTCATAAGAGAGTTTAGAAATGAAGGAAGGGATTGTAATACTTTGAGACTATTAATTGGTGTGTTTTTGGGGGAAGATTAACCATGTCTTTGGGGAGCTAAAAGTGTTTTCTCAATAACAAAAATATGCTTTACATTTTAAAAGGGTTATCGAAGTTAATTCAAAGTAGGCAAACCCATATGTTTCATAATTTAAATTTAAGAAAGTACCACCAAATTATAATGAATTTGAATTTATTCTACCTGAGGTTTCTTCTTAAAATTTGAAGTCATGTTTAAGCATTATATATTTACTTTCTACACATATATGTGCATATATCCACATGCATTCATGCAGAGAATTCCATGCCCAAATGTACTGAGAATCTATGTCAGTATTCTGACAAGTTTTAAACACAAGTGAATCTTCCATTCAATTCCAAATGTAACAGGAAGGCAAATTGAAGGTACACACTTCAAAATCAAGATGGGTATGTATGGAGATTCAATGAGAATGACCCATTGGGAGGAACTGGGTAGTTTTTATTAGTATTTTTAAAGGCAGCTCTGATTCTATCCACACATAGTTTGTAAGTCCATACCTGCAGGCTGCATTATTGAAAGGTGAAGGAATCATTTTCATAGGGAGGAGTGTATACCCCTGCTGTGTCTGCCGCTGCCATCGGCAGAATGGTGCTCTGTTGATAATGTGAATCTCATCACCACTTGTGAGTGTGTATTATGAGTGATATCGCTGGAAATCCAACCATCAGCTCAAGAATTTGTACTCATAAAAATTGATTGAGAGTAAGGTTTGGCCAGCTGCAAAGTCATTGTTCAAAGTGAACACTCGAGGAGCCACTGAGGTGAAAAGACTTTTCAAAGACTCTCATGTAAACATTTAAATTGGAGTCAAAAGGTGGGAAAATAAATGATTTGTTAATATTGAGTGTTTTTTTGGCTTCTAAGTAAGATCATTTTGGTATCTGTTTATATTCTGATGCCAATGTAGTTATAGTAATAAATAGATTTTAATGCTTTCTAAGAGGCTTCTTTTTTTAATGAAGGTAAATTTTGGTTCAAGCCAAATTGAAAGAACAGTGATTTTGAAGAATATGCTTGAAATACTACCAGAATTAAACTTGTATATGTTTGTTACTTACTTTTCTTGTGCTTGTTCAGTGTTTTTGTATTAGATTTGGATGATATAATTGGTGTAAAGTACTTAAGATACTTTAATATATTGTAGTTCATTATAATAAAATAATTTGATACCTTTAACACTCTGAATTTGAGATTTGAGAAAACCAAGTATTACTTCATTTTATATTCTAATGCCTATTCAAAAATGTATGTCCCAGGTATTCTATATTCTGTAGTAAAAAAAAAAAATTCTGAAGCACTCCCCAATTAACATAATTATTGCTATATTAAATCTAATTAAGCAATTACTTTGTGGCAAGCATTTATGTAAAACATTTGTAATACTTTATCTTATCAGAATAAGCCTATGAGGGTAGGTATTATTATTATACCCATTGTACAGATAAGAAAATAATACAAAGAGGGGTTTTGGAACTTACTTAGGATTGGGCAGTTTAGTAAGTGGTAGAGTCAAGCAAATCCAGTTCTGTCAAACTTCTATTTTCTCTGCCATACTGCTATGATTACATTGATGCTCATAACTACAGTTGATCTGAAGACAAACAGATACATGATGAATCACTATGGATCATTCATTTCAAGAAGTACAAAACAGTGTTACTCTATTAGAAAAATGGCCAGGGAGTGATGACATAATGAGTCCTGTGCTCATGAAGGCCACTGACTGTGTGACATCATTGGAAACTGAGTAGACGTCTGTATTGTTTTGGCCTTGTATCAAAGTGTTCACTGCTTGTTGTTGATGTGTCAGAATCATGACTTGAAGTTGCTGCAAACAACAGCAGGCTATCAAGACATAATGTTAATTACATATCAGCTGAGTTGGCATGGGATGTAAACAGTCAGCCATGCCACAGAGTGATCCATACCTGCTGCAGATATATGAGAGGCACTCTGTTAGTGAGATGTCATCAAGATCTGCTTTCAACATAAAGAAGTGGCTGCCCATCCTATGATTTCTGAAATATTCAGCACACATGGGGCCCCACTACAGCTGACTCCTCTCACTCACTTGAGAATGAAACTACCACCTGAAGAACGTGAAATTCAGTTATATGCTCCAGGTTTAGTCTGGGACACTAGCTGATGTTTGCTTATGGCAGTAAGATAAAGTGAAATGAACAGACACATTGTTGCCAAATCAAGAAAATCATGGCATAATGACTTTTTAGCTTTATGCTTTAAATTGGATTAAAATTTACAAACCCAGGACATGCTCAGCGTAGGATAAAAATCAAATCATGCAATTTTTATGGTAGAAAATCAAAGGCCTCTTCGACACTCCTGCTGGCACTACCACCTTAGTCTACTATCCTTTGCAAAAGTATTCAAGTAGCCATTGCTAGTAGTGTGGCCTTCCAAACTTGTTTGGAAGGAGTTAGGCACCTTTAATTCATCACTGTGTGAAACACACATCCACTCATTCCTAATGGAATCATTTCATGTATTTTTATTCTATGAGTTGCTTTGTTTCCCCTTTAAAATATATCCATGAGAAGTTGCCATATCAACATATAAGAATCTATTTAATGCCAGGTGCCGTGAATCCCAGCATGTTAGGAGGCTGAAGCAGGAGAATCACTTGAGGCCAGGAGTTCAAGACTGCAGTAGGCCATGATTGCACTGCTGCACTCTAGCCTGGGTAACAGAGCAAAACCCTGTCTAAAAAAAAAAAAAAAAAAAAAAAAAAAAAAAAAACCCACAACCAAACAACAACCAAAAAAAAACCTTTTAAGTGAATAAATAAATAACTGGATTCTATATTATAAATTTACATACTTTTAACAGTCCTCCTTGTTTGAACATTTAAGTTTTTTAAATTAAACAATGCTACTTTGAATGTTGTTTTTGTTGTGGAGGAGAAAAAAGTAATGCCACTATCAATATATGTGTAATTCTTGTATATTAATCTTCATATATATGTGGGAGTATTCTTATAGAAATGAAATAATTGCTGGCTAAAAATCCACAAACGTTTACATTTTGTGAGCTTAATTTTTTTTGAAAATTGTTCTACAAGATTCCATTTCAAATTGCTCTGAGTGTGTACATGTGTATTTCTGTGTATTTGTATGCATTCATATGCATATATATGTCTTTATATCTACAGGTATGTGTATAAAATCTCCTACACAAGTAGTGTGTCTGAATCTGTGCATAGTGGAGAATCTGTAAATATTTGTTAAGTAAATGAATATTCCTCCTTTAATTTAGGTTCCTTCCCAAACCTCTGTAAGGAATATGAAATTGACTTCTATTTGAACATACTTAAATAAAAACCTAGGTGTCATGTTTGATCCCTCTTTTTTCCTTATCCTCATGGCAGAAAAGATTGCTATTCCATAGCAAAAACAACATTCCATTTACATCCCATCATCTCCATCTTCTTCACTATCATAGTAGTTGAAACCACCATCATCTTCACATGGATTCCTACAATGGCATCCTAGCTGTTCTCTCTGCTTCCACTTCCATCCTTCTTAACAATCTGTTCTTCACATTGTGGGATGATCTATTTGAAGCATAACTCACATTATGACAATTTCCTGCTTAAATCCTTCCAGGGACTCCCTTTGCACTTAGAATAGCTCATAGAGGAGGTCCTAAATATTCTGGCCTCAAGCTTCCTCTTTGAATAGTTATTTCGTGTCACTGAGCTACATCTTGACTTCTAAAACTCTTTCCTCAGATTAATTACAGTGCCAAGAGTAGGAGTTTAGCACCTTCAAGTCACCAGATAGCCCCACCAAAGGCACCTCAAATAAATATATAAACTGGGGTTATTTTTAAGTGTCATTGTTGTGTAAATACACCTTTGGATTAAGTCCCTTACTTTTCTTCCACCTAGCTTGTTAGGCCACCCTTAACCCCCTCTGTAGAAATTCTGAACATTCTACAGCTTTTATTTTCCTCATGTCTGGCTCATTCCTTCATGTCCATTTAGATATCAGTTCAAATGTTGCCTTTTCAAATGTGCCTTTTCCACCCAGGCAACCTGAAGTACCCCTCAGCTCATTCCCTGTCGCATTCTTCTGTTTGATATTGTTAGGGGCATTTATCTCCAATTAATTTTTTTTACATTCATATGTTTATCGTTATTTTTGTTATTATCTCTTTACCCCTTCTAGAATGTATGTTCCATGAAAAGAAGGACTTTATCTTTCTTTTAGTGTACTTTATCTGTGGAACGTTAAACACTGCCTGGTACATGAGTAGAAACTAAGTATTTGTTAAGTAAATAAATATATGCAAATCTTTCTCAACATTGTTCCGAAAAGAATGACTTTCTTTTCTCTAATTTGTACACCAAATGCTAAATCTTTTTACACCATTTGAACAAGACAGTTAACAATAAATATTCCTGTCCAGTCTTTCTGGATCTTGAAGATTTATTCATTTTTCATGATTAAATTCAGCTCTGGTTTAGTTTGGTTTTTTAAATAACTCCAGCAGCACCTTTGGCCTCTGCCAAGAACATTTCCAGCTAAGGATTTTTAAAGCCTTAATCTTCACTGAAATTAGATGGTGGCAGTTGCTAAGCTGCCAGCTGTTAACATGATCCCTGCAGTAGGAATACAACATACAAACCGAAATGCTGTGGTCTCTAGAATCCCATAGTTAGCACTTACATGTGTGGACACAGACAGGTGTTGCACAGGTTGGCAATTGAGAACAAAATGGGAGGTTTCGTATACCAGATACAGATACCTTATGGTACTACAGCAACTTAGGTGTCCTATCAAAAGCAGTGATGCTAAAACCTGATTTCATGCTGTCCCCAGATTAAACTCTGTTCATATCTCCCAATTCTCAACAAATCCATTCTTTACAGAGTTATTAAGAGTGGATTGGGTAAAAGATATTGAATGTTTGTCATTGCTGTGCTTCCACTGAAGGGATTTTCAATTTCAATATAGTAAATTATATAAGCTTTGTTCAGAAATACACAAGTAAGCTCATAAATGAAAACAAATACCAGATCAGAATAGGTCAAATCACCTGTTTCTATCTAATTCCCTGGCATGTGGTGATGAGGCAGAGTAGAGGCTGCAAGACTGCCTCTAACTGGGAGCACAGGGAACAGGGTGACCCCTGCTAGTCTTTCAGCAGCATATTTTAACTATTAGCACGAACTGATACAGGTCTGAGTACAACTTCTCCAGATTACCTGTGAACTGGTAACTGGCTAGTAAATCAGCAGCTACAGGTGTTAATACTATTCAGGGACACTTGAATTTACCCTGTGGGTTTGTTCTATTTCTGGCCTTGGGAATGTGATTTATCATGACCTTGCAAAGGGGATGGATAAAAGTAAGATCTCTTGGGGTACTAAAGGAACTAAAAGAAGGATGAAATATGGCAACATTTTGTGGAAATAGAACCAGGAATCAGCGAGCCCAAAAGATAGCATTAATAGGTTGTAGCTTCTGGAGTCGATGTATTCGAAAAGCCAGATTGCACCTTTTTCAGTTGTCTCATGGGTCACATTTCCTAATTGTCAGTGACAGCTTTGTTAGTTGTTGGTATTTTATTACTCTTCCATCTGTACTCTTTGTTATCTCTCTAGGCCCAATTATCTGTGACAGAGTCTAGGTCTGTTGGGTGATGTTTTAGATATTAAACAAAATATTAAAGAAGTTAAAAGCTAAAGGCAAATGTTTCAATACTTTGCCATTTAAGTGACCATGCCTCTAGAAATGGAGTGATTCCTCTAAACCTGAAGTTTCTGACTTGTTGATTTTTGTTGTTGTATCTTAAAGACTTGTTAAATTGGTACTTACAACTTTATATCTTCAGCATGTTAGAAAATAATTGTCTCATTTAAAGCTAGCTAGAGATACAATACTTAGAGCATAAAACGGCAACTTCAAGTTGTACTTCAGGTTATGTGAAGAAAAATGCACATTAATGTGAGCATTTCACCTCACATGGTTTTTGACAACTAATTTATAAGGCTAGATCATAAATAGCAAGTAAATTTTTAATGTTTTTGGTGGGTTACACACATCAAGTCTGTACTCTTTAACACATGACAATATGAACATGTTGATTATGTAAAGAGCTTTTGAAAGTAATCAACATTTGGTTTTTAAGAAAGCAATAATTTTTAAAAGACATTATAATGTATATTTAAGATAATGTCCATTAGAAATAGACAAATGTAGCATCTAAAACTACATTTAGATGTATTATCACTTTTCCTCACTTTCGCAGTTTCTTATAAATTTACATATTCTTCCATGAAGCATCTTCATCAACACAGCCACTATGTTCTTTGTTTGCTGATAAAAATGTGAAAACAGACTGGGCATGGTGATGACACCTATAATCCCAGCTACTCCAGAAACTGAGATTGCTTGAGGCCAGGAGTTTGAGACCAACCTGGACAATGTAGTGAGACACTGTCTCTCTATATTTTTAAAATTAACTGGGCATGGTGGCATGCACCTGTAGTCCGTTACTTGGGAGGCTGAGGTGGGAGGATCACTTGAGACCAGGAATTTGAGGTTACAGTGAGCTATCAGTGCGCCACTGCACTCCAGCCTAGGTGACAGAATGAGATCCTGTCTCTCAAAAAGAAAAAGAAAAGAAACATCCCCTGAGAGTGGGAAGAAAGGTAAGGGTGGGGAGAGCCAAGCGAGGCCAGGAGACAGAAGTCAGAAACATGGAGCGTCAGCCGCCCTCAGCTCATTCACAGTGTGGAAGCATGTGGTTTGAAGAGAGTTCAATCCCCAAGTCAGTCAGGTGCTCACTGTGTTATAGTAACACCTGCATCCGGTACCCAAAATGAAACAGTTCTTCTAAGAGTCAAAAAGAATAAAGTGAGAGAAGGACGGTGGCTCCCTGACAACCGAATTAGATTCACTGGGAGACCACTGTGTAACAGGCATGCATTGTGCTAGGCGCTCCCACGTCAGTTCTCTCCAATTCTCTCAAAACCCTGTGAGGTCTATTATTGTTTTCTTATGTTACAGAAAAATGAGATATACAAAACTTAAAATGATTTTTCTAAAGCCTTCTCAAAAATAAGTATGAAAGAATAAGGATGAGTAAGTAATTGAGGGGATAAAATGAAAGTGGAATTTGCATTTGACATGGCAGATTCATCTGTTAAACGTGGTTTATCTTCCCTTCACTTCCAGTTGAAATGCCTTAATATGATTGTCTTCAGAGCGGCCTTTCTGACCACACTATTGAAAATAGAATGTTTTTAATGTCTCTTTCCTCTGCTTTGTTTTCCTGCAAAACAATTCACCACCCAAAATTATTTTCAGTAGCTCCTTAATTGTAATTCACTTATCTTCTCCATTCTCACTCTGTGAGATGGCTTTCTCCCCCCAATTCTGAGGCACTTGTTTACCCAAAGCCTGAAAGAATTAACTGTAGATGCATGATAAATATTTGGTGGATGAATAAGTGCACGGATGAATAAATGCACGGATGAATGAATGAGAGGGAGGAAAAAAGTACCCATAAGAACACGAGGGGAGATACAGAGGTTATAAATACACAAGAAACTAAATTCAGTAACTTACTATTTTGTTTAGTATGACTAATCCACAGATCTCAAAAGACATCAAGGAAGGAGTATATGTCTGTAAAAGACAACATAGGAAAGAACAATCATATTAGTCTTTAACCGTTTTGCCAATATGTCCCTTAAAATAATTTTATACAACTCTAGATCCTCCTGAGTCTTTCATCATGAGTTTGAATAGTTGCAGTGGGTATCAGTTTCTAAGATAAAACTACTAAATCATTCAGCAACATGTTCAATAGAATCTAAATACTTTTGTGATTTTATATCTACTTGCAATCATTGAAAATTTTATTGGCCGTGCACAGTGGCTCATGCCTGTAATCCCAGCATTTGGGGAGGCCGAGGTGGGCAGATCATGAGGTCAGGAGTTCAAGACCAGCCTGGCCAGCCTGGTGAAACCCCGTCTCTAACGAAAATACAAAAATTAGCCAGCCAGGCATGGTGGCACATGCCTGTAATCCCAGCTACTCGTGAGACTGAGGCAGGAGAATCGCTTGAACCCAGGAGGTAGAAGTTGCAGTGAGCCGAGATCATGCCACTGCACTCCAGCCTAGGCGACAGAGTGAGACGCCGTCTCAAAAAAAAAAAGAAAGAAATTTAGTTTTTTTCTCCTCGAAGTCTTATTTCTATTGTGCTTTCCCAGCAGAATATTATTCTTATGAAATAAGTGTCATGGCTCAAAATCTTGATCACTCTGTCATGCTTCTCTACAATTAAAAAAAATCTATAAAATTGGACTTAAAAAAAGTTTCTGTAACCAAAAAGCCCCCCCAAAAAAGAAAAAATATACAATTCACATTGCTGAACATATTTAAAGGAGAATTCTTGACATTTGAGAGATAAATGAGTATGACTTCAGAAATGTGAAACTTAAGATGTAGAAGAATTAGAATAGTAATGAAAAAAACATATATAGTTTATTTTACTCTTGTAAAATATTTTGGCAGCTCAATTAAACATGAAAAATGATTCCTGAAATAGATTATAGAAATATAATGAAGTAGTTATTACAAAATGTGAATCCTAAACTCTAGACTTTGTCAAAATAATGAATGGAACAATAAAACAGGTTCTATTCCTCATGTTATATAGAGCCAGTGAAAAAAATTATTTTTTCAATAAATAGAGAAAATATGGGTTATGTCTTTAAAACTTTTAAAGAAACTATTATAATATAAAAATTAAATGCTAAGAAAACTTTAATTACCGAATAATAGAAGATAAAGAGGACAAAAAAGCAAGACAAAATATATTAGTTCTTATTATAAATAAGTTAAATGGACCTGTTAACAGTCAGATTCTCAGAATGAGATAATAATCTAAAGGGATGACAATATTAATTTCAGAATGAAATTTAAGAGAAAAATTATTAAACACCTCCAAAGATTACAATTTTATGTTAAGGATATTAACAATTACTATAAAACAAATGATGGTGATTTATTGAACACATACCTGAGAAAAGAGAAATAATAAAGGTGTAATGCCTTGAATTATTTGCTATCACCTTTAGTGATTTTTGATGATGGATTCAGTGCTATCTGAAACAATAACTTCGCCAGAAATTAAGAGGCAATTGTCTTGCTATTCAGGAATACAGTTGTTTTTAAGTTTCAGAATGAGAATGTATAAAATAATATGCTATATTGAAAAGAATCTCCATTGAACTACAGAGTTGTGTTGTAGACTCAAGGTGACTTTTTTTTTTTTTTTTTTTTTTTTTGAGGCGGAGTCTTACTCTGTCAACCAGTCTGGGGTGCGGTGGTGGTGCGATCTCAGCTCACTGCAACCTCCACCCACCAGGTTCAAGCAATTCTCCTGCCTCAGCCTCCCGAGTAGCTGGGACTACAGGTGTGTACCACCACGCCCAGCTAATTTTTTGTATTTTTAGTAGAGATGGTGTTTCACTACCGTCTCTATGATACATTTTCTATGGTGTTAGCCAGGATGGTCTCGATCTCCTGATCTTATGATCCGCCTGCCTCGGCCTCCCAAACCACTGGGATTACAGGCGTGAATCACCACGCCCAGCCAAGGTGACCCTTTTTATCTGGGTGACCTTGGAAAGTTACTTCCCTCATCGATGAAAGCTGAAGTTTAGACCACAGTCTCAAGAGCCCAGATCTTGTCTCTCAATGCTAGCGTGAGAGAATTACTCGGAGTATAGTATTTCATTTTCTTTACAATGAAGCTTGGTTCTTTATTTAACTACTTATGATTTAGTGAGTTTTGAATCCTCTAAACATCATAGTTTTAAATTTCCAAATGTAATATCTTCAAATCCTTGCTACATACTCAAAATCTATAATTCTGTCACATGTAATAATGATTTTTTTGTTTTTGAGACAGAGTTCACTCTGTCACCCAGACTGGAGTTCAGTGGTGCCATCATGACTCACTGCCACCTTGAATCCCTGGACCTAAGTGATCCTCCCACCTTATCCTCCCAAGTAGCTGGGACTACAGGCATACGCCATCATGCCTAACTGATTTTTAAAGTTTTTTTTAGAGATGGGGGTCTCGTTTTGTTGCCTAGGCTGGTCTTGAACTCCTGGCCTCAAGTGTTCATCTTACCTCGGCCTCCCAAAGTGCTGGGATTCCAGGTACAAGCCACTGTGCCTGGCCTAGATTTAGAATTAAATTATACATTTTATTATGTTCTATTACAATTCCAAACACACCACTTTTTCCTGACTTGTTTTCAGTTCACAATACCTTTCAATATTTTTGCTTTAGCTTTTTCTCCAAGTACTAATACATAAAATATAAAAATATCTCACTACTTACATAAGCCAGATATTTTTGTGAAGGTAAGAATGTCTTTGTAATGTGAATAATAACTCCCTAATTAGTTATTTCCTAAGTTATTGTTTTTGATTCTGTGTTAATTTTGTTTTTTTCCCCAAATTTCCTTAATATTTTGATGTCTTTCTTGTAACTATGGTCACATCATAGCTATCTACGTATCCTGAAAGGGTAAGCCTGGTTTCTCCATGGCTCTGACATCTGTGTCCATAACATAACGGGGTACTCAAGACCTACTTGCATGAGGGAATGTTTACTGCTTCTTGAGTGTTTTCAGTAGAGTGTATGACATTTAAAAATCAAATGTCTTTTGTTATAGTAAGTGGAAGAGGATACGTTTAAGAGTACAAGTTGAGTTATGTGTGCTGTTAAACTGTTAGTATTTGTTTTTTATTTTTTTAACAAGATAAATACGTGGTTTATACTTTCAAAAATAGTACATTTTCAAATATGGTAGAATATTTACTGAATTGAAATAAATTAAATTTCATGCCAAAATACAGAAGCAGGGACTCTGTGCCACACACTGTGTGGAAGCCATTTTATACGTATTATGAAGAAACTGAGTCAAAAACAAAGAAATGACAAACAAGGTTAGAATGGTAAAGCGAACAAATTTGTAAAAAATTTGGAAAAAAGAGTAGGGGTTTATTAGATTGAGAAATAGGTAGAAATGGAATTTTAAACCTAAAGATGATATTCTTCTGCTTGGCAGTTCAGGTGAGGAACTGAATTAAAGTGGGTGAGTCTTGCTGGATGGTCCATCTGGAGTACTTTACGCAGCAGTAGCTGTAGATTGCAGCTAGTCATTGATGGAGATGTTTGTGAGCCATGCAGGGAAGGCAGACCTTCCCATGCCCTTCATCTCTCTCCCAGCAGGTTCCAGATTGTTCATGTGGTGATGTGTCAGGAGACTTTATAGTCAGGTTTTTAAGATTCTTCCCAATAAGAGAAGGAGATGAGACACTGTGAATTAGCTGCTCAATATATTTCCTATTATTTCAATAGTTGACTATAAAAGTATTACTTTGTAAAGGTCCCCTGGTGTTGAATAATTATAATTTAAATATGCATAAGACACATTTTACACAGTGTGTTTAGTTGCATACACTAACCCCATCATCATAGTTTCTTCTTTTCTTTTCTGAAATGTAGTGAAAAGGACTTACACAGTTTTTCTCATACATATAAAAGTTAGACTTACTATTCGGAAAGTTCATAAAGCAAAATTAAAATGAAAGGATTGGTCAAAAGATTTAAATTGGTAGTTTTGGCTAGACTTAAAGGTAATAGTAAGAATTCCTTTTCAGCCAATACCTAGAAATGCTGAATAAAATATAGTGCCCATCTTTTTAAATACGTAGGTCAACTGCAAGAAAAAAAGAAAAACTTTAGAGACCAAAAACAACTAGAATAGTTATGATTGTGAGTTGACATTGTGGCTACAATAGTGCTGGAATTTGAAATTAGTGGATGTTGATGTTGTTAGGCAGGCACTTGGGATTTTATTGCTCATGCAGAGAAAGAAGACGTACCATGAAGTATTCTTAAAGTGGGTATTTGGAACAGAAATCTTATAAAGAACGTAAAAGAACCAGATCTCAGTGAAATGATGGACTAGGAAAAAAAATCTACCCTTGGGCAATTAATCTTGTGTTTGGGCTTAAGCTCTGAATGTGCAGAAAAATTAACCCTCAGAATTTTTAAGTATTAGCTTGTACTCAAAGAATGTTGAAGTCCCAGTTTATTTTATTAAATATAAGAGAAATACCTAAGTTAGGAAATTAACATGAAAAGCACTCCTGAATTGGTGATGACCATGGAGCAGCTGGCATTTTTAAAAGTTGCTTTTTCAGTCGGGAGCAAGATGGCCGAATAGGAACAGCTCCAGCCTCCAGCTCCCAGTGCGAGCGACACAGAAGATGGGTGATTTCTGCATTTTCAACTGACGTACCAGGTTCATCTCACTGGGGAGTGCTGGACAATCCGTGCTGGTCAGCTAGTGCAGCCTAACCAGCGAGAGCTGAAGCAGGGCGAGGCATCCCCTCACCTGGGAAGCGCAAGGGGGAAGGGAATCCCTTTTCCTAGCCAAGGGAAACTGAGACACACAACACCTGGAAAATCAGGTAACTCCCACCCTAATACTGCGCTTTACCAAGGGTCTTAGCACACGGCACACCAGGAGATTATATCCCACACCTGGCCTGGAGGGTCCCATGCCCGCAGAGCCTCCCTCATTACTAGCACAGCAGTCTGAGACCTAACTGCAAGGCGGCAGTGAGGCTGGGGGAGGGGCGCCCGCCATTGCTGAGGCTTAAGTAGGTAAACAAAGCCTCCAGGAAGCTCGAACTGGGTGGAGCCCACAGCAGCTCAAGGAGGCCTGCCTGTCTCTGTAGACTCCACCCAGAAGTGGAGTCTGACAGCTGTCTGACAGCTTTGAAGAGAGCAGTGGATCTCCCAGCATGGAAGTTGAGATCTGAGAACGGATAGACTACCTGCTTAAGTGGGTCCCTGACCCCTGAGTAGCCTAACTGGGAGACATCCCCTACTAGGTGCAGACCGACACCTCACACCTCACACAGCGGGGTGCACCCCTGAGACGAAGCTTCCAGAGCAAGAATCAGACGGCAGCACTCACTGTTCAGCAATATTCTATCTTCTGCAGCCTCTGCTACTGATACCCAGGCAAACAGGGTCTGGAGTGGACCTCAAGCAATCTCCAGCAGACCTACAACTGAGGGTCCTGACACTTAGAAGGAAAACTAACAAACAGGAAGCACACCCACACCAAAACCCCATCAGTACGTCACCATCATCAAAGACCAGAGGCAGATAAAACCACAAAGATGGGGAAAAAGCAGGGCAGAAAAGCTGGAAATTCAAAAAATCAGAGCGCATCTCCCCCTCCAAAGGAACACAGCTCATCACCAGCAACGGATCAAAGCCGGACAGAGAATGACTTTGACGACTCGTGAGGAGGCTTCAGTCGATCAAACTTCTCAGAGCTAAAGGAGGAACTACGTAACCAGCGCAAAGAAACTAAAAATCTTGAAAAAAAGAATGGAAGAATGGATAACTAGAATAATCAATGCAGAGAAGCCCATAAACGAACTGACAGAGAGAAAAACCATGACACGAGAGATAGGTGACAAATGCACGAGCTTCAGTAACCGACTCAATCAACTGGAAGAAAGAGTATCAATGATTGAAGATCAAATGAATGAAATGAAGCGAGAAGAGAAGTCTAGAGAAAAAAAAGGAAAAAGAAATGAACAAAGCCTCCAAGAAATATGGGATTATGTGAAAAGACCAAATCTACATCTGATTGGTGTGTCTGAAAGTGAGGGGGAAAATGGAACCAAGTTGGAAAACACTCTTCAGGATATCATCCAGGAGAACTTCACCAACCTCATAAGGCAGGCCAACATTCAAATTCAGGAAATACAAAGAACGCCACAGAGATACTGCTTGAGAAGAGCAACTCCAAGACACATAATTGTCAGATTCACCAAAGTTGAAATGAAGGAAAAACTGTTAAGGGCATCCAGAGAGAAAGGTCGGGTTACCCACAAAGGGAAACCCATCAGACTAACAGCAGATTTCTCGGCAGAAACTCTACAAGCCGGAAGAGAGTGGGGGCCAATATTCAACATTCTTAAAGAAAAGAATTTTCAACCCAGAATTTCATATCCAGCCAAACTAAGTTTCATAAGTGAAGGAGAAATAAAATCCTTTACAGACAGCCAAATGCTTAGTGATTTTGTCACTACCAGGCCTGCCCTACAAGAGATCCTGAAGGAAGCACTAAACATGGAAAGGAACAACCGGTACCAGTCATTGCAAAAACATGCCAAAATGTAAAGACCATCAATGCTATGAAGAAACTGCATCAACAAACAAGCAAAATGACCAGCTAATATCACAATGACAGGATCAAGTTCACATATATCAATATTAACCTTAAAAGTAAATGGGCTAAATGGTCCAATTAAAAGACACAGACTGGCAAATTGGATAAAGTCAAGACCCATCTCACATGCAGAGACACACATAGGCTCAAAATAAAGTGATGGAGGAAGATCTACCAAGGAAATGGAGAACAAAAGAAAGCAGGGGTTGCAATCCTAGTCTCTGATAAAACAGACTTTAAACCATCAAAGATCAAAAGAGACAAAGAAGGCCATTGCAAAATGGTAAAGGGATCAATTCAACAGGAAGAGCTAACTACCCTAAATATACATGCGCCCAATACAGGAGCACCCAGATTCATAAAGCAAGTCCTTAGAGACTTACAAAGAGACTTAGACTCCCATACAATAATAATGGGAGACTTCAACACCCCACTGTCAACATTAGACAGATCAACGAGACACAAAGTTAACAAGGATATCCAGGAATTGAACTCAACTCTGCACCGAGAGGACCTAATAGACATCTACAGAACTCTCCACCCCAAATCAACAGAATATACATTCTTCTCAGCACCACATCGTACTTATTCTAAAATTGACCACATAGTTGGAAGTAAAGCACTCATCAGCAAATGTCAAAGAACAGAAATTATAACAAACTGTCTCTCAGACCACAGTGCAATCAAACTAGAACTCAGTACTAAGAAAACCAATCAAAACTGCTCAACTACATGGAAACTGAACAACCTGCTCCTGAATGACTGCTGGGTACATAACGATATGAAGGCAAAATAAAGATATTCTTTGAAACCAATGAGAACAAAGATACAACATACCAGAATCTCTGGGACACATTTAAAGCAGTGTGTAGAGGGAAATTTATAGCACTAAATGCCCACAAGAGAAAGCAGGAAAGTTCTAAAATTGATACCTTAACATCACAATTAAAAGAACTAGAGAAGCAAGAGCAAACACATTCGAAAGCTAGCAGAAGGCAAGAAATAACTAAGATCAGAGCAGAACTGAAGGAGATAGACACACAAAAAAACCCTCCAAAAAATCAGTGAATCCAGGAGCTGGTTTTTTGCAAAGATCAACAAAATTGATAGACCGTTAGCAAGACTAGTAAAGAAGAAAAGAGAGAAGAATCAAATAGATGCAATTAAAAATGATAAAGGGAATATCACCACTGACCCCACAGAAATACAAACTACCATCAGACAATACTATACACACCTCTATGCAAATAAACTAGAAAACCTAGAAGAAATAGGTAATTTCCTGGACACTTACACTCTCCTAAGACTAAACCAGGAAGAAGTTGAATCCCTGAATAGACCAATAGCAGGCTCTGAAATTGAGGCAATAATTAATAGCCTACCAACCAAAAAAAGTCCAGGACCAGATGGATTCACAGCCAAATTCTACCAGAGGTACAAGGAGGAGCTGGTACCATTCCTTCTGAAACTATTCCAATCAATAGAAAAAGAGGGAATCCTCCCTAACTCATTTTATGAGGCCAACATCATCCTGATACCAAAGCCTTGCAGAGACACAACAAAAAAAGAGAATTTTAGACAATATCCCTGATGAACATCGATGCAAAAATCCTCAATAAAATACTGGCAAACCGAATCCAGCAGCACATCAAAAAGCTTATCCACCATGATCGAGTGGGCTTCATCCCTGGGATGCAAGCCTGGTTCAACATGTGCAAATCAATAAACGTAATCTAGCATATAAACAGAACCAAAGACAAAAACCACATGATTATCTCAATAGATGCAGAAAAGGCCTTTGACAAAATTCAACAGCCCTTCATGCTAAAAGCTCTCAATAAATTTGGTAGTGATGGAACATATCTCAAAATAGTAAGAGCTATTTATGCCAAACCCACAGCCAACATCATACTGAATGGGCAAAAACTGGAAGCATTCCCTTTGAAAACTGGCACAAGACAGGGATGCCCTCTCTCACCACTCCTATTCAACATAGTGTTGGAAGTTCTGGCTAGGGCAATCAGGCAAGAAAAAGAAATAAAGGGTATTCACTTAGGAAAAGAAGAAGTCAAATTGTCTCTCTTTGCAGATGACATGATTGTATATTTAGAAAACCCCATCATCTCAGCCCAAAATCTCCTTAAGCTGATAAGCAACTTCAGCAAAGTCATAGGATACAAAATTAATGTGCAAAAATCACAAGCATTCTTATACATCAGTAACAGACAAACAGAGAGCCAAATCAGGAATGAACTTCCATTCACAATTGCTTCAAAGAGAATAAAATACCTAGGAATCCAACTTCCAAGGGATGTAAAGGACCTCTTCAAGGAGAACTACAAACCACTGCTCAGTGAAATAAAAGAGGACACAAATGGAAGAACATACCATGTTCATTGATAGGAAGAATCAATATCGTGAAAATGTCCATACTGCCCAAGGTAATTTATAGATTCAATGCCATCCCCATTAAGCTACCAATGAGTTTCTTCACAGAATTGGAAAAAACTGCTTTAAAGTTCATATGGAACCAAAAAAGAGCCTGCATTGCCAAGACAATCCTAAGTCAAAAGAACAAAGCTGGAGGCATCACGCTACCTGACTACAAACTATACTACAAGGCTACAGTAACCAAAACATCATGGTACTGGTACCAAAACAGAGATATAGACCAATGGAACAGAACAGAGTCCTCAGAAATAATACCACACATCTACAGCCATCTGATCTTTGACAAAACTGACAAAAAAACAAGAAATGAGGAAAGGATTCCCTATTTAATAAATGATGCTGGGAAAATTGGCTAGCTATAAGTAGAAAGCTGAAACTAGATCCTTTCCTTACTCCTTATATGAAAATTAATTCAAGATGGATTAGAGACTTAAATGTTAGACCTAAAACCATAAAAACCCTAGAAGAAAACCTAGGTAATACCATTCAGGACATAGGCATGGGTAAGGACTTCATGTCTAAAACACCAAAAGCAATGGCAACAAAAGTCAAAATTGACAAATGGGATCTAATTAAACTAAAGAGCTTCTGCACAGCAAAAGAAACTACCATCAGAGTGAACAGGCAACCTACAGAATGGGAGAAAATTTTTGCAATGTACTCATCTGACAAAGGGCTAATATCCAGAACCTACAAAGAACTCAAACAAATTTACGAGAAAAAAGCAAACAACCCCATCAAAAAGTGGGCAAAGGATATGAACAGACATTTCTCAAAAGAAGACATGCATACAGCCAACGGATACATGAAAAAATGCTCATCGTCGCTGGCCATCAGAGAAATGCAAATCAAAACCACAATGAGATACCATCTCACACCAGTTAGAATGGTGATCATTAAAAAGTCAGGAAACAACAGGTGCTAGAAAGGATGTGGCGAAATAGGAATACTTTTACACTGTTGGTGGGATTGTAAACTGATTCAACCATTGTGGAAAACAGTATGGCGATTCCTCAAGGATCTAGAACTAGAAATACCATATGACCCAGCCATCCCATTACTGGGGATATACCCAAAGGATTATAAATTATGCTGCTATAAAGACACATGCACACGTATGTTTATTGTGGCACTATTCACAATAGCAAAGACTTGGAATCAACCCAAATGTCCATCAGTGACAGACTGGATTAAGAAATTGTGGCACATATACACCATGGAATACTATGCAGCCATAAGAAAGGATGAGCTCGTATCCTTTGTAGGGACATGGATGCAGCTGGAAACCATCATTCTCAGCAAACGATTGCAAGAATAGACAACCAAACACTGCATATTCTCACTCATAGTTGGGAATTGAACAATGAGATCACTTGGACTCTGGAAGGGGAACATCACACACCGGGGACTATTATGGGGAGGGGGGAGGGGGAAGGAGGGAGAGATGGCATTGCGAGTTATACCTGATGTAAATGATGAGTTGATGGGTGCTGACGAGTTAATGGGTGCAGCACACCAACATGGCACAAGTATACATATGTAACAAACCTGCATGTTGTGCACATGTACCCTAGAACTTAAAGTGTAGTTTAAAAAAAAAAAAAAAAGTTGCTTTTTCTTGGAAGGCGAGCCCTTAAGCAAGGCTTTGTAGGATATCTAGAGATAACACTGTGTTGATGATTAGCTCACAATCTAAAATTACAAAACTAAATTGATCATTTACAACACTAAGAATTTCAGCTATAAAGCTCTCATATAAATTATAAAATAATTGTATTTAAGGTGATGAAATTTATAAGCGGGTTCACAAATATAATAAAAGAATAACAAAAAAGAAGAGAACAGTATGCAAAGTGAACCAGCCGATTTGGAAAAGGATCATATAGAACTTCCAAAACTTCAAAACACAGTCACTAAAATTATAACCTCCACAGACAGGGTAAGCAGTAGATTAGACACATCTGAAGAGAAAATTTGTCATGTAATTAATGATGGAATATTGATTAGAATCTGAGGAAGTTGCCTAGAATTCAACATGAAGAAGGGAAAAAAACATACATAGAGAAATTAAAAGATTTAATTTCTTTAAGAGGAAAGAAAGCTCCAAGATTATTTCTGATAGAATTTGAATAAAGACATTAAATAAAGGAAAAATGTGGCAAAGACAACATTTGAATAGATGATAATGGGAAGATTTTTTAATTGATGTAGTCATGAATTAGTAAGAAATACAGTAAGTACGGCCACTGCACTCCAGCCTGGGCGACAGAGCGAGACTCCGTCTCAAAAAAAAAAAAAAAAAGAAAAAAAAAGAAGAAATACAGTAAGTATTAACCATAACTCTTTAACTCCTAGAAATGTAATGATGAAAGTGCAAAATGACAAAGATTAAGAGAACATGTAAGAACAATCATAAAGAAGAGGCAAATAGGCTGGGTATGGTGGTTCACTCCTGTAATCCCAGCACTTTGCAAGGCCAAGGTGGGCAGATCACTTGAGGTCAGGAGTTCGAGACCAGCCTAGCCAACATGGTGAACCCCGTCTCTATTAAAAATACAAAAATTAGCCAGGCCTGGTGGTAAGCACCTGTAATCCCAGCTACTTGGGAAGCTGAGGCACAAGAATGGCTTGAGGTGGAGGTTGCAGAGAGCCAAGATCGTGCCTTCCAACCTGGGCCACAAAGTGAGATGTCTCAAAAAAATAAAAAATAAAAAAAAGACAAATTACAAGAGGAGAACTGCAGTTGAACTTTCATAAGTCTTTTCCACAGGGATATCTAAGCCTTCTGACAATGGAATATCTTCAAAATTACTGATAGGATTGCTGGGCTAAAACACTATATAAGTAACTATACCATTATGCCTGAGTAAGAACAAATTAAAGACATATTTTCAAATATTCAGATATTTCAAAAGGATATATTTTCAAATTAAAGGAAGAAAGAAATTGAACTCAGAATGATAAGAGTGTGATTCAAGAAGCAGTCGTCAGCAAGAAAATGAGTAAACTTAGGAGTAAATATAAATAAATATTGACTTGTTAAGATCATATATTTTAATAATGAATTTCTATTACTAAATGATAATATACTAAACATGACTAAAATAAGGTAGAACTAATATAATGAGGACTGACTTAACAGATGGGAATGGGTAACGGAAGTAAAGCACTTCAAGTTTCCTGGGTTCAGGAGGAGACTTAAAAACAAGATTTGAGGAATCAGTGAGAGAAAAGAAATATATAGTTTCTGTACTGTTGAGGAAATAGGGAGATTTTGTTAATGTTTAATAGAGACAGGGAATGAAAGAAAAAGAGGCATGGCAAATACAAAGGGCAAGATAAGGTAATAGAAATACCTCTAAATATATCAGCATGTACAGCATGTACAGCATGTAGCTTGTTTTTAAAATAAATCTTGTTAGAAGACTAGGTTTTTAGGGCTTTAAAAACCCCAATTGTTGTTCAAAGCAATCTAAAATATAACACAGAATAATTGAGACTGAAGAGATTTTTTTAAAAATCTACCAGATGCATTCTGACCACAAGAAAGATTAGTTTTGTGACTGTACAAGAAGATTGGCTTCAAGGCAAAAAGTGGTATCAGATTTTTAAAATACTCACTACATAAATATAAATAGAACAACTTACCAGGAAGACAGAATAGTCCGAAAAAGAAGTAACAATCTCAGGCATATGTATGAGATTATTTATCTTAAAAATATATAAACACTTAAGAGAATTGCATGAAGAATCCAAGATTATTTCCTATAATCTTGATAGGAAATTTTAACATTTCTCAATACTTGATACATCAGAAAAGAATATCAGATATAGAATATTTTGACTAAAATCAGTAAATTTGACCTAATGGGCATGAATAATCACTGAATAATAATTACAAGACATGCATTCTTTTAAGCAAAAAAAAAAAATTGATTAAAAAACTAGTCATGTGTTAAGCAGAACAAGTCTTAAAAAATACTAAGATTCAGAATTTTTCTGATCACAATGAAATTAATTTAAAAATCCAAAATGTAACCACAAAGCCAAACTTAAAAACACACTTCTAAGTAGCTCCAATATAAAAAAGAAATCATAAAACATGAGAAATATTTGGAACGGAACTCATAAAAATGCTATTTGTGAGATGAGGTTAATATGAACTTAGAATAAACATAAATGCATATATTAAAAATGAATACGCTAATTATATGAGTTTAAAAAAACAAGCAAGGCCAGGCGTGGTGGCTTACGCCATAATCCCAGCATTTTGGGAGGCCAAAGCAGGCGGATCACTGGAAGTCAGGACTTGAAGACCAGCCTGGCCAACATGGTGAAACCTCGTCTGTACTAAAAACACAAACAATTAACCAGATATGGTGGGGCACACCTGTAATCCCAGCTACTCGGGAAGCTGAGTCAGAAGAATTGATTGAACCCAGGAGGCAGAGGTTGCAGTGAGCTGAGATTGTGCAGCTGCATTCCAGCTTGGGCTACAGAGCAAGACGCTGTCTCAATAAATAAATAAATTAATTAATTAAATTAAAGAGATAAATCTCCCAAATGAAGAGATAAGAAAGATGGCAGAAATTAAGGAAGTGTAAAACAACAGAGAGGATTAACAAAATGCAATAATATTTCTCGAAAACATTAAAAAGGGGAATAAATCTCTGGCAAAATTGATTATGAAAAAGGGTATAAAATGGCTAAATGATACATTCAAAAATGAGCAAATTTATTTCATCAGGAAGGAAGACAAAACCCCCAAGTGACTAATAAACAGAAGAGAATATTCTTAGTCCTATTGGCAATAAGAACTGTAAACTCAAATAATAGTGAAATACTACTTCCCACCCATCAAAGTTGGCAAAAAATACAAAGATTCAAAATACCAAGCTTGGCAAAAATGTATTAATATTATATCTGGAGTACTCAAATACCACAGGTATATATAGTATGCACAAATTGGAAAGCAGCTAGGCAACATTCAGTAAAGATTAAGATCTGCATGCTCTACAACCTAGCAGTTCCACTCCTTGATGTGGTACTAGAGAAGCTCTCACACGTGTGAGCAAGAAGACAAGATATACAAGAATGTCCATCATGACATTGTTTGTAAGGATAACAAGTGAAAGAAAGTCATCATCTAGGATATGGTTATCCTAGGATAGTGGTTAAAGTGTGACATCACTTTAACTAGGATAGTGGTTAAAGTGTGACAATTCAACTAACAATATTTATATCAAGATGGTTAAGCATCAGAAACATTTAACTTTTGGAGAAGAAAGTTGCAGAAGAATATATGTGATATATTCATATGAAGTTTGGAAACATGCAAAAAGTACTTGATGTTGTTTATCAATTTTCTTATATGTGGTACACATGTCAAAACATCATGGAAATAATATAGTAAACAGAAAAATCAGCATGGTGTTTATCTCTGAGAAGAGAAAGGAAATTGTCTTGGGTGAGTATACATAGGCATTAATTGTATCTGTCCTTTTTAAAAAAAATACTCTTTAAAGCATATATATCTCTAAGAAATTACCATTCAACAAAGCTGAATGATGAATATATACATGTTAGTGTATTATTGTACTTTTCTTTATGTTGGAGATATTTCATAATATTTTTAAGATAATGCTGTGTAAAATAGCTTTATGAAAGAATAGTGGAGGCCGGGCGCGGTGGCTCAAGCCTGTAATCCCAGCACTTTGGGAGGCCGAGACGGGCGGATCACGAGGCCAGGAGATCGAGAGACGATCCCGGCTAACACGGTGAAACCCCGTCTCTACTAAAAAATACAAAAAAACTAGCCGGGCGAGGTGGCGGGCGCCTGTAGTCCCAGCTACTCGGGAGGCTGAGGCAGGAGAACGGCGTAAACCCGGGAGGCGGAGCTTGCAGTGAGCTGAGATCCGGCCACTGCACTCCAGCCTGGGTGACAGAGCAAGACTCCGTCTCAAAAAAAAAAAAAAAAAAAAGAAAGAAAGAATAGTGGAACTTTGAACTAAGTTATTTTTCTAGAGTAAGAGAATGGACTTCTTTTTAGAACAAATACAATTGGACTGTTATTGTTTACCTCTCAACACCCCCACCTCCAACCCCTTAACCCTTACCCCTAAAAACACCCACACAATTATACCTTTTAACACAAGGAAACTGAAACCTTTAAGTGATTTAAAAAAAAAAAAAAAAACCCTTATGGGAGCAACTGACTTTCATTTGTAAACCTTAAACATATATGCAAGGGAAAAAGTAAATTTATTGACAGTCTGTAAGATGAGGAAAGACACAAGGAAAATTCAACGTAGCAAGAACCACAAGTATCACAAGATATTGGCCTCAATCTCCCCGATTGAGGCTTAATGTTTTTATTTTTCAAAATAGAAATAACTTTATTCTTTTTCTGATTTAAAATAATATGTATTCTTTTAAGAAACTCCACACTGAAAAATAAAATAACCTATCATTTCGCCATCCTGTAATAATCACTGTAAATATTTTAATATATATTTTAATTCGTATATATAATGTTTGCCAATAGAATCACACTCTACATTTTTGCTTTTAAATTGCTGTTTATGTTATATCTTGGAAATGTTATATCTTAGGTTCCCATGTTAAGAAAAAAATCAGTCACATCTCTTTTAATGGCTCATAGTATTATCCTGTATAGTCATGCCATGATATATTTTAACCAAACTGCTTATATGCAACACTGCAGTGAACACAATGCATATACATCTTTGAGTACTTCTCCATTTGTTTCCTTGAGATACATTCCTTGCTGGACCAAAGGAATGCATAAAAAATAGTAAGACTTTTCGTACTGTATCAGTAAGAGTTTTCCAGAAAGGCCAGCAGGCTGGAACTCTAGCAGAAGCTGATGCTGCAGTGTTGAGGCAAAATGTCTTCTTTTTCAGAAAACCTTAGTTTTTGCTCTTACGGCCTTCAGCTGCTTGTATGAGACCCACCCACATATCGAAGATAATCTCCTGTACTTAAAGTCAACTGATTATAGATGTTCACCATTTCTACAAAATACCTTCTCAGCCACATTTAAATTAGTGTTTGATTAAATAACTGGATACTATAGCCTAGTCGTGTTAACACATTAAAAAAGTGAATAAACCTCTGACAAAATTGATCATAGAGAAGGGTACAAATGATGAAATGATACATTAGAAAATGAGCAAACTACTTGATCAGGAAACTCACAGAAAAGAAAACTTCAAATGTTTATCGAATATAAGGGAAAATTCTCAATCGTATTGTAATGGGAACTCAAATAACAGAACATTTCCCATTCATCAAAATTGGCAAAAAGAAAAAAAAAAAAGAACATAACCACACTTGCCAAAAATGCGCTACATCTTTGTACCTATGTACTGTGATATACGTAAAGCATAAGTATATCACAGAACCTGTTGCCAGATGACCTTCCATAAAGGCCGCACCAGTTTCGATTTGGTCCCCACACTGTGTACTGGTAACCATTTTCATTTTTGCTAATCTAATCAGTATATTTTCTAATGAAGTATTATATTTGTGTTAATTTTCAGTTTTAAATCCACAATTTGTCCTGCAACTTAGCAGTCTCTAACATAGTAATTTTCACAATGACTTGCACCCTTTACTTTGTACAAGAGCAGAGATGAGCAGAGAAAAAGAGCTCTGCTTTTCTCTGAATAGAAAATATATTTTCTCCTTTTAAAAATAACAATGTTGATCTCTGCATCTTACACCTGTCATTACCCCAAACCTGTCTTTCTGGCCTCAGGTACAGAGAGTTGATGTGAAAATAAAAAAGAGCAGTCATCTTTTACCCATTTTTCTACCATGTGTTCTGAGTTTTCCCTGTTGGTTTATAGTTCTTTATATTTCTGATGTAAGTTGTTGATTGAATATATGCTTTGCATACATCTTCTCTTAGTCCGTTGCTTTGCCTTTTTTACTTTCTTCATGATACCCTTTAAATGAAGAGAATTCCTTGATTTTAATGTAGCCCGTATTTTCTGTCTCTCATAATTAGTTTATTTTGGGGTCCTATTGAAGTAATCACTGTCTATTGAAAGGTACTATGTTTCCTTAGTTTCATTTTATGTTTAAAAACAGAAAAAGGAAATAGTTAACATTAACCAAGCCCAGGTAACAGAGAGAGACCCTGTCTCTACAAATAATTTTTAAAAATTAGCTGAGCGTGGTAGCATGCACCTGTGGTCCAGCAATTCAGGAGGTTGAGTGGGAGGATCACTGGGTCCCCAAGGGTGGAGGCTGCAATGAGCCATAATCATGCCACTCTCCTGCAGCCTGGGTGACAATGTGAAACCCTGTCTCAAAAAAAGAAAAAAAATACACTAACAAAACTATTTTCCATGGACTCTGTGTTGTAGGATATTTTGCAATTTAGATGTATATCCACCAAACAGCCTTTTCTCCTGCTGGAAACAGAACCTCCCTCTATCTCTGTTGGGGGACCTTGTAAGAGCCTGCCTGTTGTAGCACCTAATGTTCTTTGCTGCATACATGAGCTCTTGACCTAATCTGGGCTAATGAAACATTCCCCATTTACAGTATTTTGTTCAAATGTGGCCTTGTGATCCAAGCAGACACGCTCAGGGAGGTGACTTCAGAGCATCTATGGTTCTAGTACGACTTTAGCACAAGGAAATGAGGCCAATTCCAAAAGACAAGAAGAATTAAGAGGCAGAGCAGATCTTAGCAGTGTTGTCACTGGCTGCCCAAAATTTACTCTATCCTGGCCCTGCCTGAGGTTTTCATTATGTGGCCACTAAATTCTCAACTTTTAATGATTTTTTTTTAATTTTTGTATTTTATTATTTATTAATTTTTTCTTTTTTTTTGAGACGTAGTCTTGCTCTGTCACCCAGGCTGGGGTGCAATGGCGCGATCTCGGCTCACTACAACCTCTGCCTCCCAGGTTCAAGCAATTCTCCTACCTCAGCCTCCCGAGTTGCTGGGACTACTGGTGTGTGCCAACACGCCTGGCTCATTTTTTGTATTCTTAATAGAGATGAGGTTTCACCGTGTTACACAAGATGGTCTCAATCTCCTGACCTCGTGATCCACCTGCCTCAGCATCCCAAAGTGCTGGGATTACAGGCGTGAGATCTTTTTTTACTTTGTTAAAAGTCTTGGTATAAATATGCTTGAAAACGTGGTCCGGTGTTTATGTAAATCTAGGACTACTCCTAATCTTACTCTTGGAGATTTACAGCCTACGTTAGCATATTAAAAGTCATAAGAAACCATAAAATAAAAGAAGGCTATTTATCTTCTTAATAGGCTAGTAATCCCAAACATATCAACACGAATACTTATTTATGGTGCTTATATTAATATCTTATAGAAACTTGAGCAGCAAATCATTGTTTTGGGGAATACTGGATCTTAGGCATAGAAGAACCAACAAATGCAAGCTGACAAATGAAAGATGCTTTAATCTCCGAGCTAGGTTTTGAAAAATGCTCAAATTTAATAATTTATGTGCAAATTATGTTATATTTTTAATTGGGAAAAGAGTATTTTGATAAAGAAAAAACCAAAAGTTAAATTTGGTAAATTTAATGTGACCAATCTATAAACTTCTTTTTTTTTTTCTCGAGCAGGTTAGCCAATATACCTTTGCTATGTGCAGTTACAGAGAAAAAAAGTCTGAACCACAAGAATTAATGCAACTTGAAGGCTATACTGTGGATTATACCGATCCCCACCCAGGTAACTCTTAATTGAATCACTTTCCCTGCCATGTATGTATGGAATTCTTATAAATATCCTGTGTCTGTTCTACAATTTAAACCCCTCTCGATGAATAGGGTGCATATTTCACTTATATATCTGGGCAAGACTTTATGAGATTCAAATTATCTCTTTTGGAGTGCTTTTATTCTTAACCATATTTCATCATATTTATTATTATTTTGGCATGAAGTTGAGATGTGTAAAAGTCACTGTAATTGAATAATTATATGAGATATAACAATGTTTTCAGAAACTTCTTTGCTGGAAAGCAAAAGTTATAGCAGAAATAGACAGACAAATGGCAAATGAATTATTATTTTGTAACTACTAATTTTCTCTCCAACAATACATTTTTGTACTTCTCTCTCTCCCTTCATGTTAATACTGGAAAGAGTACTGGACACCTGATATTTTAAAAATTGAATGAATGAATATTAATGACAATATCTAAGATCAAGAAATGCAGACATTAATAAACATAATGATTAAATATTGGTCAATAGAGATTACGAAATAGAAATTTATGACCATATTAACTAATTGTTCACTTAAAATGCAAAATATTATCTTTTGTGAAAGAATTTTATAAAAGATAAAATACATACAATATGAAATATCATTTTTGTCTTAATCATTATATATTTTTCCCACGTATAGAATGGCAAATATGCCGACAGATAAAACTTCTTTCTCTGGCATGAAATATCAGATTGTGCTATGCATTTCCATAGAGTGTGTTTATATATCTTGTAGAATGCTGCTGTGTCGTGGACTGTTTCCCTAGGTTATTTTTTATTTCTGAGGTGATATGGGAGCTTAAGCCTTTTTGTTATTTTCTTCAAATCTTGGATTGTGGATTTGATCCTTTAAGCTAAATATTGTTTAAAACATTTAACTGTTAATATCAAATCCATTCTTTTCCATGAGGTCAGTTAGTGAATGAGACTAAAATCTGCCAATCCTATAAATTTTTAATGATGTCTTTTTGTTCCCTCCACAGGCCTTCAGGGTGGTCGTATGTTCTTTAATGCTGTTAAAGAAGGAGATACTGTAATCTTTGCCAGTGATGATGAACAGGACAGAATATTATGGGTTCAAGCTATGTATAGAGCCACAGGTCAATCATATAAACCAGTTCCTGCAATTCAAACCCAGAAACTGAATCCTAAAGGAGGAACTCTCCATACAGATGCTCAGCTTTGTAAGTTTTGTTAAAAAATAATTTGATTATCAATTAACAGCTTTAATAAGATATAAAATTGAGGCAAATTTGTTCAGTATTATAGTTTACATCATTAATTGATTCCTAATTAAATGAAAATAGTTCATATTAGTAGTCATATAATCACTTATCTAATTTTTCACATAAATCTGGAGTAAATGGTACATGTGGTTTCCAATCATGGATTTGTCAAGCATTAGGGTATTTCTCGAAATCTCAAGAGCACATAAGAAAATTCTCCAAAACTTCTCCAAGGAAAATTTATTTTAGTTTATTATGATTTTGACTTAAGTCTCCTATAGACATGGAAAAAATATTGCAAAATCAAATTTGCTTTGATACGATTTCAGAGTACCAAAATGATGAACCATTACCTTCTAGAGTTGTTCTTAATAACCCAGAAGGATAATAGGTCTATTTTTTTGTTGTTGTAGATTGATACAAATAATAAGTCATAAAGCCAACTTTTTTCCCCTCATGCCTTAAAGACATGTCAATTTTGAATGCTAACTTAAGTTGTAAAGAGCTAAATTTTTTATTTTAAATGACTGATGTTTAATAATTATGGAATGATGGTCAAAACATCTTCAAACGTAGCTTTGATAATCACTAAACCAAGTGTTTTAACTTGTTATACTCCTTTACAAAGCTTATCCTGTTTTACCTGTAATAAATATTTGTCTTTAACTTTCAGCTCAACTTGTGGTTTTTTTATTCTTGAGATTCTTCTCAAAGAGAATAACATCTTGACATGCATTATTTTCTTCTGCTTTTCATACATCAAGTAACTATTCTCTTTTCTTTTCAGATACCCTTCAGTATCATTTCTGGGCATCCTAAACAAAGGCACTTTAGTTCAAATAATTAAATGTGAACCATGAGCTTTTTCTTTATTTTAGAAACCACAGACCATACTCATAGGTTATCGTAATTAGTTTGGGGCACATTTTTTATATGTAGTGAAAACTATTTAGGAATATTATATATTAATTTTTTCACCGATTTAAAATTTCTTCTTTAAAATTAGTAGCATTGTCATCTTAAAAGGTAAAATAAAATAAAAAGAACACATTCTGATATTTTCACTGTATTTAAAAAGTTAACTCGCTGCTTCTGCCTTCCTCTCACCCTCCAGGTAATATGCATAGAGTATGGCAGAGCAGATAAGAGTGTTTCATCAGAGCTAAGGTGTACAGAAGTGTCTTTATTTTTCTACAATTGAGCATATCTGACATTTTAATTTCTAATGTTGCCAAAAAACTTTAACTCACCAATTCAAAACAACTGAGTCAAAGATTAAAATTCAATTAATTCAAGATTCTTCCCCCCACTCTTCTTCCATGTGATACATAGTAAATTAAGTTTCAGAGGGGATTACATAAAACTGTGATATCATTGAATGTAGCATCTAGTCTAAAACTGTTCTCTGTTCACATGGCCTTAGGCATGACTTCTGTCACTGGTTTCATTACTTACATGCTGGTGTGCACTGCTTATCACCATGGACCTGCCAGGGCACCTGGTAATGAAGTCCACATAGTTTGTGTCCTCCTTGGATCAACTCCAGACACCCATGAATTCCTTACATCATATTCATCAGATTCTCGCCACAGTGGTACATAGTGACTTGTTGGGTATTCCCCAGCTATGCACAGGGGTGCTCACTCAGGCATTTCTCTCGCAGCACAGCTCTTATCCATTGCTTCTTTCCTACTTCAAGTGCCAGATTGGACATTTATCCCTGGGCTGTTTCTGTATTGGGCATCAAAGTATAAGACTCCCTCAACCCTAGGTCCAACTTTCTTCCTCTGGAGCTCTGTTCATTGCTCACCCCCAACACAACATTAACTCATGTCAGATCTCTTCCCAAAACCATTTTCTTCCATCCAGCTGATCTATTTTTTTCCCTCCTAGTTTTGATTCTGTTGTTAAAAACCAAGTTTTTATAAATTTGTTTCTTTCCACTCCATAGGCTAATCTCTGTCCCTCCCCCTGTAAGCTACAGTTCTATAGCATTTAATGTGAATTTCCTGTGTTTTTCATTTTGCAAATTTGCATTTTGTATATGTGTATTTCGCGTCAATCTCATAAATAGTTTCATATTCTTTATCATATTCAGTCTTACTGTTTTTGTTCATCTCTATGCTTTTAAAATCCGTCCATGTTTTTATGAATACATCTAATCTCATTCTTCTGATTACTGCATACCATGTAAGTGGGCTTCTGTCTTATGTTACCTAGTCTACAGCACATTTTATTTCTATTCACTCCTCCAGAGATGGAAATGTAGAATGCCTCCAAATCCATACCTATGTAATGTTCAGTTGTCCCAGCCATGACTATGAAATATCCTTTCATTTATTCAAATCTAAGTCCTTTACATTTTAATCCTTTTCCATAGAGCTGTTTTTATTCTTGGTTAAGCTAATTTCTAAGCCTTTCATACTTTTGTTGCTATTGCATCTTATATTTTTATTATATTTTCTAGTTGACTATTGCTTATATAGAGAAATGCTATTTTCATGTGCTTTTTTGCTTCAGTTCAGGAGTTCAAGACCAGACTGGGCAACATGGTGAAACCCTGTATCTACAAAAAATACAAAATTAGCTGGGCACAGTGGTACGTGACTGTAGTCCCAGCACTTGGGAGGCTGAAGTACTTCAGCTTTTTTGCTATCCATATTTATTCTTTGGTTATGTATCTCTGCACATACCTTGCCTAATTTATAATTAGGCTATTATTGGGTTTTGAGAAGTGTTTACACAGGCATGCCTTGGACATATTGTGGGTTCAGTTCCAGACCACTACAATAAAATGAATATCGCTTGAACCTGAGAGGTGGAGGTTGCAGTGAAATAGCGCCTCTGTGCTCCAGCTTGGGTGATAGAGTGAAACCCTGTCTCAAAAAAAAAAAAAAAGTTATGTTTACACTACATTGTAGTGTATTAAGCATGCACTAGCATCATGTCTAAAACATAATTTTAAAATTCTTTATTGCTAAAAATACTAACAATCACCTGAGGGTTCAGTGATTATAATATTTTTGCTGGTAGAGGGTCTTGCCTCAACGTTGATGGCTGCTGACTGATCAGGTTGGTGGTTGTTGAAGGTTAGGGTGGATGTGGCAATATCTTAAAATAAGACAAGGATGAAGTTTGCTGCAGTGACTGATTCTTCCTTTCACAAAAGATTTTCCTGTAGCATGCGATGCTGTTTGCTATCATTTTGCCCAAAGTAGAACTTCTTTGAAAATTGGAGTCAATCCTCTAAAACTTTACCTCTGCTTTATGAACTAAGTTTATATAATATCCTAAATCCTATGTTGTCCTTTCAACAATGTTCACAGCATCTTCACCAGAAGTAGATTCCATCTCAAAAACCACTTCCTTTGCGTCACCCAAAGGAACCAACTTCTTATCTGTTCAAGTTTTATCATGAGATTGCAGCAATTCAGTCACATCTTCAGGCTCCACTTTTAATTCTGGTTCTTTTGTTGTTTTCATGACATCTGCAGTGACTTCCTCCACTCAAGTCTTCAGTCCCTTAAAGTTATCCCTGAGAGTTGGAATCAACTTCCTCCAAACTCCTGTAAATGTTGATATTTTTACCTCCTCCCAAGAATCACAGATGTTCTTAATGGCGTTTGGAATGGTGAATCCTTTCCAGGTTTTCAATTTACTTTTCCCAGATGGCTCAAAGGAATCACTATCTATGGCAGCTATAGCCTTTTAAAATGTATTTCTTAAATAATAAGACTTGAAAGTTGAAATTACTCCTTGATCTGTGGGCTGCAGAATGGATGTTAGGTTAGCAAGCATGAAAACAACATTAATCACCTTGTACATCTCCAGCAGAGCTCTTGAGTAACTAGATGCCGTGTCAGTGAGCAATAATACTTTGACCAGATTCTTTTTTTTCTAACATTGGGCCTCGACAGTGGACTTAAAATATTCAGTAAACTGTGCTGTAAACACATGCAACATCATCTGGGCTTGTTCTTTCAGTTGTAGAGCACAGACAGGGTTGATGTAGCATAGTTTTGAAGGGCTCTGGGATTTTCAAGATGGTTAATAACTATTGGCTTCAACTTAAAGTCATCAGCTGCATTAGCCACTAACAAGGGAGCCTGTACTTTGAAGCTTTGAAGCCAGGCATTGGCTTCTCTCTAACTGTGAAAGTCCTAGATGGGCATCTTCTTCAATAGAAGATTATTTTGTCTACACTAAAAATCTGTTATTTAGCATAGCTAACTTCATCAATGATCTCAGCTGGATCTTTTGGATAACTTGCTGCCATTTCTGCATCAACCCTTGCTGCTTCACCTTGCACTTTCATGTAATAGAGATGGCTTATTTTCTTAGCCCTCGTGAGCTGACCTCTGCTGGCTTGACAGCTTGCAGAGGCTTCTTCACCTCTCTCAGCCTTCATAGAATTGAAGAAAGGCAGGGCCTTGCTCTGTATTAGGCTTTGGTTAAAGGGAATATTGTGGCTGGTTTGATCTATCCAGATCATTCAAACTTTCTTCGTATCAGCAATAAGGCTGTTTTTGCTTTCTTATTATTTGTGTGTTCACTGGAGTAGCAATTTTAATTTACTTCAACAACTTTTCCTTTGCATTCACAACTTGGCTACTTGATGCAAAAGGCCTAGCTTTCAGCCTGTCTTGGCTTTTGACATGCCTTGCTCACTAAGCATGATCATTTGTAGCTTTTAAATTTAAAGTGAGGGAGACGGGATTCTTTCATTCATTTGAACAGTTAGAGATCATTTCGGGTCATTAGTTAGCCTAATTTTAATATTGTTGTGTCTCAAGAAATAGGGAGACCCAAGAAAAGGAAGACAGATGGGGAACAGTCAGAACACATATAACATTTATTAAGTTTACCATCTTATATGGGTGTAGTTTGTGGCACCCCAAAACAATTAAAATAACATCAAAGATCACTTTTCACAGATGACTATAATAGATATACTAATAATGAAAAAGTTGGAAATACTGTGAGAATTACCATAATGTGAAACAGAGTCATAAAATGAGCATGTGTTGTTAGAAGAGTGGCACCATAGACTTGCTTGTCACAGGGTTGCCACAAACTTTCAATTTATGAAAAACACATCTGCAAAGCACAATAAAATGAAGTTTGCCTGTGTGTTCTGGATACAACATGTTTGTCAGATATGTGATTTGCAAATATTTTCTCCTAATCTATGGCTTGTCTTTTCACATCTCTTAATAGTGACTTTCAGAAAAAAAAAAAAAATTCTTAATTTTGATGAAGTCCATTTTATCAATTTTTTTCATAGATGTGCTTTTGATGTTGTAACTAAAGGATCTTTGCCCAACCCAAATTGCAGAAATTTTCTCCTTTGCTTTCTTCTAGAAATTTTACAGTTTTGGCTTTTACATTTTACATTTTGAGTTAATTTTTGTATACGGTGAGAGGTATCCATCAGTATTTATGGATGGCATATGGATGTCCAGTTGTTTTAACACAAAGAGTGGAAAAGATTGTCATACCCTGAATTGCCCTTGCACATTTGTGAAAAATCAATTAACTACATATGAGTTTATTTCTGGGCTATCCTTTCTTTTCCTTTGGTCAGTTTATCTATCTTAATATTATTACTACACTGTCTTGATTACTGTAGCTTTGTGAATCTTACAGTCAGGTAGTCCAAGTCCTCCAAATTGATTTCTCTTATTCAAAAATATTTTGGCTGTTCTATGTCCTTTGCATTTCTCTATGAATTTTCAAAATAAATTTACTCATTTTTAATTGACAAATAATTGTATATATATATGAGGTACAATATAAATTTTTAAAACATCTTGACATTCCTTGCTGGAGATTTTACTGGGAATGCCTTTGGTCAGTCAGTCCTTGGAAAATTTTGGAAAACTGACTTCTTAATATTGAGCCTTCCAATCTGTTAATACAATGTGTCACTTCATTTGTTTAGGTAGTCTTTAGTTTCTCTTTGGTATGTTTGTAGTTTTCAGTAAACAGATCTTGCACATCTTTTGTCAGATTTATTTCTAGGTATTTCATCTTTGTTGCTTTGGTAAAGTGGAATTTTTTATTTCAGCCCAATTCTTTTGTTATCTTTGTGATTGCTTTAGAATTTAAAGTATACACTTTAAATTTATTTATACATCTTCATGTATAGTATGCAAACTTTACAGTAGTAAACTTCTATTTCTTCTCTTGACTTTTGCACTATTCTTGTCATATATTTTACTTCTATATATGTTGTAAATCCCACAATACATTGCTATTATGATTATTACCTTAGTCAATATGTTTTAAAGAAATTAAAAGTGAAAGAAAAATGTTATATAGATGTCCATTTTGTACATGTCCATTATGTACATGTTACGTACATGTACATTACCATCCCAGTGTCTTTCATCGTCTAGCGCATATATTTTTACTTCTTGAAGGACCTCCTTTGACTTTTCTGTAGTGCAGATCTGCTGGTAATGAATACTTTTAGCTTCTTTATATATGAAAAAGTCTTTATTTTACTCTCATTTTAAAGATATTTTTCTTTTAGTACTTTAAAGATGTTGCTCCACTTTCTTCTAGCTTGCATTTGTTTTTCCAATGAGAAATGTGCTATTTTGGTTTGTTCCTCTATAAATAATGTCCTTTTTTCCTCTAACTGCTTTAAAGATTTTTCTCCTTAACACTGTTTTTGAGCAATTTGATTATGATGTGCCTTGGTATACTTTTCTTCATAAAAATGCTTGTTCTGAGACACAGTTAAGTTACTTGGAAACAATTCGATCCTTTCAAGCTTTGCTTTCAAGTTTTGTTAGGGAAGACCAAGCAGTGTTTAGTCCAGGATGCATTTTCCCCGTTTCTGGACCAACATCATTCTTAATACTCTAACTGATAACCTGTGAAATATGAGCTTTTATATTCTTGCTGCTGAGAAGCAGTGCTATTCTAGGCTGTGTGAGTTTGAGGCACTATCCTCTTGAATCCTTTAGATTGCTTCTTTCCCTTTCTACACGTGCATGAACTGATGGGTAGTCAGCTGAATTCTTGGGGGAGGCCTTCTGCAGATCTTGAGAGTCTCTTTCCGGGCAGCTCTCTTCTCTCCAGTACTCTTTCCTACAACCTCTAGTTACTGTGGCCCTCCTGAATTGTCAGCTCCATTTTTCAACTCAGGGAGACCACGGGGCTTTTCCTGAGTTCCTGTTCCTTGTGCCATGAGCTATAGAGTTTCTCCTGGCAGTAACCTGGGGTGACTGTAAGGCTCACCTTGTTTCCCATCCCTCAGGAATCACTCTCCCATGTTGCCCAACATGCAGCGTTTAAGAAACTTTTTGTAAATTTTTTTTCAAAAACTTAGTTCAGGTAGAAGGTTAAGTTTATTCTCAATTATACCATCATGACCAGAAGCAGAATGAATTTTTTTTTGTTTTTGTTTTGTTTTTTTTTTTTGAGACGGAGTCTCGCTCTGTCGCCCAGGCTGGGGTGCAGTGGCCAGATCTCAGCTCACTGCAAGCTCCGCCTCCCGGGTTCCCGCCATTCTCCTGCCTCAGCCTCCTGAGTAGCTGGGACTACAGGCGCCCGCCACCTCGACCGGCTAGTTTTTTGTACTTTTTAGTAGAGACGGGGTTTCACCGTGTTAGCCAGGATGGTCTTGATCTCCTGACCTCGTGATCCGCCCGTCTCGGCCTCCCAAAGTGCTGGGATTACAGGCTTGAGCCACCGCGCCCGGCCGCAGAATGAATTTTTTATAAGTTAAAGCATGGTTTCTCAATTTCAGCACTATTGACATTTTGGGCTAGACAATTATTTGTTCTAGGGCAGGGAGTGGAGTAAGGAACTTTTCCTGTGCATTATGTGATGTTTTACAGCATCCCTGTCCTCTACCCACTAGATATCAGTAGTCTCCCACCTGGTCCCAGGTCAGACAACCAAAAATATCTGTGGACATTGCCAAATGTCCCAGAGGGTAGGGTTGCTGTTGGTGAGGAATCACCTCCAGTTGAGAACCACAGAATTACAGTGACTTAATAGCTATTTTTTTTTAATTGTCACCCTCCTTCACTTGTGTTCCCATATTTTTTCTTAACATCCTGAGTACAAGGAATTCCCAAGGAATGTTTTGAGCTCATGGCTATTGTTGCTTGCACATAGTGGCAAGAAAAGTGGGTAGGAACCACTAGCACAGACCTTTAAGACCATGGCTGAATAATACAGAATTTTTTTGGGCAGAGTCTGCCTCTGGAGAGAGAGGGAGTGCAGTGGTGCCATCGCACCTCACTGCAACCTCCACTTCCCATGTTCAAGCCATTCTCATGCCTCAGCCTCCCAAGTAATCTCAGCAGCTGGGAGTACAAGTGTGTGCCACCACACCCACCTAATTTTTGTATTTTTAGCAGAGACAGAGTTTCTCCACGTTGGCCAGGCTGGTCTCAAACTCCTGACCTCAGGTGATCTGCCAGCCTCGGCATGCCAAAGTGCTGGGATTACAGGCATGAGCCAATGCACCTGCCTTTGACAAATTTAAAAAAAAAAAAAAAAAAAAAAACCTTTCTATTATTCAATACCAATTTATTGTCAATGCAGAATTAATCAGGCTATGAGATTCCCATGCCTTAGCCTCCAAATAGCTGGGATTCACCTGCCTAATTTTTGTCTTTTTAATAGAGATGGAGTTTCTCCACATTGGCCAGGCTGGTCTTGAACTCCTGACCTCAGGTGATCTGCCATCAGGGAGGACACTTCGGCCTCCCAAATTGCCGGGATTACAAGCGTGAGCCACAGCACCCAGCCCTATAATCTGTTTCTAACAAAACCTTTCTATTATTTGTTATCAATTTATTGTCAAGGCAGAATTGATCAGGCTATGGGAACTGAATTTACTTGTTATAACTAAAAAGCCAAACTGTTTCAATTTGTTAACAACAGCTGACTTCTGTTCTAGACTACTAGTAAAGTGTTTAATCAGTGCTGACCTCTGCTGGCGTGAAATTGGGAGGCGGAGCTTGCAGTGAGCGGAGATCGCACCACTGCACTCCAGCCTGGGCAACAGAGCAAGGTTCCATCTCAAAAAAAAAAAAAAAAAGGAAAAGAAAAGAAAAGAAAGGAGGAAGAAAGAACATATTCTACCTCATCAGAATGAGAATACTGACCCTGACCTATCAGAGAAACGTCATGAATTACTCCAGAGAGTAGTTTCATCCATAGTATTTTCCTCCCTCCATTGACTTAATCAATTTTGTTTTCTTTCCTGATGATCTTTCACAAAAACAACTTTTAAAATCAATAGTAGAAATTGAGAAAACAAAATAAAAATTTAAATGTCTAGTTGGATAAATGTATATGTTCCCAACCCATTTAAATATGCTTTGTTTCTCATTTCTTTGCTGACCTGTAGCTGGTAAAGGTAAGTATTTTCATGATTTTTAAAATCAGATGTTTTTAAAATTTTTTAATGATACGATGTTTGAGGAATATCATGATCTTGTTTACTTAGCTTTATTGATTACAAAACAAAAAATGTCTATCACAACAAAAAAATAGAAACAACCTAGTATCTACCATTCATACAGGCACAAGGGTAATAGCCACGAAGGTGTTGTAATAACATGCAAAACAAATGGTCAATATATGTTAAGTGGAAAAAATGCTAAATTACACATGTATTATTATTTTCACTACATAAAAAGATCCCAATTGAAAACGCAAAATATAGGTAGAATTACATCTAAAATATTCAGTGGATATGTTTTGTTGGAGGCAATAGTTGCTACTTTATTTCTTCTATATTTTATTTTTCTTTGAAGTATGTATTTTTATTTTTCACAAACCCAGTGCTTTAGAATGAACTATGAATCTTAAAACTTAAAAAAGAATCTTATTTCTTAAAAAATCTAAGCATACTAATAACTAAGAAAAATAAAATATTATAAAATCTAACTTACTGGAAGACAACCTTATCTTTTTGAGACATTACTAATATATATTTATAGGTTTCTCTAATAAGCAAATCTATTCCACTTCATTTTTTCTTTGAGTCTCTGGATATATAAAAATTCTAAGGGAAGAGAGTGGGCTGAAGGGGTGGGGATGAGGCTGGTAAACAATTTTTTCACTTCAAATATAACGTACTAGAGTTGCCAGATTGATGGACATTCTTTGGTTAAACTATCCTTCTTTGTTCTCTCCAACCAAAATGCAGTGCACGCACCCTGGTTTTCACTGTCTCTCAGTTATATATGTAACATAATACAATGTGTGTGTCACATAATACAATATGAATAGTAGTATTTGTCTTCCAATAATAAATTAATATCAAAAATGAACCGAAAAGCTGCCAGCTGCTTTTTATTTTTAAGCTAAATATTTTTAAATTCTTAAATTGAAATATAAACTGACAGTTAATTTTGTGAACTTATTTTCATGATCGATCTAATATGTTAAATTTCACACTTCATAGGGAAGCATTTGTCTTTCCTTTACATTGAACATATTATTTCTAATAAATGTTCAACATTGGTTTACTTTACTTATTTGTGATTATAAGTTTCTGTGTTGATCAAAATTGTCATCATGCAAAAGTATTACTTATGTGTTATTTGCTGCAGAAAGCAAGATATGTTAATTCATACATCAGGTTTTGAATCAATTTAACCAAAAGAAGCTAAGCAGTTATTTGGGTCAATAATAGAGGTGTGAACAAACTCCTTTGCTTTTCAGCAGAAAGTATGTATACATAAAACATGGACATACTATTCAGGCTGATCTAGATAAAATTTTAAATATTAAACTTTTCCTATTAAAACCTACATGGATGGTATAAAAAGAGAAGTGGCACCTACTTTGCTGTGCCACTTCTAACTTCCTGTAAATTTTCAAGCTTTATGGGAGTTTTGAATTATAATAAGTGTATAATCAGATGTGAGTAGTGGTAAATGCAGCTACAGGTGAACTCCTTAACATAGGCCAGTTTTAAACATAGGACAGAAAATTGTATTATATTTCAAAAGGGTCATTTGCTGCTTAGTTCAGCTCAGTATTTTGCAGAGAGCAGTCTTGGCTGACAGCACCCTCTTAGTCCTTTTGATACTAGAGTTCCACTCCCAGACACCAGAGTGACCTCGGAATGCTAATAAATGGCTTCCTTTTCTCATCCAGAGTGCCCTTTTACATTTTTCTTTCCTTTTTCCTTTTTCATCCATGATTTCTCACAACACTAGGAGCAGCAACAAATGCAGTACCATGAGAATTTGTTGGAAAGGAAAAATAAGTATTTCAATTATTTTTTTCAACCTCCCTGACTTAGATGACTTCAGTTCTCTCTGACTTAGATGCCTTTCCTGGGATTTGGATTCTTGAGCACTTAAGGGGCAGGTTTCGGTCAGTGCCTACCAAAAGGCTCTCTCACCACAGTGGGATCTACTAGCTCACTGATAGTCCTCATATCATTTTCTATGCTACCTATTTTCAAGTCTGTATTACCTATTTAAGTTGATACTATCAGCCTACTTATTCTTTCCTCTTAACTTCCAACAGCTATTATCCTAATGAAAAAATTCCATTTTTAGGTTTCACTTACATAAAGCCTCTGTAACTTCTTAGATCTATAGCAAATAATAATCTTTCTCAATTTGGGTTTCATTCCATCTACTGTTATCACACCTGGTGACAGTACTGCCTAAAGACGCTCGAGCATATATCCAACTGTTGCCATAGAAACTCCATCAGTATCCTCAATTACCATGTCCCACATCTGTAGTTAGTCCATAGGTTAATCATCACAATTTATGACAGTTTTGCAGTATACTGCTTAAGCTCATAGCTTGTTGGTTTGTTTTGATAGTTGTCACATTGTTTCAGAAGACAGATTGAACTGAAATTTTCCATTATTAGAGAAATCTGAGTAACATCATGAATAATTTTCTGTTTAAAACTAGTCACCATAATGTTGTGTTATAGTAACATTAATTGCAGATAATCCAGTATAACGCAATTTTAAAGCCTTGGATTTAGTAATTGACTAAAAAGCATGTTTTGCATTTGATATAGATGATGCCTGTGTCTCTCAAGAGTAACATATAGTTATGTTATACCTGTAGAAAGCTATGTGAAAATATATCTTTATAAAAATAAGAAACTAGATAATATTTTAATGATATATGATTTTCTGTTTTGCATTAGTTCATGAGAGAACTTTAAAGTGAAAGATGGCAGGGAGGAAATGGGGAAATGTAGGTCAAAGGATACAAACTAGCAGATGTGTAGGATGAACAAGTCTAGAGATCTAATGTACAACATAACAACTAGAATCTATAAAATTGTACTGTTATTTTTGTTAAGTAAGTAGATTTTAGCTGCCCTGTCACAAAAAAAGCAGCTATGTGAGATGACAGATTTGTTAATTTGCTTCCGTATTGTAACCATTTTACTGTCTATATGTATCCCTTAACATCATGTTGTAAAGCTTAAATATACACACACACACACAATTTTACTACTAAAAAAGCATTTCAGTAGTATTACATCTGTTTCACTCCTCCTAGCTTTGATGGTATTGTTGCCTTACATTTCACTTTACAGGTTTTTGTTTTGTTTTGTTTTGGTTTGGTTTTTTTGTTTGTTTTTTTTGGCGGGGGGCGGGGGTGGCGAGTGGGTTGGGAATGTAGTCTAACTCTGTAGCCCAGGCTGGAGTGCAGTGGCGCAATCTCAGCTTACTGCAACCTTCGCCTCCCAAGTTCAAGCGATTCTCCTGCTTCGGCCTCCCAAGTAGCTGGAATTACAGGTGCCTGCCACCATGCCCAGCTAATTTTTTGTGTTTTTTAGTAGAGACAGGGTTTCACCATGTTGGTCAGGCTGGTCTCGAACTCCCGGCCTCAGGTGATCCACCCACCTCGGCCTCCCAAAGTGTTGGGATTACAGGCCTGAGTCATCGTGCCCAGCACTTTTCAGTAATGTTATACACACTTGTATACATTGCTATTATTTTGTTTAAAACAAGGGCCACAGGGCCAGCAAACTGAAACTGAATGCCTGTTCTTGAAAAAGAAGCTTTATTGAAACATAGCCTATCTACCTAGCTGCTTCTCTCTCTCTCTCACTCTCTATCTCTCTGTCTCTCTCCCCTTCCCGACCCCCCACCACCCTGTTTCATTCAGGGAGGTCAAGACTGTTACTTTTTTATTTGTTTCTTCCATAAATTCGTGGAAACTAAGACTATACTGCCACATGGTAATGTATTTTTGCATGAAATGTTCTGAATGGTGCTGATCTGATATAGAAAGAAAGAGGTAAAAATGTTTGATCTTCACAGCCTGTGTTTTAAAAATAGGATGATTCCTAAGAACACATTTCACTTTCATAAAAACCCTGGAGAAATTGAAGGTTATTGATTTTCTTAAATAAAAATTTTAATGGGTTTGCTTGCCTGTTTTTTTCCAAGTAGAGTCTGTATTTGTGACTCAAAGTGCTATCATTAATATCATTTTTATCACCAATGGTAATTGTTTGAAAAGTAATTTTCCATTCATGTGATTTGGAAAGACTTGTTACCTTAGCAGATAGATGGCTTGGAATTGTATTTCCTGAGGAAAGTACTGTATAAATTTACAAAAATATGATTTAATTATAGAAATTAACTATAGACCTTTTTTCAGAAACACATTTTTTATTTAAAGATTGTATGCCCATTTTTTAATTGCTTCTACAAATCTTTATAGTAAAAGAAGACTGATAGGTCGTTTTCCTGTGAAATTTATTACTATCCTGTTCTCAACAGATTAACCATTAATGGGCATTATTTTTAACTCCCTTCTCTGGTGAAAGAAATAAGGTATAAAATTTAGCAGATGTTTATAAAACTAGTAATTTCATTTCATAAAAATGGTACTACAAGAATTTTTTGCCGAGATAAATGGAAAATTGAATATTCTAAGGTACTTTTTTAAAATACAAAAGAATCTTCCAATTTTATAATATGTGTGGTTTGCAGTTTTACTATTCTGCCTCTTATTCTTCTGATATTATTTCACATTACATTATCATATCTTTAACTTTATATTAAAAGACTCAGAAGAATAAAATACAAAAGAAGTTGGATTGTATATTAGTTCAGGAAAAGCTGTTTAGTTTTGTGTTTATCCAGTTAATATTAATTTTTCACATGTAATGTATTTAATCATTCAGGTAATTATTAAATGTGAAGGTATATGTATGATACTTTCTCCATGGATTATAACCTTATACCTTACACATCAGCAATCTGCCATTCATTGATTACTTGCTATATTCACCTTTTCCTATCTGTCATTAATGTGAGATGCACGTTAGTTTGTGCATCTTTTTTTTTTAGTGTGATTCTGAGGACCCTTCAGCTTGAATTATATAGTTCTTCCATCTACAAATATGGCTGAAAGTTGAACTTGACATGGATCAATATGATCTGGGCTAAAATATCTAAATGTGACTGATTATGTTAGCATCATGTCCACAGATCAATATTGAGTTTTATTATGAGTCTGACTCTATAATTGGGTATAATCAATAAACTTTTGTCTCTTTTCCTTTACAATTTTAAGATTGTACTATATAGGTTTTAGAAACTACACTTAGCTTACATTTAGGACTCTGCTTTTCTTATGATGACCAGAAAGAGATCTATCTATGAATTTTAAGGAACAATGGAGCTTCCGTTTTACCATTGTGAGAAGAGTCCACTTTTATCTTGATAACTGATTGCTTGCTCAATATGCGCGATGTTTCTAACAGACCTAATGTAATAACACCCCAGCACTCCTTTGGGGTAGTGTGTGGCTTTTTCTCTCTGTACTTAGTAAATAACTCACATTGAAGACTTTGACAAAACATACCATTAATGAAAGCAATCATAAAAGCTTGCCTTTTGATAAACCCGCAGGGTCTACAGGCGTTGAAAGATGCAATCTGTAAAGAACAATAAATTTGGGCCTTTGATTGAAGTGCCATTTGGGACGTTATGCTTTGTCTGCATATTTGCACAAACATGATGCTCCCTTTTTTCATGTCTCTTAAACTTGAAGCTTAAGAGCGCTCATTGCCATTTTTACATTAAGGATGGTCCCATTAAAAGCTCCCTACAAAAAGAAGACTGGAAGTGATCCAGCTGAAGTGTGTGTGTTCAATTCTGCCCTAGTTTGCCATTTGGAAAGCAGACTTCTGGGCATCATTGCTGTTTTTTATGAATAGATCTTGGTTCTTTTCTAGTCAATTCCATCAGTAAATGGAGATTTAAAATACAACTTTTCTCAGCGTTGGAAAATAAGATTATTCCTCTGATGGATATTAGATATAGCTTTGAATGGAAATGTAATTACTGCATTCTAAATGATTTGTAGATTTTTTGCTGTCATTTTTACTTAGGCTTCAAAAATTTTGCAATTTATGTTAATATGCTGAACTGTTGGCCTCATATTTCATATTTCAGACTACTGATAAAAGGTAGTCTTCTGTTTGAGTCCTGCATTTTGTATTCTTCACAACCTGTATCTGTCCATCATTAAGCCTGAAAAGTAAATATACTCTACATGCTTTCCTGAACTTACAGATGCAGATCGTTTTCAGAAACATGGTATGGATGAGTTTATTTCTGCAAACCCCTGCAAGCTTGATCATGCCTTCCTTTTTAGAATACTCCAGAGGCAGACTTTGGATCACAGACTGAATGATTCCTATTCTTGCTTGGTGAGTACAAGTCTGTATCTAGTCCCCTATAAGTTGGAATAAAAGATTTTAGAAAGTGAGAAATACTTGTTATAAACCAGCATTTTATTCCTGACTCATTTAATAATGGTAGTTGGAGTGAGGGATAAAGGATTCCAATCGATTGCTTCCCAATTTAAAAATTATACACTTGAAGACCACTGCTGTGCCACTCAATAGACAGGAGAATAGACTCAAATAGATGCTAAACTGTGGTTTATCAGTCCCTTTAAAGAAGGCTCAGTGAAAATAGAAGGCTTTTAATAAAGATTTTTTAAAACCTCTATTATAGTACTTACAGACATTTTAAGGTTGGAGTTCTGTTCCCCAGATGTTGACACCTCACATTTCTCTCTTTTGTTCTTAGAAGGACAACCTAAGTGGCAGGGGAAAGAAAGAGTGGAATTAATATGACAGGAGCTATACATAACAAAGGAAAGTTTTAGTTCCATCTAGCAATCCAAAGTATAACTTGAGTTCCTTGACAAAAGGAAAGGAGTGAATTAAATTGAGTAAACTATTTCCTGGTATGTGTTGAAATTGTAGCCAAAATTTGGGATATGAAGTATAATTTATTTAAAAGGAATGCTTAACACCTCAGAATATGGGGACTAAACTTTATAACCTAAAAATTATGTGTTTTTCCAAACATTTACATTGTGAATAGCAATTCCTCTGAAATTTTTGCAGCCAGAAAATGCGTATTTCTATCACCACTTTAATCTCTTGGACACTGAACATGGTACAGGTTGAATATCCCTTATCCAAAATGCTTGGGACCAGAGTGTTTCAAATATTGTATTTTCTTCAGATTTGGGAATATTTGCATTATATGTACAAGGTGCGCATCCTTAATCCAAAAATCCAAAATCAGTTTCCTTTGAGCATTGTTAAAAGAAAAACCTTAGCCTAATTAAGTTTAACAGAGTTTAATTGGGCAAAGAAGAATTCATGAATCAGGCAGCCTCCTCAGCCAGAGTAGGCTCAGAGACTCCGGCATAGCCATGTGGTGGAAAATGTTTTATAGACAGAAAAAGGAAAGTGATGTACAGAAAACAGAAGTAAGGTACAGAAACAGCCAGATTGGTTACAGCTCAGCATTTGCCTGATTTGAACACAGTTTGAACAGTTGGCTACCTTTGATGGGTCAAAACTCAGTGATTGGCACAATAGTAGACTACAGTGTACTTACAACTCCATTTGGTTTATAATTCACGATGTATAGAGAAACCTTTAGGCTGAACTTAAAATATGTAAGGAGGCAGCTTTAGGCTAAACTTGATTTAACAGGATCATGCAGATGCTCAAATATTTTGGATTTTGGAGCTTTCCAGATCTGGGACTTTTGGATTTGGGATGCTCAACCCGAAACTTCATGCAATAAAGTTACATTCTGTTTAAGATTTCAGACAAAATGCCACCCCTCATTGGAGATACTTCAGAGAGGAAGAAGTGAAATAACTTTTTGCCACGCTGACACTAACAGTTCATTAATTCATTTATAGATGTTTATTAAGTATAATTTGAACCTGATCCAACTCAAATTTTACAATCATGTGGAGAGTAAAACATATCATCTCAAAATCCTAGTCAAGCTTTTCATGGACAAACACATAGAGTGAACATCAATAAGGGATAGTGCCCTCTTGGATTCCACTCAAACACATTATTCAATTATCAAAAGCTGTTTTGATTTTGTTGATGACCCCTAGTGTAATATGGAGTCTGAGGAGAATGCTACAAGGTCTTCCACTGCACCTAGAGGGGAGTGAGTGTGATTTGCTTAGAAAGTGTTTTGGAGGCAAATGACTGAATACAAATCATGACTCAACAACTGATTTGCAGTGTGGTCTTGGAAAATTCACTTAACATCCCTGAGCTTTAGCTTATTTATCTGCAATCTGGAAACCATGTAACTACCACGCATGATGGTTCTTCTCTTACTCCTTTTCTTTTCTTCCTCCTTTCCTTTATTGCCTTCTCACCTTTTTCTCATTATTCTTTTCTTTCTCTTACATGATTACCCTGCCCCCTTTTAAAATTCTCTATACTCCCTTCTTTTCTTTTACTATCTTAATCTATATAAATCCATATAATTTATCAAGATATTTTATAAGCCAGCTCCACCTGACGCTGCCCTCCAGGTTTAGCCACATAAACTGCCTGCTGTGTTCAGGTGGCATGCATGCACACACATACATTCTAACATCTCATTTCAGGAGGAACAGAAGCTGCTAATATAAAGCATTAACTCTGTTACATTGTTCATAGGAAGACAAACAGAATGAGAAAAATATCCCAGATATTTAAGTTCCCAAATAGTACATGTATACTGCTGCTAAACTTAATGACATTTTCTTTTAGTTCACTTTATAAAACTTTTCCTGAACAAGAAATTTCATCTATAATGTCGTCTTCCTTCTCTTTTTAATTGATTCGTAAAGAGACTGAATTTTTTGGAGTAACACTCTTTGTGTGTGATAATTTAGATCCTATGAATAAATTTGACTAATTTTGAGTGACAGTGGAGAAGCACAAGTTACCCATGCCTTGCTGTGACAGTAAAGAGAGAATAGCATTAGGTTGCCAGTGTCCCAAATCAGTTTCAAAATTGATGATATTAGCTCTTCATGAAACATACCACTAATAAAATAAATGTCAAGGTACTTTCATGCAGCTTCTGCTTATAAGGCCTAAAAGTGCCTTCAGGAAAGCAAATAATAGTATAGAAAGAAAAAACATATCTATGTATCTTTTTTTATTTTGCAGGGATGGTTTAGCCCTGGGCAAGTCTTTGTGTTAGATGAGTACTGTGCCCGTTATGGTGTGAGAGGTTGTCACAGACATCTCTGCTACCTTACAGAACTGATGGAACATTCAGAAAATGGTGCTGTCATTGACCCTACCCTGCTCCATTACAGCTTTGCATTCTGTGCCTCTCATGTGCACGGCAACAGGTATTTTTACTTGCAAATACAAAGTGAAATGTATGGGGTTGACTATGGAAAAGAGAGAAAAATGTGCTTTGCCATTATTACCTAGTAACAGATTTTAAATAGCAAACACTTCTTACAAGGAAAAAAAAAAAAAAAAAAACGACAGAGAAAAAAGTGTGCATCAATATGCTGTTGATTTAGGTGGGCTACACTTCATGTTTCTTTTTGCTGGTAAAGCCACTTGAAAGAGAGAGAGAAAATATATCTGTGAGATTAGAAACTGCCTTTTATTTCTTATATACCACGTAGTAGTAGGTCTGAACAGCCTTAAGTATCCCTATGATTCCTGTTGTAATGCATACATGTGCCTGGGTAGGATGTGTTCATAGGTCTGTGTGTAACTAATGATCATTGCTTTTCCTCTGTGGAATAAATTTTCACTGATAAAACAAGATAAATAATGGGGTTTATGTAGAGTCTCTTCTCAGCCCCTTCCCTAATCCACACTTTAGAAACAAGTACTCTTGTTTTACCAAGATGCCAAAAAAATGCCTAATGTTGGCCTCCACAGCTATCTATCTCTGGGCTTAAAATTCTGTCCATATCATTCCACGTGGTGGCTTACGCCTGTAATCTTAGCACTGTGAGATGCCAGGGAGGGTGGATCACCTGAGGCCAGGAGTTCGAGACCAGCCTGGCCAACTGAGTGAAACCCCATCTCTATTAAAAAAAACAAACAAATAAAAATTAGCTGGGCTTGGTGGTGCATGTCTGTAATCCCAGCTACTCAGGAGGTTGAGGTATGAGAATCGCTTGAACCCGGGAGGCAGAGGTTGCAGTGAGCCAAGATCGTGCCACTGCACTCCAGCCTAGGTAACAGAACAGGCTCTGTCTTTAAAAATAAAAATAAAAATAAAAATAAAAAATAAATAAAAATCTGTCAATATCACTCCCCTTCTCTTAATCTTGCTCAGTACATATTTGATGAATGAATGAATACTTTCATTATTTGTGTTAATATCTCTTCTATTCATGGCCTATTAACTTTTTATTCATCTTTTTCTTTTCCCTCCTATCCCCAATTTGTGAACATCAATATTCTCTTACCATAGTGCCCTGTAACATTCTCTTTTTTACATTTCCATTGTTTATCCTAATTCTGGCCTTCATTTTTTTCTTGCCTATGTATCTGAATTTACCTCTTTATTACCTTTTTCTTTCTACAGTATTCTACCAATCAGTCAAAAAAATTACAGAATAACTTTTACCACACTCTTTTTCAAAAAGCTTAAGTGATTTTTGATTATTAAATTAAAAATAGATTCCAAGTGATAGCATCATTTTCCCATTACCATCCTGTTCTATCTACCCATTCTTATCTCCACAAGATTTTACCCCAGAAAACCTGTTTATTCTCCATGTTTTTCTTTTTTCCAGTTTTAAAAAGTCAGACATCACAAAACTCATCTTAGAAGATTTCAGTTAACTCATTCAGACACAAGAACTTTTTATCCGTACTTATCTCGTTACCTTTGTCATATATACTTACGTGCTATATGTGTGTACATGCACACACACACACAGACACACACACTTGCTTCTGTTCCACTAGATCATATTTTAAAGGCAAAAATCAGTTCTCATTCATCTATTATCCTCCACGTACCTAAAACAGTGTGTTGCATTTTGTAAGTACACAATAAATATCTGTTGAAGTCCTTTGAAGTCCCCAGTGCTGCCATTTCTCAGCTTACAATAAAATAAGATTGATCCTTGTCTCACAGTCTACTCAGGTTTTCACTTTATTTTGGAGCCCAGCCTTGATTTGGGCTGATTTTAGTAGTTTTTTTCCCACTATCTCACACTCAACCCTCTGCACTTAGAAAATATGGGGGTACAGGTGTCAGTCAGGGTGGCTAACTTGATAGGAGCTGTTTTACTAAAACTGTCTCTTGTCTCGTGACTCTGTCTCAATTCCTTCTGACTAAGGGATATCTGACAAAGGTAATGAGATAAGTACAGATAAAAAGTTCTTAGTGTCTGAATGAGTTAATTCCAGCACTAGGCAGACCTCTGAAATGCAAGAGGATGAGAAGGTTTCAGTGAAACAGACAAACCCAAAGCAAATTGTATAATCAGAATATTTTATTCATCCACACAGAAAGGTAAAATTAAATTGGGAACATAAAGTGGGAAATTCAGCTAATGTGCCCCAAAATATATGTGTTTGAGACACATTGTAATGGAAAGTTACTGAGGCAACAAGGAGCTACTGCTGCTGCCTGGGAGGCAGCCTGATTTGACTCTACTGGTTGCCATAGTTACTTTTATTCTGTAAAACTATTGTTTTCTTTATAATGATACTCTGTAATGTGTAATTCAAAGTATGTTTATATGTTCATGCATATATTATCTTTAATATTGCACATGAAATCCACTTTCCCAAAGATTAAACTATGTACACATTCAGGTATCTCTGGTGGTGTTTTAGAATCAAAATTTGAATCAGTCTCTGATTCAGCATTGAGGTGTCATATAGCTTAAGAAGAAGAAGAAAGGAAGAAGTATAGGGTTGAGGGAAATTTGAACCTCAATTTAGGATAGAAATTATCCAAGATAAGCTGAAAGTTATGGTTTCCTGTGACGTTTACAGTCCAACAGATGTCATTCAGAAATACTATGCTGCCACAGTGAAAGACCAGAAAGAGGCAAAAGATCTTCACTTGAATCCCGGCTCTGAAATTTGCAAACTGACCCATGTTCAACAAATCACTTAACCTTTCTGAAACTCAGAGTTATCATACATAAAAGGGGCCAATACTAATGTGAAAGTACTACATAATTATAAAATACTATCAGTATTAATTACTCTTACTATTCTAATATATTTTCCTTTGCCATTTAACCCAAGAGGATATAAATTGTGAGATGAAAAAAAATGTAAAAACTATGTAGTTAGGATTGTACCTCATTCTAAATAGAAATATTTCAATGTGTATATAATTATACTTCTAATTTCTTTGTTAATAGAATATTCAGGTTTTGGCAACCTCCCCTTGTGAGAATGTGCTTCTCTTATCCATGTCTGTAGCATCTGATATTTATACAGACTTTTGTTTAAAAATACTGTCAATGTCAAGTCTGACTTTTCTACAGTGTTTGCCATAGTCTTATTTTATGATCATTTTTACATCTGTCAAGACACATATTCAGAGAGTCGTTTTGCTCATTACCTGAACTACCTCTGTCATAAATTCAAAAGGAGAAAAGATTTCCTTTTGTTATTGACTGAAGTGAAGGACAACAGTGCTGTCTGGATTTGAAATTTTTCAGGGAGCACATCCTATTGCACAGTGTTGAGCTCTCTAGGTGTGTTCTTTCTGTACAGATACATCTCTGAATAGCACTCTGAGTGTTTCAGAAATAAAAGAATAGAGTTAAACAGAAAAGGTCTGGCTGGTACTAAGACTGAGGAAGAGAGAGAAAAAGAAAGGAAGAAAGAAAAAGTGAGTCAAGGACAGAAACAGACCCACTCATGCAGGATGATAGCCACACACATCTCTGAATAACACAACCACTCATTCAGCCATAGTGCCGCTGAGGACTGACAGGAAGGAGAAAAGAGGCTTTCAGAGACAATGCATCATAGGGCAAAGTTCTAGGTTGATATGTGTGGTTATACATCTTGGTTTTGTAAGTCAGGCTGAGGGTGGAGAAACTGAAGCAGCAACACAAAATGGCTTTTATGTCCCAATTTAATGTAAGGCATACAGTGTATTCACTGACTCCTCTACAGTTTTGTAGGGCCGTCTTAGAGCTGCTGCATGCCTGACAAAGGACAGCTCAGATGTGCTTGCTTTCAAGTACAGGGCACAAGAGTACAACATGACTGTAGTTTTATATATAAAATAATCTCAATTTTCTGTGGATTCCAGATGATATCACAAAGTTGTAAGTAACCTTAATGGGCATCAGTCAAATCATCATATCATAATACCTCTGTCTTCACAGATGCTAACCTTTCCCCTTGACTGTCACTTCAGAAATTATGTCTCAAACTTCCCATCTGTAATTTTAGAGACAGTGATTCATTTTTTGAGAAAAAACATAGATAATTGCATCAAATAGGATCATCAAAAGTGTTCACTTAATTCAAGTCTTGGATATGTGACTATATAGAAATTAAGTATACATGACACACACGTTGTAAACGGAGAGACTTACTTTTGGGGCAGGTGAGCAACCAGATGAAAGGTCATAAGCAAGGTTATCCTTAGGTAATGTACCTGATCTGACAGGTTTTATGCCATGTGCTAAATGTGCAAAGGCAGAAGGGACGGGTTTGGGGGAGTATATTTCAAATATTACTAGAGGTTTTTTTATTTTATCAAAAACTATGGAACAACCCTAAATCTACCTAAAGCAGACTTTCCTAGCAATATCGATACTCACCCAACCTCAAGTTCAGTACTGAAGCAAGATAATTGTGCCTTTCAAAACAAAACAAAACAGACAAAACCAGAGAAAAAGAAAAGGGGAAGGGAAAGACGTGGTGTGTTGGAAGTATCTCTGTGTTAGGAATGAGAACATCTGTGTTCCCGTTCTGGCTCTTCTACTGATGAACTACTTAACTTTGAGCAATTGGTTTTAATCTGTCTGAGCCTCAGTTTCTCCCTATGTACCTTGTGAATAATAAAATTAATGCTACCTACTCAGTATGGTTCCTAAATAGGTCAAATAAATTTCTGTAAGTACTTTGTAAATGATGAAATATTGCTTAAATAGCATGTAGTAATTTTTTTAATGCAGTGTATTAGTTAAATGAGCTTTTGGGGATTGTTCTGTGAAGCACTGCAGTGCTCAGGTGAATTTTGTTATGACAACATACCACAAACAGGTTTCAATCAGAAGGATGAGAATGGAAGAGCCCTGAGTCAGTACCTCACCTCATCTACTATCCGTGGTCATGGGGAAAAGCCATGCTGAAGTTCTGGGGCCTCCCTGCCTAACTCCCCCATGCTGCTGAAAAACATTGTGGGCCCCAGAGTGGAGTGGCAAAGAGAGTGAAAAGCAGGAGCCCAGAACCTCGTCATCTGGGATAAGTATGTAGACAGACCACAATTTGGAAAATAGTTGCTAAGGTCACCTAATTAATTTCCTCTGATTTCCTTCATTCAATCTCTGCAACTCCTCGATCTTTCTGAGATATTAAATAAAACAGCCTACTAGAGGTCTGAGGAAGAGACAAGACAAAGGAAATTTTTTAGTATATGTTAGACTATATCAGGTTAAGCATGAACAGAAACAAGGGTTACACCTTAACATAGCTTTTCTGAAACTTCATACCTTTAGAGCCTTCTTCTTGTCAATAGTTAGGTGTGGGACAAGGTTTTTGGGTCTTGAGTTGGATCTTCTTATCATTTTTAACAGAGTAAGTTTTTCAAAAACAGTATGTAATGCTGTATGTAGAAACAATCAAACAAAGAACGCTCTATATGTACATAGGTGCCATTTACCGCTACTATTGCCATTCCAGTTTGATATTTGTAGATCTATGTTTATGTACAAAATTGGCTTGTTATTTTACTTTCTCATACTGGTTTTATCAGGATTGGGTATCTAGGTTATTGTAGCCACATAAAATGAACTGGGGAGCTTTCCCACTTGCTCTGTATAAGACTTGAATGGCTTTTTGTAGTTTACCAATAACTCATCCTTTATTTATTTATTGTTTTTTATAAATCACTAAATCAGAGTCTGTTTTATTTTGAATGAATGTAGACTGAAGTTTATCTTTATAATAAAAAAGGAAAACAAGAATATAAGGGTATTAACACATGCTACCTCATAATTAAGGCCAACGTCAATCTGTTTAAGAAAATAAACTATCCAAATATTCTGTAAGACTCACTAAAATATATTAACATAATTAAAACATGAAATGAGCTTTAAGCAATATAATCTACTTATACTACTGCCTTAAACGTTAATTCCAAAACAACGTTGATCAAAACTTGAAATTGAAACTTCTAGGTAGCACTTTTAAGTATCTGAACTCATCTTGCTTGAAAATACATGATAATGTATGCATACTACACCCAGATGACTTTTTCCCAGTCATCCTAATTAATAAAGTCTTACCATATGAGTATTCTCTTTGTTAAAGCCATAAGTACCTTTGGCATTTAGGTATGCAATAATACTTGGAACACTGCCCGGGATGAAAACAAAAAAATATGTAAGGCACATGTTAAGCATTTTATGAAGACCACTTAATTTCACTAAAGAGAGACAGGAAGAATTGGACTGATTTTCCACATAAACTCCCTGGGTGGTTTGCTGAACATCTTGATAGTAAGCAAGTTTGTGGAAGATCCTTTACAGCCTATTCACTCATTGTTACCATGGTATACTCTTTATAAATATTAATGTTCACAGGTAACAAAGAATCCATCTATATCAAAAGCATTGCTACCTAAATTTTGAGAAGATTGAATTAATTATACAATGAAACATTTCCTCAAACTCTTTAAAATTTAAATGATCTTTTTTTAATTTTAAATTAATTTTTATTATTATTATACTTTAAGTTCTAGGGTACATGTGCACAATATGCAGGTTTGTTACATATGTATACATGTGCCATGTTGGTGTGCTGTACCCATTAACTCATCATTTACATTAGGTATATCTCCTAATGCTATCCCTCCCACCTGTCCCCTCCCCACAATAGGCCCCGGTGTGTGATGTTCCCCTTCCTGTGTCCAAGTGATCTCATTCAATAACTCATCTTTTAAACCAGCGGTCCCCAACCTTTTTGGCACCAGTGACCAGTTTCATAGAAGACAATTTTTCCACGGAGTGGGTAGAGCGGTAGGGTGGGGGATGGTTTGGGGATGAAACTGTTCACCTCAGATCATCAGGCATTACTTAGATTGTCATAAGGAGCGCATAACTTGTCTGCACGGTTCACAATAGGGTTCAGGTTCCTATGAGAATATAATGCCGACCCTGATCTGACAGGAGGTGGAAGTCAGGCAGTACTCGCTTGCCTGCCGCTCACCTCCTGCTGTGTGGCCCAGTTCCAAACAGGCCATGTACTGGTACCAGTCCACAGCCTGGGTGTTGGGGACCCCTGTTTTAAACCATCTGGGCTTGGAGATTTATTTGTGGAAAGATTTTTAACTGTTGTAGTTTATGTTGTAGCTACAGAAATTCTCAGGTTTTCTGTTTATTCTTGAGTCAGTTTGGGCAAGTTATGATTTTCTGGGAAATGGTAGATTTCATTAAAGTTATTAAAAGTATTGATATTAAGTTATTCAAGTTGTTTTCTTTGTATTTTTTGCTCGGTCTACAATTCTTCCCTTCCTCAGTCTAATATTGTTCATTTTTACCTTCTCTCTCTTTTCTTATCTTAATCCATCAACTTTATTGATCTTTTCAAAGGAGCAACCTTTGGCTTTGTTGAACTCTATTGTTTCTTTTTTAGGTATACTTTTTATTTTACAATAATTTTATATTACAGAAAAGTTACTAAGAGAGTGCATATTTCCGTTTCCCTTAATGTTATTGTCATACATTTGTCAAAACTAAGAAATTAACATTGGCACACTAGTATTAACTGAATACCAGTCCTTATTCAGATTTCACCAGATTTTAAATTAATGTCCTTTTTTCTGCTCCAAGATTCAATTCAGGATACCAAGTTGCACTTAATTGTCATGACTGTAACAGTTTCTTAGGGGTTTTTTGTTTGTTTTTCATGATTTGACAGTTTTGAGGAGTACTAGTCAAGTGTTTTATCAAATGTCTCTCAATTTGGGTTTGTCTAACATTTTCATGATTAGCCTGAGATTATGAGTTTTTATAAAAAGATGAAATACCCTTCTCATCACATTCTATCAGGGAGTACATAATGTCCACATGACATCTTGGTAGTATTTGTCACATTTCTCTATTGTAAAGATGTCATTTTTATTTTTTTCATACTCTATTTTGAAGAAAATAGCTAAGTTCAATACACACTGAAGAGGATACAGGAAATAAACCCCACCTCCTAGAAGGAGAACTATGGGCATACATTATTCAGAATTCTTCTGTAAGGAATATATGTCTCTTCTTTCCAATTTATTTATTTATTTAACCATTTGTTTATATCTTACAGATTCATGTGCAGTTGCTTTATACCTTGGGTTCAATCTAATATATCTAAATTACTTTATTGCTCAGATTATTCCTGCTGTAGCCATTGAAAGCTCTTTTATGCTGGCTCCCTTTGATATGCCCCACTCATTTAGTCTTTGAGCACTTTCTTAGTTTCTGGTAATCTGACATGCTGCAAGCTCATCTTTTATTTTCTCTACTCTAGCCCAAGAATTAATCAGTTCTCCAGGGAACTCTGGTTTAGTTATTGTTGTTGTTTGTTTGTTTCTTTTTTAGAGAATGGTATTTAGAAACCAAGATCTAGGTGACATGTGTGCTTATTTCTGCTGGAAAAATCATGGCTTCCAGGCCCTCTCAGTTGGACAGGGCTAGGTGATATACGATGTATAATAATCCATGAGTTCATACTGACATCTCCAACTGGAATCTAGGACATCAACATTCATTTCAGCATGCTTTTCTTCCTTATCTTTAACTCATCTTTTCAACAGTGAGAAATCTTACTTCCACCATCCATTTACAAAATTGTTCAACCCCGATCTTCATGCAAAGCAGTTTTGGAATTCGCCAACTAGGCTATAGTACTTGTCTACAAAACCTTTCAGTTTCCAGTCAAAACACTGTTTTCCATAGATCAATAGGAAAGCAGCTTTGTCTCTCGCCCTCTTTAGGTTATGCCATCTTTCCTAACTTCTTATGCTAGATGTGTAACTCACTACTTGTCAGCTTTTCTTCTTTTCTAAGAGTTTAGGGCTGTAACTTCCCCCACTAAATTCTGTTTTTACTACATATAGAAATGTCCTATGTACTATTTAATTAAAATTCATTCTAAGTAATTTTAACTTTTCATAATTTTTTGACACAAAATTATTTATAAGTATGTTTTGAAATATCTCGGGAGGCTGAGGCAGGAGAATGGCGTGAACCCAGGAGGCAGAGCTTGTGGTAAGCCGAGATCGCGGCCACTACACTTCAGCCTGGGTAACAGAGCAAGACTCTGTCTCAAAATAAAAAATAAAAATAATCTAAGAATATGAAACTTTTTTGGTTATTTTCTTGAGAACTGATTTCTTACCTAATTCCTTGTGATCAGAGAATGTGATCTGTATGATACCAATTCTTTATAACGTGTTGAGATTTCCTTTGTGGCCAAATATGTGTCAAATATTATAAATGTTTTCTGTCACATGAAAAAAATGTATGTATTCTTTAGGCAGTGCAAACAGGATTTGTGTGGTTAAGATCTTCTAAAGTCTTGCTAATTGTTGCCTGTTTGATCTGTGGGGTTATGACCAAGTTGAGTGGTGATCTACAACTGTCGTAGTGGTTTTTGCTTTCTGTTTCTGTAAATTTTTACTTTGTATATTTTGAAGCTGGTTTTTGAGGGGTTGCTTTCTGTTAGGACAAGATCTCATTCTGTCACCCAGGTTGGTCTCAGATTCCTGGGCTCAAGTGATCTTCTTCCTTAGTCTCCCAAATTGCTGGGATTACAAGTATGAGCCACTGTGTCTGGTTCAAGGCTGTTCTGTATTCAAGCTTAAGATTGTTAGATATTCCTGGTAGAGGAACATTATTATCATCATTTGGTGATGGTCATCATAACTAATAATGATTTTTGCGTGATATGTAGGTGATTATTAATGTAGCTTTCTTTTGATGAATGTCTGATGTATGTTTGTTCACATGGTTAGCCTTTCTGTATTCTTGAATTTTAGTGTTTTTTTGATTTTTTCTGGGGTTTTTTTGTTGTTGTTTTTTGGTTTTTGGTTTTTGTTTTTTTTCTTTGGAGACAGAGTTTCGCTCTTGTTGCCCAGGCTGGAGTGCAATGGTGCGATCTCGGCTCACAGCAACCTCCGCCTCCCAGGCTCAAGCCTTTATACTGCCTCATCCTCTGGAGTAGCTGGGATTACAGGCATGCACCACCACACCCAGCTAATTTTGTATTTTTAGTAGAGACGGGGTTTCTCCATATTGGTCAGGCTGTCTCGAACTCCGGACCTCAGGTGATTCGCCCACCTTGGCCTCTCAAAGTGCTGGGATTACAGACGTGAGCCACCGTGCCCGGCCGTATTTTAGTGTGTTATAAATAGTAACCTAGATTTTGATTTAGTTTTTCAATATGACTTTTTCTGTCTTTTAATTAGTTTGTTCCACTTACATTTATCATGTAGTTGATAAAAGTAAATCACATATTAATAAAAGTAAATCCATTTCTACCATTTTATTTTAGGCTTTCTTTTTTGGCTCATGTTCTATAAACTTTTTGTTTCCTTTTTATTGGTATACTTTTTGTTTAATTGAAGTTATTTTCTTGAATTCTATTTTTTTTTTCTCTTAACAGTTAATATTTTCCAACAATTGCATTTGAGATTTACCAGGCATGTTGCTGAAATTTTAAAGTCTTACGCTAATCAGCAAATTTCTCCTCCTGGGTAGTTCAGAGTTCTTAGAATATTACCCTCCAGTCACCCCCTTTCTGGCCTACATGCTTAAATTGTGTGGTATTTTAGTTATATCCTTTTTTCCCAAAACTTATGAATTAAATATTATTTTGTATTCAGTACTTCCTTAGATTTAGAAACAATTTTCCTTTTTTCTGAAGAATGTTCTTTGGACTTTCCTATAAATGGTCTCCGATACACTGTGAATTGTTATCGGGAATTTCTTTTATTTCATCCTAATTTTTCAAAGAAAGTTTTGCTAGTTATACAGCGCTAGGTTGATAGTTATTTTCTCTTAGAACTTTGAAGATATTCATTTTCTTCTGATTTTCTTTGTTGTCATTACAAAGGCTCTTGGCAGGCCGGATGCGGTGGCTCACACCTGTAATCCTAGCACTTTGGGCGGCCGAGGTGGGCGGATCACCAGGTCAGGAGTTTAAGACCAGCCTGGCCAATATGGTGAAACCCCATCTCTACTAAAAAATACAAAACTTAGTAGGCATGGTGCCGTGCACCTGTAGTCCCAGCTACTCAAGAGGCTGAGGCAGGAGAATCGCTGGATCCTGGGAGGCGGAGGTTGCAGTGAGTTGAGATGGCGCCACTACACTCCAGCCTGGTGACAGAGCGAGACTCCATCTTAAAAAAACAAAACAAAACAACAACAAAAAAGGCTCTTGGCAGTACAAATGCTAGTCTTTTAAGGATGATTCCTCTTTTTCCTCTGGATGATTTTTTTTAAAAAGATTGTTTTGTACTTTTTATAAGTACAGTATAAGGTTTCTTTGTACGGATTTATTTTAATTTATTGTGATTGGGACATATATGAATTTCTGATCTACCTGCCATGATATCGTGTAAGTGTGCATTTCTTTTTATTTACCCTGATTGGAATATAAAGATTTATATTTGTCATTAGTTCTGGAATAGCATTATCTCTTTAAATATCGTCTCTTCTACAATCTTTTTCTTCTCATTTGAAACTCCAATTACCCATGTACTAGGCATTTTATCTTCTATCTCTTTTAATGTCTCTAACATGTATTCTATCTATGTATTTTTCCAGCTACATCCTGTGTAATGTTTTTAATTCTGTATTCTAGTTGTGTTGGAGAATATTGTGAAGGGCTCTACAGTAAACATGGCAACTATTTTGGGCTTTGTACCTATACAAAATCTTGTAACTATTTTTGACCATATAGTCTCTGTTATAACTATACAACTCTGCCATTGCTGTGCAGAAGCAGTCATGGACAATATATAAATGAATGAGTGTGGCTTGTCCCAACAAAATTATATTGACAAAAGCAGGTGATGGGCCACAGTTTGCCAACCTTTACTTCAGTTCTCTCTTTAGCTGCGACATCTACTGTTTCACCCACTTATTGATTTGTTAATTTCAATTAACAAATTCTTTAGTCCTGGAAATTCTGATTCTTTTTCAACTCTGCTTGATTACTTCTGAATATCTTTTTCCTTTCTTGGTTTGATTCCATTTTTTGTTTCCTTAGATCTTTTGTAATTATTTCATATTATCTTTCAAATAACTGAATTTTCTATTGTTTCTGGTGACATTTTTGCCATGGTCACTTGTTTATTATTTTTTTTTAATGCAACTAGCATTTTTTGGTAATAATCATTTATACTTGAGATTAATCTGTGGGAATTCTTATCAGGCCTGGGCTCAGAATGCTTCCCTCTAAAGAGGACTTGTTCTTGTTCTTCCTTGATGTTAGGGAGTGCATTGTCTGTTCACTGATACTATCACCCATTCAAGGGTCCCATTTTTATGCAGGCATCTCAGGCTTAGCAGTTCCAAATTAGGTCTATGACCCAGTGATCCATTCCCTTGGACACAGCTGTAAAGCTTTCTCAGTATTGATATTTACCACCAAGGCAGCCATGTTGTTCGTATTTGCCCCTTCTCTGCTTTCATCAGATTCATTTGTTTTGTTAGCCCACCCTTGGGAGAACTATTTTACTTTATTGTAAGAGCTGGACAACATTTAACATATAATTGTTGTGGCTTATGCAGTACTTAGGTGTTTCGTAGTGAATAAGGATTTGGGGAGTATCAAGTTAGTCCACCATACTGGAAGCAGAAGTCACATGAAAATTTGCATTTAAAACATTATTTGGACATCTTTATGGAAAACATCCTGGGCCCCTCCTCAAACTGCCTTCTGCTTCAGGTTTCACCTAAATAACTGCTGCTCATTCATCACATTTCAGGTTAAATATCATTTCTAAACTGAATCCTTCTCTGACATTCCAAACTAGATCAGACCTTTATACTTTTGCCCTTCTTAAATGTAATTGTATACTTATTGTCTAATTTTCATTTTGTATACATTTTCCTACTATAAACTCTATTGGGACAGAAACCATTTCTGTTGTGCTTACATTGTATCCCATGACCTGACCAAGTGGTCCATAAATATTGATTGAGTAAATAAGTGAATGACATTGCACCATCTGTTTACAAATTTTGTAGGTGATATATTATGGACCTTCTTAAGTAAGTTTAAAATTAAATGTTTTTAAATTAATCAACTGCAATTATTTTTATGGCACATGATAAAGGCCCTACATAACCAGCAAGATAGCATCATTTTCCATCATAGAAATTAATATAGTAAAACAGATCCCCTTTTAGTGTATAAAATTGGAAATGATTGTAATGAATGATAAACACTACAGTTGGTGAGGTTTCAGGGAAATTAATAATTTCATGCACTGCAGGCCAGAGTATAAGTTGATAAGTGCTTTCTAAAAAACCAACTTTGCAATATGTATCGAATACCCAAAAATAAGCATTTAAGCTAGCAATATACCTTTAGGAATTTATCCTAAGAAAACATTTGGATATGGGTTAAACATATACATTATAAGATTAATTAAATATTTAAGCACTATCTATGATAGCAAAAAATGGAAGAAAAATGCCTACATTTCTAAATAATGGATAATTGGATTAGTAAATTATAGCACATCCATATATTGAAATATAATTATTTCATTATAAATTAGAATTTTTAAATTATATTTTTTAAGTTTACCATTCATTAAAACAATCAAATTATGAATCAGAATGTATAATACATCTATATTTAGAGAAATAAATTATAATTATATTTAAAAAATAATATTTCAGTTATTTCTGGTTGGCATATTTATAGGAAATTTTCATTTTGGTCTTTATTTTTCCAAATTTCTCTTCTCACAGTATGATATATATGAAGTCCTTTAGTTACAATGTATGTTGTTTTTAAAAAATATTAGGTATAGGGCAGAGGGTGATATTTGTATCAGAGAACCTCTATACCAACTTTAATTCTCTTTAAATTGCTCTTGGTATTTCTTTCTCTTGAATTCTAGAATTATGTATAGCAGTTATTTCAGTTTAGAATAGTCCAAGAAAGTTTTCTTATTTGTTTGTTTGGTCCCAGGAGAGGCCAGTTATCAAGCACGTTTTGGTCCTTGGTCTATTCATCACCACCCTAACACAAAAATGAGGTAATACGATCTTCGATCTTCATAGAGTCAGATGATTGCTTTCACCATAGTGGTATCTAGCCTTTTGTAAATAAACATCCAAGGAAATTAGAATGCAGTGCAAAATCCAGACAAGGAAGGAGGGAGTGTTTGTAAAAAGATAAGAACATATTTCAGAATCTCATCCTTTAAAATATTTTCTCATAGAAAATCTGTTTCTTATATCTCAATGATCATATAAAGACATAATTTCTTCTGGATATTTAAAATTAGAGGGGAAGTAAAAGGGCACTGAGTGTGTAATATGTGACCATCCAAATGATGCATCATTTGATTCAAACAATAGGAGGTAGTATAGGTTAGGAAACAAAAAAGAAGGGATTGTTGTTTTCTTCCTCATCATCTTTCGTCATTTCTTATTCTCGTGCTGTGACATCCCCTCCTTTCCATTCTGTTCACAAATGGATATTGGTGGGAAATACACGAAGTGCAAAGTGACTTTTACCTGCTGTGTTGCAGGCAGAATTGACAATTCAGAAATACCACCCTCTAGGTGTCTCTCCTCTTCTCACTTTCCCTAGAGGAAGCTAAGATGTCATGCATTCCTCATAGCAGAGGCAGGTGAAAAGAAGCCTGTAAGAAACTCAAAAGCACCACGAACTTTGTCAGTTGCCCACGCATTGCTTGTGAAATAATCTTTTACAACAAACCACCAGATTTCCAGGACAAACTTACCTGATGAGTTGGAGATGGGGTGGGGGAACATTTAAAATAAATTTAACCAAATTAATTTAATTTAATGTCTCATTAATTTAACTATACTTTGCTATACAGTGTTAACCCTGGTGTCTTTATTCAACCCACAAGCTTGCTAAGCACTGTATACCAGGCAATATGCAGAGTCCTAGAGATTATAAAGCCTGGGGATTATAAACACATTTATCCCTCACATATCTAGAAGCTGTCCAGGTGATAAAAGTGATTGAACAAAGTAACTCTAGAAGATGGTATAGTTTTCATTAAGTAATAGAATGGATGCTCATCAGCACTAAATAATGAATTTTAAGTAGGAATGTGGGCAGATATGACTACATAATTTTGGAAGTGCTATTTAAACAAAGTTAAACAGATTTCTTTACTATCAGGCTTCTCAGACCCCTTCATATGCTGTGATTGTCCTGTGAACCTCTAAAAGGGTTGTGTAATTTGCATTGTTTATAAAATATCTGGGCATCCCTGAAGGTCATTGTTCCTTACAATGTGTTTTGGAAAATGTTGAAAGCCATTAATTCATCTTTACTCAAATTTACTCCAAAGGAATGGATATTAAACATGTCAAAATTAGTTTTTATTGGTGTTACAAGTCTCTGAAATTTTTTATTATACTGGAAAAGGGAACTATAAAATGTGTGAATACAAACTGTTCGAACAAGGGAAGTAAAGCAGTAAGTTTGCACAGATCTGAATATTTAAGCAGATTTCCTCATTGATATTTTCTCTTCTGCTCAAATGCCTGATTCTGCTGCCCAGTTTTGTACTCTTTTTCTTAGATATTTCTTACCCTATAGTGTAGTTGTTTTTTACCTTTATAGAAACTAAATTTTTAATTTGTTTTACCTCAGAAACCATCAGAAATCATAGAAAATGGATTAGGATGAGTAATGCTGTTTAATCCTCTCATTCCTGACTTTTTCTTTAAAAATATCTTTTTCAATTTGGAGCTCATGTCACACTTGTTACAGGAGGAATTGATAATCAGGATGTTCAATACATATAAAAGAGTTTTTGCATTTGTTTTAGAATGCAGTAATCTGCCAGACTGATGAACTAAGCAAGTTACAAAATTGCTTAGTTCATGGAGAAATTTAAGTAAGTATGTATGTAGAGGCCTTATCAACTATTTTTTAGATGAATCTACCTTTCAAAAAGTATTGTCTGTGTTTGTGTACACACATTTGTATGCAGCTTGCAGGGGGATGTACGTGTGTGTGATGGCTTCTCTGAAAACAGAATGTGACCCACAGGAATATGTTAAGATCAGGCCTCAGCGGCAGAAGGTTCTGTTGTACAAATTCTGTTTTTTAAGAATCTTTGAGGTAAATTAGCACACAACTGCATTTGGTGTTCAGTTGCTTATTGTTTAAGACCAGATAGAAGGTTTATGTCATAACTTGTTTGACTTTATCTGTAATTAAAAGAAGTGTATCTATTTTCATCTGTGTTTTATAATTTGTTCATATCTTAAGCCTTTTTCACAGAGCACCCTATTTTTATTGAAATCATGTAACTTCAATAACTACAGGCCCCAGAAAAAAATGAGAATAGTAAATCTTGATACATAAGACTACCCTTTCTTCTCATCAGAACCACGTTAATATTTAATTATCATCATAGACTTAAGTCCCACTTAACATTCGAATGAGAAAATTTGTCTTTTATGTTACAATTTTAAATAACCACATTTTAACAGACTATCGATGTCAAAGCGGCATGATTATGTTTACTTATATCTAAGGAGAAAAATTCTATTCTTAAGATTTAAAGTAAATTATTTTACTATTAATTAAAGTAGAATTAAACACCGAAGATTTTCTGCTAAGTGTTAATACATACTAACTTTAATCAGAGATCTTTTTACCCAGTGCACTTAACTACAGTTCCCACTTCTGTTTGCTTTTCACGAAATGTTCTATTTTAGCAACTATCACATAATAAAAATGTTACAAGCTGAGCATGGTGGCTCTCCCCTGAAATCCCAGCACTTTGGGAGGCTGACGGGGGGTGGATCCCCTGAGGCCAGGAGTTCGAGACCAGCCTGGCCAACTTGAAACCTCATCTCTGCTAAAAATATACAAAATTAGCCAGGCGTGGTGGCGCGCACCTGTAATCCCAACTACTTGGGAGGCTGAGGCAGGAGAATCGCTTGAACCTGAGAGGCGGAGGTTGCAGTGAGCTGAAATTGCACCACTGCACTCCAGCCTGGGTGACAGAGGGAAACTCCATCTCAAAATTAAAAAATAAAATAAAAATGTTCCAATAATTTATACCCTATTCTAATATACCCTTGTCATATTACTAATTCATGAATTCTTATCATGTTAAGTAATTTTTTATATTGCATATATCACTCATTCATTTCCTCAGCATGTATGTGTTAAATATCAACAATATGCCAGCTGGTATTCTGGCACTAGAGATACATCACAAAGGAAGCAGACAGTAACCAAATAGATAAATGTATCATGTTAGGTGGCAGCCATATGTACAGTGGCCATCAATAAAACATATTGAGAAAAAGGTCTATGGGAATGGGAAACACACCTTCATATAGGATGGTTGAAGATAACCTCACTAATCGCGAGTCATGTAAGTAGATACCAGAAGAAAGTGAGCAAGCAAGCCAGGTGTGCATGTGTGCATATATAATTTTGTGTACACATAGAGAAAGCGCTCTCAGGCAGAAGCAGCAGCACTTGCAAAGGCCTTGAGGCTGGAGCTTGCTTCCTGTGTTTAAAGACTAGCTAGGAGGCCAGCATGGCTTGAGTGGAGGGGAACAGGGCAAGTAAGGGGGTAGATAAGGTCAGATTGTGGGAAGCGGGGCTAATAGACCATTATAAAGGCTTTGACTTTTACCTTGTGTGCTACCATTACAACATTTGAGTCAAGGAGTACTGTAAAAATGACTCATGCTTGAAGAGGCTCAGAGTAATGTGTGGCCAGTTCTCTGACAAAGAAAGCGCTGAAGGAGAAAGACCAAGAGGCTGCCTACATACTCAGGGATAAGCTGATGGTGGCTGGGGTCAGTGGATCAGTGGTGGATATGGTGAAGGAAGGTCAGGTTCTGGGTGTGTTTTGAAGGTAGAGCTGGCAGGAATGAATTTATAAACTGAGCTTATATGAACAATAATTTTTAAATCTCGAATACTCTTAGTCTACTAAACAAACATTCATAAAATATAACTGGTTTAAATTTCTCTCAAGGCTTTTGTAAAAACATACTTTAGAATGTATGAAAGAGCAAGGTTTAGGACTTCCTTTCTTAGGGTCTTCTTTAACTAACTTGCTGATTCAATGGTAAGCGTTATATTTTCAATGTCATTGGTTTTTAAAGTCTCCACCTTAGACAAGTCAGATAGAAAATGTCTAATGTAAGGATATTCAAAATAGTCCATTATTGCTTTTCAAATGTAATTTTCATGGTTTAATTGGTTTTCTATTGCTCCTTATTATTTTCTGTCAAAATATAGCAGAAAGAGAGGAAGGATAAGAGCAAGAGCATTGTCCTCGGAGGGCAAGAGACCTAGGTTCAAGTCCAGGCTCCTGCGTTTGTCAGCGGTGTGACCTTGGAGAATTAACCTAACCTCCCTGAGCCTCAGCAGCCTTCTGTTTTGGAAAGGAGACAGGATTGCTGTGGGCTTTATGTGTTATTCTACACATAAAATAGCCAGTACAAATTATCAGACATGCATTTAAAATTCTATAAGTGTTCATCATTATGTTTGTTTTAATAATTACAATGACAAGATGTTGATGATATGGAAAGTATTTGCATTTGTCAGGAAGAATTATTGTAGGAGGAAATGTTACCTTTAGAGTTGACTACTGCAAAGTTACCATTTATTACCCATAATTTAGATATAGAAGGCTGCTTCATATTCCTAATATTCAGTACTTAATCTTGTATATATACTAAAATAAGGATGTGTAAACAAAGGCAAGTCCAAATTGCTAAACATGGAATTTAACCTGTCAGATTTGTACCTAATTTAGTGATAAACTCAGTAAAATGGTGGTCCTTCACTCTATATAACATTCTTTTCTTAGTGAAGGTTGACACAAGTAAGCTTCCCCTGACTTACCTTTCTCACTTGTCATCACCTGACCCCCTGGCTCCATTCTGTCAAGCAGGCAGTGTGCCACAGTGAAGTCTAATATGATGGGACAACTTACACTATCACCGTGGATGACTATCTCATTTGACAGTTGAACCAAATAGAAACGTTTACTCATATTTAACTATGTAGCGCCTGTCAGGTAGCTAAGCCAAAAGATTATGTCAAATCAGCAGAATAATAAAGATAAGTTATTTTCTCTTTTTATCAATTTGCATAAGCATATTCAGTGAAATAATCACCTGTAACATTATGGTATGAGTTTTTATTGTTGTCTACATAATAATGTAATTTAGGGATAGTTTTTGTCTGAATACCCAAATTCCCAATTAATGATTTAAACAGAATTTCCCAGTTGAACTTTTGTGATCATTATCAGTGCATAATTATTCATAGGTTAAAGTTTGTATTTTGTATTAACATTCGCTCAACAGGAATTGATTCTAAAGTAATATGTGAAAAATCCATTATTAAATAAATGTAAAATATTAGGATTCACTCATAGTTCACTGCTTTGTAATTTATGCATTAGACTTTTTCTCCTTCCTAAAAATACTTGAAAGACTAATATTTGGCCATTAATTTTTCCATAGTTAACATTCAAAATGAATTCAGATGGAATAAATGTGATTGATTTATTATTCTGTGTATGAAATTAATGTTTCCCTATTTAGGAATAAAATATTGTAAGAAATGTTTTTCAAAGCGTAAATTCCAGCAGCATGTGAGTCTCTGAAGTAAAAATTATGTACTCTATATTGGAAAAATATTCTCGTACTTAAATGATACTTTGATTTGACTGAGAGGTCATTATGTCAGTATAATTCAGGTATAAGTTTAAAATTAATTGCTTTCGTCCTCATTGACTAGTTAACAAGCATCAAACATATGTATACATGCACATACATATGATTATATGTATATATATAAAGGAACAAATAAAAATCTTGTTAGGAAAGTTATTTTTTTTTTTTTTTTTTTTTTTTGAGACAGAGTCTCGCTCTGTTGCCCAGGCTGGAGTGCAGTGGCGCGATCTCGGCTCACTGCAAGCTCCGCCTCCCGGGTTCACGCCATTCTCCTGCCTCAGCCTCCCGAATAGCTGGGACTACAGGCGCCCACAACCGCGCCCGGCTAATTTTTTGTATTTTTTTTTTTTAGTAGAGACGGGGTTTCACCGTGGTCTCGATCTCCAGACCTTGTGATCCGCCCGCCTCGGCCTCCCAAAGTGCTGGGATTACAGGCGTGAGCCACCGCGCCCGGCCAGGAAAGTTATTTTAAGCATTCATTTTTCTTTGTTTTCAATAATTCCTGTTTCTACCTATTTTATATGTAACCATTACAGTTAGTACATTGGAATGATAAATGCACAAGTCTTTGGGAATTAAAATATAATCTTTAGAGAAATAAGCTAAGCTGGGCACGGTGGCTCACACCTGTAATCCCAGCACTTTGGGAGGCCAAGGTGGGCATATCACTTTAGGTCAGGAGTTCGAGACCAGCCTGACCAACAGTGTGAAACCCCGTCTCTACTAAAAATACAAAAATTAGCCAAGCATGATGGCAGGTGCCTGTAATCCCAGCTACTAGGGAGGCTGAGGCAGGAGAATTGCTTGAACCCAGGAGGCGGAGGTTGCAGTGAGCCAAGATCGTGCCGTTGCACTGCAGCCTGGGCAACAAGAGCAAAACTCTGTCTCAATAAATAAATAAACAAATAAATAAACAAACTAATAAGGTAGGAAATGATTGGTGTTAATTATCAAGTGCAAAAGGCTTATTTTGTTGTTAAAATATATAAACAGGTTTTGAAGTGAATATGAGATTCATACTTTTTTTCCTCTGCATTAACAAGACAGTTAAGATTTCTATGTTCAAGATTTTAGATGATTGCTGTACAACCGGATACCTAAATTGATACAGAATAAATTATAAATTTCTGTTATTTGATATATTTTACATTTTTAATCCTAATCTTAGTAAAATAAGATTTTTTTTCAGTCTTCATAGCTGCTTTGTAAAATTCTGATGGAACTCACGTTGCTTTCACAGGAATATTTAAACACAAAAATCTTGAAAAGAAACATAGCTTTCTTTCTTCCCTGTATATTTTAATTCTAATATTTATTTTTATTCATAGGCCTATATATTTAAGCAAACAAAAAGGGCAGTGAACTTCTACATGTATCCAGAATTTTTATGTTTCCTACAACAATTAAATCTCCAGTTCTGTGTTAGCAGAATTATTATTTAGAAGAGAAGCAGTTAAGACATTTTACCTTACCTTCATTATTTTTTAATAATATCTTCATTCAGAGGATTTCACTTGGTTGGTCAAATGTTTGGTACTACTATAAAACACTTTTCACTGCCATTTTCAAGGACTAGTCATTGTTTTGGTAGATCTGGAAAATATTTATTGTAATCTTTTACCTTGAAGACTGTCTAAAAGAGAATAATTCCATTCCATTCATTCTGGGTCAAAATATAAAGCAAATGGCTGCAAATATATCCAGTAAGTTTCCACTGTAAACACAATTAACATGTATACAGTGAACTTTTCCTTGGATTTTAAAATATATATATATATATATAAAGGTATTAAACATATAAAAGTAAATGCTCAATCAATATAAATTATTGATTCTGATTTTTTTTTTTTCAGACCTGATGGAATTGGGACTGTTTCAGTGGAAGAAAAAGAAAGATTTGAGGAGATAAAAGAGAGACTCTCTTCCCTTTTAGAAAATCAGATAAGCCATTTCAGGTATATATATTTTATTCATTAATATAAATATTTCTTTTCATACTTCACTCAACCCTTACTTCCCCCACAAATTGTTCTTTGTATCATTCTGCTAGTGCTCAAGATCATCAGTAGCCCTCCATTGCCTGCAGGGGAAGATCCACACTCTTCAGTCTGTGGTCTGCTTCTCAGCGTATCAGTCTCCTGTACTTATTTAGGTTAGCCATTCCCCCTCCAATATCCATTGCACCTCTTACTTGCCTTTTGCATTTCTCATTCTTGCATAGTCTCTTCCCCCAGCTCTGGTGACTGTTTCTCCTGCTCTCTGTGTTACCAGATAAGGAGCCCTCAAGTCTCACCTCCACAGTGGAGCCTTTCTCAATTATTCCAGCAAAGAGTATTCTGAAGTCTTTGAGCATTTATTGTCTGTACTATTTTCTTGTCACTTATAACCCACATAGCTTTAAAGTCATTAGTTATCTTTTTATTTACATTCTGTGAGAACACAGGTCACAGCACCTAGCACCATTCCTTGCTCAAAAACTTAGCTATCAGCCTGTATCAGAGGCTGTATCAGCCTGTATCAGAGGCTCATGCCTGTAATCCCAACACTTTGGGAGGCCTTGTGGGGTGGATCACTTGAGACCAGGAGTTCAAGACCAGACAGGGCAAAATGGTGAAACCCCATCTCTATAAAAAACACAAAACTTAACCAGCCAGACATAGTGGTGCATGTCTATAGTCTCAGCTGCTCAGGAGGCAGAGGTGGGAGGATCACCTGATTCTGGGGAGGTTGAGGCTGCAGTGAGCTGTGATCACACCACTGCACTCCAGCCTGGACGAGAGCATTGAGACCTTGTCTCAAGAAAAAAAAAAAAAAAAAAGCCACCAATACTAAGAAACATTTCAAACATTTACAGAGTAAAAGATAAATACCTTGATAATATTTCTTTTCTCCTGGTTATAGTTAATTCAACAGACCTTAATGATTAAAAACAGAAATATGCCAATATATTTTCTTTCTCTCTCTTATTAGGCCTATAAAATGTCATCACATAAAGTATTGTGTCTTCTAACCTGTCTGCCATGTTGCATGCATGTGATTTGGAACCATTTCATGTGCACTTATTTAAAAAATAAACTTAGTGAATATGCTCGCAAAAATATTTTATTTAACCATATGAATGCTGTGTGACTATGCTGAGACTCTGTTTCCTTATCTTCTTATTCTTCCTGATACCTTATTGCCTCATTATTATTCCTTTTTGTTATGTTTTCTGATAATATAAAGGTCTTAGACTCTGTGATTTTTTAAATGATATTGAAAGGAGAAAATCTCATAGTATATACTATGAATCTGTTCCCCTACATTAGTGATTTTTCAACTGGGGCTGGCAGCACTACCTTAGGGTAAGTGAATGAGGTACGATTTTCATTGTCACGATAACCAGGAGTAGGGACAGTCATTTAGTGCTGGGTTTAAAAGTGCAGTACATGAGACAGTCCCACACTGGAGAATTATTCTGCTCAAAAGGCCAGTAAATTTACATTAGGAAACACTGTTGTAGATAACATAGCTCAATTCAACTTACAGAGTTAAGATTGAATTCTCTGCCTGAAATGATTTTTGAGTTTATAAACAAAAGGAAGACATAAAAAATTCTTTTGCATTTGTAGAGATGTGTTTCTGCATTTGCTGTTGTTGAAAGCTTTGCGTTAGCCAGGTGCGGTGGCTCACACCTATAATCCCAGCACTTTAGGAGGGAAGGTTGCTTGAGCCCAGGAGTCCAAGACCAGCCTAGGCAATGTAGCGAGACCCCATCTCCACAAAAAAGAAAAACAAAAAAATTACCTGGGTGTGGTGGTGTGTGCCTGTGGTCCCAGTTATTCCAGAGGGTGATGTGGGAGGATCACTTGAGGCTGGGAGGTCAGTGCTACAGTGAGCTCTGATTACACCACTGCACTCCAGCTTGGGTGACAAGACTCTGTCTCAAAAAAAACAAAAACAAAACAACCAAAAACAAACAAACAAAGTGTTGTCTCTTAGGTTGTATAGAATCCTTTAAATGTATTTTATATATCTTTCAATGAAAATCAGTGTAATTTCCCTCTTTTTTGCTACCGTTGAGACCCAGCCATCATTCATTTAGATATCTATATTAGTAACTAAATAAGTCCCCATTATTATATCAATGATTTCAACTGCAAGCAATAGAAATTCTACCTCAAACTGTTTTAAACAATAAATAAATTTGTATGCTCACTTGCCTGCAGGTCTCAAGCAGGCAAGCTTTAAGACAAGCTTTATTCAGTAGCCACAGCTCTCTTTCTTTGTGATTCTCACAGTGCTGTTCTCTTTCATGGGATAGCTTCATCCCCAGACTGGTAGTAAGATAACATAATTTTTTTATTTTTTTTTTCTTTATCTCACACCTTAGCCATTAAGCCTGCAGAATTTCTTGGCCTCACATTCATACATGCCAGTGCCCAAAGGAAGTCATAGAAGCTGTATTTTTCTGTAGTTTTCTCTTAAGATCATAAAAAGTTTCCTTAGAAGATCTAGGAAACTATTTTTTTATATCTCATGAGCCTGGTTTTGAATCAAAACCAGCAGCCAGAGAAATTCTGTGCACTGGATGCCTCAATCAGTCACTGACATTGACATGGGATTGCTATATCGAGTTAGAGTAATCAGAGCCACTCACCAGGGGACTTCAATCCCCCACACTACCACCCAAAAACTACAACTACATAATAATGGACAGCGCTGTCCACGTCATTCATTGTATTCATTTTGTATTAGTATCATTTTAGTTTCCTGTCCTCTCTTAAAGTTTTGTTTCTCTATTTCTCTTATACGCACATCATCTTTGGATAATTTCTCTAAATATGTACTTTACAATCCTGATATGGTTTGGTTCTGTGTCCCCACCCAAATCTCACCTTGAATTGTAACAATCCCCAAGTGTCAAGGGCGGGACCAGGTGGAGGTGATTGGATCGTGGGGGAGGTTCCCCCATGCTGTTCTCATGATAATAAGCGAGTCTCAGGAGAACTGATGGTTTTATAAATACATTTCATGAATTTTCAGAAACTTAATGATTAAAAAAACCCTAAAATCTTCCAGAAAGAGAAACCAGATTTTATACAATGAGTTAGAATGACTTCTCAACATTGATTTATTCTACAAATATTTATTGAGCTCCTACTATGTGTTAGACAGTGAACAAAACTTTAAAAGATCCTTTTCTTCAACTTTCATTTTGATGTGAGGAGCAGTACTGGTATCTGGAAAACAGTAACTTCATAATTCTGAGAAACTATCCTTTCCAACCTAGAATTCTGTACCAGCAATAGTTTCTATTAACAGTGATGGTAGAATAATGATATTTTTAGACATGCACTAAAAAAAAATGTTCCTTTTATATTCCCTTTGGTGAATTGTAGAATTTACCAAAACCAGGTGGAAACAAAGAGGATCTAAAATCCCTGAAACTGGCTGGGTGTGGTGGCTCACACCTGTAATCCCAACATTTTGGGAGGCTGAGGTGGGTGGCTTATTTGAGGTCAGGAGTTTGAGACCAGCCTAGCCAACATGGTAAAACCCTGTTTCTGCTAAAAATACAGAATTAGCTGGTCATGGTGGTGAGCGCGTATATTCCCAGTTACTTGGGAGGCTGAGGCATGAGAATTACTTGAACCCAGGAGGCAGAGGCGGCAGTGAGCCGAGATCACGTGACTGCACTCCAGCCTGGGTGATGGAGTGACACTGTGTCTCAAAAAAAAAAAAAAAAAAAAAAAATCCCTGAAACAAGAAATCAGCATGGGAGAGAGAAAGGAATCACTAGAGTGATGGTTAACTGAGACCCTCAAAGTGCCAGTTGATTTTAGAGAGCAATCAATGCTGACTGGAGCATGTCAGAAAAGGCTTCAACGTAGATTAAATTGATAAAACGTATTTTGACATATTGAGACATTTACCCACTTGGAATAGAGCTTGGATTTGTATTAATTAGATTGTGTACTAGTTTTACTAGAATTTGGAATTGTATTTGATTAAGTATATAAAGAGAGAACATCAAAAATAAATAGAAGTATGAATTATGAACAAACTATTGAGCAAAGCACAGAAAGTAATCATAGAAAATACTGTGTCTCAGTTGTCTAGGACATTCTCATAACTAATGTAATGTAGATACTGAATTTAGATCTAACCCCTGAAAAATGATGTAACTATATTAGAAGTAAGGAAGGGACGGAAATTTTGTTTATAATGGGGGAATGTGGTCAAAAAAAAAAAAAAAAAAAAGAGCTACTTATGTCCAAGATGGAGCAGTAGGGGATTATATTTACCCTCTCACCCGAAACAATTTTAAAAGGCCCCAAAAATGGGAAAAAATATTTTCAAGACATTAAACATAAAGCAATGAAAGTGATTCCTGAGAAATGAAAAAGAAATGAAGTAAGCCCTTTAGTTGTACCTGCTTACTGCCAGAAGAGCATTTCCAGGCAATGATCCAGAAAGGAGGAACCTAAGTAGAGCCTAGTGGACTCTCTGACTTGAAGAGGCAGAGCTGGAATTCCAGGGAGGCCAAGGTAGCCAGAGATTTCAGGCCAGAGTTCTAAAGGAGAGAGAGGAGAGAGCTACAGGTATTTGCAAATGATTCCCTGGAGTCTCCGGTTAAGTATTGATCATTCCATATATGTGAGCAAACTATCCAAGGTCTGACAAAGGACCACAGGAAAGGATTATGGGGGAAAATCTCCAATGCTAACACACAAGATCAGGGGTAGTTCTAGTTTTCATTACCCAGAGTGGAAAACCAACTCATGGGCATATGTAGAGTACTATAGAGTAGTCATTAGGTTTTGCTTCGGCCATGGGAAAAAAATTAGCCCTAAAATAAACACAACTCTGATATCACCTAATGGGGATTAAAATCAACATTCAAATGAGTCAAACTGTTTCCAGGTAATTTAAGTGCATTCTTGAATACAGAGATCAAGCATATTTAAAGGAATACAAAAATATCTAGACATCAACAAGATAAAACTCACTATGTCCAGCATCTAGTCAAAATTTTTTAAGTATATAGAAAAATAGTAAAATATGATCAGTGAAGAGGATTAAAAAGCCAACCAAGCAAAACTGAGAAGACACAAAATATAGAATTAGTAAATAAAGGTATTAGAAGGACTATTATTAATATACATTATATACAACCAGTTAAGGGCATGTATGGTAAACCTACGGCTAACATACTTAATGGTAAAAGACTGAATGTTTTCTGCCTAAAATCAAAAACAAGGCAAGGATGTCTGCTGTCACTTCTTCTGTTCAAAATTGTACCAAATGGTCTAGCCAGTGCATGGATTCTGAAAAAAAATGGATTTTTTAAAGTCATCCAGATTGGAAAGAAAGAAGCAAAACTATCTTTATTTGCAGGTAACATGATTATCTGAGTAGAAAATCTTATGGAATCTAAAAAATTCTACTATAATATTTAAGTTGGAGAATCCTAGATAATTTTTTTTTTGAGACAGGGTCTTACTCTGTTACCCTCTCAGGGATGGACAGTGGTGTGATCACTGCTCACTGCAGCCTCAACCTCCCAGGCTCAAGCTATCCTCCCACCTCAGCATCCCAAGTAGCTGGGACCAGAGGCATGTGCCACCATGCACAGATTATATTTTCTTTTACAGAGATAGGATCTCCCTATGTTGCCCAAGTCTACTCTTAAATTCTTGGGCTCAAGAGATCCTCCTGCCTGGGCCTCCCAAAATACTGGGATTACAGGCATAAGCCACCACACCCTGTGATAAATATATAAATATTAATTTATTTCTACATACTGGCAACAATCAAATTGAAATTAATATCATTTAAAATAGCAACAAAAAATATGAAATACTTTGGGATCAACCTGATGAAAGATGTGTAAAACCTGTACACTGAATAGTATAAAGTGTTGCTGAGAAAAATTAAAGAAAACCTAAATAGAGGGAGAGATACTGTACTCATGGCTTGGAAGACTCAATATTGTTGTCAGTTCTCTCTACATTGACCTATTTCAGTCAAAATTCCAGCATGATTGGTTTTTAGAAATTAACCTGATAATAGAGTTTACATGTAAATGCAAAGAATTTACCATAGCAAAAATAACTTTTAAAAAGGACAACGTCGGAATCTTAACATTGATTTCAAAATTTATAATGCTGCAGTAATCAAGATAGTATGCTATTGAAAGTCCAGAAGTAGACTCACACACATACATGGTCTGTTGATTTTCAGTGAATGTGCAAGGGCAATGTGCAAAGTATACTTTTTTCCGACAGATGGTACTGGAACTATTGGATATTCAAATGCAAACTACTGACCTTAATTCATACCTCACCCATAATATAAAAGTTAACTCAAAATAGGTAGACCTAGAAAACTTGGGAGAAAAATCTGTGTCTTAGGGCTAGGCAAAGATTCTTAAATAAAATACAAAAATCATAATTCATAAATGGAAAAAAATGTTACCTTGAACTTTCTCAAAATTGAGAACTTTCGGTCTTCCAAAGACATTGTTAGAATAAAAAGTTAAGTCACAGAATAGGAGAAAATATTGAGACAATGCACATCTCACAGTAAACTTTTATTCAGAATATATAAAATTTTAAAAGTTTAATTATAAAATATTAACCCAATTTAAAAAATTGTTTTAACAGATACTTCACCAAAGGAATATTATAGCAAAAAGGCATATAGAAAGATGCTCAGCCTCATTATTCAATAGGGAATTGCAATTTGAAACCACAGTTAGGTACCACTAGTTAAATTCAAAACAAAACAAAAACTGAACATAACAAGTGTTGGCACAGTTGTGGAGAAACTGGAACTCTTATATGCTGTTGATAGGAATATAAAATGCTACAACCCACTTTGGAAAATAATTTGGCAGATTCTTAAAAATTTAAACATTTATCATATGACCCAGCCATTCCATTCCTAGGTATTTTCCCAAGAGAAATGGAAGCATGTGTCCATACAAAGACTTATATGATTGCTCATACCAACATTATTCATAGTAGCCAAACTCTGAAAGCCAAATGACCATCAGCAAGCAACAGATACCCAGTGTATGCCATGCAATGGAATACTACCCTCCAATAAAAAGGAATGAACTCTTGATATATACAACAGCATGAATAAATATCAAGATAACTATGCTAAGTGAAAGAAATCAGACCCACAAAAGTAAATACTGTACATTTCCTCTTACTTAAAATTCTAGACATACAAACTAATCAAAATTATAGCAAGGAAATGAGTAGTTGCCTGTGGTCTGGGGGGAAGACTTGCAGGCCATGAATTAACTTGATTATAGTCACAAGTATATACATATGTCAAAACTTAACCAAACTGTATATTTTAAATATGTGCAGTTCCTGAAACAAATGAAAGCTACATACTTCTCTTCCATAGTGCAAAGTTAGTAGGACAATATTTAAAATCGAAAAATCAAGAAATAAAAATATTAATGTATAATTGAAGGATATAAAGTTTAAATACCAAAAGAATTAGCTAAAAGTTGACAGCATTTTTTTAAAAATAGAAAGCAGAAACTGGAACTGACATAAAGGATTTCTGGTTTTCATTTTTTAAAAAAAGTCAGATAAAAAAGTTTCCTCTTTAAACTATGTGTATATATCACCGGTAAAAAAATAATAATAATACTGTATTTAAAAATAGGTAGGGAACAAAGAGGGCTTAATTGTAAGACAAATCTGTGCTGGTTTATTTTTCTGTGCAATTAATTTGCCATAATGGGAATAAGGGTGACTTCAGTTTATTCATGTTAAGTATATAATGTGGCTGAATTTTATTTGATGAATGAGTGTTTTCCACTTTGCTTTGCTGTTATAGAGCTGCCAGAGTGGTAAAAACCTAAAATATTTAGCCTGAAAAGCAGAACAAAATACTTCTCTTCTTTTAAAACTTGTTTTGTAAAGATTAATTAAGCCTCTATGTAGTTATTTTCTGTACTTTATTGATTCCGGATTACTTGTACTCTGTAAATGCGTTGAATTATTTACACATCATGGGCAGCTAATGCTAATTTAGAACATACCCAGTGGGACCTCAGAGCCCTGAAATGCTAAATGTAATCTGGGGATCAGTAACATTCCATTCATAAAATGTGTCACCCACAGGTTAATGGAAATAAACAATAGGGAAGACAATGGATGGATTATGCAAATACACTGAAAAGATTAAGCAGGGGGAGGGGACTACAAGAACCCAATTTGTGTTTTATTTAAACGTGGATTAAAGTTTATAGTATACAAAATGATTAAAGGTACTTTGCTAATTTGCTAATGCTCTTAAAAGCACCACTGCACAGAAGAAACTATCAAAATAAATTGGTTATGGCTTTTTTTGTGCGTGTGGGTGGAGAGTAGCAGAGTACATAGCGGCAAGATTAAGAAAGGACATTTTTAGCAGTAAATAAAATGATAAATGTGATATGCAGTTTTAAAAAAAAAAACGAGTGACTAGATTTTTATAACATTTATTTGCATCTGTGTGAGACTAATGAAAGTTTCACGAATGTAAAATCCAATCCTAATATAAATTAAACTGCTGTTTTGTTTTAAAAAGGAGAAATCAATCTCTTCTTTAAAAAATAGTTCTATAAAACAAGTTAAACTTAACATATGTGCTTTTGGGGGAAATATGTTTAAATTATGGCATGAAAAATATAATTTTATTATTAGTTATATCTGAGAAAGTATGTCCACTAAATGCCTGAATTATGCAAAAGGACATAGAGATACGTAAACTTCTTTGCAAGTTATTAGTTTGCAGATTTCTAAGTCAGAGCAAGGTGCCATCCTAAGGACAGCTCAGCTGCCTGTAGCACTTGATCCTGCGGTGGGAACTGTAGTCCTAGGAGGAGGTGCTTTTTTGAATCTGGTTCAACAAAGCAAGGAGCTCCAAAAAGATGAAATGGCCCTGATGTTCAGTATTGTTTAAGTGGAAATTGACCTGAAGTAGGACCCCCCTGGTAAAGAGCGATAAACCTGTTATCATCATGTAACCATGAAAATCTGAGTAGCCCACTCACTCTCCAGCCTTGTCTGACACTGATTTCAGAACATCCCCATGACCTGTCCTCCATTTCTTGGTGTGCAGTAGGAATATGTAGGACTAGAAATATTTGGGACAAATGACTATAGACAAAAGAACTGCAGAGGGTTTATGTGTATTGTATGGGGAGGTGGAAAAGCTAGACATCATGGTAGACAGGCCAATGTCAGCAAAGGAAAGAGCTGGAATCTTGCTGTGGTATATGTGGCCACCCTAAACCACACATGCCATAGGAGGAAATGGGGGAACTTATTTCATTTTCTCTTAGAACTTGGATGACAATTCTTAAACAAGAAATTATTGCAGAATGCATATTATTGCTTTACTCATGACCCTTGAGGTTCTTTTATTTACTGTATTCTTTTAAAACATGTATCCTCAAAACGTTTAGAACCTTTTTCATCATATCTTATACCTTTATTGTTTAAGTCATTGAAATCCTAGGGTTAGGTAAACTTTTAACGGTTAAAATTTCCCTGGATGAGTTGATGCTATAATATTTTTAGTTTGTTTCATGGTTCTTCATTAATGCCAAGTAATACAAACAGGAATTATTTAGCAGTCTTGGGTATTAAATGTTTGACTCTTTTGTTCTTTCTTTTGTTTTTAAAGATACTGTTTTCCCTTTGGACGACCTGAAGGTGCTCTAAAAGCTACACTTTCATTACTTGAAAGGGTATGTTTGAACATTACTCTGTAAATACTGTTTGCTTTCTCAGGACTGTGTATTTTAGTTATTGAACTAGGGAGACAGACCCCATTATACTGTCTACTGATTCCATCACATTTCATAAGTTTCTCAACTTTTCTTACTACATTCAGACTCTGTCTACAGCACTTCATTCTCCCTGAAGCCTTTCTGAAGCCTCACGCTGCCATCCTATACTCATATTATGGCATCTTTTTGATAGTATTCATTTTTCCTACCTCTTTATTTCCCTCATGAGATGCTTTTTTTTTCAGTTAAGAATAACTGTTTTTGCTTTTTCAGACTTTACAATTGTCTTTTATCGTCCTCCAACTTTATTTGTACTTCTACCTGTCATAGTCCTCATGCCAACAAGTTTATCATTTACCATTCACAAATATATCATTTCATTCATTCAGTATTCATCTCAGAATTTATTTCAGTTACTCCAGTGTGTGTGTTACCTTAAATGAATTCACATATTATAGAAATGTGTTTCTCCCCCACAAAATAACCAGCAAACAAGATTTTTAATCCAGGTGAAAAAAATCATTTTTTAAGGAAAATATATTCTCTATTCCTATTTTTATGACAGTTGAAGTTTCAAAGGGCAGTATTTTTCATCTGTCTATAAATTTATTTATATACTTGTTAGATGCTAACAGTTAAATAATGTGGCCAACTCCTATTTCTTACCAGAATTAAAACAAATTTCTAGATTCATCTTTAGCTCATAATTTGATTATTATAATCCTTATTTATTGACTTCTAACACTTGATCTTGTCCGTTTTCTGCCGAATTAATTTTAGATACTATATTGTTTATTAGCATCTTTATTAAAAAGCAAAGAGAGAAGACATTGTTCCGATATTACATCTCCATTTCAGTGATTTAAGAACTTGGGAGATGAGGACTAGAACTGATGATTAAAATGAGATCTTAGGATTACAGATTGATTTTATTTTTATATCCCTGTCTTATGCCTGATTATTGTGGATTGTGCGATAGAAATATGATTGTTGTAATTATGTTTTATTAGAATTTTTGTAATACTGAAAGCTGCACATAACTCAGATTTTTCAAAGTATTCATGTCATTCTATTCATTAAGGTATTATGAGTAAAATAAAATCCTTAAGGATTGCTTTATTTTTTGGAACAACATCCCATCGTAGGTACCTAATACAGCTTTTCCATGTCTGGGTTTCCATGGCAGAGCCTCCTTTCTCCCCCCCAGTAGGGAATACTTAGTAATAGCAGGATGCCCTCATGCCCTGCATTGACAGGTGGCAGGATGAACAGGGACCTTTATTCCAGTTATAGTCACTAATCACATCTCCTGCTGAATTGAGACAGAAATGTTAAGGGTCATTTCTTCATTTTTATGTCTCTTACTGACATAGAAAAGTCAAAAATATGCATATGAATTCTTGAAAGCTATGATACCTTGGAAGAACATGGAATGTAGCATGAAATCGAGGTTGACATCTCCCTTTTTGCATTTGCCAGCCCTTTACCTGTACTTTGCCAGAAAGTAAGTTTCTGGTTCCCAGATAATATGAAATATTACCTGGGAGACATATACATTCTAATTTTAACAGTCATTTTTGTTATGTAAAGTTTGTCACCATGGGAAGTATAATAGTAACATTTGTGGTTCCGCATATGAAAAAAATTAATCTTAAAGTTTAGTAATAATCACATTTAATGGTGCATGTCTATTTTTTGCTATGCACAAAGGGATTTTTCTGTCTGCCAAGTCTAATGTGCAGTGCTAATTAAAGTGCTAAATATTTGTCAGAATTATTGAATTTGATAGAGAAAGATTTTTTAATCATAAAGTTGGCTATTTTCAAAAAAGAAAACCTTGCCTAACAAAATCTTTAAAATGTCGTCAGTGAGTAGCCTTTAAAAAATGTTGTCAAAGGTCACTGATACTTGGATGATTAAATAAATCAGGGATGACAAAATCCTTAGTGCTGAGGCTGACTTAAAAGAGAATTAAATAATACAGCATGAAATGCATGTTTTCATGTTCTTTCAATATTCCTTTCAATATAAGACATAGAAATAGAGCACTTACAAAAGCATTGTCTTCTCTATATTAACATTCTGGCATATATTTTGTAATGTGAATGAAAGTAAAGCAAGAATAATTGCATTAAATATGCAGAAAGATAGTTTTACTAATAGTGTAATCAAAACTTAATGTGAGCAGTTTTATCACTATGAAGGTTTTAAAGAAAATTATGAGTCAATGTAACAGTGTTTATGAATACATTACATTTTGAATTCTGGACGTAATTGTATTTTCCCTTTGCCTAGTAAAAACATTTTTAAGGAAAAGTCCAAAAACACATTTTAGGAGCCCAACAGAGAATAATCAGTTTTTTTTTAAAACCATAGAAAGTTTTTATGTATTTTAACATTCAATACTCCATAAGCATTCATTTTGCTAAGGCAAAGAGGTTTTCTCCTCCCTCTTTGAATAGACTGCCATGTATCTTCAGCAAATCACAGTCATTAGAGGTCTTGATTTTTTTTCAGAGCTCAAAGATTATGCTTATTCTTAATGGAATTTTTGTTATTGTTCTCAAATATATTGCTCAAAAGACTCAAGGCTTTTAAATTAGGGATGTGCAAAACAAACTTTATTATTTGTCCCAAGAACTGTAATCTTGATCTGAAACAGCTGCTCTAATGGTGTCACAGGTCCCTGGAGAAAAAGTGGCAGTCACACTGAATGGTGACCTGGTCTAGGGGAGGTTTTGAAATGCATAAATTAGGTTTAGGAGGAGCTAAGGTGGGAGGATTACATTCCCAGTTGGGAAGTACATTGCAGACCCATTACATTCCCCCCAAGTTACCTAGGAGTTACCCCTCTCCCTTTCCTAGTAATAGTCAGATCAAGGACAATTTGTGTAATTTGTCTTTAGTATTTATTTTATGCAACATCTATCTTTTTTCTTCTGTCTGTCTGTCCCCAACCCTGCCCCTCACCCTTCCACTTCCTCTCCCTGTAGGTTTTAATGAAAGATATTGCCACTCCCATACCAGCAGAAGAGGTGAAGAAAGTGGTCAGAAAATGTCTCGAGAAAGCTGCCTTGATCAATTACACTAGACTCACAGAATATGCCAAAATAGAAGGTCAGTGCAGTGAGCAATTGTCGAAGTGGCAGTGAGAGCCAACAATGCCTATTAACTGAATTTTCTGTGAGAAGTCCTTTCCTTTCCTGAACAATCCTGTGCCATGGCAAAGGGAAATGTCTCATTAAAATCTCAGCTGGTGAACTGAAGAGCTTTTTCCTATTCATTGCTTTAATATGCCTCCTGGGACTCTGCTTGAATGAAAGACCCAGGATTCGTGCTTAAGTTGTCCTTTGTTCTTATTTTGAGTTTTCAAAAAACCAAAAGGTGTTTTCATGGGTTGTATTTTTTGGCAGTACTGTAAGTATGTCTAACATTTGAACTATAGGCAGCAAAATCTTTCCTGATCAGTAACAGTGTAGTATTATGAAATTTTATTTTCTGTTCTGCAGTATCACTCAAAAAGGAAGAAACTTGTTGATTATTGAGGGATGAAATAAACTCATAGAACTTCTTTTGGTTTTTAATTGCTTGCAATGTATTGATGCATTTGAAAGATTAGATCTCTTGAGAGAACTTTGCTATTTTTTTTCTTTCTTCAGGCTTTATTCATTAAGGATACTAATTTTTTAAATATTTAGAAATAAGTAGATTGGAATTTGTGGCAAAGTCACAAAATCAGCTTTTATTCAACAGTTTTATTCAACAACATTAATTTATATAATTGAAAGTAACGGAAAGGCCTCAGTTTTTTGCTCAAATTGTCATAAAACTGACTTACATAATAATACATGAAGGATTAACTAATAGAGGGAAAAAATGCAGTTAATGTTAAATACTTATCTGAAAATAAAAGTTTCTTACCTGAAAATAAAAGTAAGTCATCCTTTATAAAATTTTAGTAACTTTTTATATAAAATGGTACTTAAGGAATCATGAATTTATGAAGTAGTTGATATTAGAATAGTTTTAGCAAAATTCAGGTAGGGAAAAGGATTGATGATAATTGTTTGTGTTATTATTCCTTTCTTCTCTCCAAATCTGGTCAAGCTTTCTAACAAGCATACGATAACCAACCTCCTGAGTGATTAACAAAAAAGCCATCTCATCACCATAGCAACCAATATTATATCACGAGAGTAACAACATGAAACCTCCTTAGTTACCATTTTAACTTCATTAATTATGATATCATGTTGTGTTAAAGCAAAAGCAATGAACATTTGATCATTCGAGGAAAGTGGAAGATAAACAAATTGGGTTTCAGTCTTAAATACTCTTTCAAATAATTTTCATGTTTTGCGAGTATTGAGTATTCTGATACAGATTGGAAGAAGTGATATTAAAATAGACATATTAAAGCCTTTCAAATCTGGCAAAGATGAAAGTTGTGGGGAACTTGAATAAACACTGTATTGTTTTATGTAAATGTTATGTACTCTACCCAAAAAAACCTGTAAGAATCATTTTGCTCTTAACTGAGTTAATATTTTTGACTATTACCTTGTCCAAGGATACAGAAAAGATATATGCAGTACACTTTGTATTTTATAGCCATAGAATCCATTTTAAATGGATAAAGAAACTTTTTTTTTTTTTTTGGACACATAAAAACAAGTCTGTGTTATATAAAAGCCTATGGTAGGGCCCAATGGACAGTGAGCAGGAAACTCTCCTACCTTTTCCCTTTTTGAAGTCACTTCTCTCTTATCTCTGGTCTAATGGAAGAATATTCTGGAAAATGGATCCTAGCAACCCACTCTGGTAGGAATGCTGAGCAGTCTTCTTTAAAAAGTAGCAACAACAAAATGCTTGCTCATTAGGTGAGAAAAACTTCTATGCTTTTCATCATCTCCCTCTCCCCCTGCTTTTTTCTTAAAAAAAAAATCCTCAGGACCAGACTAAGAACCAAATCAAACCTAAGTTAGAAAGAAGTGGCCTTTTACATTATATGAGCAACAAGGGTAGTTTGCTTTTCTCCTAAATTCTCTTTTCTTATGTTTTAGGCCCAGCAGAAAAGGAAACAGGTAATTAATATTTCTGCATGCACAAGCCATTATTTCTTATGTGGTGGTGTGATGTTTTTTAAAGCACTTTGTTGAGACATGATTGACAGGCAAGCTGTACATATTTAATGTACACAACTTGATGAATTTGGAGGTAAACAGCTGTGAAATGATCATTGCAATCTATACCATAAACCTGTTCATCACCTACAAAAGTTTCCTCCTGCCCTCTTTATTTATTATTATTAATATTTTATGATAAAAATATTTAACACAAGAGCTATCCTCTTAACAATTTCTTTAAGTGTACTATATTGTTAACTATAGGCATTCTGCTGTATAGGTCCCTAGAACTTATATATCTTGAATAACTTAGACTTTGTGCCCTATGAATAATACCGCTTCATGTTCTCTTCTCCCAGCCCCTGGCAGTCACTCACTGTTCTACTCTCTGCTATGAGTTTGACTCTTTTAGATTCCTCATATAAGTGGTATCCTGTATTATTATGTACTGTGATGGGGCTTATGTTACTACTAAGCCAGAAATTCCTTTTTTAAGACTGAATAATATTCTATTATATGTATATACTGCATTTTCTTCGTCCATTCATCTCTCAATGAACATTTAGGTTGCTTCCAATGAATAATGCTGCAATGAACATGGGAGAGCAGATGTCTCTTTGAGATCCTGATTTCAGTGTTTTTGGTTGTATACCCAGAAGCGAGATTGCTGAATCCTTTGGAGTTCCATACTTTATTTTTACAGAAACCTCCATACTATTTTCCATAGTGACTGCACCTAATTACATTTCTACCAGTAGTACACAAGAGTTCTTTTTTCTCCACATCCTTGCCAGTACTTGCTATCTCTTGTTTTGTTTGTTTGTTTGTTTGTTTAAAATAATAGTCATCCTAACAGGTTTGAGATGATATCTCATTGTGGTTTTGATTTGCATTTCCCTGAAGATTAGTGATGTTGAGAACCTTTTCGTTTATGTGTTGGCCATTTATTTGTATGTCTTTTGAGCAATGTCTATTCAGTTTCTTGTTTCATCTTTAAGTTGGGCTATTTGGGTTTCTGCTATTGAGTTATAGGAGTTACTTAAATAGTTCAGATATGAACCCTTTCTCAATGTATGGTGTGCAAATATTGTCTCCCATTCTGTAGATTGCCTTTTCATTTTGTTGTTTCCATTGCTGTTGGTGGTGTGATGTTTTGTCATTGATGAATAGCTCTCTTTTTCTCAGGGCTTCTATTAGATCCTTTTGATTAGGAATACTGAAAATGCTTTGATTTTATCAGAATGATTGCTAATGCTTTGTAGGTAAAGTATAGGCCATTCATCTCTAAAAGTTCAGCAATATTTTTGATACAAATTTAAAGCAAAACACCTGAGGCTATATGAATGGTATGTATTATGTTTTAAGCATATCCACTAATCTTATTTGGAAGCTGTCACCGATATTTGAAGGGCTCTTACAACAAGAAAAGAGGACCATCTTCCTTTATCACTCTTCAAAATAACAGAATAAAAAGCATAAATGCTATTAAATAAAAAGTAAGCAGTTATTAACTTTGAAAGTTAATAACTTTGAAAGTTCGCAGGAATGAACAGAGGTTATGAAATCTCATCAGGAAATTGCTAGGAAAGAGTTCACTGAGTTGCTGATTTTTTAACGTTCTATTTTTTTTTTCTTGCATCCCTTATCACAATTATTCATTTAACTACGTGTGCCTGTTATTATCTGTTTTTCCTCTCTATCTTCTCTTCAGCCCCATGCAGGCAGGGTCCTTACTGACTTGTTCACTGTTGTATTCCCAGCACCCACCACTGTGCCTGCTGACACAAAATAGGCACTCTGAACTTTGGAGAGAGGTAGGAGATTAGTTAGTTACATCTGAAAACAAGGGAGCAAGAGACAGGTGGTGAAAATTCCTAATCCTAGTTTTCTCATTTTGGTCAAATTTTGTATGCAATGTTATAAGCAAGTTTGCTTGGGTTGTTTTTAACTGAAGTCTTCCATTAAGGACTCTATTTCTTTTTTTTTTTCCTACCTTTTTCAATATTTGACCCCAGAAAGTGACAGGAACAAAACACTCAGAGCCACAAAGAGGAGAAAGAACACACCTACAATGATTGCTAAGTGCACTTTAGAGAAAAATGAATTAGAAAAAAATATGGGACTGATTATCCCCTCTTATGACAGCACTTTGTAATAGCAACAATCCCATGCTCTTTAGCAAACTTTTTCAAAACCTCTTAAGGCATTTTTCTCCCCCACAACATTCCTGTTGTAAAAACAGCTTTCATCCTAGTTTACAAACAAGAAGTTCAGGGTTGTTCGTGGCTTTCCCACTGCCATAGAGTAAATAACTCAGCCAGCTGGGACTGGACTTAGGTGATCCTTAACCTCCAGAAGCTACGCTTCTTCCCCTGAGAGATATGAAAAGGTCAGAGTGCCCCTTTTTTAAGCCTGGGGCAGAGGCACTGTGTAGAGTTGCCTGATCTCCTTAAAGAGAGAACAAGAGGGACTTGTCCCCTATATACCTTGCTTCCACCAAACAGAATCCTCCTCACAGTGACTTAGCAATCCATACCACTGGTCAGCCGTACAGGTCGGCAACTCTAGGAAACATACTTTTATTAAAATTAAATGCTAGTTTAGAAAAGAGAAAAAATCAGCCAGTCACAATGGCTCACGCCTGTGATTCCAGCACTTTGGGAAGCCAAGATGGGTGGATCAGTTGAGGTCAGGAGTTCAAGACCAACCTGACCAACATGGTGAAACCCTGTCTCTACTAAAAATACAAAATTAGCTGGGAGTGGGGGTGCATGCCTGTAATCCCAGCTAATTGGGAGGCTGAGGCAGGAGAATCACTTGAACCTGTGAGGCAGAAATTGCAGTGAGCTGAGGTCGTGCTATTGCACTCCAGTCTGGGCAATAAGAGCGAAACTCCATATCAAAAAAAAAAAAAAAAAAAGAGAAAAATCAATGTAGTTTATGTAATTTAAATTGATTGAAGGGAAAACTAAATTTAAGAATGTTCTGAAGTAACAGAAGAGAGGGGTTTTTTAGAAATGTTTTGTATTCCAGGGAGGGCATGGTGGCTCATGCCTGTGATCCCAAAACTTTGGGAGGCTGAGGCAGGAGGATGACTTGAGCCCAGGAGTTCAAGACCAGCCTGGGAAACATAGTGAGACCCCATCTCCACACACACACACACACACACACACACACACACACACAAAAAAAAAAAAAAAACTCAATTAGCCAAGTATAGTAGTGCATACCTGTAGTCCCAGCTACTCATAAGACTGAGGCAGGAGGACTGCTTGAACTCAGGAGTTTAAGGCTGTAGTGAGCCATGATTGTGCCACTGCAATCCAACGTGGGTGGCAGAAGGAGACGCTGTCTCAAAAAAATAATAAAATAAAATATATATAAGTTATATTATGTTATTTGCATTTGGTAGCAAGTTAACCTAACAGGGTTACCTTGTAAGTGTTCTTGGTGGGGTGATGCTTTTAAAAGTGGGTAACAATGAAAATATCAATTGCATGTGAAAGAACTAAAGAACTCAAATGGCTTGATAAGACTTTGACACAGTAGTCTTTTGAGCATTCTAATAATTTTCCTCAGTTTATACCCTCTAGAAAAGAGTAAAGCTCTACCCAAAATTCATCATAATTTTGTCATCTACTGACTGCCTATGTGTCCCAGAGGTTTTCTTTTCTTTTTCTTTTTTCTTTTTTTTTTTTTTTTTTTTTACAGTCTTGCCTTGTTGCCTAGGCTGGAGTGCACTGGTACGATCTCAGCTCACTGCAACCTCCACCTCCCGGGTTCAAGTGATTCTCCTGCCTCAACTTGGCGAGTAGCTGGGATTACAGGCATCTGCCACCACGCCCAGCTAATTTTTGGTATTTTTAGTAGAGATGGGGGTTTCACCATGTTGGCCAGGCTGATCTTAAACTCCTGATCTCAGGTGATCCACCCGCCTCGGCTTCCCAAAGTGCCAGGATTACAAGCATGAGCCACAGCACCTGGCCGTCCCAAAGGCTTTCTATTTATACTGCTTCATTAGTTCCTTAAATAGCTCTACAAAATGGGTATTTTATGGAGAGTTCACTGAGACTTCTGAAAAAAAAGCATTAACTTGCACAAGGTTCTGCTGTTGCCATTAAAACTGAACAGACATGAGACTAATACTCGCATCTCTCAGATACCAGAACCCTCTTCACATTCTTTTCACTGGCTGCCATGCCTCCAAGACTGATTCAAAGTAATGGCATTTTATGATAAACACCTCAGCTGCATCACAAAAGCCAAGAATTAATAAAAGCCACTCTTTCCAAAAATAATGATAATTTTTTAGTAAAAAGAGAAAATGCTTATATACCAGGCAATATTCCAAGAACTTTATATGTGATGTATCAACTAATTTACTTCTTTGTTTCCCTCCCCAACCCCGCTCTCCCCACCCCTGATGGAGTCTTGCTTCGTCATCAGTCTGGAGTGCAGTGGCGCGATCTCGGCCCACTGCAACATCTGCCTCCTGGGTAATTTTTGTATTTTTAGTAGAGCTGGGGTTTCACCATGCTTGCCAGGCTGGTCTCAAACCCCTGACCTCGTGATCCACCCACCTCCGCCTCCCAAAGTTATAGGCAACTCATTTACTTCTTAAGACAATACTTTGCAATAAATAGTATCATTATTATTACTCCTTCTCAGAAAACTGAACCTGAGAGGTTATATAGTGTGTCTACAGTCCCATAGCTAGTAAGTGGGAGGTTCAGAGCCCACTATCTGTCTATTGATCTCTTCTTACATGCCCCGCCCTTGAAGATCTTGTCTAGTTAAATTTGCACTTGGTTAAAATCTTTTTGTTTGTTTTTCCCCACATTCCTCATGATGTCAGGTGTCGAAAGTGATTAAAATGTGCAAAACTTACCCCCAGTCCAGAGATTAATCCCCCTTTCCTGCTTTATTTTCTTTTACAGCACTTATTATAATCTAACACAGTGTATAGTGCATTCATCCCACTTATTGTCCTAGAATGTTAGTTCCAGGAGGACAGAAGATTTTGCATTTTAACAACTTCTTATCCATAGTGCCAAGAGATGTGCCCAGCACATATTTGGTACTCAGTAAATATGTATTGGATAAACAAATGAATTTATCAGACTACATAGAGAAGAAAGAACATCCATAAACTGACAAGCTGACTTCCAAAAAGTCATTCAAACCAATTACTGAATAATTAAAATTTAGAGCAAAAACTAACCACTGAAATAACAGGATTGGAAAAATTAAACCGTAATTTCATGCCCTTATCACATCAGGAAGAAGTGAGGGAAACGCTAATGCTGGATCAGAGAAGCCAAACGTTATAGATAGCAGTTACATTAACAATGCCCAGTAATCTAGCCTGTTTTGATTGTTTTTGTAATTCAGTGTACTGCTTAATTGTGACTCATAGTTCTCTTCCATCATCATAGTTCTCTTCCATTGGGAATTCTTCCAATTCTCCATTGGCAGCACAAATTTGCAGAATAAAGGGATCTTCAAAATTCATAGTGGGTTAAATAAAACAAAGGACTTCCCTCTAAATGTCTTCTTTCTTTCTTGGAAATTATTTGCATGTTTCATAGAAACAGTTATTTTGAAAACTGAACATTTCTAGAAAGCAGCTCTTTTTAATCTTGGGGTTATAAAATGCTACCATTTCATTGAATTGCCTCTTTTGAGTTAAGAAATCTTTGACTTTCCCTGTTAAAAAATCAACTAGTTTTCTCCTTTGCTTTAATTTTATCACTAACCTACTAGCTAAATAATAGTGAGATCTTTTTTTTTTCTTATAATCTGGCATGCAAAGATGACACTGAAACATCATGTTCCTAATTGTTTTTTAAATCATGTGCCTTGTTGATGCAAATTAGATATTATTTTAAAAGAATAATCAATTTGTTCTTTAGTTCAAAGACTTTCTTACAGACAAGAGCACAGTCATAAATATAACAGTTCCTGCTGTTTCCAGAAAATTATATAGCATGTTGTGATTTAAGATATAGAAGGGGAGACTGTTCCTTAGGACTTGCCTGGACATGAGATCTTTTGCATAGACTTAGTACCTAGGCTTATGGCGAACCTAGAAATGTGGAGGTGCCCTGAACAAAAGGTAGCATGGAATGAATAAGCAAAGTCTTTGGGAGGTGAGAATTTTTCTTGGTCCTCTAGTTGCCAGGTTCCCAGGTTTAACCCCCGTGTTCTTAGTTTCAGAGCCTCAGTTGAATGGGGTAGAGATGCTTTCCCAGAGGCCCAGAGTGCCTACTGTCTTTGAGAAGAGATGTTCTACTGTGGCAGTCCTTACGTCATTAGCATGTGTGTGTCATCTGGGTGGCGTTTTAATTTAACACTCCATTGTACACGATAGCAATAAATAATAAACCATGTTCTGTTTAAGAATGTTTATGTCTAGAGGCCATGTGTTTATAAAAAACTGCACAGTTTGTGGAAATTTTTTGTTAGTGGCGAATAATTTTTACTAATATTTCTAAGATGATATAACAGTTTTCTCTCATAAGAGTTTTATGTGGCTCATTAGGAAGTTAATTTGAATTTTGAGTATTGTCTGTCTCCATGAACTGAAGTTTCTAAAACCTAAATAATAGACCTGAAATTTCATGTTCCCATAGGCACCGACAATGGCAAAAGGTAATTTGTATCTTAAACCGAATCCTCACCCTAAAAATAATTGAACAGGTAATTAAAGAATTTCCATTCAGCTTTTTGGACAGTGTGGCTTAGATAATGAGAACTTGGCCTGAAAGTAAAACCTCTGTGACCATTTCTGCTTCTAAGTCACCTGCTGATTAGGGACAAATTGTTAGATACAAATTGTTTGCTTTAAAACAAAGACAATAACCTGTTGTCTTTTTCTTTAGAATATATAGGAAATTATAAATTTGTAAAAGGTTTTAGTTTATAAAGCAATACATGTATGAATTGTAAAAACTCATTACTTGAGCTATACTGATCTAGTATGTGTGATCACCTGGATAGGGACCAAATTGAAACTTAGTTTTGTAATATATATTAAAAGAAAAAAAAACTGTGTGTGTGCATGATTTTTCAACTTCACATATTATTTGGAAAATATTGGTTTTCTGAGTTATCCCTATATTAGCAAGTATTATATACTATCAAAAATATCACCACTTTTAATATCACCCTTCTCATCAGAAACATCTTAAAGTATGGAGAAGCTATCAAGTTTATAACAGATACAAGTTTTCTAAAATTTTCATTTTCCTTGAAGACTCTAATAATAGCATTGTGGTAACAAACACTGGTTGTTTTTCTTAAAGTGACATGTTTACCTTATTCATTTTTTTTTTCAGAAAATGTCTGCCAAAGATCCAACTCTGAATAACTGTAGGTTGTCAGTACTCTTTTCAACCAAAAATGATTCTGTAAGTGGGGGGAGGAGAGAGGGAAGCAGTCAGTTTAGCCCTGCATGCAAATGGTCACACAAATACTTTTCCTTGAGACAGTCATTCTTTGTACTTCAATATGCAAAAGTGCTTTAGGCAAACTTCCCATTTTGTCACTCATACTATTTAAAAATGTATACTCTGCCAGGCGCAGTGGCTCACGCCTGTAATCCCAGCACTTTGGGAGGCTGAGGTGGGTGGGTCACCCAAGGTCAGGAATTCAAGGCCTGACCAACATGGAGAAACCCTGTCTCTACTAAAAAAATACAAACTTAGCCAGGCATGGGGGTGCATAGCTGTAGTCCCAGCTACTCGGGAGGCTGAAGCAGGAGTATCGCTTGAATCCGGGAGGCAGAGGTTGCAGTCAGCCATGATCGCATCACTGTACTCCAGCCTGGGCAACAAGAGCAAAACTCCATCTCAAACAAAAAATACACACACACACACACACACACACACACACACACACACATATATATACATACACTCAAGGGCAGAGGTTTAATCAGAGTAATACTTTTACTGTTTCATCAAGTACAGCTTTATATGATACTGGCTTTTTCTTTTACTTGAGAGCATGGTGTTAAAGAATACAATGACAATTACAATTTGCAACCACAGCTTTGATTCATGCTAAGGCAACAGTGATTTCTACGTACTATTGCTTTTGTACCATTAGTGTAAATGTCAACAGGATATAACAGGCAAAAGTATTTAGTATTATTTATGAAAGTAATTTTGATCTTGCAGATCCCTGAAAGGTTTTAGGTGGTCTTCCCAGTCGTCCATGGGCCCCACACTGAGAAACACTGCTCCACTCCATCGATCAACTAGCTAAAAGATATTAACAAAAATGAGGTAACTTTCACAGTAACAACCAAACTGTAAGGTATCCAGGAATTAGCTTTGACAAAAACATGCAAAACTTTGTAGACCTCTATGAAGAAAATTTTGAAACTCACAAGTCATAGAAAGTAATCTAGATAGAGATAGAGCTATATTCCATGACCTAGGAGGGACAACTTAATAATATAAGATATAAATTCTGCCCCCAAATTAATCTATAAATTCATTGCAGTATCTATCAAAATTCCAGTTTTTTAAAGAACTCGGTAAATTGACCTTAACATTTATTTTATTTTATTTTATTTTTGAGACGGAGTCTCACTCTGTCGCCCAGGCTGGAGTGCAGTGGTGCGATCTCAGCTCACTGTAAGCTCCGCCTCCCGGGTTCATGCCATTCTTCTGCCTCAGCCTCCCAAGTAGCTGGGACTACAGGCGCCCACCACCACACCTGGCTAATTTTTTGTATTTTTAGTAGAGACGGGGTTTTACCGTGTTAGCCAAGATGGTCTCGATCTCCTAACCTCGTGATCCGCCCGCCTCGGCCTCCCAAAGTGCTGGGATTACAGGCTTGAGCCACTGCGCCCGGCTACCTTAACATTTAAATAAAGTATACTGAATAACTAAATCAACTTATAAAAAAGTATTATATAAGACAAATTACAAAGCCATTACCAAAGCCCATGATCCAGCAGACAGAATAGAAGCATAGGGTCAGATCCATGTATAAATGAGAGCCTGATACACTTCATCTATAGCGAAGATGGGAGACAAATCAGTGGTTAAAGGACACACTGTTTGGGAGGTGTTATTTGAAAGATGGGCTTATTTAATGGATACAGATGAACTCAATTCCTCTCTAATAGAAACTTGGTCTCCAGAGAGATTATAGATCTAAATGCAATGAAGAAAATACCACTATAAATTTAGTGTTTCTCTTTATTGTAAATTATCACCAATGGTTATTTTCACTTTTTCACTTCTTAGATGATTTTCCAAGTTTGTCTAACATCTGAGTTAAAACAAAATTGTTTTAACTTTCTTGTAAAACATAGCGTGCCCCCATTTTAGTTCATTTTCTACATAGAAATAAATAAAACACTTAGATAACAGATCAGAAATAGTTAATTAAATATATCCCAGATTCCCCAGGATCTGGAAAAATTATATACTTCAAAATACTTCTGTCTGGTGGATGTGTGTCTCTAAAAAAAGAAAAGAAAAAAAGTTAAAACACACACACACACAGACAAACAGAGCATTTATGTAATGTCTTCTTCAGTTTGTTCCTTACTCAGAATTATTTCCTTGGCCATGATCTGTAACACTCTGAACAGCTCTTGTTAGAATCTTTCCTCCTTCCTCTGAAGATGCATGGAAATCTCATTACAAGTGTTCAACACCTGTTTTCTAAAAGGTCTCAAGAAGGATGTCAGTTTGCTCAGCTCACTTGACAGTGTGTCATGTACTTGTTGTTTTTTACTTTTATATAGAATGGAATTCACAGATAAATGCAGTCTTGAAATAACAAGGCTTCTTCCTTTTGCAAGCAATTTTATAGAATTTGTCAATCTCCAAAGACTGAATTTGAAAGCAACTAACTGGTGACCTCTCATTTACTTACTAACAGGTGCCAACAGGTACACCAAGAGACATAGCAGCATGGCTCTCATAGCACCTTGTTAAACTGAGTAGGTTACATGTATGAAAAAGTCTTTTCCAATTGTACAAAACTAGAGTGATGCAAACTGACAGGTTTCTACCTCTTTATTTATCAACAGGGTTTGTAAGTACCCAAAGACTGCACAGATGAACTAGTTTGGCAAATTAAGAAGGGTTCATTACTTGTAGGCCATAGCTAAGTGACCATATAGTTTCAAGCAATAAATTAAAAGGCCTAATCAAAGCTTTTTAAAAGACACACACACATTAATATTTTAATCTCAAAGATGAGCCCTTTAAAATATCGATGAGGCATCAATGCATGCACACACATTCACAGTGATTGGCAAATTTGTGATGTTGGAGCTGTAGAAATATTCAAGGTGGCACTAAGCCCAACCCTACTCTGTAAACCTGGTCTTTTACACTTGCCAATTGGGAGACTTTCTCTAAATCTTAGCATGCCCTGGAAGACCTTGATTATGTATCAAAGGAAACAAAGACATACATACAGACATCGAGATATTTTTGACTCATTTCTCATCATTCAAGGCTGCAAATCTTTTCAAATGTTATATTTCATATTGTGGTTACTGCCTCCAAATATCTTCTCTTTCCTTCTCCTTCAGCTTGCCTTGCAGCTGGCAAGCCTCTGGAGTCCCTGTCCCCTGCCATTGCCCACTGAACAGATCATCTTCATCTTCATGCCTTGCTGTGCCCTGCCTTGCCTGTATCCCCATTGTTCACAAGCAAACATTCTCCTTGAGAATGGAAAAAAGAGTTAAAGCAAGGGTCAGGCAGGAAGTGAGAGTGGAGGCATGTTTGTGCTCCTTTTATGAATAAAACAAATGACATGGAAAGTATGTATTAAGTAAGTGCAATTAAAAAACAGGAAGGAATAGGCATGCTATTAAAGATGCTGTAGACTTTACGTTATTCAGTATTTGATTTTCAGTTTCTGAATTTGAATGACATTTAGAAAAAAATGTATACAATGTGTGTATAAAGAACAACACACCAGGGAGGGGACTATTCATCAGTTTCAGCTGTTGAATGTGTATGTGTGTATATACACGTATATTGTATATATGACATGACTAAAGAACAGTCTTTTTTGAGACAGGGTCTCACTCTGTCACCCAGGCTGGAGTGCACTGGTGCAATCATGGCTCACTGTAGCCTCCGCCTCCCAGGTGGGCTCAAACAATCCTCCGCCCTCAGCCTCCTGAGTAGCTGGGACCGCAGGCATGCACTACCATGCCTGGATATTTTTTTATTATTATTTCTGGTAGAGATAAGGTTTCACCACATTGCCTAGGCTGGTCTCGAACTCCTGAACTCAAACAGTCCACCCACCTCGGCCTCCCAACATGCAGGGATTACAGGCGTGAGTCATGGCACCCAGCCAAGATCAATCTTTTAAAAAACGTATGGCTGAGTACAGTGGCTTATGAATGTAATCCCAACACTTTGGGAGGCTGATACAGATGAATCACTTGAGCTCAGGAATTCAAGATGAGCCTGGGAAACAAAGTGAGACCCCCCTCTGTATAAAAAGAAATTTAATTAGTTGTGCGTGGTGGTGCACTCCTCCAGCTACTTAGGAGGCTGAAGTGGGAGGATTGCTTGGGCCTGGGAGTTCGAGGCTGCAGTGAGACATGATCACGCCACTGCACCGCAGCCTGGGTGACAGAGCAAGACCCTGTCCAAAAAAATAGTTTTTTAAAAAAAGCTATTACACAATTAGCTGGCAAAATTACCACTGGAAAAATTTTATGCTATTGTTAAAATCCTACAACATAGTTATATCAAGAGCTATCCAGAGCAAACTAAGTAGAGCAAACTAAGTAGCATAGAAAACTTTCTTCTCCCTCAAACCTTCATAGTCTTTGTAGCCAGCAATACTGTAGACATATTCGTCCCTGTGAGACCTTAGCTTTGCTTACTTCATAAACTTTGGGAGACCCAAGGTCTCAATGAAAAGACAACTTTCATAAAACTCAAATTGGGATGAATGTGTTTCCCGCCTGTTATAAATCACGTAAGAATACAAGCTTGTGACAAATGATGAACCAAATATTAATTTTTGCTTGTGGGTTCTAGTAATCTATTCTCTGTAATTCCATCACTATCATCTCTTACGTTAAGATCTTTAGAGGAGATTATGCCTCGATATTCCACCCCAAAATAGTCTCACAGAGTCATTGACTTTTACCTCACATGTATCTGACATTTTATAGCTCAGCATTCATGGGTCAGCACTTACTGTTGGCTTACGGGGACTGCAGTTTGGATTCAGCCCAGCTGTCATTGGCCTATATACTCTAGTGGCCAATTCTCCTTTGTTCAACAGCTGGCCATTGGCTCACAATGAATTTACCGATGTGAAAGATAATCTGGGTAAAGTAGTTAATGTGACTGTGATCACAGAACAGTTATTCCGTATCTCTATATTATTAGCATGGTTAATTCCAGGGAAATATTAACTGCTGCTCTTACTTTAAATGGCAGGGTTATTAAATGGATTGGTCCCAAAGGAAGCCATGGAATTAGGAGGCCACAGACCTATTGTTTACAAACAAATGTGGCATTAGTATTTGTGTGGATTTTAAATACCTATCGGGAGGCTATACTATCCTGGATTAATTATTTTCATTTATATATAGGATTGCCCAAATGTGGACACTATCCTATCTGACAATCAGTTCAGATTCTGCAGAAAAAGTCACCTTTTACCTGAAATGAGGTTTATATAAAGGTATAGCTTGATTTCAGGGAAAGGAGGAAATAATCGAAGTTTACATAGGTCACCTTTGTTTTTAACTTTGTTTTTCATAACCACTGGTAGTTCTCGAAGTGCATTCCCTACACCAGCATCATGAGCATCACCTGGAAACTTGATAGAAATGCAAATTCTTGGGCCTCATCCAAGACCTACTGAGTCAGAAACTTGGAGTGATGCCAAGCAATTTGTGTTTTAGCAAGTCCTCCAGGTGATTCTGATGCATGCTGAACCTGAGAAATGGAGATCTATACTGAAGGTACTCCATTCATTGATGAAAGCAGTACATAGTCCAACACTTGTGGAACCATAATATCATTTGGGTTGCAGTCAGATAAACCAGGAGAGAGTCAAACATTCCTCATTTTCTTTCATTAGTTGACAGTGCCAGATCTTAGCAATGTCACAGATGGTGGAGCAATTATAGGCCAGTTGACCCTAAAGAACTGAAAAAGTAGGCCGGGCGCGGTGGCTCAAGCCTGTAATCCCAGCACTTTGGGAGGCCGAGACGGGCGGATCACGAGGTCAGGAGATCGAGACCATCCCGGCTAACACGGTGAAACCCCGTCTCTACTAAAAAATACAAAAAACTAGCCGGGCGCGGTGGCGGGCGCCTGTAGTCCCAACTACTCGGGAGGCTGAGGCAGGAGAATGGCGTGAACCCGGGAGGCGGAGCTTGCAGTGAGCTGAGATCCGGCCACTGCACTCCAGCCTGGGCGGCAGAGCGAGACTCCGTCTCAAAAAAAAAAAAAAAAAAGAACTGAAAAAGTAAGTTGAGTTTTGGGAACCACCTCAACCCCAGATTTTGAGGCAGTCTTCTTACCAAGTTATATAATATCTCCTCTAGGTTACTGAGTCCAAAAGTTCCTTAGGTGTGCCTTGCCACAAGTTCTGAAAACTGGCAGACAGGTGGCAGGAACAGGAATGGGGTTTTTTTAATTATTTTTTTTTTAATGGGTAAGGAAGTATACCTAATTTCCCACCCTGCTATCTTGGAATAAGAAAGTACTAAGATCTGGCCAGGATTGACCTCCTGGAGCCTACTTGTCCTAGACTTTGGTACCATGTAACTTAAGATAGGTTGCTGTGGCCAGAGCTGGAGAATGGTTCAGAAAGTCTAGAAAAAAACTTAGACTTTCCAACTGAGTCATCAGTCTGGACTATGCAAAGAGGAAGGACATTGTTATGAGAGTTAAGATTCAAATTAGAATAGACTGGGGATCCAGTAGAAATTCCCTGGCTAGCTAAGGTGGACTAAAGAGACTTATTGTTTGTTTGTTTGTTTGTTTTGAGACAGAGTCTCACTCTGTTGCCCAGGCTGGGGTGCAGTGGCACAATCTCAGCTCACTGCAACCATTGCCTCCCAGGTTCAAGCAATTCTCCTGCCTCAGCCTCCCAAGTGACTGGAATTACAGGCCCTTGCCACCACGCCAGGCTAATTTTTTTTTTTTTAAATAGAGACGGGGTTTCACCGTGTTTGCCAGGCTGGCCTCAAACTCCTGACATCAGGTGATCTGCCCACCTCAGCCTCCCAAAGTGCTGGGATTACAGGCATGAGCCACCGTGGCCGGCCAGGGGATTATGGTTTATAAATGAACAGGAGGCATCTAACATTGATGAGTTACCTAAGATATTTTCTGATCTCTGTAATTAGAACAATTTATGTGCCCATAGCATTGTGTATATGTGTGTGAGAGTGTGTAATGTAATGTCTCTTTATATTTCTGCAGGGGGAACAGCTAGGGGATCAATCACTATCTCCTTTAGTGGGGAGAAGGAAAAGGAGGGATGCCCTCCACCATATCTTCACCTGGGCCTAATGGTGGATAAGTTTTGCCAGCAAGCAGTCCACAAGAGAGGAGGCTGACAGTCCTTGTTACTGACTGACATTTGGGGTTCCAGGTAGAAGAAATTAGATGCTGTGCCTTTGGCGTAGTGTCCTTGTTCTTTACAAGCTCTCAAGGTAAAGCCTCAGTGCTTGGGCCTCAGAGAGCGCCCCAGGTGACTGCTTCCACGTGCTCATATCTCTGCTCTTGCCAAACTATTCCTTTCCCTTGTTCCACTAGATAGTGGAGATTTTCCCATTTTCTCCCTTTTTCCACACTTCTTTTCTGATTTTCTGAAGTTATCCCTACAGTCCCTTATTAAGATTTTTGTGTTTCTCACCTCAGCTATCTCCTGAACATCAGGACTTTCTCATCGTCCATCTGATTTATAGTCATTAGCTGGACAGGGAAGAAGCAGAAGAGTGAGTGATTGCTTTTCTCTGAATGGGAGGGGGAAGAGGTGGAAAACTTCCACTTTGGACTGTTGCTAGCTTTCTAAACTCGAATATACACCCAACACAATAATTTCATTCTGAAAAACTCCATATGATATACATAGCAATTTAAAGCCTTCTTACCGATGCATCTTTGATCCTATTTCTTGCAAGCTAATAACCCTGTTCTTGCATACTGCTTACATTTAATTTGCTCTCTTTACAGACTTTATAACAGATCTTCTTTATGTTGACCAAAAATGGATCATAGGTTGTCATATTTTACCTTATAATCTGGTTAGAAAGATATATATATATGTATGTATATATGTGTGTATATATATATAAATTATTTGAAGGCAAGAATAGTTATCTTTTTAATCATTGTATCCCCTCAGTAGCCAGCGAAGTACCTTACATGGAATAAAATGTTTGTTAAATCAAATTCAGGGCCATGGAATCTGGGGAGTTTAAAAACCAAAGAAGAAATGAATGCATACACAAGAATTATTTTTTCGTGCTCCCTAGCTGATCATCATGGCCTAGATGCAAAGGAGGGAAGAAGATAGGGCAGCATTGGGATGGGATTATTTCCATAGTCCTTTCATCTAACACCAACTTCAACACTATTTATTGTTTAGCTGAAAGTACAGATACAATCAGCTCATTAAAAGTTAAGATCATGGTGAGTAGAGGTGAGAACATTTAAAATCTCTCTTATCAAAATTAATTTGTGACAATTGTTACATAATTACATATACTAAATCATCATGTAGGGTTATTAGCAAATACATGTTTTTATTCATCAATTAAAATTTTTCTGAAGTTAAGGTCAAAGCATGACAAATTACTACATACCATATATGGATACAAAGGAAGGTATCTTACTGGTCTTCTTCCCAGTAAGAAGGATGTGCTTCTACCACATCCTGGTATAAGCTTCACCATGAGCATCACTGTGCATCCACCACTAGGGACTTTGACAGGGAATAGCAGCAAGGGAGGCAGCCCAGTCCAGTGTACCAGGAGTATGCCCCTTTCTGAATCCATGGAGTAGAATGAAACTCTACCAAAGCAAACAGTCAAGCTGTCTTTTTACATCTTTCCATCCCCATTCCCCTTCCCCAGTAAGATCTTTTCTTAAATGTACGGTGGTATAATTAAAAATGAATTATTTCAATGAACCAAGGAGTGTTACAGAAAACCAAAAATGTTCCAGAGCGAAGAAAAATCATAGCCAAGAACAATGCATTGAAATTCATCAGGAAACCTTGCTACTTTTGGCATATTTGTTTTAAATGTCACTATTTGAAATGTATTACAACAATCAACAATTTGGTGTGAAGCTTGAAGGATGTAGAGCCATCTGTAATGCTTTGGAAATGTTACAAAATGAGTGAAAAAAAACATTTTAAGGAGGAATTCTCAAATATTCCCAATGTTTGGCTTTTTAATGGAGCTATTGATAACCTTGTTATCTAATAGAGTTATGACTATAGAATGCATTAAACTTCTTGGCCATAGCCAAATGGGTGAAACCAGAGATGGGATACACAGTGTACTTGATAAAAATGCTGTCTGTTTAAAGTGTTAGAGTAGCTATTATGTTCAAGTACAAAATTTTGATCCTCTCAATAAACTTAATCTAGGAAGAATAAATGTTTTAGAATGTTTTTAAATTTCACTAGGACACAGGGTACTTTCAGAGTTTGTACTTAAGATAGTGTCACATGTAATAGCTGATTTTGAAAGATTCACACATAATAAGTTCTGAGGTTGGTTCTGTGATTTTTTTTCTATTATTGCATACTTGTGTCTAAGGATGTGGAGTGGGGGCATTTGTATGTGATTTTTATTCAGAAAGTTGAATATGAAAAAGTATTCAAGTCATCGTAGTAATATTATTTCTGTCTGTATGACATCAGAGGTAAGATTTTAATGTCATCTCAACCAACAACAAACTGTATAACCTCAGACACCTTTAACCTCTCCAAGACTGGAAATGGAGGATCATGATTATCTAATTTGCAGAATGCTTGTGAGGATTCAGAAGAGTATGTAGGATTTATTTTTTTCTGTATACTTTAGTGATTTAAAATAAGTTAAATAGTCTAAACTGAAACAATATTGTGCATTGTAAAATGTGCAAACATGCAGAGTTAGGCAAAGATTCAAATAGTGCTAGTCCCTAGCACTAAAGTGTGTAGGAGAAATAAATTCCTAATCTTTGATACATAAATAAATTTTCTTTCCTTTCTCTTTCTTTATGAAAAACATGTTATACACATATATGAGTACATTGAAATAATGCAATATAAAAGTGCAACATTTATGGGAGGTATAGATTGCCTCAGCTAGAAGGAATTTTAGAAATTATCTGGTTCCGTGCTTCTTAGCATCTGTTTGGTTTATAGACAACTTTGAGAATCTGATGAAAGATATGGTCTTTCTCCCTCACCCCAAAAATGCTTCTACACACAAAAATTAGTACATAATTTAAGGGGTTCAAAAACCCTCTGACTCTCAAACTTAATACTCTTCATCTAAAAATGGAGAAATTAAGAAAGATAAGTGATATGCTGTTGAGGCTTAAAAGTTATTTTGAAGACATTTTTGGACAAAGATTTTGTTTCTGAAGACTTTTTCTTTAAGAATTTCAGAACTAAACACTTATCAGTTATTTGAGAAGTGTTCTCAGACTACAGCTTCATCTTATCGTGAGCATGCATTCTTATCCACCCTCGACGTGTTAGATACAGATGAGCTCTTTGCAATCCCATGCAAAGTTAAAAATTTGGGGTATTGATTGAATTTTTTTAACATTCTTTTCTTCCCATAATTATTCTGCTGCATTCTCAGTAAACATTCATTAAATACCTGCCATAGTCCAAAGCCTGCACAAGATAACTGTATGAATGAGACTCAGTTTCTGACTTTGATCTAGTACAGTTTAGCAACAGACTCATGAGCCTGTAATAGGGGAGCTCAAAGAGAGGAGCAACTCATTCAGCCCCAGAACTCTGAGAAGGTCCAATTTTAAGTAGCATTAAAGTAGAACCTTGAAGCAGAGTAGCAGTTTGTGAGCCAAAGATTCAGATAGCCTAACTCCGCATGTTTGCAGATTTTACAATGCACAATTTTTTTGATTACTTTAGAATATTTAACTTATTTTAAATCACACTTATGTGGCAATGTACTTAGTGCTAAAATATATGGGATGGTGCACTGAAGACCCATTGCCTAACTTCATCAACCGTGCATCATCATTCTCTGAGCCATAAGGTCTCTAAACATCAGAGTCATACTCCTCTCTGGCCTGCAAATTCTAGCCATTCAACAATGTCTCACAAATTATTCCTTTGGAGTGTCTATGCATCTTTCCCTTCTTTTCTATTCCTGGTATCATCTTTCCATAGTTCACTATTCTACTAAACCAGACCCTCAGGATCCATGTCACACACCTTCACCAATCCTTGTTGGACACAACCACCAAATGCATTTTTCCTAAAATTAATTTATTCTGAGGCCCTGCTAATAAACATTTGCCCCTGGTTATTCATAGGATATAGTCATCTCATCTACTTATTATTTTACTTAAAGTCTGCCGTAATCACCCATCATTCTTAGCACATTCTTACTTCAGCCAGGCAAGTACAAGAGCCCACATGTTCAAGTCTCACCACTGCTTTTTAGCTGTTGCATTTATCTCTTTGAGCATGTTTCCTTATCTATGAGTTACATGAATAAAAAGCAAAGCTGCGAGAGGGGCGGAGCAAGATGGCCGAATAGGAACAGCTCCAGTCTCCAACTCCCAGCGCGAGCGACACAGAAGACCGGTGATTTCTGCATTTTCAACTGAGGTACTGGGTTCATCTCACTGGGGAGTGCCGGACGATCAGTGCTGGTCAGCTGCTGCAGCCCGACCAGTGAGAGCTGAAGCAGGGCGAGGCATTGCCTCACCTGGGAAGCGCAAGGGGGAAGGGAATCCCTTTTCCTAGCCAGGGGAACTGAGACACACAACACCTGGAAAATCGGGCAACTCCCACCCCAATACTGCGCTTTAAGCAAACAGGCACACCAGGAGATCATATCCCACACCTGGCCGGGAGGGTCCCCGACCCACGGAGCCTCCCTCATTGCTAGCACAGCAGTCTGTGATCTACCCGCAAGGCAGCAGCGAGGCTGGGGGAGGGGCGCCCGCCATTGCTGAGGCTTAAGTAGGTAAACAAAGCTGCTGGGAAGCTCGAACTGGGTGGAGCTCACAGCAGCTCAAGGAAACCTGCCTGTCTCTGTAGACTTCACCTCTGGGGACAGGGCAATAACAAAAACAGCCGAAACCTCTGCAGACGCAAACGACTCTGTCTGACAGCTTTGAAGAGAGCAGTGGATCTCCCAACACGGAGGTTGAGATCTGAGAAGGGACAGACTCCCTGCTCAAGTGGGTCCCTGACCCCTGAGTAGCCTAACTGGGAGACATCCCCCACTAGGGGCAGTCTGACACCCCACACCTCACAGGGTGGAGTACACCCCTGAGAGGAAGCTTCCAAAGCAAGAATCAGACAGGTACACTTGCTGTTCAGAAATATTCTATCTTCTGCTGCCTCTGCTGCTGATACCCAGGCAAACAGGGTCTGGAGTGGACCTCAAGCAATCTCCAACAGACCTACAGCTGAGGGTCCTGACTGTTAGAAGGAAAACTATCAAACAGGAAGGACACCTACACCAAAACCCCATCAGTACATCACCATCATCAAAGACCAGAGGCAGATAAAACCACAAAGATGGGGGAAAAGCAGGGCAGAAAAGCTGGAAATTCAAAAAATAAGAGCGCATCCCCCCCAGCAAAGGAGCGCAGCTCATCGCCAGCAACGGATCAAAGCTGGACGGAGAATGACTTTGACGAGATGAGAGAAGAAGGCTTCAGTCCATCAAATTTCTCAGAGCTAAAGGAGGAATTACGTACCCAGCACAAAGAAACTAAAAATCTTGAAAAAAAAGTGGAAGAATTGATGGCTAGAGTAATTAATGCAGAGAAGGTCATAAACGAAATGAAAGAGATGAAAACCATGACACGAGAAATACGTGACAAATGCACAAGCTTCAGTAACCGACTCGATCAACTGGAAGAAAGAGTATCTGCGATTGAGGATCAAATGAATGAAATGAAGCGAGAAGAGAAATCAAAAGAAAAAAGAAGAAAAAGAAATGAACAAAGCCTGCAAGAAGTATGGGATTATGTAAAAAGACCAAATCTACGTCTGATTGGGGTGCCTGAAAGTGAGGGGGAAAATGGAACCAAGTTGGAAAACACTCTACAGGATATCATCCAGGAGAACTTCCCCAACCTAGTAGGGCAGGCCAACATTCAAATCCAGGAAATACAGAGAACGCCACAAAGATACTCCTCGAGAAGAGCAACTCCAAGACACATAATTGCCAGATTCACCAAAGTTGAAATGAAGGAAAAAATCTTAAGGGCAGCCAGAGAGAAAGGCCGGGTTACCCACAAAGGGAAGCCCATCAGACTAACAGCAGATCTCTCGGCAGAAACTCTCCAAGCCAGAAGAGAGTGGGGGCCAATATTCAACATTCTTAAAGAAAAGAATTTTAAACCCAGAATTTCATATCCAGCCAAACTAAGTTTCATAAGTGAAGGGGAAATAAAATCCTTTACAGATAAGCAAATGCTTAGAGATTTTGTCACCACTAGGCCTGCCTTACAAGAGACCCTGAAGGAAGCACTAAACATGGAAAGGAACAACCGGTACCAGCCATTGCAAAAACATGCCAAAATGTAAAGACCATCGAGGCTAGGAAGAAACTGCATCAACTAACGAGCAAAATAACCAGTTAATATCATAATGGCAGGATCAAGTTCACACATAACAATCTTAACCTTAAATGTAAATGGACTAAATGCTCCAATTAAAAGACACAGACTGGCAAACTGGATAAAGAGTCAAGACCCATCAGTCTGCTGTATTCAGGAGACCCATCTCACACGCAGAGACATACATAGGCTCAAAATAAAGGGATGGAGGAAGATTTACCAAGCAAATGGAGAACAAAAAAAAGCGGGGGTTACAATACTAGTCTCTGATAAAACAGACTTTAAACCATCAAAGATCAAAAGAGACAAAGAAGGCCATTACATAATGGTAAAGGGATCAATTCAACAGGAAGAGCTAACTATCCTAAATATATATGCACCCAATACAGGAGCACCCAGATTCATAAAGCAAGTCCTTAGAGACTTACAAAGAGACTTAGACTCCCATACAATAAAAATGGGAGACTTCAACACTCCACTGTCAACATTAGACAGATCAACGAGACAGAAAGTTAACAAGGATATCCAGGAATTGAACTCATCTCTGCAGCAAGCAGACCTAATAGACATCTATAGAACTCTCCACCCCAAATCAACAGAATATACATTCTTCTCAGCACCACATCGTACTTACTCCAAAATCGACCACGTAATTGGAAGTAAAGCACTCCTCAGCAAATGTACAAGAACAGAAATTATAACAAACTGTCTCTCAGACCACAGTGCAATCAAACTAGAACTCAGGACTAAGAAACTCAATCAAAACTGCTCAACTACATGGAAACTGAACAACCTGCTCCTGAATGACTACTGGGTACATAACGAAATGAAGGCAGAAATAAAGATGTTCTTTGAAACCAATGAGAACAAAGAGACAACATACCAGAATCTCTGGGACACATTTAAAGCAGTGTGTAGAGGGAAATTTACAGCACTAAATGCCCACAAGAGAAAGCAGGAAAGATCTAAAATTGACACTCTAACATCACAATTAAAAGAACTAGAGAAGCAAGAGCAAACACATTCGAAAGCTAGCAGAAGGCTAGAAATAACTAAGATCAGAGCAGAACTGAAGGAGATAGAGACACAAAAAACTCTCCAAAAAATCCATGAATCCAGGAGTTGGTTTTTTGAAAAGATCAACAAAATTGATAGACCACTAGCAAGACTAATAAAGAAGAAAAGGGAGAAGAATCAAATCGACGCAATAAAAAATGATAAAGGGGATATCACCACCGACCCCACAGAAATACAAACTACCATCAGAGAATACTATAAACACCTCTACGCAAATAAACTGGAAAATCTAGAAGAAATAGATAATTTCCTGGACACTTACACTCTTCCAAGACTAAACCAGGAAGAAGTTGAATCCCTGAATAGACCAATAGCAGGCTCTGAAATTGAGGCAATAATTAATAGCCTACCAACCAAAAAAAGTCCAGGACCAGATGGATTCACAGCTGAATTCTACCAGAGGTACAAGGAGGAGTTGGTACCATTCCTTCTGAAACTATTCCAATCAATAGAAAGAGAGGGAATCCTCCCTAACTCATTTTATGAGGCCAACATCATCCTGATACCAAAGCCTGGCAGAGACACAACAAAAAAAGAGAATTTTAGACCAATATCCCTGATGAACATCGATGCAAAAATCCTCAATAAAATACTGGCAAACCGGATTCAACAACACATCAAAAACCTTATCCACCATGATCAAGTGGGCTTCATCCCTGGGATGCAAAGCTGGTTCAACATTCGCAAATCAATAAACATAATCCAGCATATAAACAGAACCAAAGACAAGAACCACATGATTATCTCAATAGATGCAGAAAAGGCTTTTGACAAAATTCAACAGCCCTTCATGCTAAAAACGCTCAATAAATTCGGTATTGATGGAACGTACCTCAAAATCATAAGAGCTATTTATGACAAACCCACAGCCAATATCATACTGAATGGGCAAAAACTGGAAAAATTCCCTTTGAAAACTGGCACAAGACAGGGATGCCCTCTCTCACCACTCCTATTCAACATAGTGTTGGAAGTTCTGGCTAGGGCAATTAGGCAAGAGAAAGAAATCAAGGGTATTCAGTTAGGAAAAGAAGAAGTCAAACTGTCCCTGTTTGCAGATGACATGATTGTATATTTAGAAAACCCCATTGTCTCAGCCCAAAATCTCCTTAAGCTGATAAGCAACTTCAGCAAACTCTTAGGATACAAAATCAATATGCAAAAATCACAAGCATTCTTATACACCAGTAACAGACAAACAGAGAGCCAAATCAGGAATGAACTTCCATTCACAATTGCTTCAAAGAGAATAAAATACCTAGGAATCCAACTTACAAGGGATGTAAAGGACCTCTTCAAGGAGAACTACAAACCACTGCTCAGTGAAATAAAAGAGGACACAAATGGAAGAACATACCATGCTCATGGATAGGAAGAATCAATATCGTGAAAATGGCCATACTGCCCAAGGTAATTTATAGATTCAATGCCATCCCCATCAAGCTACCAATGAGTTTCTTCACAGAATTGGAAAAAACTGCTTTAAAGTTCATATGGAACCAAAAAAGAGCCTGCATCGCCAAGACAATCCTAAGTCAAAAGAACAAAGCTGGAGGCATCACGCTACCTGACTTCAAACTATACTACAAGGCTACAGTAACCAAAACATCATGGTACTGGTACCAAAACAGAGATATAGACCAATGAAACAGAACAGAGTCCTCAGAAATAATACCACACATCTACAACCATCTGATCTTTGACAAACCTGAGAGAAACAAGAAATGGGGAAAGGATTCCCTATTTAATAAATGGTGCTGGGAAAATTGGCTAGCCATAAGTAGAAAGCTGAAACTGGATCCTTTCCTTACTCCTTATACGAAAATTAATTCAAGATGGATTAGAGACTTAAATGTTAGACCTAATACCATAAAAATCCTAGAGGAAAACCTAGGTAGTACCATTCAGGACATAGGCACGGGCAAAGACTTCATGTCTAAAACACCAAAAGCAACGGCAGCAAAAGCCAAAATTGACAAATGGGATCTCATTAAACTAAAGAGCTTCTGCACAGCAAAAGAAACTACCATCAGAGTGAACAGGCAACCTACAGAATGGGAGAAAATTTTTGCAATCTACTCATCTGACAAAGGGCTAATATCCAGAACCTACAAAGAACTCAAACAAATTTACAAGAAAAAAACAAACAACCCCATCAAAAAGTGGGCAAAGGATATGAACAGACATTTCTCAAAAGAAGACATTCATACAGCCAACAGACACATGAAAAAATGCTAATCATCACTGGCCATCAGAGAAATGCAAATCAAAACCACAATGAGATACCATCTCACACCAGTTAGAATGGCGATCATTAAAAAGTCAGGAAACAACAGGTGCTGGAGAGGATGTGGAGAAATAGGAACACTTTTACACTGTTGGTGGGATTGTAAACTAGTTCAACCATTATGGAAAACAGTATGGCGATTCCTCAAGGATCTAGAACTAGATGTACCATATGACCCAGCCATCCCATTACTGGGTATATACCCAAAGGATTATAAATTATGCTGCTATAAAGACACATGCACACGTATGTTTATTGCAGCACTATTCACAATAGCAAAGACTTGGAATCAACCCAAATGTCCATCAGTGACAGATTGGATTAAGAAAATGTGGCACATATACACCATGGAATACTATGCAGCCATCAAAAAGGATGAGTTTGCGTCCTTTGTAGGGACATGGATGCAGCTGGAAACCATCATTCTTAGCAAACTATCACAAGAACAGAAAACCAAACACCACATGTTCTCACTCATAGGTGGGAACTGAACAATGAGATCACTTGGACTCAGGAAGGGGAACATCACACACAGGGGCCTATCATGGGCGGGGTGGGGGGAGGGATTGCATTGGGAGTTATACCTGATGTAAATGATGAGTTGATGGGTGCAGCACACCAACATGGCACAAGTATACATATGTAACAAACCTGCACGTTATGCACATGTACCCTACAACTTAAAGTACAATAATAATAAATAAATTTAAAAAATAAAAATAAAAAAAATAAAAATAAAAAGCAAAGCTGCTAGGAAAATTTGTGTGCTAACGTGTGAGAAGTGCCTTGGCTTGTGCCTGACACATACTTGGCTCTCAAGAAAATGTAATGTTTCTTTTTTTTTTTTTTTTTTTTTTTTTTGTGAGACAGAGTCTCCCTCTGTCACTCACACTGGAGTGCAATGGTGCCATGTTGGCTCACTGCAACCTCCGCCTCCCTGGGTTCAAGCGATTCTCCTGCCTCAGCCTCCTGAGTTGCTGGGATTACAGGCACCCACTACCGTGCCCAGCTAATTTTTGTATTTTTAGTAGAAATGGGGTTTCACCATGTTGGCCAGACTGGTTTCGAATTCCTGACCTCAGGTGATTCACCCGCCTGAAGCTGTAACATTTCTAACAGTTGTTATTATCACCTTCCTCCAAAATGCACCCCATCTGTGTCATACAATATTTCTTCTCTAAAAGTCCCTCCTCCTCTTCCCCAGGTCATTTGTTATTTCTTTAAAACCATGCTTCAGGCTTACCTTCCCCTGATGTCTCCCCTAGACCTGCTTTCAGCAGTCTTCCCTCATATTTCCTGCATCACCAATAGGTTTGCCTCCTGTTGCTTCCAAACTTTTCCTAGGGGCCTTCTCTTCCTGACAAAACTAGAACAGCTAGTGCGGCCCCCAAATTAAGTAGGTTGTCATGCAAAGTTATGAGCCTCCTTGACTTCACGCTTGTTTGAGGATGTTGAAATGTTCATGAAACAGATGAAACGTTTGATCATTCATGTCTACGGATCTTTTCAGTAGTGATTTTCTGATTCTGAGTTGAGATTGGAAGTATGTCTCATACTGCCTCCTACTTCCTACAGCCAACAGCATTGTAGGCACACTTGACTATTGGGTGTTTCACACTGATTTTTTTAAAGAATTGTTGTAATTTTTTAACCTTGTCACAGAGGAGCAATAGCTTTCCATTCTGTAGGGGAATATAGTAGGAAGTATATATGGCTTAAGGGTTGAGGGATGTGAACCCACATCAGTACATTGCACTGTGTCAGAGCTACATTGAATGTATAATGAATATTTAATGAATAAGCACCGATCATAAGCAGTGTTTCACTGCATCATTTTACATCCCTTGAGAATACGTTAGAACAGAGCAACTGAAAGTGTCTCCTCCAAATTTAATCCTGAAGTTTTAGGAAGAAGTAAATCAAGGGAAAACTGTTGCAGGAAAAAAAAAAATGGCCTTTATGTTCCCCAGAAGAATCTCTTTTACTGAAAATTTGATTTTCTTTCCTCACAGTCTCCTTACTGGGCAAAGAGAAAGAGCCTATGAATCCCAGACAACATTTATCTTTAATGTCCTTATTGGGAACTGATCTTTACATTGTTTTGAAACAGTTTCATTACACAGGGCCTCTCTAATTTCTGCCAGCTTGCTGAATCTTAGAAAATAACTACTTTGCCTTCTCTGTAGCAGAATTTCAGGTAACTACATTTAATCTTATTGTGGTCTCCCCTTTTTATACCAGTTTAGCTTACTGCTGAAAGAACCTTCAGCTTCAAAGAACACTTCTGCCTTCCTCCCCAACAACCCCCTCAGTTGGAAAGGTGGAGTGGGATGGTGGCTGGGAAATAGGGAGGAAATCAGTCAGTTGCCAGCTGTCAGAGTTGTTTTAGGTGACTTTGTACTTCTTGAATTTAAGATCAACATGAACTATAGACATTTCAGGCTGGGAGTTTAAATAGCAACAAAAAAGCATGGGTTTTGCTAATGCCAGGAATGACTCATCTGGTGAGAATGGTATTGTACTGATAATACAATACAGAGAGAAAGAAAAGACTGTGGTATCTGCTCTCATTGTGTTGCTGACCTTGAGGAGAATTATAACTTGTTTGTTGCAGAAGTTGAGCATCTAATGTGCTGATGCACCTGTTCTTATATATTAAATGGCAAAGCACTTGCAGTTCCCTGTCATTGCTTTGTGGGTGAAATATTTTCTGCAATCTGGTGAACTGTTTTTTTTTTTTTCCTAAATAATGTATTCATTTGTATTTCTTGTATTTCTTATTTCTTATTCTATTTCAACATTCTAGTCTCATCATTATGTCTTCAAAGATGTTTGGCTTTTTATTTTCAAGGTAACATGATTATGATTTTTTTTCATATAGAGACCATGAACCAAGCATCTCCTGCTAGAAAGCTGGAAGAGATTCTTCATCTGGCAGAGCTCTGCATAGAAGTCTTACAGCAGAATGAAGAGCATCACGCAGAGGTGATGACCTGTTTTCACTGTAGTATAAAGCTATATGTAAGGCTTCGCCATGGTGGTGGCTACACTGAATAAGTGGCCTGCCCATAGTCTTGAAACATATCTGAATATTTAATGAATAAGCACCAATGATAAGCAGTGTTTCACTGCATCATTGTACATCCCATTGCACATTCACATATGAAAACATATGTGAATTTTCTAAAAACCTAACTCCTATATATTATAAAACAATTGTGTGTGTGTATGATTTCATGTTTATTCCTGACAACAAACACTGATGGGATCTGTGCCATGAGAACTTAGCTCATCAGTTATTGAAGAAGGGGGAAAGTTAATGACCACAAGAGGACTTACAATGACCCTAAGGCAACTTTCAGAGCTATTCTGCAGGAAGAGATTTTTATTTCCCAAACCAGGGGGTAATTTCCACTGGGCTTTGCTTTTTTTTTTTTTCTTTTTTTTTGTGGTTCTGTATTTGCTGTCTCATTGGTAATAGCAAGACTGCAGCATCAAAGGAAAGAAATCTCACTCTATTTCTCTCATAATTCCATAAATAGTTTGCCTGCCTTTCATTGAGAGCAGTTAGTTAACATTGAATGCAGTTAGTTAACAGCAAGGGCTACAGAAAAGTCAGCCTGCATTGCCTTCAGTCCGATTGCGTAACTGGTAAGAGTCAAAGATAGAACACAAACCCATCTTACAGTGCTGCATCATGTGCTTTTCCCCCTATGCCATGATTGCTTTGGTTTAGAAATGTAAGTTAACGTGAAAGGGGAAATTTTGTGATACACTATAAAACAAAACTTTAGTAGAAGACATTCACAATTGTATGGTTGATAACTCTAGGCTTTCACTCTTAATATCAAACTTTTCACTTTTTAAAATTAATTTTTCATCAAACTTGGATTGTTTATAATTTTTTAAAGTTCTAATTACATCTTAACATTCACTAAAGATCTGGAGTGGCTTTTCACCAGGCAAACTGCTTATTCTGAGACTTAAATTCTCACTCTTTCTAATAGCCATGAGTTTATTAACAAAAATGGAAGAGTTTTCTGACTTTGAGTTGGGTGGGGAGAATGTGTAACATTAAATAAATATAATAAATGTCAGTGCCCCGACAGTGCTTTTATTCTTGAGGAAGCACATGAAATGAGCAAGAATAAAAAAGACCAAATACATATGAGTTTACAGAATTTTTGTATTTAATGAAGCCTAGTTCTAAAAAATCTAAGAAACCACAGGAACTACATTTGAAGCCAATTCATAGAAAAGAGTATTCATGAATCCTTACTATAGGTAACTAAGATTTATTGTATCTGGTTATAAATGCGATATCTGGTTATAAATATGATCATTCAAAACATCTGCTTTTAGCTCACACTGTGGAATCTAGTTTTTAGCTTGCATCTGTCGTGTGTGAACTTGTTATGGATATTTTATTTTAAACTGAAGAAACAGCTGCTTCAATAATTTGAAATGAATTCCCAGGAGGTTCTTTTCTAGGCTGGTACCACAGCTATGTTACAATGAAAGTGATTATGCGATAAAATACATGTATGTTTTGTCTTTGTCTTTTGTTAAAAGGCATTATTATCAGAGTATTAGGATTTTTTGAATTAAAAAATCTTTTAATAATTGAATATTCAATTGCAGTGTATATTTCAGCGAAGCAGGTATATCTAATATTCTCAAATATTTTACAAAAACTAAAAATTAAATGTTAATTATACTTCGTGCAATCACTAAAATGCTTGTCAAAGTATAATGTATCCAAACACAATTAAAGTGTATATATTATTTACTAACCCACAAAATACAGTTGACTTTATTAAATAGAGATAATCATTATTCATAAATATCACTATACTATATACTGAAATATAGGACTATTATGATGACCTTTTTTAAAAATGTTTTGTAACACTATGGCAATTGTTCTACTCTGCAATGCTTCCAAATTCTTGGAAACCCTCAGGGAAGAGAGGTGAGTAAAATGATTTCCACTATTTTATTAGCATAGGATGCCTCTTTTATGTGAATTTAAAATACAATCTACTCTGATTGTAGTTCATTTTAAAGCCAATTAGTCCTTTCTTTGAAATTGCAGAGTCTGTTTTTCTTTGAATGTGCTGATTTTTGTTATACTGTTTTGTGCTTGTATCTTATTAATAATTGCATGCATAGTTACTGATGGTCATCTAAGTAAAACATGACTGAAGGGATGTTGATATTTGGTTTGTGTCTTTGGTTGTTTTATGTCCTTAAAAAAAAAAAAAAGAAAATCTCACATTTTTTCTGAACAATTTTGGGGAGTGAATTCGTCTGATTCCAGACTGACTTCCAGAGTGAATTGGTGGATTGCATTCTGCACTGATACTTATTTTGCTGTATGTTCAAGCTAGAGTTCCTTTGCTCCATGAAAGAGCACCTGGCTCAGCTCCCGTGGTGGAGGTTAATGTATCTGTCTCAAAGAGACCTTCAAGTGGCTCACATGTCAGCTCCCTTTATTTTCATTCTCCCTCTCTCCACAGTGGCAGTTTACTTTTCAGGGCCAAGAGGTTGTTTCTATCCTTCAGCAATTTCTCAGTTAAGCAGGTTTCATGTCCTTTAGATGTTTGACAGTAACTTCTTAGGCAGTTTTCCCTTCTCTTTGAAGGCCTCTCAACCTCTCTTCTCAGGCTTTTCTGCAAAATTCCTATGTTTTCTCCTTAGAAAGATAGTTTAAGTTCCTTTCCAGAAAATCTTTAAGGCTGCCTCCACATTTCAGTGACCAGACCGTCTCTGACCAGATATTTTACGCAAACTGATCTGACCACTCTCCATCCAAAAGCCCCTTGCTTTGACAGAGCTAGGAGGTGTCAGATGCCTGCTGGAAAAGCCATAGTCCCTCACCATTACACACCCCCCACACTATTATACTGATAAGAAAGCAGACCCAGGAAAGTTGAGCAACTTGCCAGAGGTGCACAGCTAGTGAGTGACTGGGTGAAGGCTCAGGACAGACTCCAGACCTGGACATTTTCCAATAAACCACATTGCTTGCAATTTAAGTAGAATGGCAGGAGTGATTGTCCTGCCTTGGTTCTGCTGACAAATTTGAACCTCAGCATTGCAACAGGGATGTAGATGCATGGGGTAGTGATCACAGTGCAAACCTGGTGATGTCCCTTTCCATTCTGTCATTCTCTTCTTTCCTTGTACCCTGGTGTATATCCAAGGACTCTGCCTAAGGGGGATGGATGGAGTGCTGAGAATATCAGTAGAAGGGCTGAGAGGGAGGGACCATGAAAAATATGAGCACAACTCAAGTCATTACTTGGTTGCTTATTATTACAGCAAAATATTGACTTAAGATCCTTAAAATATTTTAAATACGATGTAATCCCCCATATCCCTTCCACCATAGGCAAGAAGGTTGTTTGGCAGTAGTTTGGTATTTGTAATGCAGACAGCTCTCAGTTCACTGCAAATGGTTGATTCATTTGCTGGGCTGCTTCAACAAGAGCCTGGACAGTGAGAGTTCAGTGTGAACACACATATTTGTGTATGTGTGCATTCCCCTAAACATCAGTATCTGAACCAAATTATGCTTCTGTTTGGATTCTAATGTAAAGAGAAAGCGTATTTCATTTTTTTAAATTTATTTTTGTTTGTGTGTATCCTTATTCCTCTCCAACTGGCATGCATGCCTGCCTAAGAAATATATTGAAGTGTTGTTATACAAAAGAATTGACCATGAACAAAATCGATGTCCTGTCTACTAACTAGATTACAATAGTCTCAACAGTTGAAATGACCTCAATTACACATGGTTTATATCTGGATAGTCAGTGAGATAAACCTTTTTTAGGATAGGTTTAAATTTAAAATTATATTAGCCTCTGGACCAACAAATAGCCCTCATCTTGGAAGAGGATGACCAGCAAGTAACTTGCATATGGCTCAGGTATAGAAGTAGAATTCCCTTTTCAGCAATGACTCTCAAAACCAATCGCATGAGCATGAATGCTCTACCAAAAATGTTTGTTCATTATTTACTGATTTATAATATATATGAATGAGGATAATACTTTACATTCTCATATGTTTTGGAGCATTTTCAGCTCATCATCTCACTTGGTTATTGCTACATTTATGCTTATCAACCTGATTATCAGTGAATCACAGGAGTTGTAAAAAACTTATGATTAGACAATAGGCGTCACCTGTTCATTCTGTCTGTCCCTTAAGAGAACTTAAATATTTTAAGAATCTGGCCCTGAGAATCATGTCCCTATATATGTGAATATGTGTGTATGTGTGTGTCAGGGGCAGGGGATACTATAGACACTGGATTGTCTCTAAAGCCTTTAGGATCATCTACAAGGTACAGAATTGCAAACTAATCTTGTCTTGGGGAGTAAATAGGCACAATATACGTTTCAAAGTCAGACTCAGTGTTTTTGCTCATTTAGGCAGCCATCCTCCTTTTTGTTTTAAATTATAAATTTTTATTATATTTTGAGGGTAAAAGTAATCAAGGCCAGGTGCGGTGGCTCACGCCTATAATTCCAGTACTTTGGGAGGCTGAGGCAGGTGGATCTCCTGAAGTCAGGAGTTCAAGACCAGCCTGGCCAACATGGCACAACCCCATCTCTACTGAAAATACAAAAATTAGCTGGGCATGGTGGTAGGCACCTGTAATTCCAGATACTTTGGAGTCTAAGGCATCAGAATTACTTGAACCTGGGAGGCAGAGGTTGCCGTGAGCCAAGATTGTGCCACTGCACTCCAGCCTGGGCGACAGAGCAACACTCTGCCTCAAAAAAAAAAAAAAAAAAAAAAAAGTTATCAAAAGCCTCAGGCTTTAATAAAAATTAGAAAAGATATAAAGAAGTCAGACCATAAATCAAAAGATATTAACAGTGGTCTGATCAGCTGAGGATGGATGGATGGATGGATGGATGGATGGATGGATGGATGGAGAGAAAGATGGCAATGTGCCATATGTGTCTCTCTTAAGAATACACTATATGTGTAAGAACTTGATCTCTAGACTCCAGCTGACTTAGATTCAATCACTGCTTTGTTATCTACCAACTGTATGACTTTGGGCAAGTTATTTAATCCCTGTTTGCTAACCTATAAAGTAAGGCTATTTGTACCATCTACCTGAAATAATTGTTTGGGGGATTAAGTAAGATGATGTTTATAAAACCTTTAGAACAGTACTTGGCACATAAACACCATTTAATTCATGTCGGACATTATTTTTAAAACACATAAACTCACATAAGATTTATATGAATTTCAACACATATTTGTAATTACTGATTATGGTAGTCAATTATTACATTTGTACAGCAATAAACTTTTGTATTTATTTGATTGCCACAACAATACTGGGAGAGGTTAGGGCAAGTATTGTTATTGCCAATTTGAAAATAAATAAATGGAAATCCACCCAGTGAACTGATTTGACCGTTATCACTCAAGTATCATCACTGAGTTCAAAAGCTCAGTACTCTGTGTCTAGGTTTAGGGTTCATTTTTACCTGCCACCATTGTAAACTACATTTACTGAAAAAACAGGCTTTCCAAGTATTGTCAGCCTGCCACATATTTGTATTGCTTATTTGTATTATTAATCCTGTATAAGTTTATTTATCATTAGAACTTTGGTAGGAAGTTGTTTGTTTGTTTGTTTTAAGACAGTGTCTCACTCTGTCACCCAGGCTGGAGTGCAGTGGCGCAATCTTGGCTCACTGCAACCTTCACCTCCCAAGTTCAAGCGATTCTCCTGTCTCAGCCCCCTGAGTAGCTGGGATTACAGGTGTGCACTACCATGCCCAGCTAATTTTTGTATTTTTAGTAGAGACGGGGTTTCCCCCTGTTGGCCAGGCTGGTCTGGAACTCCTGACCTCAGGTAATCCACCCTCCTCGGCCTCCCAAACTGCTGAGATTACAGGTGTGAGCCACCGCATCCTGTTGGTAGGAAGTTTTATAAGCTGAAGTACCTAAAATCAAGGTTTGTTTTATATTTCCCTCTTAAGCAAATTAAACATTGCCTTCTGCCTCTACCATCTCATTTACACTAATTAGTGGCTTAGCATTAGAGCCAAAAGAACTTTAACCCAGATAATCATGATTTCTGTTTAGTCCCCTGTAGACAGATGCATTGCTGAGAGAGGTTTTCTCCTCCCTTTTGGAGTCCCTGATGCTGTTGAACCTCAGCCACCCCACAGGAGGTCATACCCTAGGGAGGGAATTATACAGCCCCTCATCTTCCTACCAACCCAGGGCAGGATGGCAAGAAAGAGAAGGGGACAGGTGGTAGACCAGACCCTGTATTCTCAAGGTAACTGCAACTGTTGCTTTCATTTTCAAGGACAGTGATTGCTTAAAGTGTTCTGAAGCCATCATTAGGAGAAGAGGCATTCATCACAGATTGGCTTATATTCATTAAGAATAGCATCATCAGGAGTACAACTTGAGACATAAATATATACTTCTGCAAAACAATGAAATGTTCCAGTTGATGGCAAAATCTTGCTAACCTGAAACTGTTTTTTAAAAAAATAGAAAAAAAAAAGTGTTTTCCATTTTATTTCATTGCTCATCCTGGCTTTGTCTTCCAAGTTAACTTTAAGAAGACCTTTAGGAATTTTTTTCAGAGTCCTGAAACAACCTGAACTAACATGACTGTTATTTTCTTAGTTTTAACTTTTTGCAAAGATACTGGTTGTGAACTGGAAGTGAGATTTTGAAAATGCCTCTTTGCAGGGCTGCATTTTTCTGTGCTGCTATACTCAGAGTTGGGAATCTCAGGTTCTTCTTTTCTTTGTCACCACTATAGCTATAAAAGATAGGCGCAAGATCTGTGTAATAAAATCATTTATACTTTTTTGTGTGTTTTTACATTATGTCATATACCCATTTTGTCAAATATTTAACCAAAAAATATTCAAAGGTAATATTTGCAAAAAACAGTATGCTCAATTTTTCATGCGTACCATTCCCAACCAGTTTTTGCATTCATATATTGGTCACAGCATTGAACCAGGAATTAAAATGTCCCAAACTCTCAAATCTATTATTTATACTACACTGTTCTTCCTTAAGTCAGCCTTTACCATCTGCTTATTAATTACATGGCAATCTTTTTAGTTACTGATTATTATTTTATATCTATTATTTTAAGGCCATATTTACTATAAATGTGAAACATGAAATTTTTATAAACATGAAAAGTTCTTTGGAAAATAGTGTGTCAAAATTTTGCAATCCCCTTTTATGTGATTTGTATCTTCCTGTTATAATCCAATTCATATTTGAAGCCAGGCGCCGTGGCTCATGCCAGTAATCTCAGCACTCTGGGAGGCCAAAGCTGGCAGATCATTTGAGGCCAAGAGTTGGAGACCAGCCTGGCCAACATAGCGCAACCCCATTTCTCCTAAAAATACAAAAACACTAGCCAGGCGTGGTGGCATACATCTGTGGTCCCAGCTACTTGGGAGGCTGAGCCATGAGAATCGCTTTAACCTGGGAGGCAGAGGTTGCAGTGAGCCGAGATCAACCACTGCACTCCAGCCTAAGCGACAGAGTGAGGCCCTGTCTCAAAAAAATAAATGAAATGGTGACTGGCTGCTGAATGGAGAATGGATGTGAGCAAATACTTTTCATAAAGAGCAATTTGCAATGTGTGAAGGCTCTAAAATACATACCCATTGATCCAGTAATTATTAGAAGTTTATCCTAAGGAAATAATCAGTACTACATTCAAAGATATTTATGTAAAAATATTTACTACACTATCATTGAGAATACCAAAAAATTGAAAACAGCCATTTTAATAGGGTAATAGGTAAACAAATAACAGCATATCCTTATAGCAGAAGATTATGCTATTATATTAAAAGTGAAATCACAGAAAAATATTATAAAGTGTGATACCAAATATTTCAATGTTTCTATTAACAGAAAAAAAAGAAATATTGGAAGTAAATACACCAAAAAAATCAGAATAGATATGTTTAAATTATGAGATAGAAATAATTTTTCTTTTTTGTTTTATATATGTTCTAAATGTTGTAAACTAATCATGTATTTCTTTTATAAAGGAATAAATGTCCTTGTACATTTTAATTCTATTTTCTATTTCATTCCTCAGTGCCAAATGTATGATTTTAATTTGTACCTATAAAATTTTTCTCACACTAAAAAATATTATATTTTGTGTATCATACCTGTTTCTGAAACTAAGACATGTTATAAAATATTTTCAACTGGCACAGTACTTGTGCATGTTTCTAAAAAGTAATGTATTTCTCTATGTTTTTATCCTTTTGTAGGCATTTGCCTGGTGGCCTGATTTATTGGCTGAACATGCAGAGAAATTTTGGGCTTTATTTACAGTAGATATGGACACTGCACTAGAGGCTCAACCACAAGACTCCTGGGATAGTTTTCCTCTTTTCCAACTGCTTAATAATTTCCTCCGAAATGACAGTGAGCATTTGCGTTTTCTTGAGTATGTGAAATGGGGAGGGGTGGGAGAATGTTGAATGTGAATGTATTTTTACTGTGCCCTAGCAGCAGCCTGACAAGAGTTCGCATGGGTAACATTTAGGTTTGCTCAGCCTGCCTGACTGTGTTAGGCCAGAGACTAAGGGAGCCCGGGGACACTCCCACACTCCACTGGGCTCTGAAGGTCCTCTCATTCCCATCCTCCTGCCTTCATTGAGGTCCGGTAACCTAGGCATCCTTCTTTATGAACTTTATTGTACTTTATGAATCTGAAAATCTTTAAAGGCTGACATTTCAAAAGTACTTGAGAACATTTACATCTCTGAAAGACACCTTAATTCATTATTGTAAAAATCATGTTATGTTAAGGCTCCTACTTAAATCCATTGTGGCAATATTGCTGGCCTGAGGGTCGGTTCATTTCTACAGATGATAGGCAGATATTGCTATGTAGTATGACTTGCTCATTCAACATTTAGAAATTAAGGAGAATGTAAAATCTCTCTATTGAGACTTTTATTCTCAATTTAATAATAACTTTTACATTTATTCTGGTAGATGGTCTTCTAGCAAACAAGACAAACTTTGTTTTTTATCAAGATTTTAACATACAGATTCCTAGGCCTTTCCTTGTAATGCTTTTTTAAGTTTCACTTAGTCTCAAGTTTGGTTACCACTGACAACCTTTGTTTCAACACTTGAAGTGACCGTGGGGGTCACTAATTCCCTACTGAATAAAATTATTGTCATGATGCACCAAGGTGAACTCTGCCTCTTCCTAACCGCTGGTTCTGACCCATTCTCTTTGATCAATGCAACAGTTGTCTTCTGTCATGTGTTTTCTTCTGCCACTCTTTATTCCCATATAAAACAACTCTGTCTTACAATAGGGTTTTCATGCCCATTGCCATTCTCATCACCGTACCCTGAATAGACCTCACTCCATTTCTCAGTGTTGTTCTGGAGTGTGGTGCTCAGAAGAACACAGTGCTCACCATGTGACCTGAATAACCAGACCCAAATGAGAGGTACCTTGCTTCCTTCTTTCCTGTCTTCCTGCAGCCCATCTCTGCTCTGACTCTCCAAGGAACTTCTTCACGCTGTTAATACATTTAGAACTTGTTTAAAATTACACTTTATTTAGAACATTTTATATGTTAAAACTGCATGTGCTTTTGCTGCTCTCTTCCCAGAAGGCCACTGCTATATCTTTCTGGTTGTAAACCTAAATTCATGTTTTTATAGTGTTTGTTTAAAGAAAAAATCTTTATTGGTTTTGTTCATGGCTCTAGTCCAGTCTTTCTTAACTTCCTTTGGTTGTTCACCCCTTTGAGTCTGTGACAAAACTGGGGAGGGCGGGGAAATCACATAGATATGAAATTGTTTGTAATATTGTACTTTCCATGGACATCCTAAATTTAGGACACCAGGTTAAAAACCTCTGTTCTAGTAAGAGAGGCATTATGTTAGAATAATTAGCAACATGAGCTTTGGTGCCAGACAGATTCACGTCTCTCTGTCACTTACCACTTGACCTTTGACAATAGCTTAACCTCTCCAAACTCTAGGTGCTGTATCTATAAAAGAAGGAAAATAATAGCACCAACAGTGTCTTTGTCAAGGAGCATTAAATAAGATGATAACTCACATATAATAGATGATAAATAAATATTGTAGATTTTGTTAGTCTTATTCATTCTCCTATCCAATTTCGTTTCATTTCCAAAGATGCTATTATAAGCTTACAATTCCTACCTTAGATTCAACCATAAGGCCTGCTCTCAGTGGTTGCTAATAAACCCACATGCAATTATCCATATGTGAATCATTCATTCTGCAAATTATCCTAAGCCAGGTGTTTTGTTTTGTTTTGTTTTATTTGAGGCAGAGCTTGCTCCATCACCCAGGCTGGAGTGCAGTGGCACAATCTTGGCTCACTGCAACTTCCGCCTCCCAGGTTCAAGCGATTCTCATGCTTCACCTTCTCAAGTAACTGGGATTACAGGCATGCACCACCACGCCCAGCTAATTTTTGTATTTTTAGTAGAGACAGGCTTCCACCATGTTGGCCAGGCTGGTCCCAAAACCCTGACCTCGAGTGATCCACCCTTCTCAGCCTCCCAAAGTGCTGGGATTACAGGTGTGAGCCACGACACCTGGCCCTCAGTCAGTTTTTAAGTTCCAATTTGGTTCCCTCCTGCCACCTACCCAATGTGGAATGACTGTCTTCCTTTCCCAATCTTATATCATCATTCATTTTCTGCTATGAAATTACAGTCAGGTTTTTAATATTATCTTAAGACAAATGTATAACAATAAACCTGCTACCAAAAATAAGTATATATATATAAGGCATTAAGTTCCCTAAATGATAATAAGTAAGTAGGATGTTTTTCTTTTGTTTTGTTTTTTGTTTTTGAGACGGGAGTTTCTTGGGTTTTGTTTATTTGTTTGTTTGTTTTTGAGACAGAGTCTCGCTCAGTTTTCCAGGCTGCAGTGCAGTGGCGCGATCTCGGCTTACTGTAAGCTCCACCTGCGAGGTTCACACCATTCTCCTGTCTCAGCCTCCCAAGTAGTTGGGACCACAGGCGCCCGCCACCACGCCTGGCTAATTTTTTGCATTTTTAGTAGAGACGGGGTTTCACTGTGCTAGCCAGGATGGTCTCGTTCTCCTGACCTCGTGATCCACCCACCTCAGCCTCCCAAAGTGCTGGGATTATAGGCATGAGCCATCGCGCCTGACCATATGTAAGATATTTTTTAACACTGTTTTCTCCATTTGAATGAAAACTCAAGAATCAAACATACTTAGATGTATGTTGGGGATTATTTAAAAATGAGGCATTTATTAATGTTCACCATCAAGCAATTAGTTAAGATGATGAATATTTTAACATATTCAAAATATTGTAATCTATTTTGTAGAGAAAACAAAATATGTTGTGGATTTCTTGCAAGTTCTGTTGGAGAACTTCTACTACAATGAATTAATATTTTTTGATGATATTCCATTCATCTAGAATGAATGGAATTACCTACAATGAATTACTTATCTACAATGAATGGAATATCATTAATTTCAATGAATTAATATTTTTTCATATTTATTTTTAAGAAGAGATTTTTTGTGGCCGGGCGCGGTGGCTCAATCCTGTAATCCCAGCACTTTGGGAGGCCGAGACGGGCGGATCACGAGGTCAGGAGATCGAGACCATCCTGGCTAACACGGTGAAACCCCGTCTCTACTAAAAATACAAAAAACTAGCCGGGCGCGGTGGCGGGCGCCTGTAGTCCCAGCTACTCCGGAGGCTGAGGCAGGAGAATGGTGTAAACCCGGGAGGCGGAGCTTGCAGTGAGCTGAGATCAGGCCACTGCACTCCAGCCCGGGTGACAGAGCAAGACTCCGTCTCAAAAAAAAAAAAAAAAAAAAAAGAGTTTTTTCAATGCAAGTGTAAATTTGTGGGGTAATAAATTAAAACTACAAAATTTTCATAATTGTAACTATGAAAATGTAATTTTCAATCATATTTACAAATATTTAATTCACATATAAATGTGTTTTATATTTCTCTCCTGATTTAACCGTTTCTATACATTGACTACATATCATCTTGTGCTATTTTGTTGTACAGTACTTAGTCAAAATAGAGAAGCATTTAGTGCTGATCTCTTTTGAGCACTGTCAATTTTGAGGGTAAGTCTAGGTCTTGGCTTTTATTTTATGATGATTTGCAGATTTTAGAAAACCTGAATTATTTCTGAGAAAAACAGCTCCTCCATGTAGAGAGGTAAACAGAAAAGTTCCCCAGTGTCATACTTTCCTTTTGGTACTGGGAGTATGGTGTTATCTGGGGAACTGAAATAAAATGCAGTGACTTTTATCCCATACTCACAAGTTTCCATCCAAAATCAAGACCACTGAGTAGTTGATAAAACATAATTCTTATAGCTATTAATATCACCCTTGGTGATACGGAAGACCATTGTTAATAATTGTGTGTTTGTTTTTTTACATTCCTTAGATACTGAGTGATTTACTGAATTCAATTCAAATGTTTAATGTCAACCTGCAGCTGCCCCCAAATTATCCTTTTGGAAAACTATGGGAAAATGTTGAACTTCTATCCTTTTAGTACCCCTTGAAAGAAAAAATCTTACAATGAGGCCATAGCATTACAGTTTTTACCATGTTGACCCAATTAGAGTTATTGTCTAAGTTCCAAATAATTACAATTTTAACTAGTCAGAGGTAATAGGACAGAGAGCTCTGAATGTCCAATATTAGGAAGGGAGTTAATTTGTTGAAAAACAGTGCTTGCTTACATAGGCATAAGTCTGTGTGTGTGTGCATTATGCAAAACAGGCTGTTAATTATATTTAGATTTTTAAACAGTTTGTGATTTATTATTAATAATGTTGAATATTTATGTTTGCTTTCCCAAAATTTAAAATTACTAAGACCTCTCAAACTAATGGAGATATTAGTTAGAATTTGTACTTTATTAGTGGCTTGAAAACTTTATAGCTGAGTTGGGGGTGGTTCATGAATAATTCAGATATCCCAATTGGTTACTTATCTTCCTTATATTAAAATGTTTATGCTTTGATGTTTAAAAATAGCTTTTTATCTTTTGGAGTATGGAAGGGATCTTAAACAAACCTCTTCATTTTCTAGCTGAGGAAACCTAATGCCTAGAGGCAGGAACTCGGGCGGGGGCTTGACAGTAGGGAGTTAAGGACAGAGATGAGTCAGAGCCTGAGTACTGTGTCTCCAGTTCAGTCTCATTTCACTGTAACAAAAGCAGATTCTGTGGGCATTGATAAAATAATATCTTTTTAAGGAAGACAAAAAAGTCCTTGAACTTTTATTTTTTAATGAGAAAATATTTATACGGGCATTGTGTTGTAGGGGGGCAGAGGAAAGGAGTTGGTTAAAGAGTACAGAAAGGATGAGATAAAGGTATGTATGGTCTTAGCATGTATGTTAGGAATCATCTGTGACAAGACTGCTAGGGACTGAACTAATTAGGGAAGGTTCAACACAGCAAATTCGGTTTCTGTTTTAAGGAGAAAAAAAAAAAATCTATCTGGGGTGTGTGCCTTTCCTTACAGTTAGCCGTGATTAGGGAAAGTCATAGCTTGGAGAACTCTTGGAGATGAAATGTGGAGAACCCTTGGAGCTGAAATGTGGTTTTCCTCAAGGGAAGAGCACCAGCTGCACCACAATTTTAGCAACTGTCCCCAATCTCCCACCCCTCACAGACTCACTCACTGATTCCCAGAGCAAGACTGATGATGAAAACAAGGCCTCCATTTCTGGCCAAAAAAGACCGAGCTCTCACTTCGCCCTCTACCCTGCCTTCATCTACCCCAGTCTACTCCCCTACTAAAGAGGTAATTTAATGGGCAATCAGTTTAAATGGTATCTAAGGAAACAATTTTGAAGGAGAGCTGTATTAAAATTGAGGGAAGATAAATGTTTTCATAATGAAGTAATTAGCACGATGGTTCAATGATACTGGGTGACTATAAAGCTAGTACAAATAGATTCTACCCTTGCACGCTATTTCCACAGTTGTTCTGTCAATAATATATAAGGCAAGTGACCGCGTCTGACAAATGGAAGCCATCTGCAAATGGCACAAATCATTTCTTTCAGCACTACTGAAAGGCAAACCCTTGGAGCTAGTCACCTTTTAATCTGTGGATATGCTAGCAAGTGGCAAATGACCATTCTATTGGGAACTGGTTCCCAACTGAAAAATACCACGGTGCTGCTTCTTTAATTAACAGCCTTTTCACATTACTAGCACATTAAAGCCATCCCAAAGAACACCCGTGCTTATATAATCAATGTCACAGCGTCTCTGCCTAAACGAATAATAAATGTTCCTGCTCTACACTAAGTGAAAACCTATTCTCCAAGACTTTCACCTTCATAAAGATGGGCTCATAAAAATCGAAAAAGGAAAAATTGGAATGTGGTCTCATGAGGATAAAAAGGCTAGTGTTAATAATTAACAAGGAGAGTGAAGTGGAGTCAAATTAGCCATAATAGAGCCCAGAGTGACTGGCAAAGTCACCTCTCATTATCAAAAAACTCATTAAGAAATGAAGAGGTGGAAATCCCGCTGGGTTATTCTCACACTTAGGCTGTATCAGAGATTATTTTTCAGATTTCTTTCAAATGAAGGACTGTTAGGTCACCATATTGTATATTAGGTTAATCTTCAAGCTTTGAAATATGGAAGGCTGACACCTGCGTGTTATTCTATTTCAAGTGCTTAAATGAGCTGTGCATCTGAAATTCACGAATTGGTGTTTATAGATATATCTGGATATACATATACCAGGGACAATGCAGAAAGGGTATAACATCTAGATTAAAGCAAAGCTGTGTGTGCCAGCTTAGTTTTATAAGTATGCACTTTACAAATGATGAAATAAGGGCCAAAATGTGAGAATATATTTAACTCTAATCCCCAGAGTTGACTGAATTCAAAATGGTGTGTCAGAATTTGTTTTACTGACCAGTATGGTAAAGGAAATATAAAAGCAAGAAGTCACTACCTTTTTCCCCTCAGTTGAATTCCACAGTACTGTTCTAATTTCTTTTTTTGTTTTTGTTTTGTTTTGTTTTGTTTTTTGAGACAGAATTTCGCTCTTATTGCCCAGGCTGGAGTGCAATGGCGTGCTCTTGGCTCACTGCAACCTCCGCCTCCCAGATTCAAGCGATTCTCCTGCCTCAGCATCCCAAGTAGCTGGGATTACAGGCATGTGCCACCACACCCGGCTAATTTTTATATTTTTAGTAGAGGTGGGGTTTCTCCATGTAGGTCTGGCAGGTCTGGAACTCCTAACCTCAGGTGATCTGCCCGCCTTGGCCTCCCAAAGTGCTGGCATTACAGGCGTGAGCCACCACGCCCGACCTGTTCTAGTGTCTTTACTACTTGTAGACTTTTTAAAAATTTAAATCTGCTTTTTATATTTTCAGAGGGTTTAGTGGCTTCAAGATAATAACCTACTCTAAAATGCCAGTGTGTTTTTTGTAACAGATTAACCAGAACACCTGTAACTTCTGAAAACCATGGACATCAGGAAACCCACCCTTGAGAGAGTTATTGATCATGATATAGCTGTACTCAATCATTCCCATTGGTGGGGCAAGTATTGTGGGACATTAACTCAAAGATTAGAAGGCTGTGCATAGCTTGAGTAAAATTACAGACTTTTCTATTTGCCTTTAATATTTCATAATCTCATAAAAAAAAAAACAAAACAGCATAAGGACTGCTGGACCATAAGACTTCTTTGTTTATCTTTGCCTTATTAGCTTTGGTTAGGATTTATATTGATTTTTCTGAATTAATCTCACACGAAACAAGTGCTTAATGCCTGCAGTTTACAAATCCTAGGCCCCTTGCAAATACATGGATAAATAAGAAATGATTCCTCCCCTTGAAAAGCATAAAATCTAGTGGAGGATATGCACACATATACACAGATAACTGAATGCAGTAGATTGTAGAAGTATAACTCAAATTATGTGTACCATCCTATGAAATTTTTTCATTATAGTTTTAAACTTGGATTTGTTGCCCAAAAAGTAAGAAACGTTTAACAGCTGTGTTCTATCACTTCTTGTCGCTTTCTCTCCCTAGATAGACATATATGTGTATGAATATATATTAGCAAGTGCCACCAGGGAAAAGGAAGAGCTGGATATGATTTTAGGGGTTATTATGCTAGTTAATGTATACATTAATATTACCAAACTATAAAATTACTTATCAACTTTTTAATTAAAAGGACAATAGAATCCAATGTGTTTCCTAGTCTACTTAAATCGGATGCTCTTGGAGTTTCCGTTAGGAGGTAGATTATTATTGATATTTATTCAATAATCAGACATTTATTGAGTGACTACTTAATGTGCCAGATTCTTAGCTGGGTGCTATTCCTAGATCTCAGGGAGGGATAAAGCGGTTGGGGGTGGGTTGGGGGGAGTGAGAGAGAGAAAGTAGGTGAGTGTTTTCCTTTTACATAATGCTGTTCTAGACTGCAGTTCTCCTGGCTTTTCTCCTGAAGCCCATATTCATATTTCCTGTTTCTGTGATGGGAGTCTTCATTATATGCATTTGTCAACATGAAGAGTGACTTATTAATTTTCTTAGTCCACTGTGCTTGCTTTGCTTAGAGTTGATACAATTTGTAGTCTCTTAAATAATTGTTTTATGGCAAAGTCTGTTGATTTTATTGTGGTTGGTATTGTCTGTTTGTTTTGCTGGTCATGAATTACACATTTCCTTCTGAAATGCCTAATTTGAAGTTTAAGGAGAAAAATCATTCTTTCTGGTAATCCACTAAAGCTGGCTAATTGGAAGAGGATGAGCACTATAAAATTAGATTATATGGGTTCAAGAGTCAGCAGCATATTTTTACCCTAAAAACAATATATGAATTCTTTTATTTGCTTAATCTTTATTTTACCCAGTGATTACTGTCTCAGTAATTGTTATTAATTGGATCATAGTTTAAATTTAAATTCTCTGTTGAAATCTTACTACTAAAAGCCTATGACAAGTACTTTTATAAATGTAAGACTTTTTAGTATGAAAATAATCAACACTAATTTATTATCGGGGATTTTCAAAATAATTGGGCATATTGCATCCTGGGTTTAGCTTATATTTAAGCCATTTGTTTTCTTTTTGCCATTTCTGATTGTACCATAGGGCTCGATGTCATTGATGCCTCATTATTTTCTAACAAGGTGATATTTGGAAACATGGAATCTTTTGGGGAAAAAGGTTATTTTTTTTATCTGAAAAGTAGGTGCTGCTTTTCCCCTTAGATGGTAATCACTTTTTGAGACTCATTCTGAGCAGCTCTTTTCACTCCCACATACTTGGGTATGGTGTCAGAAGTGCTCTCGGATGAGGCCACATTAAGAACTTGCCTCTTCCAATGAACTGTTGTAATGGGTGCTTTGTAAAGGCTTGATTTGGACAGGTGACAGCCCCAAATCATAACCTATCCTTATTAAACCATATGGAGAAGATAGAAGCACTTACTATGATGCCTCGGGCTACATATTAAGAGGGGCTTTTGACAGTGTCTGATAGGAGTGGAATGCAAGCTGCCATATGGACAACTAAGGAAGGAGCATACATTTACATAGACAAGTGTAGTGTAGTGTGTGTTTCTGTAGCTTGTCTTTGGAAACCAAATATTCTCTTTCCTTTCTTTCCCCCTCCTTGTGTATTTCTCTTTATTTCTCCTTTCTTCCCTCCCCCACCCCTCCTCTCCCTCTCCCCCTCCCCTCTATCATTTTCTCTTTGTCTGTCTCCCCCATTTCTCCCCCACTCCCTCCTTCCCCTTTCTGTCTAATTACCAAAGAAATAATACTGCCAATTTTCTAAAACTTTCAAATGTGGGTTTATAATTTGATTTTTTTTTTCAAATAAAAAAGAACTTTTTGCTGAATTCTGAGCAAACTTTTGGCTAGAATTTAAGATTTTTTTGTAGTTCATAGGAAATATAGGTAATCTTCATTTTCTTTAAATCCTGCAGGATATTTGCTATCAAGATTCATAACTGACCAGAGAAAATCCTTTCTTTGCCACATTCATTAAAATAAGGAACATAACATAACCAACTTTCATATTCATTAGAATTTTTAGCAGTCTGATCTTGTACATATGGGTTAAAAATAGAACTTGTGGCCGGGCGCGGTGGCTCAAGCCTGTAATCCCAGCACTTTGGGAGGCCGAGACGGGTGGATCACGAGGTCAGGAGATCGAGACCATCCTGGCTAACACAGTGAAACCCTGTCTCTACTAAAAGAAAATACAAAAAACTAGCCGGGTGAGGTGGCGGGTCCCTGTAGTCCCAGCTACTCGGGAGGCTGAGGCAGGAGAATGGCGTAAACCCGGGAGGCGGAGCTTGCAGTGAACTGAGATCCGGCCACTGCACGCCAGCCTGGGCGACAGAGCGAGACTCCGTCTCAGAAAAAAAAAAATATATATATATATATAGAACTTATAGCCATCTTATCTAATGCTATATATTTTAAACAAAGTATGAGGGGTATATACAGGCCTCAATAGGTTTTATAGGTATCATTTAATACAATCTTCTGAATAATAATGTAGTAATCTTAGTATTCAAGTATTCATTCATCCAACAAACATTTGATTACTTGCTCTGAGCCAGGGACTTTTCTGGAACTTAGAATACAGATATAGTTCCTGCCTTGAGAACCTTAAATCCTTGTAGGCAGCGAGAAATATGTCAGCGAGAAATATGTCAGCAAGAGAAGATCACTTTTATAACAAAAACCACAGTGGAAACCTGTCCAGGGTAGAGAGTAAACAAGAGAAGCCAGTAATTGGGCAAGGGGACAGCAGAATGAAGCATTTCTAGAAAAGATTTGAGGAGCAAGTGTATATTGAATCATGAAAATCATTATGACTGTACCGCAAGAAATGAAAGGTAAGGCAACAGAAATGAGCTGGAGAAGTAACTTGAAGACAGATCTTGGAAAGCTTTCATACCATGCTCAGGCTTTTGAAGCTTGTCATAATGATCCACTAAAAGATTATAAGCTTTAGAGGTGACATTCTTAGTTTTATATTTCAGCAAGCCCCTCTGCTTATGATTTTGAGAAGATGGATTGGCAGAGGAAATATTAGGATCCTAAAGACCAGTTAGGTTATTATTGCATTAATCAAGACAGGAGATGAGAGGGCTGGACTAGTGCAACAGCAGTAGTGATGAAGAGAGCACGGTAACTTACTGAAAGATACTAAGAATATAAAATACACCAGTCTTGATGACTAATTGGTTGTCAGAGTGAGGAATGGTAGTTTTACAGAGGTTAACATGGAGTTTTTATATCAAATCCTGGTTCTATTAATGACTAATGATCTTAGACAAGTATCCTAAACTCTCTATGCCTCAGTTACCTTATTGATAAGTTTTAAAAAATAGTTCCAGCCGGGCGCGGTAGCTCACACCTGTAATCCCAGCACTCTGGGAAGCCAAAGCAGGTGGATCACATGAGGTCGGAAGTTCGAGACCAGCCTGACCAGCAAGGAGAAACCCTTTCTCTACTAAAAATACAAAAATTAGCTGGGCATGGTGGCACACGTCTGTAATCCCAGCTACTCGGGAGGCTGAGGCAGGAGAATCACTTAAACCCAGGAGGCAGAGGTTGCAGTGAGCCAAGGTCGCGCCACTGCACTCCAGCCTGGGCTGCAAGAGCGAGACTCCATCTCAAAAAATAAATAAATAAATAAATAAATAAATGAACAGTTCCTCCCTTGTAGAGTTTCTGTGATGATTAAATGAGATAAGGCACAGATAGGACTTCACATAGTGCTTGGTACTCCAAATATGCTAGGGAAGAGAAGGAGGAAGAAGAGAATGAGAGTTCTTAAGTAGAGACCCAATAAATGCAGATATCAGTATATTTTTTAAATTTGAGTACTATAGTGAATTAGATGGTTTGAATGAGAATATTTTATCCTTAAAGTTTAGCATGCTCATTTAGGTGGCATTTGATGAAAGTAACTGAATTTTTTGAGCTGTAGTACCTTCTAGCTTGATGATTGAATCTCCAGGAATAAATAAAGCTTCTTTCAGTGTGCTAATGAAAACATCATTAAGATAACATTAGTCTCCTAAATAAGACACCTATCATTAAGTATGATTATCGTTCACAATTTAATGGGAAATATTTTAGCATATAGCTGAGCTGGGAAAAGATTATTTAGCCACAAAAAAATACTAACCCATATCAATTAGAGGTAGAAAAAAATCTGTTGTATTTCCTTCTGTGTCTAGAATTACTTCCCATACCAATTTATGTACCTGTAGTTGTCCAGCCTCTGACAAGTTTCAGAAACTCATAAAGTAACATATCGAAGACATCTTCATATACATGCCACCGTGATATACATCATTTATATACATCATTTAGACCAAGATCTAAAACACTCTTAGGCTTTTGGGATATTTTTGCCCTGAAGAAGATAGTGTAGGAAGTTGTCACAGTGAGTATTTTATAAGACACTGCTATTGGACTTGCTAGTAATTAGATTTAGTAATGATACGCATATATAGCTATTCAGATCCATAAAAGTGGATGAGATTACTAACTTTTCCCCAGCTTCTCCCTCTTCACCCTAGTCAAAGCCACTATCATCCTTTACCTAATCTATTGCAGTAAACAACTGAGTACTAACCTTTTTCTCTGTTTTCACCCCTGGCTACCTAGTCCATTTTCCACACAGCAGCCAGAGAGATCATATCATGTCACTCCTCTGCATAATCATAAGCATCGTCAAGCTTCCCATCACAGCCACTACGAGCAACACTACTTACTCAGTCCTAGGATCTAGACCCTGCTGTGGGCTGCCCCTCCCCCTCCCTCAGTCTATTGCAGTTACTCTGGCCTTTCATCTCTCTGCAAAGACCCAAGCTTATTCTTCCCCAAAACTTGTTTGCTAGCTGTTCCCTCTACCTGGAAACCACCCCTTTAAGTCTTCCATGGAAGGTTCTTCTGTCACTTAGATTCAACTAAAGTACCATCTCTTTAGGAATACGTTTCCTGACCACACAGTATATTTTTAAATTCGCACATTTTCACTTTGAGGGCCACAATGGGGCTTAGGGCATGTTCTTTGAGAAATATTTACAATTCATGGTATTGTCATCTAAAATAAATTCTTTATTAAATATTACTTAGCATTACTTACTGTTTTCCTATAGATGCTCTGTTTTTTCATGGTGCAACTTAGGTACATACTCACCTGTATTTTAATAAAATTGTATCATCTGCATAGAAAACATTCATCACCTGAAAAAGGTGAGTGTACCTTGCCCAGCAGCCTTGTGGCACAAATTCTGAGACTTCTGTCACTACTTTAGGTAGGATGTTCCATACTATCATTTGTTAAAGACAAATGGAAAACTGAAAAATCCATGTGATATGCTGACTGTTTTTAAATACAGATATGCAAAATTGAATGACTAAAAACAAAACTCCACAAATAACTATAATGTTCATGAATCAAAATAGATATTCCCAAACCCACAGACACCCTCTTGAGTGAACAAGAATAGCTTTTACAAGTAATCAAGCTTACCTCATAGAATTGAGCAGATTTAGCTCCTTTGTGATACACAGCATAGCACAGAGGTTGTAACTCTGCTTAATTGCTGTATTTACATGTGTCGGGACCTTCAGGGGAGCTGGCAGCTCCCTTGAATTTCCAGCGAGTGGTCATGTGCCTATGTGTTAAACCTCTTAGAAAATAAAAACATACCACCTGCCAGGAGAATTTTAGAGAGGTATTATCTATTTGTGTTTTGACAGTCATATATAGAAGGCTAATTATACTTTTTGATCAGTTTCCATGATCTGATATTCAATATGGGGGATATGATGTACTCTCATCTGCATTTTATCAGTTCTTCTGTGTCAGACTTTCTCAGGAAACATGTTTTTTTTGGCCTATATTTTCCAAATGTCTGATATTATCCCTCTGACAAACACTGTTTCTGCTTGGCTATTTCAGCACTTCTGTGTAATGGAAAATTTCACAAACACTTGCAAGAAATCTTTGTACCCTTGGTTGTCCGCTACGTGGATCTCATGGAGTCCTCCATCGCCCAGTCAATTCACAGAGGTTTTGAGCAGGAGACATGGCAACCTGTCAAGTAGGTATCTTACCTAGTGTCCGTAGAGCACCTGCCTCTTCAACCTTGACCTTATGATTTTACTTAGATTGGCCATCTGTAGTTATCGCTTATGGTGGTCCCTTCCCACGTTGTTTGTTTCTTTACAGGAATATCGCCAACAGTCTTCCCAATGTAGCTCTTCCAAAAGTTCCAAGTCTGCCTCTTAATCTTCCACAGATTCCTAACATTTCTACTCCTTCGTGGATGCCTTCTTTATATGAGTCCACGTGTGTATTCCTCACTTATTTCCTGGTGATGTGTTGGCTGGTGCATGGCCTGGGCTGTGTTCTGCGCAGATGTGTTTAGACTGCATGGCATTTATCATCGTTGGTTGAGGAATACTGCTTTTTTTAATTTTGAGTTTTTTAAGCTAGTAAGCTAAGCTTAGCATATCTGTAATGAATGATGTCGATTAAAAAGAAAAAATACACTAGTTTAATGTAGTTCATATGTAATATGTGGGATAGGAATCATTTGGTGACATTCTACCCTAAGTAAATCATTTGGTGACATGGTACCCTAAGTAAAATAACCAGAGTTCTTCTTAAGTATAGGCATTTTGAGGATTCTTAGCTCCAGCTTTATTACTGACCAGATGACTCACCTTGTGCAACTAGAAAACCTTTGGAAGAATGGTTTCAAGAATATAATGTTTTTCTATTTTTATCTTAGTCTCAACTTCTAAAAAACAGTACTACATCATGCAGGGAAGGGGTTGTCCTTTCATTGCCAAAACCAGGAAGTTCTTCTTTTGTTCTTTTATTATGCAGTTGGTATATCCTGGTATTTTTAAATAGTCTTTATATCATCAAAAACCATATTAACTTCACATCATGATGAGTTTGCCTGTTGCAGAATCAGCAACTAAGAAACACTGAAGTGAACAGGAATGGGATTTTAAATTTATCAGGTCTGAATTTAGATCTTAGCTTATTAATTGTAAGTCTTTCTTAACCTGAGCTTTTTCCTCAACTCTAAAACAATTATGACACCTAATTGAAAGATGATGTTTTTGTGATGATTCTTAAAAAAAAAAAAAACTGTATTGAGGCACATCCTAGGCTCTCAATAAATGATTAGTACTATTGGCATATCCTAGGCACCCAGTAAATAATAATTAGTACTACTATACATTGTTGTTTTTGTTATTATTGCTATCATCAGGCATCATCATTATAATTTATAATGGTATAGCTTTTAAAACTATACCTCACAGCGATCAGAACGAAGTAATAGTCCTAGTTTACAAATGGGAAAACTTGGGCAGTTACCTGCTTTGCCCAAGATCTCATATGAAATCAACTAGAAAGAATAATCATGAAAGGAAGAAAAATAGCTTCCATTTATTGAGAATTTACTGTGTTTCCAGTACATTGCCAAGTTATTTATCTCATTTAATCTTTATAACAACCTCATATCATTATCCCCATTTTACAGTTAAGGAAACTAAGTCATAAGGAAACTAAGAAACAAAACTTACCCAATATCTCACAGCAAGTAAGTGACAGAGGCAACATTTGAACCCAGGTTTGTTTGACTACAGATTCCTCACTCCTGTCATTAATTTGTTCTGCTCTCACAGAACATTGTGTTTAAGAACTTGCTGTTTTTCTACCTGTCTCACCACCAACTGCAAATCCACACCCAGTCAGGTATGCACACAATCAAGAAAAGAGATAGGAAAAGACCAAGAAAGAGAATAACTTGCAAAGTAATACAGCAGTATTTCTCCAAGTTAAACATCATAACTACATTCATAATACTCACTAGGATGTTATGTTACATGTGAATTTTTTTTCTTACAGATAAATGCTTTTGGCCATTAGAGTGTGTAAAGTGGTGTCTGTGTGTGCTCAGAAAATTACCTACAAAGTATAATGAACCTAAGTGTATGATTTTTTGTTATTTTTTACACTGTTTTATAATTTAACTCATTTTCTTCCTAATTTCTCATCTATTTAACACTTGATTTTAGCCAAGAACACTATCATGGGCATTATCCTGTGAAATTTAGTTTTTTGTTAGTACTCTTTTATTAACTTTGGGATTTTTATGAACTCCGAATCCCTTATTGAGGACTCTTTTTTAAAGTATGTTAATCTCAGGACAGAAATAATGACAAATTGGGGCTTTATAAGTAAAGTGATCGTGCTTTCACCATTCTGGGGAAATTGAAAAATGTTTTTTACAAGTTGATCACCATTATCTTTACCTACCAAGGTTATCAACATTAGGTTCTTTGTCAGAGTGTCCAGAATTACTCATAACGTTACGATGGTATTGCCATTTGTTTTTTGAAGTTTGAAACGTAACAAGAAACATTTATATTTAACATAAAGAATTAAAAATACAACTACTGATTAAATACGAAGAATATAAAAGTAACCATGGTTTTGAAGATACATCCCTGCCTACTAATGCATAAATCATGCAAGGATTGCTCATCCACGTATCTATCTGTATATAAATCTTTATTGTTTTTTTTTTCTCTAGAAATGAATGCCAGTAAGTTAAGTTTCCTGCTGGCATTTTTAGGAAATTATCTCAGAGTCACTTATTCACATTTGAATTCTTTAATCTGTTAATAATACCTTTAGGAATAGGTCACTGATTAGAAATAATTTTAAAATGAAAAAGCTCTGAATAAATTGCAGGTTATATGTACTAACTCCAGAGAAAGCCTACTCACATTTTTTTCATATATCTGTCTAATTATAACAAACACTTGTTTTCTTAATTACATTCCCAATTAAACACATTTATTGTCAAGAATCTTACTATAGAATCAAACAGAAGAAAAATATAACCATATCTCTATAAAGGTTATTGTATATTATTAGAAAATCTATTTTTAGTAGAATTCTGCCTTTACCAATAGAGATTTTGTTTTATGATGTTTTTCCTTGTCATTGTGTTGTTAAAGAATATATACATTTCAAATAGTTACATTTCTCCAAAGTAAAAAGATTATAAGAAGTAGATTTGCTTCTTCGCCAATTGTATTCAGTTATTGTTAAGACTTAGTTCCTCTAATCTACCAAACTGTACACTGTGGATGTGAAAGGAGATTTTGTTTGGTCTTTTTTTCTCTTAATTGTATTACATATGGCAAAAGGAGAAATAAAGGTAGTGTTTTTTCAACATTTTCACTGTAGAATCAGCATGGTGTTGTCTGGTTCTCTTATTTAATGGTGCATTTGAGGCACTGAATATTAAGGTGAAGAGATTTAAGTGAATAAAGCGCTATGGGAGTGTTCACTGCTTTGCTGTGATTGGTCCCTAGAGAACTTAAATCTGAGGGCATTTTGGCTAGACAAGGAGATCAGGAGGAATTACTGGCAGAATGAGAAGAGAAAAGCAATGTAGGTTTGTGATAGAGCTTTGATGCTGAGGCCAGGGTGGAGGGCAGAAATAAGTTTTTCATTAGTCAAGAGCAAGAGGTGACTTTTTTTCTAAGCTAGCTCATTAAGATATATTTAGCTAAATAATGTGGTGCTTTAAACAATTTATTTTTTTAAGTTTTACTTTAAGTTCTGGGATACATGCACAGAATGTGCAGGTTTGTTGCATAGGTATTTTCCACTGCGATGTTGTAATAAATGAGTTTATTTCTTTAATTTTCTTTTGTAGACTAGAAATACAAATTTGAAGTTAGTATATGTGAAGCAATTGTTGGAAAGCTGAGAACAAATGAATCATACAGCAGCTTTGTTTTTCTGCTTTTGCTTTTATGCTTTTTATAGTTAAATTTCAATATGTTTTGGTGTAGGAATATTTTACTTTCAAAACATTTGTTTCTGTATTAGCCTATGTACTTGCATAATGGAAAGTAATAGCATGACCCTTTGCCAAAATATTATATGAGTTACCTTCTTACATGGGCTGATAGCACAGTCCTCTAGAGTAATTTCACCATAGTAGTGAATGCTTAGCAAATCTTGACTCCACAGTTAGGTATAAAGAACTGAAATGCATTGTTTTTCTCCATCTTTAGAGCACCCTGAATGTCATTCCTCTGTTAGACCACACCTTCCACTAAGTTGGGTTTTAATAAGCCAGAAAAGGCAAAAAATGAAAATAAAAGATTGCTTCCCTATCTAGCCCATTTTATTTCCAGTACCTGTCTCACCTTTACCTATAATTGAGAAATTCAGGGACCCTATATTCTACACACGTGTAGATAGACAGAAACCACCATGGTGACAGAAGCACATATGCATGAATAACGGCAAAGGTACTGGTTGCTAACATAAGAATTTTCCTGCATAAAACATAATTTTGGGGATTTGCAAGAATCTTTATCCTAGTGAACAGTTACAATGTTTGTTCTTATGTACACAATATAATTTCCTTAGTAAAGTATACGTATCCATTTTACCTCTTTGTATGAAACCCTACCACCATATTTTTTTTGTTGTTTTTGTTTTGTTTTGCTTTTTTTGAGACGGAGTCTTGCTCTGTCGCCCAGGCTGGAGTGCAGTGGTGCCCTACCACCATATTTATTTCTATTTTATTCTCCTTGCCCTGCCTTATTAAGAATTGTAAAGGAACAATTAGAAGGCTGAACAAAGAAAATATTGGATCATTCAAGATTTTATATGATTTTTTTTCACTGATGGCAATTGATACAGAAAAGAAAAAACAATGTATTAATGATAAATCTAATTAACAGGGGGAGTTCATGATGTTCATTTTTCCTTTTTCTTCTAGCAATGGCTCAGCAACATCAGAAGACCTTTTTTGGAAACTTGATGCACTGCAAATGTTTGTCTTTGATCTGCACTGGCCAGAACAGGAATTTGCCCACCACTTAGAGCAAAGACTTAAACTAATGGCCAGTGATATGCTAGAGGCCTGTGTCAAAAGGTAGACATGTATTTTCAAATTGCTGCTTAATGTTCCAGCACCCAAAAATATCACTTTTTATCAAGTACCTAATATATTATTGTCACAGCCAAGGTTTCATTATGCACTACTATTCCAACATTTAATGAGCATTAGGTTATCTTGATTCAATTCTGAGGACCCATGTAATTGATGAAATTGGCTGGATACTTTTTTTCAGGTCTCCCAACGATTGCCTTAATCAGTAACATCTATACCATATTAATGGTTTCTTTAGGGCTTATTGTTATCTCTCTGGGAATACTGTGCTTTAAATTCCCAAGGTAATATCTCCTGAGACATATGAAAAAGGCCTGTTATGTTCTGTATGCATTATGTACTGTGTGTGTGTGCTGTGAAATGGCATAGTAAACTCAAAATAGGATCAGCACCATCAGTTGTTCTGGGATTACTATTTTCTGGTATTTTCTGTCCACATCTGATGAGTTCCATCTACCTGCTTACATTCTTTATAACTTAACTGGAAATAAGTTATGAGGCTTTGTATTCTTCCAAATGTGCTTTCATTTTATAATAGTTTTACAAAATCAGCTTTGCATCCTAATTGGTCAAGCATTTTTTTTCCGTTGTCCTTGTTCATTATGTATACAAGGACAATATGGAGCCACATATTAGAAAAGCATTCAAACACTGGTGAGGCCAATTGGATATTTCTGAAATCTTGAAACCAAGAAAAAAAAATCTGTCTTTAGAATAATGTTCAGTGACCCCTTAAGGCAAAGCCCTGGATTAGGTAGTTTAATGTTTTTAAAAAATCATGTTTGATTTTCATGTCTCAAATCTGTGGATTTTCATAGGATACTTCAGCAAAACCAATTCAAATTGCTCATGATGCAGTTTCTTTCAAAACCCTGTCTGCAATTTTAGGTTTTTGAAAGAGAATGTAAGTGACATAAAAGAATTACACATTGTCTGTCGTACATTGATTACGATGTTTAGAGTTTTCTAGACTTGTGCTTATTTTTTTTCTAATTTGGTAAGCCCTCGCATAGAGGATATTTTCTGCTTAAATGCATACAAGTGTGTGATTTTTCTACTTGTAAATTCAGACAATTAATTCAGACAATAACTGAAATTACGAGTTTTTTTCCATTAAATGTGGTACTCTATATATAACAAAAAGCTTCATTTGGGTTGTGATACTGCCTGAGTGACTGGATGAAGCTAGGCTTAATATAAAAATATCACAATCTGATCTTTCGTTGAGACACCTGAAAAGAAAAGCATCCCACCCCTTAGTGCCCAAGCACTACCACACTGCTTACTCCTTATTTGCATGTTTTAAATTAGCATCTTATAGAGTTGATTTCACTTTTTACAAGACAGGTGAGGTGTATAGCAGAATTTCTTACTCTGAATTCATGTTTTAAAAACTAGAACAAGAACTGCATTTGAACTCAAGCTACAAAAGGCAAGCAAAACAACTGACTTACGCATTCCAGCTTCTGTTTGCACTATGTTTAATGTATTAGTCGACGCCAAAAAGCAAAGCACCAAACTCTGTGCCCTGGATGGAGGACAAGAGGTATGTAGAATTTGCCACATGGGGAAAGGAAGCACAGGGTGCCTTGGCATGCGAGATGCTCTTTCCACAAGGCATTCTCTAGATTGGATTGAAAAGACCAAGTTCTCCAGCACCAAATGTTTGATCTTTTCTTTATTATAATAATAGAATGCCCGTTATCCTTTGCTCATGTCGGTTTCTCCTTTTTGATATAAATACGGTCTAAAATTGTATAAGTGGCCATGAATTTTTAGATACAGCTTTTAACAGCTTAAGTGTTGTGTCATTTACATAAACCTTGCTTTTTACAAGCAAATGAGAAATCTGGAAAGCTACCTGTTTTGTTTATCAAATCTAGAGTATCCAGAGTTTGCATCTATAAAAGACACACAAAAAAGTATGAAATAGTTTATTTACACAGTAGTTCCCATTTTAAAAAATTTAGGTAGAAATAGACTTAAAAATCTAGACCTCGTTCTTATCAATAAATATCCTATTCTTTCTATTTGATTTATATTTTGTTTGGTTTTATATTCAGAAGTACAATTTTATTTTACCCCATGATTTTTTGTTGAGAGTGGTGATTGGGTGAAAATTGATTTATTTTTCTTCAATTATCTGTTTAAGTTGACATTTTGTTGCCTTTTTTTCCCATTGTAATTACTTTTTCTTCATTTCTTTATTCTTCCCTTCTGTTCTCTTTCATCATCTTTTTTTTTCCCCCATGGCATGATCCAGTTTGGTAGTCAATGGGTAAGTCTCATTTTTTTTTCTAAAAGCACATTTCATTTGAGTTATTATTTTTGTAAATATGTATTTTTATTTTCATCTTTTCAAATTAGAATTATATGAATTTATTTTCAGATTTTTGGCTTCTGTGTTCGCATATATAAGGCTAACAGCTTACAATAACATAGCAATAGTCCAAAGATTCACTAAACCACTAAATACTTATACCTTAAATAATGACAAGGGGAATGTTTCTCCTGTGTTAGGCTGCAGAATTTATAAACTACTCTTAAAATTTTAAAGATAAAATGATTTAAAACCAAATTAATTCACCTTCTTTTAAATTGAAATCTGAATAGCTATAGGAGCAGAGTGATTACATTTTTCAAGCATTTATCTACAGTATACTTTTAATACCAAAAGAATTTCAAGTTTGGAGCTTTAGATGACATATAGCCCCTAAAAACTTGAACCAGAAGTCCACACCCAAAGTCACTTCATAGAGATGAACCCAATGGTGGATTTCAGTGAGGTACAAGCCCACCAGTGATACAGTCTTTCCTCCCACTCATGGCCTAGGATGTGACCATCATCAGAGGTAAGGAAGAGGCAGGCCTGTGTCATGAGACTTCTGCCCTCCTCCACAACAGGTCATCATAAAATACCATCCCAGAATCCCTGAGTTACAAGGTTAGAAAAACTTTATGCATAAAGGATTAACTAGTGTTACTTTTTTTTTTTAATTTTTTCCATGAGTCAGAATGTCTTTGTGTCCTGCAGGTAGGTTACATCTTACAAGTCTTACAGTTGACAATTGGGAATCAAATTCAGGGTGATTCTTCCTGGGCTGACAATTCTCATCCAAGCAGAAGGGCTTAGTTAACTGTGAAGGTAGATGGGAAGGATTACTACTTGTGAATTCTATACCTATTGCCCCAGATATAGACATTAGCTATTTGGCCATAATTTATATTTATGCATGAATACATAGTTTTATTATTTGAGCAATTCAGCAGAAAAAAAAATGTATTTATAATACCATAGCATACAACCTTACAAATTTATCAAGTAACTGATATGTGTTATAGAATGTTCAGTAATTACCATTCTCTGATCGCTTACAACATGATTTATTATATCTAATTATCTGAATAAGTAGGCAACTGGCTTAGATACCAGTGTTTCCTATTTACCTCCTCATTTTTTTTAATACCCAGCTGTAAGCCTTTGATTGTCTGCCTGAGAATATTATCTTGTTTCTTCATAAACCTATTCTTTTCTCATCTGGTTTGTGGAATCATCTTCCATTGATACTGGGTTTATCCATTTGTTCTTATTTTAACATACACTGCAGTACCTGACATGCAGTAGGCACTTAGTAAATGTTTGCTGAGTGAATGAACAGATTTGTTGTCACGGCTTTAAAAATCCTCCCCTGTAAGAAACAACTTGCTGTAGTACTTAAGAGGAAAAACAGGCGCACACACACACACACACACAAATGACGAACATTGTTACATTGTCAAATGATTCTTTACATTAATAGGTGGGTGGTTTTGAAGAGGAATCTACTGCTGTTCATTATGTGTGCACCTGTGCATTCACACCAGAGACAATTAGTTCCCCACAACTTTCACACAATTAACATAGTTCAAAATGTGCAGGTGTAAAACCCATTAGCAACCCTGAAAAAGTGGCAAACAAGAATTTCATTGCAAAAGAATTTTATACTTTGTTTTTTCTCTCCAGTAAACATACTCACATAATTGCATAGACCTTCCCTCTCTATATATGCCAAGATAAGTTTTGGAATTGTTGAAAATTAGTGTGTACATTACATATACAGGTGAGTCAGTGAACCCCATTTAAAATAGCAACAAAGTTGTTGAAAAAACTAGATCACTAGACAATTTGGAACCATATAAAAAATATGTACTACATAGTTAAACACGGCAGCAATGTTTTTGCTAAATTATAAATAAATTACCTCTCCAAAATCTCTAGTAAATTTGTTATATTATCATCGCTTGGATAAAACTTGCGCAACTCCTTCCCCACAGTGCATTCCCTTCTGTGCTTCTAAGTTATGATTCTGTTTTCTTACACGCTACATGATGATGCCAACATGTTCCACTGAGGCCCAGAATAGGGTTTAATGGAGTGATTATTGGGTGAATGATCTGCTTATGTGACAGCTATGTGAAATGAGTCAGCAATCTCAGGCCAGTCCCTCAGGGACAGATGTTGAGATCACAAAACCACCGAAGTGTTTAGGATCTTCATTATCCATAACTGCACAAAAGCAGATGACTACATGGGCTGTAGGCATTCATCAGCCCTCAGAACCACTTCATTCAGTGGTCCCATTAGTTGATGATGAAGGTGAAAACTCATTAATATGGCAATTCAGGGGAGCAAGGGGCCCTACTTGGGCCAATTTTATTCTCAGTTAAATTAAAATGCACCCATTTCTGGAACTAACAATCCAGTACCTTTAAAATATTATATACCCCAAGACAAGGTCCAGAATCTTTTAAGAAAGCTGGAATTCACTGGCATCTAATTAGTCTTCATTTCCTGAGTGTATTTGTGTAACAACAGTCAGGTGAGGTGGTGCTGTTCACCTGATTGTAGAGAGGCCAGGATTTCGGAATGTGCCTGACCTATGATTTCCCTGGGCTTCAAGAAGTAAGGATTCCTGAATGGTTATTTGAATGTAAGTCCAGAGTCACCTGCTGGGAAAGCAGGCACAGTTTGCCTTTGAGAGCAGATGTGGGGAGACTTAGCTTAAGAATGAATTGAAATCTGACAAAGCCCTAGAATCTAAGATTATCAATCCAACTTGAAGTATTCTAAGAATTTTATTTTTTTTCTTTTTTTTAATTTCAACTTTTGTTGTAGATATGGGGGTACATGTGTAGTTTTGTTACACGTGGGTGTTGCACCCAGGTCCTGAGCTTGGTACTCAATAGGTAGTTTTTCCATCCGTATCTCCCTCCTTCCCTCTCCCCTCTAGCAGTCCACAGTGCCTGTTGTTCCCATGTTTATGTCCATGTGTTCTCAGTGTTTAGCTCCCACTTATAAGTGAGAACATGGAGTATCTGATTTTCTGTTCCTGTGTTAATTTGCTTAGGATTATGGCCTCCAGCTACATCCATGTGGCTGCAAAGGACATGATTTTGTACTTTTTAATGGCTGTGCAGTATTCCGTGGTGTATATGTACCATATTTTCTTTATCTGGTCTACCGTTGATGAACACATAGGTTGATTTCATGTCTTTGCTACTGTGAATAACATGGCAGCCGGGCGCAGTCGATCAAGCCTGTAATCCCAGCACTTTGGGAGGCCAAGGCGGGCGGATCACGAGGTCAGGAGATCGAGACCATCCTGGCTAACACGGTGAAACCCTGCCTCTACTAAAATACAAAAAACTAGCCGGGCGAGGTGGCAGGCGCCTGTAGTCCCAGCTGCTTGGGAGGCTGAGGCAGGAGAATGGCGGGAACCCGGGAGGCGGAGCTTGCGGTGAGCCGAGATCGCGCCACTGCACTCCAGCCTGGGCTGCAGAGTGAGACTCCATCTCAAAAAAAAAAAAAAAAAAAAAAAAACATGGCAATGAACACACAAATTCAAGTGGTTTTTGTTTTGCTTTTGTTTTCGTTTGTTTGGCGTAGTAATCTGTGTTCCTTTGGATATGTACCCAGTAATGGGATTGCTGGGTCAAATGGTAGCTCTGTTTTAAGTTCTTTGAGAAATCTTCAAACTGCTTTCCACAGTGGCTGAATTAATTTACATTCCCACCAACAGTGTATACGCATTACCTTTTCTCAGTATTTTTTATTTTTTTGTCTCCTTCTGTCACCCATGCTGAAGTGCAGTGGCATATTCATAGCTCACTGCAACCTCGAACTCGGGCTCAGGCGATCCTCCCACTTTGACTTCCAAAAGTGCTGGGATTACAGGCATGATCCACCATGCCCAGCCTCTGATAAAAACTTTTTAGGTTTTTATTGTTGGAAACAAAAATGTACCAAATTCTTACAAAAATGTCTGTTATACTAAATGGGAAAAAAAAACTATCAATTTTATCTTGTAAATGTCTATGCAGATAAACGCTGTTTTTACCTGTGATCTCTTTTTGCATGTTCGTGTTTGTCTTTGAAAGTTATCTGAAAATTTCTAAAAAGCTGCTTTTGTGAACTAGTTTAAGCACACCACTGATCTTAGATGTTTTAAACAACCACTGAACACTCCTGTACCCACCCCAGATGAACACATAATATCCATTGTTATTTTGGCAGTTTTTGACTTGCCTTATTTTAAATGTGTGCACACACAAATATTACTTTCACAGTTAATCATTAATTACATTTATTGACATATTTCAATTTCTGGTTTCATCCTGGTTCCTTAATTCTACAGCTTCCTTTCATGTTAATCTGTCATTTTCCTGAAATACATCATTTAATAAATCTTTTAGCAAGGATTTAAAAAAAAAACAGAAAAAGAAAGTTATCTCGGTCCCCTGATGAATGACTTTTTCTAGCTGACTTTGTATTACCTGTGTATGGCATATGTGAGTTATAATCTGCAGAATATATATGTAAAATGGGAATTCTCAGGCCATCTTTTCTCTCACGCTCATGCGCCTCTACCACCCCCACCACCTGTGCAGCCAGAGCAGATTCTGAAAGTTTCCAGCAGTTGTAGTATTAGCGTAAGTCATATCTAATCAGATACATTTACAATAGCAGAATTCCATATTATAGAAATCTGAAAACCTCACACTATTTGGATTTACCCCTTGGGTATTAAATTTAAGATGTATACTTCTTTCTTTATTCCTTTCTTTTTAACATTGTATGTGTTTGTTTTTGTTCATTCATTCTCATTTTCTCTCCCTCCCTCCTCATCTCTTCCTTTTTTTTCTCTTTCTCTCTGCTTATGGCTAGATCAGGTATCAAAGCAAGCAACAATCTACAGGTGTGTATTATAGGAGAATTTAATGGTTTCTATTGTCCCTTGACTTTCACTACTTTTCAAGAAAATGGGTATCAATGACCTCTTTTGTGGCTCATCACTTGATTTTAAAAGATTTGCCAGAATCAATTCAACCCAAAAGTTTAACATGTAGAAGCTCTGTATTTTATATACGATAGCTTTCTGATGACATTTGATCACTTTGAGTTCAAAAAATGAAAGTTATGAAAACACAGAAAAACGTTGGGGATAAGGCATATTTAGGAAACTGCTTGGAAGTCTGGGTGCCTCAATGCCTGTATGCTTTGGAGCGCTTTCCATGTAGGAGGGAAGTGAGATACTTGAAACCCAACTCCTGTATCTCTTTCGTCTTCTACTCCAAAGAGTATCACATGGCATTTCATTTCCTCTTGCTGCATACACTGATCTGGAGTCAGAAGGGTGTGAAACAAGAGTGGCAGAGCGGGAGAGCCAGGCAGAGCTTATTTGCATAAGCTTCTCCATCACACAGTCAGCTGCACAGCTTTCAGCCAGGAGCTGGGGGGCCTTTTTTTGTAAGTGTGTCTGTAGAGGGATTACCCTACCCATCAGCCCATGCACTGGAATTGTTCAGCTGGTCTCAGATATGTTCATGTGTGGGCCTGCCTGGCTCAGAAAATTATTAATAGATTGGATCAGAACTTTAACTGCCAGCCAGCATTTTCAGGCTCTGTTTCTTCTACCTGTTTTTCTGTCTTCTCTCCCCTTTTCCTTCTCTTCAAGATAGAAACCCACTCTCTATGTTTCAATTCCATTTATCCTCTGGGGAGCACAAATTTGGGAATTGATAACGGCTTTAAGTGAGACAGACGCGCTTTAGTGGGTGCAATATGTGCTCAGAAAATTCCACATTCACACTGATGTGGTTAATTTTAGATCACTCATCATTAGGCACTTATATTCACACCCACACACACTCAGACTCACACAGAAAAAGAAAATAATTCAGACACTCCAAAATTATCCTTCCTTTATTTATTATTTATGCAGGTTGATGATAACCACTTGTAGCTGTCGGAACCCTTGGGGAGAGGGGTGGAGTGTCGTTCCTGAGTATTCCAAAGCAGACCTAAGTTGATGTTTTGTTCTGTGTGGAAACTTTGAGACATGTTTTCAGCACCAAAAAAAAAAAAAAATAGCTTTCAAAAACTTACATCTTAAGAAACCATTCAACCAGCAGTGAAGTTGGTCTAATGTTTATATTGACCTGAGTACTTTTACTCTATGCATTTTGTTAGCTGTTCCAAGAAGCCTTGAACCATCAAGATAGGGTTAGTCTTTACAAGTCACATTTTCTGTGAAGTGGCTATTGGGGACAATCAGCTGTCAGATAAATGCTTCTAAAGGAAGAATTACTGTTTAAATGGATGTACCTTCACAAGCCTTGGAAGCCAAAGCTTCTGCTAATTTAAGAATGGAGCCCTCTAGTATTCTCTAAAGAAAAAAAAAAAAAGTCTTTCAGGTTGATTTTAAATACATCTTTTTTTGGTATTTATTTAAAGGCATCTTTTTCATGAGGAAGCGGTAATAAAACTATGGAGAGTGAGTGATGTTTCATTATACCTTTTATGGCCTATTAATTTGTTACCATCTATTCACCTTTGTTGATGAAATTCTAATTTTGCCCTTGCTCGAGCATATTGTAAGAATTGTATAAACTGCTGCTCCCTGTGCTGACAAAAAGGTCCTTTTAGAGTGAACAATTGGGAGCTCATTTTATTTCTAGAGCACATTTAAAATAACTTATGAATGAGAGTTGTCAGACATGAAATGCAGTATTAATTAAATCTTTTTCTAGTCTTTTTGCTTCTCCAGCTAAACCAACCCTTTAGAAAAATACATGGCCACCTTAATTATAGAGGAGAAGACAAAAAGTATCCTTCACATTCCTCTGCCTGAATAAGAATAAGAACTCGATTCATCTAAATAATAACCCCATTAGCTGCTTAACTCAACAGTGCACATGGGAAAATTTTCAAACCACAATGTGAAAAGTGTTGATTGGGTGGATCATTTTCAAGGTTTTGTTCTTTTAATGTTCAAAGTGATCATTTTAAATAAATCCGATAGGTCATAACTAGTAGATTTAGAGCATTTGTGACTGATGACAAAAATTTTGTGTCCATGTCAACTAATGAATTTTTATCTTTTAATATCTAGCAACAGTACCATTCAAAAATAGATGATCTGATCGACAACAGTGTAAAAGAAATCATTTCGCTATTAGTTTCAAAGGTAATGTATTATTTATTCAGCTTTTTAAATCAAAGTGAAAAATAATTTTCAATGGAGAATTTTAAAAATATTTTTGAACATCTAATTGAGAAAAAATGTAGTTTAAAAGATTAGGGCAGGAAAAAATTAGAATTTTCAGAAAAGTTAGGAGTAGAAAAGGTTAGGAACAACTTTTGATTGTTTTTTGTATATAATAAATTTTGGCTTTTCCTAAAATTGTTATCATTTTAACACTAACTCTTCTTCCAGTAAAACCTTATTATGTCACATTCATGTTCTCTTGCTATGTAACTCCATAGCAGCTTTGAGTAGCCATCAGTCCTTGAATTTAGCCCATCTTTAGTGGCGACGGCACTAAGGCTGTAGATCTGGTCTCAGAGACAGACAGAGAAAGCTGCAGGGTGACATCTGAGGTCCTCCACACCCAGGAGTTTCCCAGGATTTCCCATTTGATGCTCAAAATACCTTTGATAAAAGCTATGATCTTTCACTGTATAAGAAGAGATGAAGCAGTGGACGCCTCATTTAGTGATTAGATGATTTAGATTCCCACTAAGGTGTAGCAGACGGTCATGGGTAGCATTTAAGATGGGGGGCTGATAAGGAAAGGAAGAGAGAACATGAGAGCACCGGGAGTTTAAGAGGATGAACAAAGAGAATGGTCATATTCCTAGAGGTACTTTCCTGTAAGCAGATATATCCCATGCTCTCACAAGGCTTCATCAAAAAGCCCCAAATCAGGCTTCTTCATAAAACAACTGGAAGGATGACAAGAAACAAAGGTAAAACCACTCCTAATTTAATAAACAGACAAAGACATCCTGTTTAGAAAAGAAAAAAAAAAAACAGAGACGTCACATGAACATGAACAATGTTAATCCTCAATAATTTAAGGAATGCAAAGTGAGCTACAAAATATACTATTTTCTCTAGCAAATTAGCATACATGTTTTTAAAGTAACATTCAGTTTTAGGTGAGGCGAGACACTCACCTCTCCTATATAGGGCAGTATAAATTGTTACAGCTGTTCTGGAAAATAGTTTGGAAATACATCAAGTACATTAATACCTTTTCACCTTTTTCTATTTTGTCATACTAAGATGCACAAAATATATACTATTGGTATTTGCCATATTATGTCTTACCAAAATTTGGAAACAACCTTAATTTCTAATAAGGGAAAAGGTAAAGCAAATTATGGGACATCTGAAAAGGTAAAGCAAATTATGGGACATCTGTATTAAGAAATGATACTATCAAAGACTATTAATGGTAAATGAAGAGTTTCATAATATAGTATTAAGTGAAAACAGCTGAATATTTAAAAGTATAAAGTATGGTCTGAATTTGTATCTTATAGGAAAAAGACTGTTAGGATAAACACCAGAATGTTAACAGAGCTTTTCTCTGGGTAATGGGAATTTTTTATTGCGTCTTCAATTTTTTTTTGTATTTTTCAAATTATCTAGTGTCATGTCTTAGAGTGGAAAACAACCACAAAGAAAAATGATGTTAGAATCACACCACCTCACCAGCTTATTTTTGTTCTCCTGATTTTTACCACTGCACCAAATACCTACACATACACATACCTCTCACACTCACCAACAAGTGGATAGATAGAGAAAAAAATAATAGGAAAACCATGGAGGGAAGGGGTGAACCACTGGAGAATCAAGCTCTCTGAGGAAGAGCAGTGAGATTTCCACCCTCTGAGAAGCCCAGCACAGCAGCTTGCATCACCACACAGTCAACCCACTGCAGTGAAATAAAGTTAACTTTGCACCTTATTCTCTGTGAGGCCTTCAGGGAAATTTTATCCAGATATAACCAACCCATGAACATAGTGCTCATGCGGAAGTTGCCTTTTGTAAGAAGTTTGCATAATTGGCATCATTCAATTACAGGCTAGCAATAGATGGTATAGGGTTAATCAAGCAGTAAGGAAAAAGTCCAACAAGTTTTGCTTTGGGGGTGGGAAGGAAGAGTACAGAGAAGGCAGATGGGGCTGCATGTCATCTCTGCATCCATTTCTGGCAAAGTAAGACACTTAAATTTTTCTATATCAAATATATCTGGTTAATTTTAAAAATAGTGTATTTGAGCTAAGTAAGGAGAAGATATTCTAAAATAACCTGCACAGTCCACCAGTAGCTACTAGCCACATGTGGTTGTGGAGTACTTGAAATGTGGCTAGTGAAGCTGAGAAATTAAATTTTTAATTTAATTTTGATTAAAAGAGCCTCATATAATACTGGATATTATATTTAGAAATCAGCACTAGATTATAGTTTTCCTCTATGCCTAATTTATCCTGCTGTCAAATAGTACTTATCTTTAATTCTTTGGTTGAAAAGTATAAAATAAGTTTACTTGTTAGGTTGAACCAAACATCTCAAGCTTCTATAAGAGATGACAATAATTGATGTTTTCTAAAAAGATGATGTAAATTATCTCCATAATTATGATATTTTAAAACCATTTTATTAAGATATTAACAGACAAAAAATGTGTACATGCTTAATATATATAAGATGAGTTTGTAGATAAGTATACAGCCATATAAGTATATAATCATAAAACCATCACCTCTAACTGTACCATAAACTTACCCACCACCTCCCAAAGTTTCCTCCACCCCTCTTAAATAATTATTTCTGTGTGTGATAACAGTCACATAAGATCAATTCTCTTAGCAAATAGTATTGTTTTCTGTAGCACTGTGCTGTAGAGTAGCTGTCTAGGACTTATTCATCATGCATAACTGAGACTGCTTTTGACAAATATCTCCCCATTTCACCCTCCCCTCAGTTCCTGAGAAACCAACATTCTACCCTCTGCTTCTATTATTTTGACTACTTTTAATTCCTCATATAATTGGTACTATGTAATATTTAATCTTCTGTGTCTGACTTATTTCACAGAGCATAATATATTCCAGGTTCATCTGTTTGTCTCAAATGGCAGGATTTCCTTCTTCTTTTGAGGCTGAATAATATTTCATTATGTGCGCGTAACTCATTTTCATTATCCATTCACCTGTCTTGTGGATATTAAAGTTGCTTCCAAGTCTTGCCTATTGAGAAGAATGCTGCAAAGAAATGAGAGTGCAGATATCTCTTCGATATACTAATTTCAATTCCTTTGGCTATATACCCATTAGTGGAGTTGCTAAATCATATGGTAGTTCTATTTTTCATGTTTTGAGGATTCTACACACTATTTCCCATAGTGGCTACACCAGTTCACATATCCACCAACAATGGGCATTTTCTCCACATTCTCACCAATACCTGTTATCTTTCGGATTGTTGACAAAAGCCATCCAAACAGATGTGAGCTAATATCTCACTGTCATTTTGATTTGCATTTCTCCAAAGATTAGTGATATTAAGCTCCTTTTTGTATACCTGTTGGCCATTTATACATGTTCATTAGAGACATAGTGCTTTGCTCATTTTATTTAATTTTTAATTTTTTTTTTTTTGCTATTGTTAGATGTCAACTCCTTATCAGACAAATAGTTTGTAAACATTTTCTCCCATTTTGTAGGTTGCCTTTTCATTATGTTGATTGTTTCCCTTGCTGTGCAGAAGCTGTTTTATTTGATATAATCTCATTTTTTAAAAAATTGTGTTGCCTGTGTTTTTCGTATCATAGCCAAGAAATCATTGCTATGGCCAATGTCAAGAAACATTTTCCCTATGTTTTATTCTAGAAGTGTTATGGTTTGGGGTCTTAAGTTATTTAATCCATTTTTACTTGATGGTGTTTTGTTGATGGTTTTGTTGATCCATTTGTTTATGGTGTGAGATAAGGGTCAAATTTTCTTCTTTTATATGTGTACATCCACTTTCCCCAGCACTATTTATTGAAGAAACCATCCTTTTCTCTTGACACTCTGGTCAAAGACCAGTTGACCATATGTGTGGGGGTTTATTTCCGAGTTCTCTGTTTTGTTCTATTGGCCTATACATCTGTTTTTATGCCAGTAACATTGTTTTGCATCACCACATAGTCAAAAATCAAGTGTTTTGATTATTTTAGCTTTGCAATGGATTTTGAAATTAGGAAGTGTCGTGCCTCCAGTGTATTCTTTTGCTCAGAATTGTTTTGGTTATTTGAAGTTTTTTTGTGGTTCCAGATTAATTTTAGGATTGCTTTTTCTACTACTTTAAAAAAACCATTAGGATTTTGATAGAGATTGCATTAATGTGTAGATCACTTTAAGTAGTATGGACATTTTGACTATAATAATTATTCTAATTCAAGAACATGGGATTTTTTTTTTGTTTATTTGTTATTTGCTTTAATTTCTTCAGTGTTTTATACTTTTCAGTGTACAAGTTTTTTGCCTTCTTGGTTAAGTATATTTCTAAGTACTGCGTTATTTTTGATGCTATTGTAGATGAGATTGTTTTCTTAACCTCCTTTCCAAATAGTTCATTGTTAGTATGCAGATATACAAATGACTTTTTTTTTATTATACTTTAAGTTCTGGGATACATGTGCAGAATGTGCAGTTTTGTTACATAGGTATACACCTGCCATGGTGGTTTGTTGCACCCATCAACCCGTCATCTACATTAGGTATTTCTCCTAATGTTATCCCTCCCCTATTCCTCAGCCCCCGACAGGCCCCGGTGCATGATGTTCCACTCCTGTGTCTATGTGTTCTCATTGTTCAACTCCCATTTACGAATGAGAACATGCGGTGTTTGGTTTTCTGATCTTGTGATAGTTTGTTGATTTTTTTTCTGCAACTTTTCTGAATTTATTTATTCTAACAGTTCTTTTTTGTAGAGTCGTTAGGGTTTTCTACATATTAAGATCATGTAATCTGCAAACAGAGATAATTTTACATGTTCTTTCCTGGTTTGCATGCCTTATGTTTCTTTTCTTTTTCTTTTTTACTTATTTATTCTATTTTATATTTTTGTCTACTTACTTTGGCTAGGACTTCTAGTACTATGTTGAATAGAAGTGGCAAGAGTGGGCATCCTTGCCTTGTGCTGTATCTTAGAAAAAAACACTTAGTTTTTCACCATTGAATATGATGTCAACTGTGAGCTTTTCATATGTAGCCTTTATTATGTTGAGATAATTTCATTCTATTCCTAATATTTTGAATATTTTTATCATGAAATATTACTTAGTTTTGACAAGTGTTTTTCTGCATCTATGGAGATGATCTTGTGGTTTTTATCCTCCATTCTATTAATGTGGTGTATCATAACAATTGAATTGCTTATATTCAAACATCACTGGATCCCAGGGATCAATCTCACTTGGTGATGCTGTATGATTTTTTAATGTGCTGTTGAATTCAGTTTGCTAGCATTTTGTTGAAGATTTTGGTATCCATGTTTATCTGGGCTTGTAGTTTTCTTTTCTGGCAGTATCTTTTGTCTGGCTTTGGTATCAGGGTGACGCTTGCCTCATAGAATAAGTTTGGAAGTGTTCCCTTTTCTTTTTTTTTTTTTTTTTTTTTTGTAGAGTTTAAAGAGAATTGGCATTAATTCTTCTTTAAATGTTTGGTGGAATTCACTTCTTCAAATATTTGGTAGAATTCACTTTTGAAGCCATTTCTTTGTCGGGAGGTTTTTGCATACACATTCAGTCTCATTTGTTATCGGTCAGCTTTGTTTTATTCTTTCGATGGTGTCATGTTTCCCTGATTCTTCATGATCCCTGTAGCCTTACACTGGTATCTGCGCCTTTAGAGAAACAGTGACCACTTCCCCTATTTACAGATGGACTTCAGCAGGAAAAGCCCTTCATCACTCACCCCAGCTAGAAATTTTGTGTGGGCCAGCTGTTAGGGCCTGTGCGCAGGCGTGATGCCAGGGTCCACAGGCAGGGTAGACTGTGGTTTTATTTCATTAAGAAAAACTAAAACATAAGGCAGTGATTCTTAAATGTTAGCACACATACACAAAAAAATTACCTGAGAGCTGTTAAAATGTAGATTTCCATACCCCAGTCTCCAATGATGCTGAGTCTTACGTTTGGGAAGAGGGGAAGGAACGCGCATGTTTAACCAGCCACCATGGTTATTTTACAATAGGGAACCATGAGTTAGACTTTGAGAAACACTGCTCTGGTAAATCTTCATCCAGACTGGCATGTAAACCTTTAAACTTCAGGATATTTTAAAAAAATAGCCTATAAGATAGTTTATTCACACTTGTTTTTACCAAGGAAGAAATGACTTTTTAAAAAGAGTTTTAAAGTACCTACTATGAAACAGTCACTGTAACTATACATATGTGACTTTATTTAAGCCTTACAAAACCTATGAAATGAACATAAAATAGAGTACTTTGCATAAAATTATATACTGTGACTCGGCCCCTAATGAAATGGGCAATCTTATCCTCAGTCACTGATAGGAACATAATTCTCAAAGTACTTTATTAAACTGATGCACGTCAAACACCTAATTAATTAGTGAGAATCAGGATTCAAACCTCTGAGCTTCAGATCCTTAATCCAATGCACTTAACTGATTCTACATCTCTGGGAAATCTGTAAAGAGCAACCAGCCCTTAAAAATTAAAACATGTGGTTTCTACATTAACTGTTACTACACTGTCAAATTCTAAGAGTCATGTCATGGACATTTTTATATCATAATAATTAACATAAAGTAGATGAAAATAACACTGAATTTCTCATATCCCAAATATTTCTTCCCATATTTTAATTGTTCTGTGCATATTGATAAAAGCATTTGCTACATCTGGATAAATAATAAACTGCACTTTCTTCTTTTTACCTCTCCTCTTCAAGGCCACCTTTATATCCTCTTCTTACCTCGCATGTTTTCACAAGTAACCTGAGAACGAGCCCAGGTTCTCAATCACATACAGTACTCAACAGTATGTGCCCCTCCCTACTATATACACATTTTATGTGCCTAGAAAAGGTCTTGGCCTTCCCTCTCTGCGCCCTTCTCTCTTCACTGGCAACTAAGTGCTGTTTCTTCTTGGGCCACTATCGTTGGTCCTCTATTGAATTTTTTTCTACAAATTTCTGTGACTTTTACACTTCCAGCTTTAACTCTGTGCTTGTGATTCCCAACTCTGTATGTGAAAGGCAGTGCAGAATCGCCATTAAAAGCTCAACTTCAGACCTGGGTTCAAATTTCAACTCCTCCACTAACTGTCTAATCTTAGTCAAGTTACTTAAACAAGCTTTTTATGGCTCAGTTTCCTCTTCTATAAAGTAGGAGTAATATGATAGTAGCATTTATGAGTGTTAGTGAATAGTAAGTAAGTTAATACAGATAGAGTCTTAGAACAGTGGCCAACACATTGTATTAGTTGATATTGTTATTATTGTTCCTCTCATTTTTTTATCACCTAAAACCCTGTATTTCCAGTTGCTTTCTGTACATCTCTACAAGGTCAATGTCTAAAAATACCACATCACCTCCACCCCACCCCAGGTGCCTCTCGTTTTGCATTTGCTGTCTCCATTGGCGGTACCAATCACCTCATTGCAAAATCTCGTCATCCTAGGGTCCCTGTCTTTATAGAATCTGCTCAAGCACGTCATGCAAGAGGATATCAGGGCCTTGAGTCAATCTCCTAAACACTCCCTTTTCTGCCTCATTCCATTCTCACTGGCACTACTATAGTCTTCCAGGCCCTCATCATTTCCCCACTTAAATTCTTGCCTCACTGATCTCCACCATGGTTCCCCACTTCAACCTTGATATGGTTTGGCTGTGTTCCCACCCAAAATCTCACCTTGAATTATAATCCCTATAATCCCTATGTGTCAAGGGTGGGAGCAGGTGAAGGTAATTGAATCATGGCGGTGGTTTCCCCCATGCTTTTCTCATGATAGTGAGTGAGTCTCACAAGATCTTATGGTTTTATAAGCGTCTGGCATCTCCCCTGCTTGCACTCACTCCATCCTGCTGCCCTGTGAAGAAGATGCCTGCTTTTCCTTTGTCTTCCACCATGATTGTAAGTTTCCTGAGGCCTCCCCAGCAATGCAGAACTATGAGTCAATTAAACCTCTTGCCTTTGTAAATTACCGAGTCTCAGGTGTTTCTTCATAGCAGTGTGTGAACAGACTAATATAGCCCTGAAGCCAGAGTATCTTTCCAAAATACAGATTTGACCATTTCTTGCCAATGCTTTATATGTTGTAGGCATTCCTTATTCCCTGTGCCATCATTTCCTAAATTGTGTCTCAGCACACCTTGTACTTGAATTTTGTTGATGTCCCATGAGATGAGGTTGCTAACCCATTTGGGGTACATTGTATTCCTTGTAGTTCAGGGTGATGCACTGTTTGAGAGTGCAGTGTTCCTACACTTAACCTGTCCTGGGGCCCTTTATCCCAGAATTCCTAATAATATCTTGCAGGAATTAATATTCCTTAGAATATTGTTTGTGAAAGGTTGACCCACAAGAAAAACTTTTTAGCATCACCTACAAGTCCCTTCACAGTATAATTGCTCTTGTCCCTATAACACTCTCCCCCATATCTTAAGCTCTAGTTGTTCCAAAGTTCTACTGTTTTCACAGTTTTTCAGACGCTTGTGCCTTTTCAAATTCTGCCGCCTATTTGAAGAGCCCTTTTTTGCTTTATTCTTGTAATTCAACTAGAAAAGTCTTGGTTTGCTGTCCTTTCTAGAAGACATCTTACCTTCCTAAGCAAATTTAGCCCTCTCCTCATCCAGTGCCCTCTGTGTCCACTTTCTGTGCCATTTCTTCATGGTTATGTGTGTGTCTCTGGGTCCTCTTTAATGTATTATTCTTTGTACACTGCTTGTCATATAATCCAATGAGTGTTTCCTGAATAAGTGGCATTAAGAAAAGGTGAAAGTAAATCTGGAAAATGCTAAAGAAATGTGCTCTGACATCAATACTCTAGTTCTTGTCTCTAACCTAAAAAATAAAATAAAGTCCTTTGCATAAAACTATATACTGTGACTCTGCCCCTAATGAAAAAGGGCAACATTCATTTTTTAAAAAGGATTAAATTCGCAGCCATGAGGCAATGTAGAGTTTCAAGATGCAGCTCTGTGCCAGAAAGTATGCTCAATGCCAGGGATACAGTGCTCAGCAAAACAACAAGGTCCCTGCCCTCAGGGAGTTTGCTAACCCTTGGAGAAGACACACTAACAAACATAAAATGCAACCCATACAAATGTGTCATGTAGGATTATCTGTGACAGTGACTCATTTAGTCAGGGAAGACAGGAAAGATTTTCCCAAGCAAGTGAGCTTGAGCACAATTCCTAAGAATGAAATAGTTAACCAGGAGGAGATGAAAGGACCATTTAAGTAGGAGAAACTGCAGAAACCAGGACCTCAAGCAAGACAAGGCTACAGAAGTGAGCAGAAGCTTGTAGGAAGTACTAAGGAGCTTAAAGTCTTTATCCCAAGAGCAATGGGAAGTCACTGAAAGGTTGGAGAGTGTGGGTAGGGAATTAATCAGATTTGCATTATAAGAAGATTCATCTGACTGCCTGTAGCAAACAGATTGGAGAGGGGGTAGTCTAGAAGCTGTTACTTGGTCTCTGGTGAACTAATCCAAAGACATTTAAGATGTACAATGAAAAGGGAAATAGTAAGGAGTACTCTTAGGTTTATGGCCTCAATGTTAGTATCGTTCCCGGATGTGGGCTGTCCTGGAAGAGAAACAGATTTGGAGAGAAAGACCATGATGTCAGCATTGGACATGTCGAGATTGAGCTGCCTTTGAGACACCTGAGGGAGGAGACGTCAAGGAAGACATTAGCTATTTGGGTGTGGAGCTCAGAGGAGGGATATGGGGTCAAAATATTGATGTGATTATAAGCTTTCAACAATTGAAAACAGTACTATATCAGCAGCCACTGTTCTCAGGCCAAGGTGCTGTAACTGGAACACCTATGGAAAAGAGGGGAAGTAACCTTAAAAGAAAAGGAAAAAGCCAGAAAAAGACTTCAATAACTTTTACCATGGGAAAAAAATAGGAGTATTAAATCTTACCAAGGAAAGAGCGTAAGAAATGTCATATTTATTGCTACTTTATATTAAAATCAAACCAACCGAAGTGTGGCATCATCAGAAAAGCTGGATTCTAGCTCCATTTTCTAATGTTACCAGCTGAGTCTCCTCACATGACTCATTTGCCTCATCAGAAAAAGTGGGGTTATTGGATTTTTAAAAAACTGACAGCCTTTTCTTAATCTAGAACAAAAGTCCTACGCACATATCTGCATAGAGCCTGCTGGTGGCCTGCATCTGGTGTCTCCAGGCTCTAGAAACTCATAGCACACAGAATGCTGGACTTGAAAGAGTCCTGAGGTCATCTACTAGGGACTTTTCAAACATTTTTATAGTTTGTAAGAGAGACTTTTATATGCTTTAAAAATGTTTATAAAATATATTAATGTCTCAAATATATATTAGCACTGCAAAAGATAACACCAATCAAATAAAGCGTTGATGTCAGTCTGATTAAGAAGGGAAGGGAGGCCTGGGGCCCTACCTGGATGGCCTCATCTTTCAAGGCAGGACTAGTCATCAGTCCAGCCTCCCTGTTCACAGATGACGAAACAGAGGCCCAAGATCACTCAATAGATGTCAGCAGAGCCAGGATTTGGCCCTGAGGTCCCTACGCCTATGATCTCTCCACAACACCATGCAGAACTTAGCCAGACCAAGGAGGGAAAGAGTGGCTTCACCTTCGTCTTCTTGTGTCCCTTTTATATCTTGGTTGTACCAGCCAGCCTGTGGGTCATGCAAACATTCTGTGAGACCAGCTTGTAGAGTCCGGCTAGAGTAACCGGGTGGGGCAACTCTGAGTCAGGTAGATGAAAATGTGATACATTATATATAGCAATGAAAATGCCAAGGCTGGGTGCAGTGGCTCACGCCTGTAATCCCAGCACTTTGGGAGGCCGAAGTGTGCAGATCACTTGAGGTCAGGAGTTTGAGACCAGCCTGCAACATGGGAAAACCCTATGAGATAACTCAGTTATTCAGGTGGGCCCAATGTAATCACAAGGTCTTTAAAAGGGGAAGGAGGTGGCAAAAGAAAAGAATCAGAGAAAAAGATGAGATGGCAAAAGTGGGATTAGAGAGATGCTATGTTGCCAGCTTTGAAGATGGAGGACAGACACTATGAACCATGAAATGCAGGCAAGAAGCTAGAAAAGTCAAGAAAACAGGCCGGGCGCGGTGGCTCAAGCCTGTAATCCCAGCACTTTGGGAGGCCGAGACGGGCGGATCACAAGGTCAGGAGATCGAGACCATCCTGGCCAACCCGGTGAAACCCCGTCTCTACTAAAAAATACAAAAAACTAGCCGGGCGAGGTGGTGGGCGCCTGTAGTCCCAGCTACTCTGGAGGCTGAGGCAGGAGAATGGCGTGAACCCAGGAGGCGGAGCTTGCAGTGAGCTGAGATCCGGCCACTGCACTCCAGCCTGGGTGACAGAGCGAGACTCCGTCTCAAAAAAAAAAAAAAAAAAAAAAAGAAAAGTCAAGAAAACAAATTCTCCCCTAAAGCCTTCAAAAAGGAATTCAACCCTGTTGACACTTTAATTTTAGCCCAGTGAAGCGTTTATTGGACTTCTGAACTACAGAACTATACCATAATAAATATTTGTTGTTTTAAGCCAAAAAAAAAAAAAATGCTGGGCATGGTGGCATGTACCAATATTCCTAGCTACTCGGGAAGCTGAGGCATGCGAATCACTTGAACCCAGGAGGCAGAAGTTGCAGTGAACTGAGATCACGCCGTTGCACTCCAGCCTGGGTGACAAAGTGAGACTGTCTCCAAAAAAAAAAAAAAAAAAAGAAAAAAGCCAAAGAAAAACTAGGGGAAGGCTTAGAATAAGAATATGATTAACAGAGCCAAGAGTGAAAAAATGACAACTCTCAGAAAGCACTCCTGAACAGGGCCCTCAGTCAATTCTGGGTATGAATTGAAAGATAATTTCTATAATGTCCAACTTCCTAGATTCTCAATTATTGTAAAAAAAAACACAAAAGGATTTAGGAAAGAATATATACTTTTCCCCCAACTATATTGATACAGATATACAGGTGTATATACATTCTCTCTGTCTGTCTCTGTCTCTCTCTGTCTCTCTCTCTCTCTCTCTCTGTTTCTGGTAACTTAGAATAGTTTCTCCTGGATTTCTCTGAAGAATAGGATAGATAGAAGATAAATCTGATCTGACTGCCTACATTATGTAATTAAAATTTCTTGTTAATTTAGCCTGCTGAAATTAATTTCATTAAATTTACTCAATTTACTTGTTTGGATCAAGGCCATATATTCAGAAGGCACCTGTTCAAATCCAAGTATGTGCCCAAAAGGAATAGCATACAATTTTAGGAGCCTTTAGCAGAGAGAGACGCAAAGTAAAATAATTCACTTTATTTGTGGGGTAACAGTGAAAAGGAACAGTGAGAGAAAACAGTGTGGTGAATTCACCAACATCTGGTCTAGGTGTGTTATTTTAGAAGTTGTCCTAGATACTTTCAGAACAAGGTATGTTATGAATAAATGCATGCTGTCAAACACTCTCCCTCCTTCCTATAGATGTGCAGGATCCGGTAAGACCTTTTAGGAGTCAGTTGGAACAAAGCTTCAAATAAGGAGTTTCACAGCTGGATTCACAGAAAGAGGATGGGAAAGAGATAATTGTATCATGTTATTTATATATATATAAAAAATATATATGTATATATAATATATATATTTATGTATATATATATTATATATATTATATTATATAGGGTTTCACTATGTTGGCCAGGCTGGTCTCGAACGCCTGACCTCGTGATTCACCCGCTTTGGCCTCCCAAAGTGCTGGGATTACAGGTGTGAGTCACCGTGCCTGGCCTCATATTATTATATTATATATTAACATTCTGATTTAGGGAAAACAACCTATTTTCTCCTAGTTCATGATATTCTGGTTCTATGTTCACATTTTTTTAGAATATGTTATTGAAACATGTTTTTTTAATTTTGAAAAGTTTTTTAAATAGATTCAGGGGGTACATGTACATATTTTTAACAATACTAGTTAGTCCTGATCTTAACACACAAAAACAAAACAGCTAATAGATACCCCTTGTCCCATCCTTCCCCACACAAAACACTTAGTTTTTCATTATCAGTCATACTAGGGATGGTTGTGTTTTCTGTGGAAGATTTTATAACATACAGTGTAAATGATGCAGATATTCCTTGCTTATTTCATGAAGTGTCACAGCTAAAAATGCAAGAACTCTGTGTGTTGAACCCTAGCTGGAATCCTCCCTGTCACTTAGAATTTATGGTTCTACCTTCCATATGAATCTTATATGCTGTCAAAATCAACAAGAAATGTAAATGCACATGCCTTGAAGCACACTTCATGTTTCCTCTACCAGTCGCTTCCAAGGGCTTCATGAGACAAAGTTAGTAATTATGCAGACAGATTTAGGTGTTAAATATTTTTCAAACAAACCCAGTTAATGGCATCAGTAATAAAGAGCAGGGAAACAAAGAGATTATAGTGTTTCATTCCAACCCGACATCCTCAGGAGAACAGAGAGCACAAGGCAAACTCATAAGTGTTTATATACTCCCTGAGCTGTACAGAGAAAGTTCACAGGAAGCAGTTAAAGATGCAGCAACTAAACCCAGCATTTAACTGGGTTTCTTCGGAATCTTGCTGTTTTATGCAATTAAAAACCAGGTGGAAGGTATATCATTACTAGTCAATCTTGAGATTTATAATAGAGTTTGATTTTTAAGGTAGCTCTTCTACTAGGTGTGCCTCAACAAAAATCTCACAAAGAAAACCTTCCTATAGGAACTGTACAGCTCAGCTGGTTAATCCCAGAGGTGCTGTCGCTGCTCACTGCCATGTAAGCACTTAGATTCCCTGCTGTACTGAGCCTCCCCAGGGGCCTTTAGGGATTGGGAGGAACCCAAGGAAAGACTCTCCACTACTTTTGAAATGGAGACAAAGAATTCTAAGGCATGAGTGCAACAGACCACAGGATGACACCTAGGACTAACTTGTGTATCAGCCAATGCTGTACCATGCTCTGAAGAAGACGAGCCAGATAGGCTGCCAGATGCCACAATGGAGAAACTTCTGCCCTAAATTCATTTGCCAGCAACCTTGCCAGAGGGTCTTTTTAGCCACTCCATCTCTGCTATCCTTCAACTCAGCTCCTGTGCCACCTTGTAAATGAAGCTGACCCCATATACTGTAGTCAAAGACATTCTTCCCTCTTCTGGTTCCAGCTATACTGCTTACCGTCTACACTGCCCATAACACTTCTGCCTTGTGTCATGTGCAGTTATGTTCATGTCTGTCTCTCCCACTAGTTTGTATTTCCCGAAGGAAAAGGTCTAAGACTGTTGTGTTTTTGTATTTCTTATCCGAGGTACTCATTAATAATCATAACAAAATGACACTTACTCTGCCTTTTTTTTTTTTTTTTTTTTTTGAGATGGAATCTCACTCTGTTGCCCAGCCTGGAGTGCAGTGGCATGATCTCGCTCACTGCAAGCTCTGCCTCCCAGGTTCACGCCATTCTCCTGCATCAGCCTCCCAAGTATCTGGGATTACAGGCTCCCGCCACCACACCTGGCTAATTTTTTTGTATTTTTGGTAGAGACGGGGTTTCACTGTGTTAGCCAGAATGGTCTCAATCTTCTACCTCATGATCCACCCACCTCAGCCTCCCAAAAATGCTGGGATTACAGGCGTGAGCCACCGCACCTAGCCAAGCTCTTTTTTTGTTTTTTTGTTTTTTTTTTTAACTTGAGACAGGGTCTTCCTTTGCCATCCAGGCTGGAGTGCAGTGGTACAGTCATTGTTCAGTGCACCCTGAAACTCCTGGGCACAAGCAATCCTCCCACCTCAGCTTCCTGAGAAGCTACAGGCACATGCTACCATGCCCAGCCAATTTTTTTTTTTTTTTTTTTAGTAGAGACAGGATCTTGCTATGTTGTCCGGGCTGGTCTTGAACACTGAGACTCAAGCAATCCTCCTGCCTTGGCCTCCCAAAGTGCTGGGATTACAAGTGTGAACCACCACACCTGAACTCTTGCATACTTATATGCAGGGCATGTTGCATTCAGCATATCATTTAATTCTTATAATTCTGTAGCATGATGGGTAAAGAGCATGGGCTTTGGAGCAAGACCACCTGTGTTTAAAGCCTTCCTCTTTCTGCCATCTGCCAAATATCCTTGAAACAGGCAGAATCCCAGTGGTTTTCCAACTTATAGCCTCAGCTTTATTCTACCCCCATAGAAGCCCCATAGATTTAATTAAATTAGACCCATTAGCTTAAGTAGCAAACTCATTCCTCTTTATCACTAAGTAATCCTAAGGCAGCCCCCATTAACTTGTGACTTAATGTATTCAGGTTTTTAGACACAGATAGTGATTTTGCTAATCATGTGGATAATATTAATTCTTTACTTTTTTTAGTGTTTGGTTATTTTCACAGTTCTTTCAGGTAAATTACCTCCACTGATCTTCAGACCATTCTTGTAAGGTGGGCGGGATAGCTGTCCTTTTCCCCACTTTACTGAGAAGTACAATGAAGAGAGAGAAGCAAAATGACTTGACATTTATCTCATAGCCAGACAGTGGCAGAGCTGCAACTTGAGCCAAGATGTAAATTCATCGACAGGCTTCCTGCCTCTATCTTGCTTTGTCCCTCAGCAACACACACGTGTGTATGCACAGACTCACTAGCAGGCACTAAGAACCAGGTGTTGGGCGAGAGCCTCCATGGTTCAAGCTGTCTAGTAACCATAGCAATTGCCGCTGTCCTCGTGGCAAATGAGATCACCCAGTACACACTTGCTCCAAGATTTGAGTTACAAGAGATGAGGCATTTTCCTCAGAGAGCCATTAAGTTTGGAATTCCCTTTCCCTGATCTGACATAACCCTTGAGTATTCATCTTCTGGGTCCTTGCAAACCATATCAAGTCGAGTTAACCAGTCATGATTGGTAAGAAATCCTAACAGTCAGGAAGAAAGTGCTAAATGGACTTCTACGTGTGAGCAATTTGCAATTTTGTGGGTGGATTTATTTTTCCCTAGGTATCCTTTAGGATAGCTACCCAGGCATACATTATTCTCATTCTTTAAAAATGCACTTATAGTTCACAGTCAGTCTGCATGATTTTGTTTCTGTGTTCTTACATCATGTCGCAAATGATGTGATCGAGAAACCTACAGGGAAGTTTTTGTTTCTTTTGCATAAACTATTTTGCAGTAATTGATCAGCCATAAAGAAAATATTATCTCCTGTGCACTCACAGCGAGTTCTCTGGTCACCAGAGACCAATAAGCTGTGTCCCTAGAACTATTATCACTTTGTTGAAGAAGCTGCTATGTGAACAAAGCCCAGCCTTCGTTAATTTCCCTTTTCGTATTTAAAAAACCTTGTCAGTATTTTCCCTTTGGGAATCTATAATTTGTCAATAGTGCGTATTATTTTAGTTCTAAGGAGATGTAGGGCAGTGTGTCCTTATTAAGATCTCTTATTCGTCAATCTTCATGCCAAATAAAGTAAAATGCTTCACATTTTTACTATATTATAGTATATGTGTTTATTTTCATTTCATAGAAATATATTTTTTTTAGAAATGTAAACCACTTTTGAGACTAATTTGAATTCCACATCCTCCCCCTCATGCTACTCCATTTAACTGATGGTGGAAGCCTGAGAAGTAAGGTGGTCAAACTGAGTCTGCATTCTACTGAGTGATGGAATTGGGATATACATTCTGAGTCTAGCGCTCTTTTCCATTGTACTCTGCATTGTGTATCTGTTTTCTCTCCATAACTGCTACGTAAGCTTGGGAAGCAGGGATGATCCTTATACGTGCCAATTAGATCTGCCTGGTAAATGGTTGTTAACTAATGTCAACCATTGTGTCATAGTTATAAGAGCTCACATGTTACGACACCTGCCTTTCATTATCTGTTCGTTTTTGTTTGGGTTTTTTGTTTGTTTGTTTGTTTGTTTGTTTGGCACGATCTCAGCTCACCGCAACCTCCACCTCCCAGGTTCAAGCGATTCTCCTGCCTCAGCCTCCCAAGTAGCTGGGATTACAGGCATAAGCCACCATGCCCTGCTAATTTTGTACTTTTAGTAGAGACAGGATTTCTCCATGTTGGTCAGGCTGGTCTTGAATTCCTGACCTCAGGTGATCCGCCCACCTCAGCCTCCCAAAGTGCTGGAATTACAGGCATGAGCCACCCTACCTGGCCCAGTATCTGTTCTTTTATATTCAGCCTCTTGTGTAGATGTAGAAAAAGTTGAAGGATAACCAGTCATATACGATAGAAAGGAATCTGATTAAGCTTGCCTGCCATTGTTTCTTAACATCCACATTGAAATTGCAAAATGTTTTAAGGAAAAATCTCATGGACCTAAGATTATTTATGAATGGCTTTAGTGATCTCATATGTATAGTGACTAGATTCCTATGACACATTATTTTTCATTTTTAAAAAAATTGTGTATATTGGCGAGGCACGGTGGCTCACACCTGTGATCCCAGTACTTTGGGAGGCTAAGGCAGGTGGATCACAAGGTCAGGAGTTCAAGACCAGCCTGGCCAATATGGCAAAACCCTGTCTCTACTAAAAATAGAAAAATTAGCCAGGCATGGTGGTGGGCGCCTGTAGTCCCAGCTACTCGGGAGGCTGAGGCAGGAGAATAGCTTGAACTCGGTAGGTGGAGGTTGCAGTGAGCCAAGATCACACCACTGCACTCCAGCCTGGGTGACAGAGCAAGCTTCCATCTCAAAAAAAAAAAAAAAAAAAAAAAGTGCATTATTTCCAGCCATGGGAAATGAAAGGACAGTAGAGTTCATGTTCAGAATGAAAGCGTAAACATCACAAGTCAGTCTGACCTCAGCTGTCAGTTTATTCATTGTGAATTTTTGTGCCATGGAAGAAATTGGTTCAGGAATTGTTTGCCCTGCTATTAGTTTGTATGCACAGTAACATTCTAAATACTCACTATAACTGTATTATAGTTTGTTTCAGTGTTGGAAGGTGTGTTGTCTAAGCTGTCAAGGTATGATGAAGGCACTTTCTTTTCATCCATTCTGTCATTCACTGTAAGTATTTGAATGAGTTCTCTTCTGTGGTCTTTTAACTGTTGTCGTAGTGCTTATATGGCAGTTAAAAAATAATTCTCATAATTATCTCTTTCTTTCCCACTTAAGGTGAAAGCAGCTGCAAAGTATGTTGATGTTCCAGTAAGTATTTTTGTATCTGCTTTTTAAAACTATATGTACTTCTTAAAAAAAGAAATTATAGTTTATCATGGGTTTATTTCAAATATTTAAACCAGTGCCATTCCCTTAGGGAGTAGTTTATTTTCCTTAAGCAAGCGCTAACCTTCATAACAAGGCGTGACAAGGTTATTTCGTTGACGTTTTCTGTTGTAACTCAGAAACTCTTAAGGAGGCCAATTCATTATAAGAACATATCACCTGAGTTGCAAAGGGAAGTTTTAGCACTCTAGGAGGGGGTAGAGAATGCCTCACACTATGTATAGAAAAACTGCTCGCTTTTCCTCCCCTTTACATGGAAGCTCTGACAGGTTTCTTATAGAAGGTAAAATAATGATGAAGATGAACAGGCTAAATAATTAGTGTTATATAAATATATAAAGAAAAAGTGTTATATAAATCAATAGTCACTTATTTTAACATTTGGTTTTTCATAGAATTCTTGGGAAATAACTCATAAGTTGTTCCAAAATTAAGATTCCATGAGCAGAAATCATGAAGCTGACTTAGCTACAATGAGAATATTCACATGGTAAACATAACCAACAAGTTGTGCAGCATTTTTAAGCTGATCATCATTCCGAATTAGTTTTTAATTTAAATTCTATTATCACATATATGATCAAGGCCTAAGGTGTTCTGTTTAATCATTTATTTTGGCACGTATGTCAATTTTCAAAGAATTAGAATTAGAGCACAATGAAAAATAAATTACGATTTAAGACTAGATGGAATACAAATTCGCTCTTTGTATTTGAAGAACATTATACCTCTACATTGCCATTAGAAATGGTAGCAGTTTTGAGTACTGGCAAGCTTTATGTATCAGTTGTAGATAGCTCTTATTTTTAGGTTACACAACCACATTTTATCTCCAGTTCTATTGCTGCTGTAGTTATAAATGAGTATTTTAAATGAGAAGGCCCTGGACTTTTCTACCTTTGCATTGGGTTTCTTTGGAACCAGACTTTTTATTTTACAAATGTTTCCCAAAGAAGTCTTCACACCCTCCTCTTCTTGTACCTGGAATCAAGGAATCAGTGCTGGACCATAAGTAGAAAAAAATCACATGTGTAGAGCCCCACAAAGCAGCAGCATGAAAGGGAGAATTAGGGGGAGATTTTATATTTGATATCTTAAAAAGTAAGAAACATATAATCTTGTATATATCACATTGGACTTCCTAACACACATGTTACAATATAGTTTTTGGTTGATTTTGAATTACAAATGGACTGTGTCATCAAAATTATTCATGTTCTTAGAGATTTTGAGGTTTTTAATTGGCCCTCTACTAGTTTATTCTCTCCATAGAATTTCAGAGTTGAAAGAGACAGAACATGGTTCATTTACTTCCCTTCTCAGTGCAAGTAACCCCTCCTCTAATATCCCTTACAAAGATTCACTTGGGCACTGTTTAGTTTTTTCAGTGGTTACAGGATGACCATATGGCAGCCTACTCTTAAGTATTGTGAGTTGAAATTGTCTTGGTGCATTTTACCCATTAATCCTCATTCTAATCTCTCTTCTGCATGATAGTTCTTTGCATATTTAATGACAATTTTCATGCCTCCTCTTCCCAGAAGGTGTGGTGGCTATTCATAGGCATCTGTTGTCTGAGGAATCCTTATTTTCTAGATTAAACATTCCCAATTTATTCACTAAACCCACTACTTAAATATTTATTTAGCTCATACTAAGTGCTAGGTCCTGGGCATACATGATGAGATATACATTCTTGCCCTCAAATGGTTTACAATCTTAAAGACAAAAGAGATAGGGAACCAGATATATTATTATGCACACTTCTGTGGCAATCATGTCCAGACTCTTCACCATGGCAATTACTACCCTAGAGGAATTCTAGCTTATCAGTGTCACCACTTAATCAAATTGCACCCTGGAGCAGAACATACTATACCATAGATGTGGTTTGACCATGGCAGATTACAAAGTGATGAATTCCTTCCTCAGTTATGGACATTACACTTCTATTGTTAATGCCTGTGAATATTAGCTTTAAAAGCTATGAGGTCTTGTTGGCCGTTGTTCTTTTTTATACTCAAACTCCGGCAAGTATGCCTCTCTGAAGCTGTCTCTTAAGAGAGTCTCATGAGAAAAAGAGCGCTGGCTCACCTTTCACAAAAATTAACTGAAAACAGACCTAGACACACATACAGTGCAGAACTGTACAACTTCAAGAAGAAAATATAAGATAAATTATATATGGCCTTGGATTTGGTGATGAGTTTTTAGATACAACACCACGTAATCCACGAAAGGAAAAAAATTGATAAATTGGACTTAAAATTGATAAGTGTACTCTTATTCACTATTAAGAGAATGAAAATGTAAGCCACAAATGGGAAGAAATATTTGCAAAACACATATCTGATAAAGGACTTGTATCCAAAGTGTTGTAAGAACTCTTAATACTCAACAATATGAAAACAAACAACCAAACTTTTTAAACAGGCAAAAGATACAAACAGGCACTGCAACAAAAAGGATATGCAGATACCAAGTAAGCTTATGAAAAAATGCTCAATATCATTTGCCATTAGGAACATGCAGATTAAAAGAAGATACCACTATGTACTTGTTAGAATGGCCAAAATCCAAAAGCAAACTGACAACAGCAAAATATTAACAAAGATAAGAGAGCAACAGGAACTCTCGTTCATTGCTGGTAGGAATGCTACAGCTACTTTGGAAAACTGTTTGCCAGTTTCTTTTAAAGCTAAATATAATCTTACATGTAACCCACCAGTCACAGTTCTCAGCACTTGTCCAAATGATTTGAAATATATATCCACCCCAAAACTTGTGCACAAATGTTCATAGCAACTTTATTTATAATCACCCAAACTGGAATCAACCAAAATTGTCCTATAATAGGTGAATGGATAAATAACCATTGGTTCATCCGCACATTGTAATTCTATTCAGCAAAAATAAAAGAGCTCTCATCTCACATGAAGATATGGATGAATCTTAAATGCATATTGCCAAAAGAAGCCAAATTGAAAAGCCTGCATACTGTATGATTCAATTTATATCACATTCTACAAAAGGCAAAACTATAAAGACTATAAACAGATTAGTGGATGCCATGAGTTCAAGGTCAGGGAGGGCTGAATTGCTCAAATACAGGGGATTTTTTCGAACACAGCAACTATTCTGTATGATATTGTAATGGTAGGTACATGACACTGTGCATTTGTCAAAACCAAACTTTATAGCAAAAAGAGTGAACCTAAGTATATTCAGTTATTTAAAGGTCAACTAAGTGATCATAGAATCCCAGGATGGAATGGAAACTATAATAAAATAATTCTATTGTGAATGTATGAGATAAACTCACTGAAAGAAGAGTGGGGACAGTGCTGATCTGAGTAACTTTGGAAATTAGTGGAGTCTGTGAGAATAGGGAAAATGGAACTTATAAATAAGCATTGTACTCTGGTTGATAAAGTTTTTCTCCACAGTTTAACAGTTTTGAAGCCACTATATGTGTGTATTGGAATTGAACAATTAAGTAAATGGATGGTGGTTGGTAGGAGCCAGGTTTCTCACTGTTGGAGTGAGGTTAGAGGCAAGCAAAGGAAGGGGACTAGAATGATCCTGTAATGGAGTAGAGTTGGAAATATCAGTGTGAATTTGTCTTTAGCTTAGTACAGATAGAGCTGGTTACATTTAACAGTATTTTTAGATATATGTATATGCACGCGTTAATGTGCTCACGTACATTTTCTTGCTCTGTTAGCTCAGAGAGCCTAGAAACAGTGATGCCCCAGTAGCAACAAGCCCACATAGCACTCAAATCTTGTTCTCTAATCTTTAAAGAAATGAACCAGGGCTCCTTGAAGAAATGGCCGATGATGGAAAATATACAAGATGAACATGGACCATCTTGTAGTGACAGAAAGGAGATGTTCACAAAAAACACAAAACTGGAAACTCTGTGTTTCAAAGAGACACAACAGATGATGGAAAGAGCTCCCAGTGGCCTAAGCTAGAATAATTTGAGCAAGCAAATATGTAAAGTAACATTGGATTATAATCCAAAGCATAAAATAAATATCCATTGGTCCATACAGATACAAGTAAATATTGAAGTACATAATTGGGGAGAAAAGACAGCTCTCCCATGCAGAAGAACTCCAAATAATTAATATAGATACTTCCCTCTCAAGGAGGTGGATCATATATCCCCACTCCTTAAGTGGGGGATGTACATAGTCACTTCCTTCCGAAGTGTACAATATGCAAAGGAAGATGGGGAGAATAAATTTCCAATGGAGAAAGTTGAGAAATATTACCCCAGCCAGTTGATCAAAGGTCAACCTCTGCAGTGATAAATCATACTGATAATATCAGCCCTTGATAGGATGTGATCAAAATGGCACTTTACCTCTATGATCTTCCTCTTGTAGCTACAGTCTAATCATGAAAGAAAATCAGACACATCTCAATAGGTGATACACTACAAAATATCTGAGAATACTCCTCAGAATTTTCAAGGTCATCAAAAAGAAGGAAAGTAGGAGAAAGTGTCACAACCAAGAGGAGTCCGAGGAGACCTAAATTACTAAATGTAACGTGGTATCCTGAATGACATCACGGAAGAGAAAAAGGATATTGGGTAAAATGAAGGGAAACTGAAAAAAGCTCACACTTCAGTTAATATTGTGTCAATATATGTTCATTAATTGTAGCAAACGTACCATACTAATGTAAGATGATAATAATAGGGGAAATTGGGTATGAGTTATATGGAAACTCTTTAATATTTCCACAGTATTTCTGTAAATCTGAAATTTTTCTAAAATAAAATGTTTATTAAAAGAAAAGAGCACTGACCAAGGACTTAATAATAGCTTACCGTTAATTGTATGTGGCTATGTGCCCTTGAAACTGTGTGACCTTGGGCATTTCTCAAGTGGCCCCAGTCTAGTCATCTATAAAATGAGTGAATAAGCTACCTAACTGCATTAGTTCTTTTGACTTTAATATTCTGTCACCTTGTGAGTTCTTGTCCAGTTCTCTGTATGAGACAATAGAGCCCAAAAATTCCCCCTGGAAGATGATGAGAAGATAAAAAGCTGGAAAAAGTTTTCTGGATACGAAGGCAATACCTTCTTATACTATCACTTACCAGAATTTTTTTTTTTTCCACAGCCTCACTCTCTTCCCCAGGCTGGAGTGCAGTGACCTGATCTTGGCTTACTGCAGCCTCCACCTCCCGGGTTCAAGTGATTCTTGTGCCTCAGCGTCCAAGTAGCTGGGAAAACAGGCGTGTGCCACCATGCCTGGCTACTTTTTTGAATTTTTTAGTAGTGATGGGATTTCACCCATCAAGTGTTGGGCAGGCTGGTCTGAAACTCCTGACTTCAGGTGATCTGCCTGCCTTGGCATCCCAAAGTCCTGAGATTATAGGCATGAGCCACCATGGCTGGCTGGAATGTTTTTAAAGCAATAAATAAATTGATTCTGTAAGGTGAAAATTACAAATGAAGTTAAGTGACATTCCTATGCAGAAAAGGAGGAATTCATGTCTCTAGAACATACTTATTTGTCAGGTATTCCTTATAATTATAGCACAGTTGAAGATGTATGAGTTAACAGAAAATGACCCAAATCAAATCATTTAAATATAATAAACATATTCTTTTGTATCTTTGTAATGTATACTTCTCATGATACTTTAAGAATGAAAAAAATTATGCATAGGAGAAAAATGCTTCAGTGTGGTCCTGAACAGAAATAAATTCCAGGCACATGCCTCTCGGCAAAGAAGTTGGTAGGATTCTCCTTGACATCTTTCTGATCTAAGTGATGAGCTGTGTCCTTCAGCATAGTTTTATAGATTGCTCTTGGCTAGACAACCCTATCTTGGGGAGAAGTTCTGTGGCAGTTATACAGTTTATGGCCCTATCATAGAACCTTGGAATGTTCATGCTAGCAAATACATCAGACATTTGGGAAAAAAAAGAGAGAGAGAGAGAGAGAAAAGAAAAGAAAAGAAAAGAAAGAAGGAGAGAGAGAGAAAAGAAAAGAGAAAGAAAAAGAGAGAGGGAGGGAGAAAGGAAGGAAGGAAAAGAAAGAAGGAGAAAGAAGAAAAAAAGAGAAAAGAAAAGAAAGAAAAAGAAAGGAAAGAAAGAGGGAGAAAGGGAAGGAAGAAAGGGAAGGAAGGCAAGGAAGGGAAGAGCAAGACCTGGATGAGGTGAGTCTGTCCTATTCAACAGTAACTTAGAAGGGACCTCAGATCTGACAGAAATTAGATGCAGGATGAGGATGAAAATGTTCACATTATCTTTGCAGATTGAAATACTAAGCCAAAACCAAAAATTCTGCAGGTTTAAATTATTTTACTAACCCCCCCCCCCCAACAAAAAAAAAAAAAGTTTTGCTCACCTATAAGATAGGTAAGATACCTACAACTTATAGGTAAGAGGTAGCTGATAGTAAAGGTATGTTAAAAAGTTGTATAAAAGATCAGGTTTGACAATAATATGGAGTAGTTACTTTTTGAAAAAATCAGGTATATAGATCTATGGAGGTTGTGTGACAGAGGGGTTACTAACAGACTGAGGAACCAAACTGCTAGCAGTTGAATTCTTGCTCCATCACTTCATCTGTGGTCAGTGTGACCTTAGGCACCAGTTTCTTCATCTGTAAAATGGAGATGTACTTACACCTCTTATAGGCTTACTGTGAATATGTTAAACACTTTTCACAGTTCCTAGAATGGAATTCGTGCGCAACAAATGCTAGCTATTATCATACATTATTATTATTATTGATTACAATAAAATCTAGTATCTACCTTCTAGGAAATAATCATTTCACTTATACTGTATTGATCGCATCTGTATGATTGTGAACGAGTCACATCTGTATTCTTTTAAGACAACATTTTCTTTTTAGTTTACTTAGAGAGCAGCCAGGCTACTTAAGGGGATCTGGAAATAATGACTTATGAAGGAAAAAAAAGAAAAAAGAAATCTGACTGTTCCTAGAAAGAGGGAAAAAAATCTAAGCGATAAGATAGCCCTGATCAATATGTAAAGGGCTCCTGTTTGGAAAAAGGAACAGCCTAAGCCTGTATCAGTCAAGAAGACAGGACTAGGAACAATGACTAAAAACGAGTGGGAGCAGAACTGAAATCAGTGTAAGACAAAACTTAAAAAAAAACTAGTTATGTACAAAGGTGACATAGGAAAAGCTGCACCACTATTCACCAGGTGTGGTACTGAATATTTCTGCATTATGTGGGAAATAGGACAAGATGACAATAAAGGTTCTTTCCAACTCTGATTCTGGAATTTTATTCTATTGTCAGACCAGTTACAGGACATTTTGGGGTATAACGATGTGTGTTGATGTGAAAAATCCTATTTAAAATGCTCTTTTTAACATTATCACCCACGCTGCATACCAACTGTATGCTAGACACTAAGGTGAAACAGCTGAAGAGACTTGGAGGATACGATAAAGATTACTGTGGCCAAGAAAAGACCAAAACAATGAGGAAGGAAGGAGAAACTGTCTCTCTTCATTGGCTTAATCATACTGGTGCCTGATCTTGGCAGTCTGTCCTAAGATGAAGGAGTTGGCTAATCTTTCTCTTATCTTCATTAGGAATTCTCTCAAATATTCTCTCATCTTTATGATAATTGGCAAAGATTTCTCATTTCAAAATCCCCAAAAGGTGGTTCTTACCCACCTCTGAACTTTACAGACTTGATATGGGGTCGAGGATCTGAGTTCATTTTCCACCTTGCTCCTATCTAGCTGTTTGATCTGTGGGCTTCCATTTTCCCACCCATGCAGTGAGGATAATAGTATTTAAAAGTATTGCCATTATTTTAATGGCAAAAAACACAATCACTTTTGTACCAACCTATAATCCCTGTGCTGCCTCCCTCAGTAGGTTCTTATGAGAATTCAGAATTCAATGAGCACATTAACATGAATATGCTTTGTAAATGTAAAGCACTATTGCAATACATTGTTCTCGTTTCTACCTGGAATGGTGCTTCTGGCTCCCATGCATTACTCCCTAGTTCCCGCTCGCTAATTAAGAACATGACCAGTTACCGAAAGAAAAACTAGTTGCCTTCCACAGAGTGAACAATATTAGCTTTTTATTTTTTCATTTATGTTCCTTTTTAGAATAGTACACACTTTGCGTATATCACTGGTGGCTTTTAGGGTATAATCAGTTCAGTGACATTAGTGTTTTCCTTCTTCCTTCTTTTGCTTCTTTGCTTCTGATATTGTTTACTGCTTAAATAACACCACCTGAATACGCGGAGCTTTACATCAGCATGAGAGCCAGACAGAACTCGGGGAGTGGAGCTGTTGCCCACTGGGGCATATTCACCTGGAGAGAGGGATGCACACCAGGACCAGATTAAGAGCCTCACTTGCCTAGGAGTGGAGGAGGTCATGTGTTGTGCTTTCCAGATGAATGTTTTGCTTCTTTATTCCTTTGGGTTTTATCTGTCTGGCTTTTCTCTCTTTTCTCTCTTACGTAAGGTAAATCCATGAGCTGCCTCTGGACACTGGCATTCTAGCACCCTGAGGCATCACTTAAGCCAAAATCTGAATGGTTCCAAATTGAGCTGAGTAAATCCATCCCAGTCCATCTAAACTTTAAAAGCTAACAATGAAATAATGCAGCATTTTAATTTTACTTCTTCAAGTCATCATGTAGTATTTTCTAATTGACACACCTGAAGATAGATGAGGGAAAGGCTAGTGAACTGAGAGATTTAGAACCTTCATCGTCATTCAACTGAGAGATTTAGAACCTTCATCGTCATTTACTTCTTCAAGTCATCATGTAGTATTTTCTAATTGACACACCTGAAGACAGATGAGGGAAAGGCTAGTGAACTGCGAGATTTAGAACCTTCATCATCATTATGATTGCTACTCATGAATATAATAGTATAAAGCTCATAGGTAGTGTACACATTAGCACATTCTGCGCTTGGTGCTACCGTATTAGCAGCTATTCCTCTAAACTCTGGGATGTTAGTCATCTAACCATAGATCAGAAATAGCAAGATACTTGTCCCAAATGGGGAAGGCATTGTAAACCCATAGATCTCAATTGAAAATTAACCTGCCTCCTTGAGTAGTTCAGGCTAATATCTTAAACTATCATCCAATATTTATTTTAATATTTAAAAGAAACTTCACTTTGAAAGGATTTTCCCCAGTGATACAATAAAATGTAACATTAGTATGCTACATAACTGTTTCTAGACCTATAAATGTATAAATTATGTAACTACTTAGAAGAAATAGTGTGAAACATTCAGGTGACTGTTAAGAATAAAAGTAATATGACTACCTAAGTTTTAGTAGCATTAATTATAATAGATTCTGATATCAGATACTTTCATAGCATTAAGGTAGGATTGTGCCCTTTACCAACTATACTCAAGTAACAGAAGACCCTGATCCAGGGCAAGAACTCTGCAATAATGGGACAGCTCCTTAGAACTGTGGGATTGAATGAAATATACGTACTTAAAACACACATTATATGCTCTAAATCTAAAAACTGTTTTCAAAAGGATGTAGGTGTCATTATTTTTAATTTAGAATTTTCTACTCCCAATTTGGAGTCAAAAGTACCTAAATGTAAAATAATGTTAATAGAATTTTGAATACTGCTAAATTTAACAAATGTTGACTGGCTGCTTCATTCTTTAAAAAATAGTTTGGAATTTTTCTAAATAACAATGAGTTCTTTTCATTCCTGGTTTTTAAAAATCTATTTTTAAAATGCATATATTTGTGACTTGTTCATTGTTTAAATGTCTTCCTCTCTGCCCCTTTTAAAATTATTTTTAGAGACAGGGTTTTACTTTGTCACCCAGGCTAGAGGGCAGTAGTGGGATCATAGTTCACTGCAGCCTCCCACCTCAGACACCCAAGCAGCTGGGACTACAGAATGCAACACCATGCCTGGCTAATCTTTTACTTTTTTATACAGGCAGGGTCTTGCTATGTTGCCCAGGATGGTCTCAAACCCCTGGCCTCAGGCAATCCTCCACCTCAGCCTCCCAAAGCACTGGGAATATAGACATAAGCCACTGCATCCAGCTCCCTCTTTATCAACTGTTTCTCTTCCCATCATATTTATTAAATATATAAGTTGGCATAAATGTAATTAGAAGGCTCTGTAATCTCTATGTATTTCCTTTTGGTTTTCTGTGGGAATACAGTATAATAAATCTACTTTGTAAAAACTTGGCAAACTATGGTTTTTTACAACATTATTATGAATATATGAAAAAACCTTTTTTAAGTATGTGAGAATATATAACTTATTTAAACTACTTCAAATGCTTTTGAAAAGTTTCAGAACATTTTTATTCAAATATGAAAATACAGAAATTGATAGATAAATGCCAGAGCATTAAAAGATATATTAAATAGTGAAAGAAAAATATTGTTTTTAACAATACCTGAGATAAATTATGTGTTTGTAGAACTATGTTCTATGATCAATTATAATTTTTTACTGACTCTTAAATGCCAGAGTTGAGATATAAATTGCTCCTACTACAATTTCAAATTTCAAAGACATGTTATTTATTGTCTTGTATCTTACATGATCCTTTTTTCTCAAATGGTAATGAATGGCCAGACACAGGTATTTCATTTACAAAGCATGCAGATAATCATAACTCAGGATATTACACTTCCACTCTTGATTGTTTCTTCAAGGCATGCTTTTCTAGGTTATGAGAAGTGCACTTTTAAATTAAGTCAATTACACTGTAGCTTCTAGTTAAGCTTTGAGATTGGAATAGCATATTTAAAAATTTGTCTCCTTGTTAAATAGGCACCATGACAGTGTTTGTGTAGTGTATTGTTAACCTCCAGTGGAAGGTTAAGCAGCTTCTTCTGTATCTAAATCTGTTGCCGTGAAAAATGACTGCAGTGTTGCACCCACCTACCCATGAATAGGGAAAGCGAAGACTTGCACCTGTGGGATTAGGTGTAGCAGCAGGAAGCAAGAGCGTTTGCAGCATATAATTAACAAGGAATTCTTTTCTCTTCTTTTTAAACAGCATGTTCATCTTGCTAGGTTAACTAGTGATTAATGCTTGAAAAAAAATGCTGGAGTCTGCACCCTTTCTTAAACTCATTCACTCACTGATGTATTCAGTTACTTATACAGTGTCAGAGGAACTCACCTTAAAATACTTCATTTCCTCCCATAGTTCTTGATCCCTTTGTGCTCATGAGGGATTTTTTTAGATTTTTGTGTTCTTTTACTATAACTGTGCTAGACAAATTCTATTATTTTCTGAATGAGATTAAAAGTAATTTAGGAACTGCTACTTTGATTTAGAGATTACTGTCTTAATAAACAAGATGGAAGAGTTAGTGTGTAGTGAACTAAGGCATTTAATACGTAGAGTACTGACTATATGGTTTTTGTTATTTTTCTCATATTAAGAAAACTATGATTACCAATTTAGAAGATATTTCTAAATATGGCTCTCTAGAATACAATATTCTTAATAAAAGGTAATCCAAATCCACAGCTGTTGAAGTCTAACAGGCCACTCTTTTGATATAATTGGGTAGTCATGCATTTGTATCAGAATGTGTAGTTATAGTTTGTCTTTACAGTGCACGCATATGTATTGTTTTACACACCAAAAAAAAAACCCACAAAAATGTACTATCATACTTAGTTGTTGTTATTCTCACTAAACTTCATTTTCTTTTAAGATAACACTTAATGGAATTAGATGCAGTGACTTGCAGTGTGTAAATTTTACCACCATAATAAAACAGAGTCTTAGCACATGGGAGCATTGAACCAGCGATAATGTGTTCTATCCAAACACATTTGTACTGTATGTAGAAACTGTTTAAAAGGAAAATTACATCTTTTTCAGCAATTTATCAGAGATAATTACCCTTCATACACCAAATGAAGGATAAAGTGTTTTAAAGAACTATAATTCTAATTGGTAAATGTCACCAGCTGTTGCAGTTACTCTTACTTATGTATATTCTTTTAATGATTATACACTCATGCCACAAGCTACATGAAAATATATTCACTAGGTGTGAAATTCCCATATGTCACAGTTTCAAGAATAAGTAAACAGCTCAATGATAAAGAAGGAAATAATTCCAATGAAGAATGTAAGAATCCTGGGTTTGCTTTTTAGGCAAGTGGATCTTAATTTGCCAAAAGGGAAGAAAATGCAATTTTAAAAAGAAAAGGAAACACTTAATTTTTTACAACAAACTCATATCCTCAACCAGAGATTTTTCTTTCCTTATAAAGTTGTAGAACTGTCTCAACTTAGAAATTTCAGTATTATAGCCCTTGGATCTGCTAATAGGGAAAAGCATTTCATTTTCTTTCAGGCTTAAACTGTAAACCGTTTGTTAGTTTTAGATGGTGGAAGATAAACTCTTCCTGGACAGTGTTTCATGATAGTCTAATCTCATAAGTGATCAAGGAAACAGAAAAGAAATTACCCTAGTGTCTATGGCGAATGTTTAAAGTTATTATTATTCAGTCTCCCTGGCTATAACTTAGTTTCCACTGAGACTGATAGGTCTAGTGACTGACTGAACTGAATGTCTAAGCAGTGGCCTTTAAAAGATGGAAACACAAATGGGGTTGGGGTGGGGAGAAATAGTAGTAAAGACAAGCCTCCCATTTGTCTGTTCTTCAACTTCCAGTTCAACTGGGCTGTACCCAACTACCTTGGTATTTTGTACATTTTAGCATCCTGTTTCTGGGTACTTGCCTGAAACTCAGATACTGAGCTAACTTGCTATTGTGTGTTGAAAATCATTTTTATGTCATTTTTGTTCTGCAGCAGTAGGTTTTCTGAATGTTCTCATTTTCAGTGTTTTGACAAAGTTTGAGAGGCACAGAGAGAAATATGTATCTTAGGAGTTAGTTTCCTTCAAGTTTTTTTTTTTTTTTTTTTTTTTTTTTTTTTTTTTTTTGAGACGGAGTCTCTGTCACCCAGGCTGGAGTACAGTGGTGCAATCTCGGTTCACTGCAACCTCTGCCTCTGGGTTCAAGCGATTCTCCTGCCTCAGCCTCCCAAGTAGCTGGGACTACAAGTGCAAGCCACCACACCCAGCTAATTTTTTTTATAGAGACGGGGTTTGGGGCTTCACCGTGTTAGCCAGGATGATCTCCATCTCCTGACCTCTTGATCCGCCCGCCTCGACCTCCCAAAGTGCTGGGATTGCAGGGCATGAGCACTGCGCCCGGCCTCCTTCAAGTATTAATAGTAGTAATCTTTGTACAAATTACCCTGCCTCTTCACTGGAAAAACTAATGTATGATCTCCCCTGCCCCAAAGAAGAAAACAGTCTAGCTTTTTTATTGACTATCTGTAATTGTTTAAACTTTCAAACATTGCTCATGAGAATTATTAGAATAGTGAAGGAATGAATTTGATAAGTTGCCTCCATTAGCTTGAAAATAGACTGCCAACATTGTGTATGAATGCTATTAAAGGAAAGACTAGTAAAGACATTTATATAGTTATTTCAAGTTACAGCTAATGTTGTATCAGGGTGATGTTGAAAGGATCCTTGAATTTATGTGGTATATATTGACCTTTAGGCTACATACAAGAGCAGTAAGAAATTGCAGTAATTCTTACTGCACAGAAATAACTTTGTAACAAAAAAATCAAATTATTTTTTATAAATGGAATAAGTAAGACATGCTCATTGCCTATACTATATATTGGTTAAGAGATGGAAAATTTTATTATGTTATATAAATATGACCCCTCCAGAAAAAATGGCAAGAACTGTGTTTCATTTAGGGAGAAGATGTGACCACTGTCCTAGCATCACTCACATGTATACCTTGAGTTGTTTTTTCCAGCAATGGTAATAGTTAAATGGCCCGTATCCTCTTTCACCTAATTTTCTTATAATATTTACTTTTGCAAATGAGTCTGCTGACAAAGGTTATAGATGTGTTCTGTGAATATGAAATGATGCAAGGCTAACTGACTTATTTGGGCATCAGTTCTACCTATCTGTCATTAGGTAGATGGATCTACCTAATCTAATAGATCTACCTATCTAACTGGTAGCAGATATGCATAATGATAGATATTTATCATTTTGTTCTTATTAATGTCATACTCTAATCAATAATTCAATACAGATTAGGAACCAACCCCAGGTGTAGATGACACAAGCAAGAGTTTTCATTATCTAGTCCAGCTACATGAAGTTCAAGAAAGAGCTAAATATAAATCAAGAAGAAAAAGTCTTTAGCAGCCATGCAGGCGTCTATCCCTTCCTAGTACTGACTTTGTAGCATCTATAGCAAGGAGAAATTGTATTACCTCCTCTACTATCAGAAGACACCAAATGTTAGATAACTTTGGAAAGGTATTTAATCCACATCTTTGGCTCTACATAGGAAACTAGTTCATTGATACTCTTACCACATTTCTAAAAGGAAATAAATTGTTCAGATAATATTGGTAAATATTGAGTAGAAGCAATGGATAATCCACAAGATATTTTATATTTCATTTTGTAATATATTAAATCTTTTCCCCAATATCTTCCTCATAATTTACTCAGCTTAATAAAAAAATTTAGTTTGTATTCCTTGAACACCCATAATAGTTGAGGGAGGCACCCTAAGGAAAGCTAACACTTTTTGGTTTGGTTTTATTTTGTTTCATTTGTTTGTTTGAGACAGGGTCTGGCTCTGTTGCCCAGGCTTGAGTACAGTTGCACGATCACAGCTCACTGCAACCTCAACCACCCAGGCTCAAGCAATTCTTCCTCCTCAGCCTCCTAGCTAGCTGGGGCTGCAGGCGCATACCACCACGCCCAGCTATTTTTTTTTTATGTTTTATTTTTTGTGGAGAGGAGGTTTCACCATGTTGATCAGGCTGGTCTTGAACTCCTGGACCCAAGCGATCCACCTGCCTCAGCCTTTCAGAGTGCTGAAATTACAGGCATGAGCCATGGTACTCACACATTTTTAAATATTATTGATAAGCCAGCCAGAGATGATGCAAAGTAAATTGTATTTGCAATTGATAAATTTAATTACACATGGAAAATTTTTGGAAAAATTTGTTCATGTATACTGTTTGACATACTGGCCTTTCAAGATAGCCATTTAACAAACAAACAAAAAAGATATCTACAGATCTACAACTCTGTATTTTCAATTTGATCTCAAGTTGTGAACATTAGTAATAAACTTTTATTTGCTTTAATTATGGAATGTATTGAAGATGCTCACTGTTGGTTTAGTCTTAAGCTCATGTTATGACTGTAAGTTTTCAAATTATATTTCAGGGTGTGATTAAATAATAATTTCACAATTGAGACCTGATGTTATTTTGTTCCCCCTGCTTTTCCTTCACAACAGAAACCAGGAATGGATCTGGCAGACACCTATATTATGTTTGTTCGGCAAAACCAAGATATTCTTCGAGAAAAGGTCAATGAGGAAATGTATATAGAAAAGTTATTTGATGTAAGTAACTTCCCTTGCAAGGTATGCTGACACCATAGATAAACTGCAAAGAGAAAAGTTGAATTTTGATGCTATGTTTGCAAAGCATACTCTCCTTTCTATGATCCTTTATCTTCTATACTAAAAAGTTGAAGCCGGCCAGGCGTGGTGGCTCATGCCTGTAATCTCAGCACTTTAGGAGACTGAGACCAGTGGATCACTTGAGGGCAGGAGTTCGAGACCAACCTGGCCAACATGGCAAAACCCTGTCTTTACTAAAAATACAAAAAAAAAAAAAAGGCATAACTGGGTGTAGTGATGGATGCCTGTAATCCCAGCTACTTGAAAGGCTGAGGCACAAGAATCACTTGAGCCTGGAAGGCGGGGGTTGCAGTGAGCAAAGATTGCTCCACTGCACTCCAGCCTGGGTGACAGAGTGAGACTTGGTCTCAAAAAAATGACTAAATAAAAAAATAAAAAGTTGAAGCCATTCTAGAAATAGACCATCAAAGATATATTTTTTGGTGTGTGGGCCGGGGGAGACGGCGGGGTGCCTTCTGAACATCTTCAGTTTTTTGTCTTGGTTACCTATTTACTGCAATCCATTCTTGCCATCAGTTCATTATAAAGGTAGAAGCTTTTTCTCCTTGAAGTTATTCCCCATTTCCAACTCCTCTTCATTTGTAGCTAATATCGCTGATAATTTTTATACTTATTTTGACTGCTGATGGAAGCCTTAATTAGCTTCCTTTTCTACATGAAAATTGTCACCATTAGAATGAGTCTCAAAAACCTGAGGTTAGTTATAACAAGCTAGATAATAATAATTTTACTATGGTGTTCAGCATCTTTTCACTTGCCTTTTGTAGCATTCCATAAACCGAATCATGTTCTAATGGATGTGGTCCCTACTATAAGATGTTTTGAGTCAATATGATATTCTACAGTTAAACAAATAAGCTACAGTAAACCCAGTGTCTGCCACTCTGCTGTTGAACATTTTTATCTGTATATAAAGTACTGATGTGTGCTAAATATGCAATATCACAGTTTTATCAGCACTAAGGTCTTCATTTAGGCATGACAATGCCTATAAATGAGGATTGTGGTTTTGTATGCTGTGATCATCATGTTTCATTTATTCAGTATCTGTAAAAGAGACTAAGAGAGCAGTCAATTTAAATAACAATGTTGTCATTCGTTTGTAATTTACAGTCAGTTCAAAGGAAATGATACTTTGCTTGTGACATAACTTTGCATAATTCACCACAATACAGATTCCTAAATGTAATATTTGCTTTGAAGCTTATTTATTTATGTACATCTTCTCTGCATTTTAGAAATGCTTTTCTGGCAGTTTCATTTAATTATGCAAGTTACTGCAAATGTTTTCGTAACAGCAATTCACGGGCTTCATGGTGACACTTCAGCTGTGGCAGTTACAGAAGGTCCTGCTACGTCATCCTCTCTGCCATGGTCTCTCGTGTCAGTGTTCACTGTCAGTTTGGGTGGTCAAAATGAATCTTATCTTTCATGTTTTCTGTTTCTACCCTTTACTCAGGCCATCTTACAATAAAAAGTATCACCTGTTTTAATAAGCTAAGTGTTAATATGTGTGAAAAAAATGATTTTCTAAATGCTTTGATGCCCTGCAGGGGTAGAAAAATTATCCATCCAGCTGGCTCTTTTACAAAATACTGAAACCATATTAGCAAATTCTGCTTCCATTTGGTATTGCTCTGAATTTACAAGCATATGTTCCATTTCCAAGTTCTCTTTTACTTTTTCTGCTAATGTGGTGATTTTCAAAACTGTTGAACAGAAGAGGGAAATTGAGTTGATGTTATTCCCATTATGTTTCTTCTTAGAATAGCTAAAGCACATCTTCTATGATGAAGAGTTAAAGCCATTCTATAAGTAGACCATCGTAGATAGATTTGTCAAGGGGAGAGGGTGAACCTTCTGAACATCTTCAGTTTTTTGACTTGGTGACCTATTTACTGCAATCCATTCTTGACATCAGTTCATTATAAAGGTAGTTTTTTCTCCTTGAAGTTATTCTCTACTTCCAACTCCTCTTCATTCACTGAAGTTCTTTGGAAGACTTTCTTTGTGGCAACAATAACAGACAGAGGGAACTAAAGTGGCTCTAAGGAGGCCAACATTAAAATATGACACTAGTTTAATTGCCCTTGTTATATATACTTTCATTCAATACCTAAGCATCTGACATGGCTGTGGGTCTAAAAGTAACCCTTAATAAGCAATCATTCTGTTTTGGTTGTGAAGGTTTTGTATTTTGAATATCACCGGTAGAACATTGGACTTGTTATTTGTAAAATAATTGTAATGTCCTTAAACATTCTAATATTTTTAAATTGCACATTTTTAATTACTTTATTTAAAAATAAGAATAGACCCTAATTCTGTTGATTTGTCATCAAGAATAACATGTATGAGGGGATCTAAAAGCCCCTAATTAGCCAAGACTGAATTTGCCTCAATTACAGTTAGAAAATGAGAGGTTATCAAGTACGTGTTAAAAGGTAAAGTAGAATGTGTATCTTAAGCAACAGATCATTACTGAGAGACATTATATAATTATTGGAAATCCACTTGGCTAGAGCCTAAAATAATATTGTTAGGTGTCAAAAAACAGTTGAAAATAATGACCCTATAAATACTGTTAGCAACCTTAGCCTATTACAGATAAAGATTGAAGAGAATAATTTCATTCAGGCATCACGACAAACTTTTGCTATTCCAATTAGAGTATTTCCTATATAAGTAAGTAAATGGATCTTGTTATCTTCAGATGCAAGTGAAAACATGCCTACACACATATTATAATGAGTTAAAACTTAGTTGTTTTAACAAAACCCAGATAAGAAAACAAGGGCTACAGTTTCCGGGTCATGCAACATGAGGGCTTAAACTCTTCAAGAAATTCACTTAGTTTTGGAAATACCACACATAACACTATTTTTATATAAAACAATTAGTCTGCAAAACATATTCACCCTGCCCCCAACATTTTTGGAAAGCATGTTTTACTAAATAGTCTTTACAGGTGATGCGGCTATGTTAAAAAGTTTGTGGAACTTCCCCTGAGTGTAGTAACTAACTATTCACAGTATCCCTGACCTCTATAACTTTTTGATCATTTAAACATCTTGATTGTTCCTTATTTTTGTGATTAAATACCCCAGGGTTTGGTTTAAATAAGGTGCTATTGCTTAAGACCAAAAACATGACATTGCCCTAGATTTGTGCCCAATTATTTAGGAATGAGAATGATATCTTCAAGAGTTTTCAGTGTACAACGTACACAGCCATTTACCACACAAAATCTGCTTCTGGAGCATTCTGCACTGCTGCTATCATTCCCATCTCCAATAACAAGTCACTAATGTCAAAGTATGAAAGAGGAAATGAATAAAATGTGCATTACCTTAAAGGTCATAAATAGGATAATCTTCAATTTTTACATCAAATCTTGAAATATTAAAATTAAAAGTATCCTTTGAGGGTCACAAAAGCTAATATTAAGACAAATGTGAAGGCATTATATTCACTTCCTAAGTAGTCACATTTACAAAACACTTTTTGCTTAAAACAGAAATAATTTTTTAAAAGTATAAATAAATTATAGCAGGTCCATGATGTTAACAGAGGAAACTAAGTTTGTTTAAGGTACATCCTTAATCTTTTCAAACTATCAAAATAATAGCCATAGCTTTCACCACTACCATTCCCTGGCCACCTCCTTGTTCCAGGAAATGTGCTAGGTGCTTCACCTATATCATTTCCAAGCTCCTAGGCTAGATCCCGTCAATCCCATTTTATTCCTGTTTTTAGGTTAAAACGATCTCCCACTCAGAGAAGTTAAGTGATTTGTGGATTGTTGAGTTAAACTTTGAAATCGTATTCTCAAGTTTCAAAATCTATGCTGTCTCTACCTTACCTCTGACTTACAAAATCTGAAATGATAAAATAGTGTTATGGGAAAAGCTCTGGTCCGAGAATGCAGGAACTTGAGTTCCAACCACAGTTCTGCCATTAAATATCTGGTTGAGTTTGAAAAAGTTATGCCATCTGTGTAAGACTCAGTTTACTTAGTACATGTAAACTAAAGATGTTGGTCTGGAACTCCAGATGATTTCTGAAACTCTTCCAGATTTTAAACCAATTTTAATGTTAGCAATGATGACAGAAATTACTGGGCTGGTTGCATAAAGGATCTTGTACTTCAGAATAGTAATTTCTAAGTTATTTTGTGATAGCCAGGTGAAAACAAAGTGTCCCACCCAAGAAGCAGTAGCATGTGCAGTAAATTAATAGAAAAGAAAATCTATCTACAAAAATAGCTGCGCTATATGACATTGTGTATATCTATCACTGTGGTTCTGAAATCCAAATTTTTTTTTAAAAGTTGCAATACATATACTCTGTATTCAGGCTCAGTGTTTCCAGGTGACCAGGATGTTTTAAACAGAGGGTATCTCTGCCTCTTACGTGGCCACTGAGGCACATGCTAAGTTTATAATTTACATGCTACATTTACTTTTCCAATTTTAAAAAAGTGACTTATTGGGTAAGAAAACCTGAAAGAAATTATCCTGTAGTAGGAAAGATCATGATATACCAAAAGAAAGTTTTTCTGCTTTGAGGCTCTCTCTCTTACCCCAATGTCTTTTTTTTTTTTTTTTTTAACACATAAGACATCATTGTCAGCAGTCTTTTTAAAATTTTTATCAAATCAAAACCAACTTCAACCTAATCCCAATATGAAAAGTATGACTAAGATTTTCTAATTCTTCAATTCCATTTTTAATGCCTACTATGATGTTTCTTCCTAGGCAGAGTGGCTGCTCACTCTCTTAGGTTTCAGAACATGTAGCACAAGCTACACACATGGGTATACATGTGCCAGCAGAGATGCCGGTACATTTCTTCAGAGCTTTGGCTCTCTGGGCTGGAAAGTAGTGATGTTTCAGAAGTCAAAACTGACATCTGTAGTAATGACCACAACAGCATTTCTCTTGTCATTTTCCAAGGTTCAAGAATGTTGAAATGTGGAGGTAATTGAGAGTTGACTGAAGCACATCTTATTTTCCCAGATAGACACTAAACCTACCTAACTCTCTAAACCATTGTGCATTTATTGGGCACTGCCCACCTTGAATCCCTTGGGAACTATCTCATTTTAGCTCTCATGATGCTGAAGACACATCAGGGTACAATATTTAATTGGTAAATCATGCAGATTAAACATGCTCTTTGTTATAAATTGATTAAATGTTTAATTGTGGAGGAGTTTCATCTCCACAAGATTTTTTTAATGTTATGATGTCTTGTAAAATTTAAAGTAATTCTTTAAATGATAGTTAATCAGTTATATTCATCCAAACAGCATTTTATAAAGGATTAATTTCCCAGGACTTTCTCTGAAAAGAATGCTTACTTTCCAGTAAAGAAACTCTAAATTAAACATTTTAAGTAAAATTGACCTATACTATATAAATGGATTCAGTAGCCTATTAGTGTAAGATAAAAAGAAAATAATGAAAATATTGTAACCGAATGTGCTTCTCAAAATGAAACTGATTTTGCACTTACATGCTCTTGTTTGCCTCTGGACTCCCAAATTTTAAGAAAGGGGGATATGCCCAGAACTTTTTTCTTTTTTTAGATGGAGTTTTGCTCTTATCACTGAGCCTGGAATGCAGTGGTGCAATCTCGGCTCACTGCAACCTCCACTTCCAGGTTAAAATGATTCTCTTGCCTCAGCTCCAGAGTAGCTGGGACTACAGGCATGCATCACTACGCCTGGCTAATTTTTATATTTTTAGTAGAAACAGGGTTTCACAATGTTGGCCAGGCTAGTCTCAAACTCCTATCCCTAGAAGATCTGTCTGCCTCCACCTCCCAAAGTGCTGAGATTACAGACATGAGTCACCACCCCCAGCCTGCCCAGAACTTTTGAGCTAGTGTTTCACATCAGTGCCCAAACATTTTGATGTGAGAATTTACTCATTCTTGGTAAGATTAACACTGCTATTCTTAATGTATTTAAAGATTGTTTATTACTATGTTGATTTCCTGAGAATGGTTGAAATCAACAAAACATGGATAAGAGTGACCATTAAATAGAACTTTCACAATACACAATTGAAATCAACAAAACATAGATAAGAGTGACCATTAAATAGAACTTTCACAGTACACTTGGTTGTATGCATTTAGCGCTGATAATGTACTTTTTCAATCATATTATTTGGGCGAGTTTCTTTGTGTATGTAATCAGCCTGTTTACTAGGAATGCAGGCTGGAACTCACTGAGATGGAAGACCATCTTTGCCTTCTTGCATGTCTTATAATTCCACGATATAGAAGTATTCTAGCTGGGCAGGGTAGCTCATGCCTATAATCCCAACACTTCAAGAGGTCAACATGAGAATGATCACTTAAGTCTAGGAGTTCAAGAAGATCCTGGGCAACATAGCAACAAATTGTTACTCTCTCTATATATATAATATATATTATATATATTATATATATAGCAACATATAACAATTTGTTGCTATGTTATATGTTATGTTATTTGTTGCTATATTATATATATTATATATATATATAAAAATTAGCCTAGCGTGATAGTGTGTTCCTGTAGTCCTAGCTACTTCATAGGCTAAGGCGAGAGGATCATCCAAGTCGAGGAGTTTGAGGCTGACAGAGCAAGACCCTGTCTCAAAAAGAAAAATGGGAAACTTTCTTACATGTGAATGTCGGTTTTAAAATAGCAGTTTTCCTCTTTTCAATTATGTTTCACTTTTTAATAACTGTATAGTTGTTATATGGTCTTCATAAATTAGTATAGATTCCCATTAGGGTATTTTCATTTTGGTTTTATTTTTGTATAAAAGTACTATTATATATAATAATTAACTGTTGTACCAGTATGCCCAACCATGATTTTCCTATCAACACTAAAATACTAATATTATTCCCATGTCATAGCCATTATTTTCCTTTTCCATCAGTAGAAAGGGATGTATGATATGAGTACAGTGATGTACTTGAGGCCGTTTGAGGTTATTTATTTATTGGGGTTTTGTTTTTGTTTTTGTTTTTTGAGACAGAGTCTTATTCTGTAGTCTAAGCTAGAGTGCATGGTGCAATCTCAGCTCACTGTAACCTCTGCCTCCCAGGCTCAAGCAGTTCTTCCTCAGTCTCCCAAGTAACTGGGACTACAGGTGTGTGCCACCACGCCTGGCTAATGTTTTGTACTTTAGTGGAGACAGGGTTTCACCATGTTGCGCAGGGTGGTCTCGAACTCCTGAACTCAGGCAGTCTCCCCACTTTGGCCTCTCAAAATGCTCAAATTACAGGCATGAGCCACCATGCCCAGCCGAGGTAATTTATTTCTAAACATCGTTGTGTTGTGTACCTCAGTACCTCATTGTGTACTAAAGGTAGATAAAAAGTTTAACTTTTTGGTTATATGTATGATAGGAGGAGTGTCTCATTCATCTCACATGTTGTAGCAACGTGTTACTTAGCTGCTTTTAACACATTGTTTTCCAGCTGTTGTCATTGTTGTGTTTCATTGTATATAATCCTGCTTTGGTTTACTTATGGTATTTGGACTCAAACTGAAGTTGTTTGGCCTGTTTTAAGATAGTCATAGCCAAGCCTGTTTCTGTATTGTCTTCTCTGCCTCAGTAGATGCCATACAGAGCTGCTCCTCAGCTTTTTTTTTCCTTAAAGTTTGTTTCTCTTTAAAACCTCTGCTCTCGAATTACAGTTGTCTGGTTCATTTGAGTTAATAATCCTCATTGTAATGTTAAGTTATTATTTGTAAGTGTAAGAATTTATAAAAGGATCAACTTTTGATGTATGGTGTATGCCAAAATAGCTTTGGCAAGTCCAGACGTGGTTCAGAGAGGCCAAAGGCCTTCATTTGAATCAGAGCTGTTGGTGAATTAAAAACTGAGAACCTTGAGATAAGCATGCCCAATTGCCTAAAAGAAACTCAATCAGAAAGTGTATTATAGCTTGTTGATCTTATTTCTTTGATAATTCAAAAGAATGTTCAAGAAATATGTGGACTTCTTGCTTAGATTCTTGAAATGTGATCATGGAACACAATTGTCATTTGGCACATTCCCAGAAATACACATCTTTGCATGAGGCACCTGGACATATGTGGCAGGTCTGGTAGAATCAGCTAATTAACAACACAGGCTTAAACAGGCACCTCATCTGGCAGTGCAGTTAGTTGCCTGATGGTGCTCAGCAGGATTTGGTAGTGCTTTTTATTTTTCTATCCTAATGGTCTGCTGCCCACCTAATTTTGCCTTATTGTCAGTCACTACTTACCGCAGCTTGGGGCCCTCCCAGGAGGCTAAATTATTATCAAAGGATTAGGGAGATGTAGCCTTGCAGCTCTGACATTTCTGATTACTTGTCTATGCCAGAACACTAATTAGCTGTGACTAATTAAGAAAAATGTTCCTGCCATAGAAAACCATTTAAAAGAACTGAGAAGTAGAAAAGCAATTCAAAAGCTGAGCAGTGCTCAGATTTGCTGATGCTCTTTAGATTTCCACCAGAGCCTTAACTCACCTTTAATTGTGCCTAGAATTAAAAAAAAGAAATTCCACATGCAGACTGACCAGAGGATTTTGCTTGAATAGGAAAAAGAAAAATGTTGATCACCTAAGCTCTCTTAACAATGGTAAAATTGTGTTTGATGAATGGAAGGTGACACAACTTTCATTTTCATGGAGAAATTGTTCTAAACACCAATTGCATAAATGTATGTTTGCGTTCATCCACCTGAGTCAGTAACAAAGGCTTAAGTCACTGAAGAAATTAGAATATTCCCTCTACTGATTTTATAAAAGACTGTTGAATTGATTATAAGGAACATGTTGAGCATTTTGAAAGTTTTTTAGCCTTGCTTTCATGTATCTTTCATCTTTAAGATGGTCTAGAAATTCTGACCTCTCTATGTAGAGCCTGTGACTTTGCATGCTTGCACTTCAACTGGTCTCTAGTGCCTTGTTCATGGAAATGCCTAGGCTTCCCCTGAGACCAGCATTTCTATCCGTTGACCACTGCAATGTTTTCGTAGAACAGATAGCTACTACCCTCCATCCCTTCCATCCTAACTTCTTAAACAAATGGCATGGTGGCTTTAAAGCCATTTTCTATGCTGGCTTGTTGTATTCCCCTCTGTGAATCACACCTTCTGCAAGGTCAGACCATTCACAAGTGGGCACAGCAGTGGCAGCCAGGTCACCAATGTTGACTAAATCCAAGTAAAGAAAAAAAAAATCTGTGTAAGGAAGCAACAGAACCATCATTACATGTGATTATTGAATGCATTTGCAGGAAACTATATATAAAATAATTTTAAACTTTTGTATAAACACCTAACCTGTAAGAGAGAGCCCTGAATTTCCTGATCTTAGTGCAGCCCTAGATAACACATCATCTAAATTTTGCTCTCTTATTACAGATAAAATATTTCACTGGGGGAAAAAAATAGTTCTCACCCCTACCTCACCTACATTCTTCATGCTGATTTTTAAACCCATTTCTCTCTTTTCTCTTATTGGAGAACAAAAGGCAGGTAGCCAGCATCCTCTAAGGAATAATCCTTCCTAAATATGAAGACTGTTATTAAGGTACCTGTCATACTTGTCTACTCTAGGATAAATAATCCCTGTTTGTTTAACTTCACTCCATAGGCCTTTTTTTTCTAGCCCTTTAATCATCTTTGTGGCTGTCCTTTGAAACTTCTCAAAGTGTTCTCTGTCATGCTTAGGGTTTAGAGTCAAGGATAGGATGCAGTATTTGAATGTGGCTGAACAAGATTCTTTCAAGCCTTCTATTTATTCATTCCAATATATAACTTTCCCATACTTTTGCTCTACTGACCTCTGTAGTTCCATATATTCCCTGTATTTGTTTTTGTTGACTTTTTCTCTCACTGGCTACATATCTTAAAGACAGGCAATAATCTGAGGTCAGGAGTTCAAGACCAGCCTGGCCAACATGGTGAAACTCCATCTCTCTTAAAAATACAAAAATCAGCCGAGTGTGGTGGCATATGCCTGTATCCCAGCTACCCGGGAGGCTGAGGCAGGAGAATCACTTGATCCCGGGAGGTGGAGGTTGCAGTGAGCTGAGATCGTGTCTCTGCACTCCAGCCTGGGTGACAGAGCGAGACTACGTCTCAAAAAAAGATAGGCAATAAATGTATAAGTTTATTGATGTAGAATATTTATTTTTGAGGCAGTAAAAGTACATGTTGATTGATGTAGAATATCCATTTCATTGATGTTTTACATTATAAGATCTAGAAAACAAACTCATCATTCAATTACTATGTGTAAAAAAATGGTGGGGAATGTTGAGATTAAAACTTCAGGCCTTGGCTTTGCCCATAGAAATGGCTATCTATGTCACAATGACTCAGTAGGAATCTAGTGAGAATAGAAAGTTGAAACCCCTCTTATTAATTATTTAATCATTTAACTTATATTTATCAAGCACTTTTTAGACCACACACTTTGCTAGAGGCTGGAAATACAGTATTAAACAAGATAGACCAAGTCCTTGCCACAAGGGAGCTTACCAAATGGGTATTTTTGAAAAATTTTTATTTCCACATAAAATGTTTTATTTTTTATCTGAAGAATGGCTATCCACAGATTTTTTTTTTAAATGAAAGTACTCTGGTGAACTGAAAGTCAATTCTGTTTCAAAATAGATACTAATAATTAATCTATTAAGTTGTTTATTTCTCCCTCTGCTTCAAGTGGATGATTGTGAACTTGCTAAAGGTTTAGAGCCAACACAAAGTTTGTATCCAGTTCTAGCACCTGCATCAAATGACGTGACTGTGAGATAAGAGCACACCCTTGCTCTCAATTCTTCCTGGGTTCTTAGTTCAAAAGCCAGGCTTATATCAGCTCCCAAACAAGCTCTTATATCCCTGCAGACAGAAGTCACTATTTCCACAACAACAATATTTTTCTGCCTTTCTTTAAAAACAGCTCACAAAGCCAACAAGCGTAGAAGGCACCCAGGACATGTCACTTAGTGGTGAAAATACACAGGCAGCACAGCCACCCATGCCTCCCAATATACCCCATGGCCTCAGAATGAGTACCTTTAGACCTGAACATATGCTAGACAGGCAGCTCCCTGCTTGGGGGATAACCTCTGGAGGACTGAGTACATCAACATCTGAACTCATAGTGTTAGCATAGCTTTGTGAGTGAGTGAGTGTGTGTGTGTGTGTGTGTGTGTGTGTGTGTGTGTGTATTCTCATATATGTACATAGATTTGAAAGTTTATCAGTTTATAGTGCTTTCTCATTTATTTCATTCATCACCTAGAATTAAATTAGACTGTCACATTTTAAGCCCCATTTGAGTCCTGTTTTAAATTTTTTGGGCCAAATGCAACTGTTTACTTTTCAATGATTTATACAGCTTTACATGTATTTAATTATTTTTCTATTAAGGAAATATGTGATTCAAGTCAACAGTGGATCTGGCTCTAGTATTCATCTGTCCTTTGTCTATTGAAAAGCTGCCTGTCTACTATTATAGATATAATATATATATAATTTTATATTTATAAATACTTAAACGCATGCAGTCTTTTCATGAAAATTGAATGCATGCTCTGTGCCAGACATTCTACTAAGGGCTGGAGATAGCAATACAAGTAAGATTCAGTTAAAGCCTTGTGTATACTCACAGCTGATTGAGGGAGACATAAACTACATTGTGCAATATTTTTACAGACACCTGTGTAGAGTTCTAGGAGCAGAAAATAGGTGAGCCCATAATTGTACCTAGTAAGAGATAGTATTGGCTAAAAAGCAGAGATAATGAATGGTTGAGCTGAGTCTTAAAGGCTGACATGAATCTGGACAGGGAGATGTAGTTGGGAATAAAGTCCCGACAGAGGAATGGGCATGCCCAGAGACCGAGGATATAGAGAAGCCTAGCATGTGGCAGAGCTGCAGGTGGGTCATTTTGCTGAAAAAGGTTCCCATGGGACTGCACCGGGACTCAGAAACAGAAAGGTAGCTGTCTACTCCTGTCCTTAGGAAACTCTTAAAAGAAGATTTTGGAATGTGTCCCATTTTTATAAGGAAACTGAAGCAGAAAGACCTGCTAACAGCTGATTCTCAGGTGTGAGTTTTATCTCAAGACTAAGTTGTACCATTTAATAGCAGTTCCAAGAGCCCAATATACTTTTATGTAAATCCTATATTATGGATTTAAAATGCAATATTTACCAAAATTTTATATACTATGTTCAAAATAAGTCAACCAGCTGAAAATGTCATACTGCCTAAAGGAATCGTTCATAAAGATGATGTTTACACCCCAAATTAGTACACACACCATTATAACTGGATTTATCAATGAGCCAAACCATTAACTAGTCACTTCACTCAAAAGATTAGCCAAACCAGTATGCATTCCATCAAGGACACTAAGAAAGGGAGGGGAGAACAACTGATTGTCTGAAATTTTCCCTTTATAATTACTAGTCTTTTTAGTACTAGGAAAGGAGCCACAGAATAAACTTGCAGAGGCACTTGCTTATTTAATAATAAAGAACAGTATTTTTTAAATACTTTTCATGTAGTTTGAAGAAAGAGATAGTTTATTACTTTGAGGACATCTTGGAATGAAGGGAATTTTGGAAGTAGTAGTGAACTGAAAAGAGCTTTTGTAGTTCCCAATTTACGGAACTTGTCCTGTTTTTGAACTTATTCTGTTATATAACTGAAGAGGATCTAATTTGTCTGTAAATATCTCTGTTATTATATTCATGTATTTTTTAAAAGATGAAGTATGGAACTCCAAAGATAGGGAAGTTTTTTCAGCATTCAACAAGCATTTATTAGGCACCTATTTTATACCAACCTTCTCCATGTTAGCACTTTTTACATTTTTCATTCCTTAATAGACATGATATTCTTAATTTGCAAACTTCCTGATGGAGTTAAAAAATGAAAATTGCCCTGAATATGACTTTATTCAACATGGAAAAAAGCAGCATGAATTGCATGCTTCTCTGTTCTGATTGAAAAAAAAAAAAAGATGATGAAGAAAGTCCCATATATAGAGTTCTACTATGGATGAACCAAGGATCTTCTTTCCACATTGCATTGTTTTGCTACAGTAGAACAAATATTTTCCAGTATTTTTAATCATTATGGTGTATAGCACTTTAAAATGCATCTTAAGAGAGTATATGAGATGTATAGCATAATAGCCATTTGACTGGTTATCCTAATAAGGAGTGTGATTCTTCAAAGAATTTATTTACATTGTATATTACATTATTGGATTTACAGAATTGTTTAATCTTTAGAAATGTGGACTGCTTCAACCTGCAAAACAAATTAAATGGTTTTTTTTTTAAATAATTAATAGGTACCTTCTCTATTTGTGCACAATCCTATGTTACAGTGACTGTCAGTAAGGACCATGAATGCTAATGACACTTTTCCTAGTTTTCTGCTAGAAGCACCGAACTGCTCTTAAGAATCAAAGGTGTTATTGACAAAACAGAAATCCAGATGTCCTTCTAAAGAGAAGTGTAATAACACAGGAGTTATGAGCACAGACTCTGGAGTATAAATATAAGATATAAATCTTTACCACTTAAGTCATACTTGCTGTATAAACTTGAATAAGTAAATTGCTTAATCTAAACTCAGTTTTGTGTCTGTGTAAACTCGGTTTCCAGACATGCAAAATGGGAATAATTACACCCACTTCATCAATGTTATCATAATAATTAAATGAATTCTTTGTTTGTTGTTTGTTTTGTTTTGTTTTGTTTTTTGAGACAGTCTCGCTGTGTCAACCAGGCTAGAGTGCAGTGGCGCAATCTCAGCTCACTGCAACCTCCACCTCCCAGGTTCAAGTGATTCTCCTGCCTCAGCTTCCCAAGTAGCTGTGATTACAGGCACACGCCACCGCACCCAGCTAATTTTTTATATTTTCAGTAGAGACAAGGTTTCGCCATGTTGGCCAGGCTGGTCTCCAACTCCTGGCCTCAAGTGATCCACCCACCTCTGCCTCCCAAAGTGCTGGGATTACAGGCCTGAGCCACTGCACTGGCCTAAATGAAATTTTAACTGAATCACTTGCACTTCCTATGAAGGATAAAATAAATATCAGATGCCTTTATAATTAGAATTCATAAAAATAATACTAATAAAAACAGTATCTGTAATTCACAGTCCTTTATAAATCTCATTCCTCAGTATACTTTATTGTTTCATTTTTATGTCTATACATTAAGAGGCCAGATGAATAAGTTAAAAACATAACAGGGCCGGGCGCAGTGGCTCAAGCCTGTAATCCCAGCACTTTGGGAGGCCGAGACAGGCAGATCACGAGGTCAGAACATCAAGATCATCCTGGCTAACACGGTGAAACCCCGTCTCTACTAAAAATTACAAAAAAAACTAGCCGGGCGAGGTGGCGGGCACCTGTAGTCCCAGCTACTGGGGAGGCTGAGGCAGGAGAATGGCGTAAACCCAGGAGGCGGAGCTTGCAGTGAGCTGAGATCGTGCCACTGCACTCCAGCCTGGGCGACAGAGCGAGACTCCATCTCAAAAAAAAAAAAAAAAAAAAAAAAAAAGACAATAGAAAGTTCTGGAACTCTAGATGATTTTTCTTTATTCTGGAAGAATTCTGTCATTCTGTAAAAACAGAATGACAACTGGGTTTTTCTCTTCCATTCATTTTTACAAGAATCACAAGCTCATCATGCCTTTTCCTCTAAGTCAAATTTAAACTCAGTATTTCTATAGAGCATTCAAATCTTAGTATTTTAAAGATAGATTCATATAATCTACCCCACATATTACAGATGAGAAAGCTGAGGCATAGAGAAAGTGTGTAACAGGCTCAATCAAGCAAATAGTAGCGTAAAAGGGGCTAGCACTGCCTACCCTCACGGGATCTGCATTTGTGATCTTCTCTGGTGTGTTGACAACCAGCCCACAGCTGCCATGTCCAGATGCAAGTCTCTTCTCTTTCCCCACCATGAGTGCCTCTGGATCGAGCTGGGAATGTGACTGGCATAGGTTGGGTTAAACACTTCCTGTATTTTTAACCCTAATAGGCTGGTTTCACTTTTCCTTAAATATAGCCCTTATTCCTATTCCAAGCCAGGAAAGTATTCACACTCAAAACTTGCAAAATGCTTGTGCCTGGTTTTATGGAACCAGGTATGATAGTTTCAGTGGGATGCATTTAACAGGGTGGAAGAACCTTGATATTATTATATTAAATTTACCATTAATATAACATTTGCATTTTAGTGCTTAGACATGAGAAATGAGTGAAACAGAGCCACACATTTAGTTACATTGAATAGATGTACTGTTGACAAAATGAACACTCAATGTATAATGAAACATTCATATTTACTTTTTAATATACTGGTGAATTGTAGTGCATTAATGTTTCTAAATATTTTGTTGCTCTTTAAAACTACTAAATGATCTTACAGGATGGTTTATATTTATCAAATTTATCCAAGCCTTCATTATTTAAAAAGTACTGTTTGTTCTTTCATTTAATTTAACTTTATATTTAAAAGGTATGTATTTCCTAAGGTGAGATTTTCTAGGCGTTATTTCATTTTAACACAACGGCTCAACTCTTGCTAAACATACAGATTCTTTTGAAATAAATGAAGAAATACATAATATGGAAACATGGCCATTTCATGTCTTAATTCACTAAAAAGTGTTGGTTCTTTGGTTCTTTTTCTTTTCTTTTCTTTGTCACTTATTGAGACAAGCATAGCTGGAGAAGAATAAAAATGCATCAGCTAGTTGTACCAATTCATAATTAATAAAAAGCTAAACACTTAAGTAGAAAATATATCACAGATTTGTACCCTAGCGAAGCAGCTATTTTTACCTTGCCATCATCATCAGAAGCTGCATTCTGACAAAAATCATTTGCTTGAAGCAGCCATGATATAGAAACCCTATGTGGTCTTGTGATTCAGATTTAGGAATATCAGCCTTGGAGGGTCTAAAGGCATTGTGCATTAGTATGTATTGAGACCTCATTCCAGGTGGCAAGCAGCTGGACTTTTTGAAAATAAAACTTCCAAAATAAAGGTGAAGTGCTTGTTTCCAGGCAATACGTGTTATATTTAATTGAATCGTCCTCAAAATGCTATAAATTAGGCAAAAAGGAGAGTGCATATTTAATATATTTGTTTTGTATTTCCAATAGTCAACAGAATAATGAAATTCCTTAACTACTTCTCTTTAACTTGCATGAAGAAAGCACGGTATGTTGCTAAATCTCTTTTCACCAGCTCTGCGGAGAAACAACTTTAATCCTTGTTAGAAAATTGCCGAGTCTGGGACTGACAAAGAGCTCATGCTTGTTCTATTGTTAGTGCTCCCCGGCCCCAAGAGCAGAGCCCTTTACAGCTGCGTGGATCCCGCCTGGCTCAGCTGCACTATTTAGGAGATGAGGTTTGTCAATTTCTATTGACAATGGAAAGAGTTTTTCAGGGCCTGTAGCAGTGCTGACACAGTTGGGGATCAATGCCAGCCATTCAGACTGCACCCTCTTTCATTGCTTTGGTTTGTTAATTCAAGACTAAAGGTCCACTGAGGGGGTTCAGGGTGTTTAAGAAAGCTGATGAACTGTTTAAGAAAGCTGATGAACTGCAAGCGTTTATAGCCCTGGTGTGGCAATTTCCATAGTCAGTGGCAACTCCTGGCACTGAGGGAGCTGTGTCCTTGTTGACCCTCTTGTTATTAAAAATGCACAAGTGCTGCGCTTCTCAATATTTCAACACTCTTTCATTGTCAATACCACCTTCTGAGCCCTTCAGCTTGTTGCTTGCTCTAAAGATCTTCTTAGATTGGGTTTGAAAACTTCACCTTAAACACTAGATTAGACTGATGTTCTGTTTTCCGTGCTCCTGTTGATTTGTTGAACCTTCCCAGGGCTGGAAAGCAAGTAGCAGCTTGATGGGGAGACGGGCTGCTAATATGATTTACCAGTCTACAGTCATGCACAATAAGTGTGAATAAATACAGGGGTCTCACAGAGTCAACCCTAGCCTTTCCTTTTCTTCTATTTTTGCTTTAAAAGAGATATCTCAAGAAAATGAAGTGAGTAACGCATGCCCTTACAGGAGTTGAATGAACCACAAAAAGAAGAAAAAAACATATTTTTTTTCTAAAGCGGTAGGCTGCTGTCATGGATTGATGTAGAAAAAATTTGTAAAATATACACTTACTGCTTTATTCCTGTGTAGACCAAGGCAAAGAATAAAGCAGTAATGCCATTCCCATACCTTCTGTGCAAGCTGCGGCACCCCTTCCTTTTCATCCCCTACAGGGAAAAGTGAATGGTCAACCAAGTTGTTTTATAAAATTAACTTTTCCAAAGTGAAAAGGCGCTTTCTAACATGGAGACTTTACTGCACATTCACCCTTTTCCAATTTTTTGTTTGGTTTGGTTTGGTGGAGGGGGTTGGGGAATGAAGAGAACCTACCTTTGACTTTTTTCTCAGTGTGAGAAAATGGTACCTACCCTATTCAGTGGTCAAAAGAAGGACATATTAATTCCAGCACTAGAAATAAGAAGGTGCTAAAGGTTTCTCTTTGGTGGCTTTCATTGTTTAAGGTGTGTGCGCGTGTGTGTGTGTGTGTGCGTGTGTGTATGTCTGCGTTTTAGTGTATACAAGAAAGCAGTCATAGTGGGATTTTTGTAGTTGTTAGCCTATTCTTAGTGGCAGCACATATTCTGAGCTAAGTTGCTGCTTTTCCTTAATCATTTGCTTAATTTAGCTGAAATGCCTCTTGAAAATGCTTTGACTTAGGAGCCAAAAATATACATTAGTATTTGATAGAATAAGTTTTTCTTAGAGGCTTTTGCTAATAGAACAATTTATTGACCTTCAAAGTAAGATGATGATAAAGTAGCTTAAACATTTTACTTAATAATAGTTCTCTTTTTCTGTTTTGCAGTTAATTTTAGATCATTTTATTCCCAAATTCTTTTTCTCTAAAATTATCATTTTGGCATTGTATTAAATAAGTTATATATAAATGATTTCTGTGTTACATTGTATGTCTTTTCAATTATCACTTAATTATAAGTGCCATTATATATGGTGGAAAAATGAAGTTAATTTTAAATTATATAAGGATTTTCAAGAACACAAAGATGCATATAGAGTAATTTTAAGAAAGTTTGTTCATTTCCCTCAAATTTATATAACTTACCAAGTTACAGTAACTGCGCAGTCTAACAGAGTAACTAGTATGTTATGATAGACTTCGTAAAGTACATATACTTTCTCTCCTTCAACAAGAAAGAAAAATTTACTATCCCGTGCAAAATGACTGTAATTTTTAAGAGTCACATCCATTAGGACAATATTTTCACTTTCAAATTATCTAGAGTGTGGTGTGGTGGAAGGGCCTCAATTAACTGTACTCATATTCAATATCACCAATACTTGTGAGCGTCTGCCTGTATTAAAATAGAAATCAAGAAGTTGAAGCTGTAAATAATTTGAAATAAGTAGCATAGAATTTAATGTTGGAAATTAAAGTATCTATAAAAGATTTTGAGACTTAATGTGCCAGTTAAAGTAGTGAATTTACTAGAAGTTTACTTTTTTAGGAATTTTGGAGTATGACTGTCTTGTTTTATAAAACTTATTGCTGAAATTTTTACATGTCCTGAATATTAAGAAAGTGCTTATTAGGAAGGAGCAAAATTAGATACAGGAATAACATATGTTCTAAAAATCATGATCCATCTCACATTTTTAAAGCTTGAAGCTTTTATTTATCCATTTGATTGCTATTATTTAGTATATCAGTTATCCATTTAAATTAGATTACCTCATTTGATGCATATATGTTCATTATACTAACAAATTAATAGAAATAAGCATGGTAAAAATGTAAAATTCGTTTTTAATTTATACTTAAAATACCATTTCTTGTTAAACTAAATTGTATCCAATACAATTTATAAATATAAATCCAGATGAATTTCAGACTTGGATCAGTGAAAATTTATTTTAGAAGTTGAATTTACGGTTTTATTATGTAGAAAAATTTTTTTTTCTAATTTTTTTTTCTGTGTTTAAATTCTTAAGAACGTATGCACACACATACGTGATCTGGACTGTCACTATGTTTGTATATACAAACAAGGCACAAAATCTCTTGTCTTTAAAAAACTCTTTTGTCATTTCCTAAATGCTGAGTGGACATTGATATTTCTCACTTTTGTCTGAATGAGTAGCATTATTCTTAGAGTGTTATCAAAACCTAGCTCTGATTCACTGTATCCCTTAAAAATGTCATTTGTAATGGCAGATTGTCTTATTTGAAAATAGGAACAACATTTTCTTTTACTCGACTGACAGACATATAGGAGCAGAAAAATGCATTAAAGAAGAATTTCAGTTTTTCTCTTAAGAGAGTTGTAATAAACAGAAAAATTATGGAACCTCGAAAACTACAAAATGAAACACATCCTTTTCATTCATAATTTGGTCAACTGACACCTATTTTGTGATTCTTACAAGAATTCAATCTTTATAATGTTTCTTCCTAAGATCTCAATAAATCTTTATTTTAGATGGTTTTAAAGAGCTTGGTAAATATTTAATTGATAAAGGTGTGATTGAGGATTACTGTTTAATAAGTTGTAGGGTTTTGTTTTTTGGTTTTTGGTTTTTGGTTTTTTTTTACCATCGCTCCTTTAAAATGTAATTTTTAGGTATTGGCTACATGACTTATAGCATAACACATCTTCCTTTTGATTTTTATTTAACATGCAGGCCAATAGAAAATTTTCCTTTGAAAATAATTTACCTCTTTTTTCCTGCTGCTTGGCTGTCCATTCAGTCCTAAAACATGTATTTAGGACCCTTTGTTACCTACAAATTACAAAGCAGGCCACTAGGCTGCAAAGTGCAAAAACACTGTTTCCGTGAATATGTTACAGCTGAAAGACTGTAATGTTAATTCATTTAAAGAACAGCCTAGGTCAACTTAACAGATTTTCTAGCAAAGCATACAATTCTGTTAATAGGAAATTATAGCATTATTGACTTCAAGTGCTGATCTGTGGTCATTTCAGAGTGTTTTATTACCCCCTCATTACCGAATCTGTTAAATGAATACTGCAGAGGTTGTTTTCTTTTTTGTTCTCCTCCCCTGTGCCCCAATTCTCCATTCCAGCAATGGTACAGCAGTTCCATGAAAGTCATTTGTGTGTGGTTGACTGATAGATTAGACCTCCAGCTCCATATTTACCAGCTGAAGACGCTCATCAAGATTGTGAAGGTAAACAAAATGTGTTTAGATATGAATTGCCCACCAAGCTATAAGGAATAATGACAAGATACTGACATACAAGAAAACTGTATTTGATGTAACTAAAAAGTATCACTTATTAGCAATGTTGTGCTGCTGTTTACTTCCATTTTTAGTTAGATTAACAAATGAATATAAATTTATCTTTTTTGTACTAATAAAAAAAAATTTGCTCGCAAATAATCACAGTTTGAGATTAAATACATAAAGCCCCAGCACAGTTACCTGAAGGAAGTAGGTTCACAATAATTTTACATTAATTTTCTTAAGCATATAAATGTTTTCTCATAATACAATTACTTCATATTTATTTGGATCATATATCATTGTGAGGGCTTTTGAACTATATTTTGCCAGAAGAATAAGGAGAGTCTCAGTTATTTTATTATATGCTGGTACAAAAGTAATACATTGTCATTGCCCAAATTCTTTTGGAAGCATGCCCCTTCTTATATGTAAAAGGTAATCATTTGAGTGTTGGAGACCACCCAAAACTACTGACATAGATGTCACGTAAGTTCGGCAAGGCCGTTTTGACTTTAACTCTTCAAGAGAAAAGCTAATAAATTACATGTCACGTTTAGTGAATAAAATCTGTAATATATTATGCATAATTTTTCACACTTTGTAAATTCTAATGGAAGCACAAAATTTACCCCAAGTTTAACCTTTTCTTAAAACTGGGACAGAAATTTCACCTTACGGCAGAAAACATTAAGCTATTGAGAATCACCTATTTATTTAAACAAAAGACTTTTACTTTCATTATAGTACCATTTATTAGTAGTATATATGTGTGTATGTGCCCACACACATAATGTGTATATATGCATTTATGTGTATGTGTGTGTATATATGAGTATACACAGTAGTTTGCGAAGTGTCATTCCTCACCTACTATTATCATCATCACCTGAGAACTTGTTAGAACCACAAATTCTTGGGCCCCACCCCAGACCTACTGAATCAGAAACTCCGAGGGTGGAACCCAGTAATCTATAGATTAACAAGTCCTCCAGATGGTTCTAATACATGAAAACATGCTACAGTTTGCAAAGACCCACTGTGTTACATCATTAAAAGATATTTCTAGCCACATTAAAATATTTTCTTTATTCCCTTGGTTCCTACAGTCTAATTAGAATACAAATTATTTTACGCCTGCTTGTTAATCCTTGTTAGGCCCACAAATAGGAAAGTTCTGTTCCAAAGTCAGAAATTGGCAAATCTACTGGAAAGTAGAACCAGACCTAAAATGTCACAATAATAGCATTATGATTACTCATAAATAACAAGTAAAATTATAGCCAGTCACAAAATGTTAATACTATAGCTACACATTACATGTCAATGGAGAAAGTACTTTTGATCCAGAACACTTCATATATGGTATTCTTTATTTTACAAAGAAACTGAAATGACAGTATGATAGGTTCATAATTGGCTTACTTCTCCATTGTTTCTTGTTTCTATAAATGTGACTTGAAGCGCTTTCAAATGAAGTTTTTTTTTTCAAAAAAGAGAATCAGGATAATGTATTTGCCACATATATACACATATATATACACACATATATAACAGTTGCACTTTATACAGTGATTAATATTACAATTAGCTGTTTATCCTTATGATAAACCATATTTTCAAGCTAATACCTACTGTGTTCAGGATTTCAGAGGTTACATATTCAGCCCCCTGGTGTTAGCTGATACATTATTAAGTTCTTTGTTTTGAGAATAAAAATCTCCATATTAGCCCACGATTTGTTTCTTTCAAAATTATTCCTCATTTCCACACATCTTTATAGTTAAAGATTAAGCAAGAGTGAAATTTTTTCATTTTATTGAGGTATAATTTGAAAGTAAAAATTTTTATATACTCAAGATATACAGTGTGACTTATTAATGTATACTTGAAATTTGCTAAGAGTAGATCTTAAGTATTCTCACCAGTGAGTATTTTAGCATAAAAGAACAATAATTTTATGAATTATATAGCGACATTTCCATTGTACTGTAAGTCAGTTTATCTTCTTTTAATATATTCTTCCTAATGATCAATAATTGACCAATAAATATGAAATTAATTTTCATGAATATGTTTGATTGTCCATGTTTTAGTTTTCACAGGCAAGTCTCCAGGCTTAGCCAATGTGTTCTTGGGCTGATGCATTTAATCAAGTCATAGGGAGGACTCTATTTAATAATTAGAAATGATTATTTTCACAATAAAAATCAAACTGAGTTAATAATTTAATGTTCTAATTGTTTTTTCTACTTTGAATATAAACAGACTTTAGCCGATTTCATACATAGATTCATTATTCTTTAGAACTTACATGGTTTTGCTTATAATGATTATTTCCCAATGAATTTAAGAAGCTATTGAATAACACACATTGAGAATTGCAAAGGCCCATAACCAGAATTTCCTTCCATCCAGGTCACTTAGACTTGGCCTGCATGGTACAGCAGAATGGTGTATTCTACCCAGGACCCAAACTACTTGACTTTAGCAGTCTTGTCCTTACTACTCATAGGGATTCCCATTCTTCTATGCCCATGGAGACCTAGATGCCATCAAAATTTGTATAAGAGCCAACTTTACCCTAAACAAAGACACTTTTACACCAATTGGTTCATTCATTTGCACACTAAGAAAAAAACAAATCCCAGAAAAGGTTACACAAAAAAATTAAAGACTGAAATTATTTGCAAAGTATTTACCTCAGAATGATTTATTTGGGGTAGGAAAGTAAAACCGTCAAATAATCAAAATGGTTGTTGTATTTGTGTTCTCCATAGTGGCCCCATGACATTAAATGCAGTTAACATAAATTGCCTGCTTCTTTTGCTAGGAGGGAAAAAGTGAACAGAACCCTGTGGCAGGCACTTGTCTTAAGCAAGGGCCAACCAAACCTTTGTGGAAGCCACAGGTAACATCCAAGTGTCAATAACATTTTACGAATTCTAAAGATAGAGAGAGAAAGAGATTGCAAGGCTGTCTGCCTAGTACCTCACCCAACTGGTTATTGCTTTCTAATTGAATAAGAAAGCGGTCTTAATTATATATAAATTAGAAAGCCTTCAGGACTTCAGATCCACAATTCAGATCTGCTCTGGCCTACTTACTGGTAATTAAGTTAAGTCAAAGGAAAGTCATTCCAATAAAATAAGAAAGTTGAACTCACAAACTCAGTATATAATTGTCAGTGGAACAATAATACTTTACATTAGACGCATCATCTGTAGATGATTATTTTATGTTTGACATGTTTAATCTAATTACAAGAGAGTTATAGGAATAAACACAAATCTCTGTGGTAATAATGCCATGTTTATCAGTTGCCAGATTATCTAGACAAAACATACCTTTTAGAGTTATCTCACTGGTTCTGATGCAAATTACCTGAGTTTTGGTGTAAGAGAGTACTACCCTAGTCACAATAACTTATGACTTAGAATGAGCTTATTATGACAAAATTATATCCCACAAAATGAAATATCTTCATTTGTTGTTTCCCCATTTAACTAACTCTGAACTTTTTCTCCTACTTTAAAAATCAATAATAATAAAATACCAATCATGTTCAGCTGCAGAAAATTATATTTGAAGAAGATCACCCTTTAAAAAGTGAACATGGCTGGGTGCTGTGGCTCACACCCGTAATGCCAGCACTTTGGGAGGCTGGGGTGGGCGGATCACCTGAGTTCAGGAGTTTGAGATCAGTCTGGCAGACACGGTGAAACCCTCAAAATACAAAAATTAAATGGTCATGGTGGCAAGTGCCTGTAATCCAGCTACTCGGGAGGCTGAGGTGGGAGAATCACTTGAACTGGGGAGGCAAAGGCTGCTGTGAGCCAAGATTGCGCCACTGCACTCCAGCCTGGATGACACAGTGAGACTCCATCTCAAAAAAAGAAAAAAGTGAACATGGTCAGGCACAGTGGCTCAGGCCTGTAGTCCCGGCACTTTGGGAGGCTGAAATGAAGATCATTTGATGCCAGGGGTTCAAGACCAGCCTATGCTACATGGCAAGACCTTGTATCTAGAAAAAATTTTTAAAGTTAGCCGAGCGCAGTGGCACACACCTCTGGTCCCAGCTTCTCAGGAGGCTAAGGTGGCAGGATTGCTTCAGCCTGGGAGGTCGAGGCTGCAGTAAGCAATGATCACACCACTGTACTCCAGCCTGGGTAACAGAGTGAGGCCTGTCTCAATCAGTCAATCAATCAATGTAAACATAAGGGAAACATAGATTAATATTTAAAGTGCCACAGAAAAATGTTGTTGGCTTTTGTTGTCTTGAAAATCATTGTAGAAACAATAACATGGTATTCTATTTTTTATATAATACACCAAATTTTAATGTTTTAAGAAAAAATGTAAATACTTGTTTTGCTATCCCATCTATGGAAGCTTTATGCCAGAATTCGGCACTTCACATCCCAAGGGAATTTCAAAAGAAAAGGGCAAAATTCATCCAGACATTTAGATATACACAAATTTTTACCTAGTAGTACATGTAAATTTTTATAATTCACTGAAATGCTAAACATGTGAACTTCTTTTACTGGTAGTAGGATTAATCTTCTTCCTCCACATGACTGCCCCCCAAAATTAATGCATTTTATAAAATATAATGTATTTTTCAGTATTAAAGGAAAGCCCCCTCAATTTAAAAAAAACTAATAATTTTTTATTAAAAACTTACATAGGTACGTATTTTATTTTTGCTACAGGTTATTCAAAAGGTAAATTGTGTGCAATTAGTAATGTTCTGAAAGGAAAGTAAATTTGTCATCTGATAGTCACAACATAGTCACAACATTTTGATGTAGTAATTGTAGTTTGAAGCAATAGCCAAAGTCTGTCATTGCATTTATTCCCCAGAAATACCCCAAGAAGATGATTGGCATGGACAGCCACATGAACCTATCAGTGGATTTCCCCAAGATCATTTTTGAAATGCCAACTGAGTATATATCTATGTACATGCATATAATCTAAGTTACCTAAGCAAATTTTCTCTTCTTTCTACAGAAAACCTACAGGGACTTTCGATTGCAGGGTGTGTTGGAAGGAACACTGAACAGTAAGACTTATGATACTGTGCACAGACGTTTAACAGTAGAGGAAGCCACAGCCTCTGTTTCAGAAGGAGGAGGACTTCAGGGCATTACTATGAAAGACAGTGACGAAGAAGAAGAAGGCTGATATCACACAACTTTGCAGAAGGAAGGAAGACCTTGATCGACATTTTTTGTTTGTTTGTTTGTTTTGTTTTAACCTTGTCCTTGTAATTACATTCATTGTTTGATTTGGCCAAATAAAAATGCTTGTATTTCCTTAAAAAGTAAACCTGAATGTAGAGTAAAAGGGGAAATGCCAAGATTTTGGGATTTTTTGTTTTGTTTTTTTGGAGAAGAGTATCCTTTTTTGTGTAGTTTGACCTAAAAATGAACCTTGGCTCTGCTTGTGATTGGAACATGATTTTTTTAAAAAAGAATATTTGAGCATTTGTCTGTAATCACATCAAAATGATGTTTTCTGTGTAAAGCAAGATACATATTTCTCATAATGCAGCATTGTGAGAAGTCACGTCCGATCACTGCGCCAACACTATCGTATCCTTGTTAAAATGGTGTGTACCTTACAAATTATAATTTATGTGCCAGGTTTGTTTTGTACTTAATTTGCTATTATTGTGATGTGTATAAAATCTTTAATCTTGGTTCTTAGTACTTTGAATTGGTCTACAGGTGTATTCCTGGGATGAAAGGATTGCCAAACCCAAATATAGACTAGATTATCCAAGGGGTTTGTGTCTTTGTTCCATTCTCAACATTTCTTCTTTCAACTATAAGCAAGCCCCAGGTGTGGGGTAGCAAGTGTGCTTCCGTCAAGATATTATATTCTCCTACTCCAGTATAACAGCTTGCAGGCAATAAAAATCTATTTGCTCATAACTACTTCTGTATTTATTAGACTTGTATAGGGCAAATGCAGTAAAAGAGGTTTGCAGTGTTTCAAACATCCCAACTATCTGACTCTGTGTTTTTGTTTCTTGGGTTTTTTGTTTGTTTGTTTTGTTTTGTAATATTTTGTTTTTAATCAAATGAGTAAAAGATAGTAACACTGACTGTTCTTTGGACCTAATAGGCACACACATTGTTAAAAGAATTACTATGACAGCATATTTCCACAGCGGAGGAAGTATATATTTCATACTCACTAATATTAGTAATCAGTGTTAACTAATAGTAATATTACTAATGTTAACTAGTAGTTCACATTAGTAGTGGTTCTCTCAAAATATTTTCTTGCTAGGGTTTGAGAGAGAATTGTATTATGTTGGGTAAGTTCTCTATGAATTATTTTTAGTAATATTTCCTAAAGTATATTGTCAGATTGTGCTACTGCATTTATTAATAAGTAATTTTTAAATGAGGTCAGTTAGTGCAAAATAAGTGGAGGTATCCCTGAATTTATGAAAATGTTTTTTCTGAAACTTTAGAAATGAAAAAACTTGGACCTCCAGTTTCGTTCTCCCATGGTGTAATAAGTGGTCATTAGGTATCTAGACTAGCCTTAAAAATCTAATCTACAGTTAACTATTTAGCATTGTTTTGGCTCATTTGCTGGGCCCTAGGTGTAAGATAACAAACAAAAAAGGAGGAAATTTCTTCCTTTTTCCAGGATTAGATACTAACTCTACCAACTCACTGTTTTTGAAACGAAGTTTGGGAATGTTCTCCCTTCTTTTCTTCTTTATCCACACACCAAATAGTCTTTTCTCCAAACCCTCAAATGTTCAGTCATGCTATCCCAAACTTTCCAATGGCACCATCCCCAAGCTTGCTGTTCCACCACAGATTGCTCTGTACTTGGTAATTACCCACCTTTCTTTTCCTTTCAATAAAATGTCCATTTCCTTGATACATATCATCTCCAAATAATGGATCCATTTTGTCCTGAAGTGTGACTAAGTGATGACCTCAAATGTATTAAAATTCTGCCTTTGTTAAAGAAAAGTGTATTTAAGAAATGATAGCTGACAGAATTCAGAAATAAGAAAAGCAGATGGTGCAGGGGAAAGTATTTGGGGCCTGGAGGTTCTTGCTGCTGACCTGGCATGTTTAACCTGCCCACTGGCCCCCTTGGCTGGTCAGCCCCTTTGAGGTTCTGTCCAGATTTCTATGTTCTCTGCTACTTCCCTTCTACACCCAGGAGATTTCTAAAAGCTCCTTGCCTACTCTTCACCCACAGTGGCTTCCAAAGCAAAGGCAATAGCAGTCAGAGGCAGATAGTGGAGCTACTTACATACTTATGAGAAAATTGGAGACCAACCTTTGATCCATAAAATGATGTATGAAAAAAAATCATAAAGTAACTGAAAAAGAATGAAAAGTGATTTTTAAGTTTTCCCCCCAAGCTAACTGCAAATTGTTTGAACTAATTGCAAAGTGCTTGAAATGACTTAATAATTGTTCATTGACGGGTATAACTATTAGGATGAACACCCAAGCATCTGTCTATTAAAGGATGCCACGTCTCATGTGGTATTACTCTTTTTAAAGTATTATTTTTTTAAGAAAATGAATTTAGCCAAGAGTCTAACAACTCTTGCAGAATTTTCTAAGTGAAACTTAATTTTAACTAAAAAGAAATAGCTATACCGTCTAAATGATTTGGGTGAAGGGCAAACAGGTACATTCTTTGGACAGTTTGCTTAGTGCTGCAGGAGATAATAACTAATACCGTCTAACATCCAACCAGAATCGGTTTGTTAAATAATACGTCTAGAAGGAAAATTTCTTCAAACACTTGAAGAAAAAAAAATAATAATAATGCCTATTCCCGGAAAGGGAAAGAACCATACAGAGCTTAATGTAAACCTCTTGTCTCCAGCAGTGGGTCGTTCTTGTGTTCACTGATTTTTCCACTTGAATTCCCTTTAGTCCTTGCTCATTGTCCCTCTCTCAGGAAAAGGGAGTTCCCGCTTCTTTTGCAATAAACGCCGGTACAAAGCGTCTATGTGCTGCCACCCCGCCACCCAGGGTCACAGTCCAGGCTGGCCTGGCGCCGCCCTCCGCCCGCAGCTACCGGCGGTGAGAGAGTCCACCGGCTCCTTGAAGGTGTGCTTGAGAGGGAAAGAGGTCACTCAGCCGTCGTTGCTCAGAGATCCTCGAAGCCCCTTTGCGCTGCCGCGGTCTGCCTCCCGAGAGGGCCTGGGGACTGGACCGAGTGCGCCGGGAGTTCACAGGAACCCCGCGCCCCCGAGCTCGGACCCGACCTTCTGATCCCCACCAGCCCGCGTGGAAGGGCCCGCGGGGGGAGATTAGAGCAAGAGCTTGGTCGCTTTTATTTCTTATTTCCAAAACAGAAAATGAAAATTTCCCGGTCCGGGTCCTTAAAGGGAGGTGACAGATCGATGTTCCGGAGAGATGTTCACGCTCGACTGGCGGCGGGGCATCTGTGCGCCGGGATAGCAGCCCAGCCTGCCAGCTTGCGATCTGCGCCTCTCGGCTCTCAGCAGCTCCAAGACCCCGCCACAGCCCTCCGCCATCCACCCCACATTTGTGCAGAAGTTGGAGGCCTGGCGTGTGGGGTTTCCGGGAGGCCCGTGGTTATCCAGTCTTTACACAGAGTTCCCCCAAGACCATCACCGCTACCCTATCCCAGTAGTATGCAGGGAAACGAAGTCGCTAATTCGCCTCCTTCTCCCTTCAAGTCCTACTCGTAGTAACCTTCGAGGAAGACCCCAGACCCATTTGGCCCCCGAACTTTGCTACAGATGGAGTCGCATCCATAGGCCTGGGCCGCCGGGCAGTGGTGGAGAGGGGTTGAGAGCAGCGACGCCCTCGAGGCGCGTGGCTGGGCAGGTGCCCCAGCAGGAGATCAGGGCGAGCCTTTCTCTGGGATACCCCAGCTTCGGATTGAAGTTGAGACGCAGGGCTGCCTTAAGCTGTTCTCCTCTGTGACATTGAGTAAAATATTAAGGGAGTAGAGGCGGGAGCAAAACTCTGAACCTGGACTCCAAATGTCATTAGAGGGTCAACCACTCATTTGCTTTCAGGGAGTAGTCACTGGAGTGCGACCATGTGCCACCGAGAGATGAGGAGGTAAGGGAAGAATTCGATCTGTTTCCCAAGTGAAGAAGACCTCCGATTTTACTACCCAGATTTGAGTGTACCTGACAGCAGCTTGGACAACCGCAGAGCCCCGAGTTTGGAGTCAGAAAAGTCTGGGTTTGGTTACTAGTAACCACATCTCTTCCCCAAGTCTGAGCCCTGTGGACTTGGACAAGTTACTTAACCTCTCTGTAAAATGGGCACTTCATAAGGAAGGTTGCTGGAAAGATTAGAGACGTCATAAGTGGTGGCCATTATTAACCGTTTCTTAATATACGAATGGATTCGAATGAAATCGTGGGAGGCTTGCCTCTGCCAACATGCACCACCAGTCTCACCGGCCATTCTCTCTGGGGTTGGCACAGGGTCCTTTTGGATCACAGGCAGCTCTGAGAATCTTCAGTCTAGCCCCTGGCGTGTCTGTGAACTGGTTAGAATTGTCCAGTTCTCCGGTTATATATATGGCCAGCCCGATGGGAGAAGAGGAGGAGACAGGGAGGGGCAAGCTAACTCTGGTCTCAGAAAGGGCCCGCATCTCTAACAGCAGCCCCTGTAGCTGCGGTTGGGAAGGGAGGTAGCTAGAGATGTGTTATTGAGTACACTTGCAGATTATGTTGGTCAGGGGCTCTGAAATGGGACGGGGATGATCCAGGAGGTGCCAGACCACAAGCGAGGAATCTCAGGCCTCGGCTTTTGTGGTCAGCGGGTTGAGTTCAAGGGAATTTCAGGTGCAAATGGTGTTCATTAATACTTTCCGAAGCTTATAGGAGCCTAGAACGATGTCCTGCGTCCCAATTCAGGGATGCAAGAGAAGGATGCACTTGCCAACTGCGAGTGGAACCGAGAGAGAAAGTCAGAGGGGGGCCACACGCTTCAAGGTGGCCCCAGCTGCGGCAACCAAGCAATAGGGGGTGCGGGGAGAGAGAGAGAGAGAGAGAGAGAGAGAGAGAGAGAGAGAGAGCGAGCAGGCGCTTAGGACGACTGCCAGCACCGACTCCTGCCCGGAGTTGCTGGACTGCAGTACTTGTAGGCTCCCAGGAACACTTGAGCAACGCAGCGGCACAGGGTGGGGCAAGGGTGCGCTCCAGGGTCACAACCCAGTACATAGGTGGCACAGGAGACGCGCGTCCTGGCGGTCCGGGGGTCCAGCACGCTGTGACCTTGGGCAGGTAGAAACGGAATACTCATCGGGAAAGGGGAAGAGACGGTGCCCGGCATGAAGCTGGGACTGGAGCCGCTTTTTTAACCGGACTGGTGGTCTCCACCCCAGTCATTTCTTTAAAGTAGCCAGCGGCAGCTTCTGAGTCCTAGACCCAGTGACTCAATATGATGACGACTTTTATTTCCCTCTGCTTTGCAATTTTGCAGTGAGGATAGTTGTATTTGTGTGCTCATTTTTTAATAAATGTATTCTAGACTTGTCCCCAATCTCTGTCTCCGTTGACTCTCCCTAAGATCAATGATTCTCATATCAAGAGGAAGTGAAGAGTTGGTTTCAAGAACCATCAGACAAGGCAGTTACTCTTCCCATAACCCTGGCCTAGGGTTATTCATAGAGCCCCTACACATAGATGACATCAATATTTCCCTGTGCAAAAATTTAAAGTAGTGAGTCAAATTCTTCTCTACTCTAAATCAATGATTTCCTCTTTAGCACTACATCTCTCTTCTCTCCCTACAAATAACATCTCTTCATCTCTTTTGGGTGAGACTGAAAAAAAGGAGACTTGATTAAATGCTGAAGAAATGCTAAAGTTTCTTCTATATGGCATTTCCTTAATATGCCAAGGAAGCAAAACCAATTGTAACTTCAGAAGGAGATTTTGGTAAGGAGGTAGAAAATGTTACAGTAAAGAAAATTGCATGGTAAAACATCAGAACCTAACAGGACTGAATCCCAAAAAGTGGAAAGTGAAACATGGAAAGACTGAGTGGGCAGATTGTGGGAGAGTAGGGCTTTTGGTAGGTCTTGCCTGCTGGACGACCGGGTAATAATTTTTTTAACACAGCTTCAAAGTTGCTGTATTCAAGGAGCTTATTCATTGTCATTTACTCATACTCATTTCTTTTGTTACTTCATGTGATTACTAGGTGTGTTCTTTCATAAAATTACAATAGTCTATGGAAAGTTGATTAATTTCACAAATGCATAACCACTTCTTAAGAAATGAAATTTGCTTTACTCAAACTGAGATTTTTTTGAAAAGCTTTTGTCAAGGTTAACTTCTGAATCTATAGAAGAAAGTGTTCCCCAGGAACACAGTACTGAATGTGGGAGACCAGACGTCTAAGGAGAAGGAAAGTGCTTGAGGTTGTGAAAAATACATAGCAAATACGATTCCTGCGTATATTTTAACATTTCCATGTGATTATCCTAAAATCTATCACTGAGCAGAGGAACTGTTTTTAAGTCCAATTGTCTGAATAATATTTTGGAAAAATTTATAGCTAACTTTTTAAAAACGTGATAGCTTTTCATATGTAAAGCGGATTTATTTTAAAATTTCTTTTCTATGTCCATGTCTCCTCTAAATGAAGGGGGCTTTTATTTAATCACATTTTACAGAAAAACAAAACAAAGGGGAACTACCACTATCCACTACTCAACAAGTTCACTAGCTGTGTGGCCTTCCTCAAGTTGGGGTACTTGGGCTGGAGTGCCAAGACAGCACCGGAAACTAGCAACATTTATTCTCGTTCTTAAAATGTCTGAGACAAATTAGCCTTCTGAGTGTTTATGAAGACCTTTCTCCGAATAGAAGACCAGTTGTTCTCAATTTCAACAGATAATTGAAGAATCCAGCTTTAAAAGGATACTGAGAAACAGGGTGAATAAAGAGGGATTATATTTTATCTTTGATCAGGGCTGCAATATTAGTGGTGAGGTGGGGGCAGAATAGAGAGCATACTTTTTGGAAGAAAAGTTCACATTTTCTCATCCTAAGTTCCAACCTATATGTTTTAAATTAAAATCTTTATAAATTTATTTAAAATAACTGCAAACTACTGATGGATTAGATGAAATGTTAGAGAATACGGCCAACTTTGGGCATGTATTTTGCAGAGAAATAGGAGCCCGAAAAAACTGAAATTCAGAAGGCAAAGAAGGGAGAAGAAATCTTTCTCCTATCTCTGACCTCCAGCCACCACTACCCCCATATACTGAAACAATAAGAGTGAAGGGCACCGTTGCGCACCCACTGTGGTGCCATTTAGCTTCCAAGTGACTATGGGAGTCAGGCTTACTTGGAGGAGGCACAGTGAAAAAGACCAAAGGGCACCTGAGCCCCTGCCCCTCTTAACTAAAATAAGGGGATACTGGGATCCTACCATTCCTGCCCCTGACTTTCCTTTTGCCCTGCGTCCCAAGGGGAAATTGGGGGGGGGGGGGTACTGCAAATAGAGTTCCAAAATTTGAATTACTGGTGGCATCTAGAAGAGTTCAAACGTGGGAAGGAGGGGTTGGGAGGATTCAAAAAGCAAATACAGCAATCACATGTATTTTGCTGCCACTGTATTTTACTTCGCTGTCCTCTATTTGAGTTGGCAAGTAGGAGTTGAGTTGACAGCAGGGTCTCTCTTTCAGGAGAGATTGTGGCCTTCACTTACTTAGGGAAACAATAAACTGGAATTTCCTATTAAAGGGCAATGACTTTGCTTTTAAAATGAAACGCTCATGCCAATCAAATAAAAAGGAAATAGATACTTTGGAGAGTGAAGGACCCCAATTATTACCATGCCTGCACCTTTTGTACACAACACATGCTCTTAAGTTTTAAAAAAATCATTCACCATTATTCAGAAATCTAAATCAACATCATTAAAGCCAATTTCTCTTTCTCTCCCTTTTTTCTCCTTCCTTTCCTCTCATTTCAACAGTGGTATGAGAGTTCAGATATTCTCTGTCGTGAGTAAAAAGCTCTGGAAATCAGCTAATGTGCCAACACCGGGAACATATCCAGGCCCATGGTGCGAAAATGAAATATGTGCTGTTGAATTATTATTTTTGTCCTTTAGGTTTACATCTACACCCTTGTATTATGTAAATTTCTGAGAAGCTGTGAATCACAAGGTTAGGTAAAGGAGGGTCCCCCCCAACCCCTCAACTCTCCCCCTCCTCATCCGTCTTCGCAAGCAACAGGAGCCGACCCCATTTAATCTTTGAATGATTCTCAGCCTTGTTCCTTTCTTTTTCCGGCTTTTTACCCCAGACCTCAACTTCCCTACCCACCCTCGACCCAACGAGCCGGCAGGAGCCAGAGGCCGCGGATGCAGCCCAGGGCCCCGAAGCTGGCCGCGTTCGTGACGTCAGCCGGCCGGCCCCTCGGGTCACCGTGGCCGCGGGACGCTGTTTGCGAGTTGCCAGCGTCAACACTCGCGCGGGGCGCTTAACGCTTCGCGTTGTTTCCAGGAGACTTTTCCTCTGTGTGGGACTGCTGAGAAAGTCTGAGGGCAGGCCCACTGTCAGTGAATTCAAAGAATTAACTGAACTTGAATTAAGAGGAGACAGTGGAGGGAAAAAAAAATAACCTTCCAAATTAATTTAAAGTGAGAAGGCAATCACATTTTAAAAGGTAGTAAGATTTCTTAATGATGGATCAAGGCTCTTCTTGGGATTTTCTCAGCGTGGATCTTAGAGCCCAACTCTTGAAACATGCACAAGGCGTGCAGAATCTGGTCTGGGAGAGGCCTAAGGGCGGGAAGGGAGGAAACAGAACAGCATCCACTTCCATCAAGAATCGGGGGCCGGCCAGTGGCTGAGTGCTTCCTCTTTTACAGTGGCTGTGAAGGCCGGCGGGACGTGGCCACGGGATATCGCCCTCTTCGGACAGCCATGAAGTCTTTTCTTTTAGAGGAGATGCAGGGTTTGACTGGGAGAACTCGGAAATGAAAGGACAAATTGGAGAGTAAAGCCAAAGAAGGGAAGGTAGAAAGGCCTTTCTGTTAAGGTCTTAAACAGGAGAATCTAGTAAGAAAAGTATCTTTGGGACCATCAGGTGACCCCAACTACTCTTAAGCACAGGCCAAAGGGCTTCAAAGGGAGGATTCTTGGAGGAAAGAGGTCGGCTAAAAAATTCACGAAAGGTTTTTGGAAGAGATACTCAGAGATACTCTTCAGACACTCTTAAAATTTGACTTGAGAATGTATTTTCCAGGAAAGTAAAAATGACAGGCAAACCTAGTGAAAAGATGCTCTAGTTCCTCCTTAGGTATGCCACACCCCCGGGCCTGTTTTCTTTCACCTTGCATCTAGATTAAATGACCCTTCAATTACACCCCGAGTCGTCAAAGCAAGTCTATTAGCGAGTGCCTGTTCAAAAACTTTCATCTAGGAGCTCTCCACCATCTGTTACGCGGTCTCTTAAACCGAATCCGGCGCCCCCTCCCGAAACTCTCTGGAGCCTCCCTTGCCATCTCCCCGCCTTGGGGGGGATGGAGCCGCCCCAGGACCTGCGGGAATGCAGAGGAGAAGGGGTGGAGCGCGATCTCGCCCGGGATGGGTTGCCGGGCCGGCCGGAGCGGTGGTGGTCCAGAGGCCCGAGGTCGACGGGACCTGATCGAAGGCAGCGCCGCGTCGACCGACCCCGGGAGCCAGACGCTTGGGAGCCCCAGCACGGCCGCGGCGCCCAGTCACTGAAGTTGCGCCCCAACTCCCAGCCGCCGCCTCCAAGCTTCTGGAGCTACCGTTCCTGGCCCCTCCAAGGGAGTCTCACAGAGCTCGGTGGCCCTCGGCCTTGCCAACGTCGTTTTAACTGTTTGGAACTCGTGAGCGAGAACCGAGAAGTGGAGAGCCCGGCCGGGGAGTTTTCAGCTTTTCTGTTTCACTTCGGGCTGCTTCTTTTCAAATGGTTCTGCGCTGGCCACCGAATCCAGAATGAGGCGGGGCTCCTCTGCCCCTACGCCAGCAGCGGGAACTTGGTTCCCCTGGGCAGCCGGGGACAGGGGGCGCAGAGGCCGCGGCGATAATGAAGGCTGAGACGGCCAAGGCCAGCGGGTCGGCGCGGGGCGCTCCCGGGCCGGAGTGGCCATCGGTCGGAGTTCAGGAGGTAACTGAATTTATAAGCGGTTCTTACAGATTTCTGACTCACGGATTTGTATTTACCGCTACTGCTTCTCCATTTCTCTAAGCTCTGTGGTCTCTAAGTTCTTTGTTCTGTGTTATTTGAATTTCTATTACCGACTTTTATTTCATGGGATCACTTAAGGAAGTTTGAAAATAACATTCAAAAATGCTTCAAACCTCGTGGGTAGTGTCAAGGAAAGAGTCGAACTGTGTCTTGAATATGGTTTCTGTGTGTGTGTGTGTGTGTGTGTGTGTGTGTGTGTGTGTATGTGTGTGTGTGTTTAATTTTGACTACAAACAAAATGTCTTTAAAATTGTCTAGGGACTGCTACAAAACGCTAATCAACTAATTGCACGAAAACTTTTTTCTATCATTGGAGGCGAATATTTCAGTGTAGAGCAATAGAGCATGTTTGGGCTATCTTCTCATTGTTCACCTTCCAGATTTCAGCAACACCCTTGTAAGTGACAAGCAAAACTTTGCTGGGTTTTGTTGCTTGACGCTGTTGCTCCACAGTAAAGGTTGGATAAACTGGGTTACTTGTTTTATAAACTTCTTTTTTCCACAAAGTCCAGCCCTGAGTCGTAGCCTCTCAGTCTGGAGGGACACACCTCACAGGCCTGTGGGAATGGGTGAGAAAAATCTCAGCATTAGTGGAGGGTCAAAAACAAACTGAGTCCAAGTGATGGCTGTCTGCATTGCCTGCTGCCTCATTAACAGCTCTCACATTTGGGCTCTTCATTTTCTTTTACAAACTGATTTTGCTAGGCAAATGCTGTTTTGAGAGAAATAATTTCACTGAGTTTAAATGAAATCCTAATATAAAAGACATAGTAACAACAAAGGTCTATAGACAAACAACCCACCCTCACACTTCTTCCCCCAAAGAGAGGAGGGCTCTGTGAGTTAACCAACCCTTCCCACACTTACAACCTGTGATATTGTCCTTCACAGGCTTTAGGAAATTAGCAAGAATTCTTTATTTGCTACCAAACTAACTAAAAGCACACTGGTAGCCTTAAATTGAACTTGTTGCCAAAATGTTTGCTAATGTGCTGGAAAGTTAGTTCCCGTTGTGTATTAAGTAATCTGAGGTACTCAAAAACTCTTTCCTTGAACCTTATAGACCTTGGCTATTTGTGTCCCATCCCATCACCCTCCCTCCATCACACACCAAAAGAAATAACCAAAGACCAACCAGAGATAAAGACTATGAGCAGAAAATGTACCGGAATTTAAAAATGTGTTTTTCCTTCTAGAAATACAGTATGTTGCATTTGGTGCTATGTATTAAACAGGAAAAAGTGTAGATGTGCTTGAGTGTCAGGGCTGGGGTGGGGGGTGATGTCAGAATAATAATAATGCCTTCGTCTCCCCTCCCTTAGCTCACAAGCTAAAGCAAAGAGAAAGCAGACTGTTGTTCTGCTAGGTGTCAGAGATGTTGAACAGGCCAGAAAACTCTAAAAACATGACCAGGGACAAGTCAATGAACTAGGCAGAAAGTGGAATTAGTTATAATATTTTCCAATCCATTTTTAATTTAAAAAATCAATAGCATTTTGTGACATATCAAAGAACAAGAGATTAGAGATTATGGCTTATTTGGTAATGTATGGCTCTGTTATCTTATTACCTTTAATTTCGAATTGCAGTCACCATAGGCAGAAACTGCATTTGCTTGTGATAGGGACTTCAACAAAAAGCCTGTGAAAATTATGCACGTTTTTTAATAATAGCAAGAACACAGCTTAGAAAGTATTGAAGTCAAAACTAGATTCCTTAGAAAGAGAATTTTAAATTACTTCAGAAGAACAGGACTTTTTCTTAATTCTAAAATAGATCTTAACACAGAGTTTGTTATCTGGCCTCTTTATATTATGAACTGCTGTGGTTTCCTCAGGATATTTCATAAAGGACGAACTATACACTTAAACTCGCCTTCCATCAGGATTTGAGGTTATAAATACTGCCTTTCCATGGATGGAAAGGGGAGGCACACTTAATCATCAGTTCTCAGAAGAAAAAAAAAAAAGAGGGATTATAGGATTCTCAAAGAAAATCGAAAGAAACTGTAAGAGTTTCTATTTTGTCATTAAGAAAATAAACAAGGCTCCCTTGCATTTGTTTTAGTAAATTAAAAAATACTTCTGTTGAAACATTTTGAAAGCTTCTGAATTTGCTGAATATACTCTGTTCTTATTGCTTTTTTTTTGTCATTTTCAAATATATTTGTAAATAAAGCACTGGACAGATTGGACAGTAAGACAGAAGCCCTTTCTAAATACATTTTGTGTTTTATGACAATTCTTATTTAATAGAGATAGTATTGCTAATTAACACGTGTTTTTGGTTAGGTTTTGAAAAAATTAACAAATGTTGGATATCAAGGCCTAGAGTTGTAAAGCATCTTTTCAGTCTTTAGTAAACTCAAGGCCATCTTAAAGGAAGAGTATAATTGATGCTTTGCCATATTTGTGTTAACTCAAATGACATTTTCAAACACTTGCCAAAAGGGCAAATCCTGAAAAGACCAGTGAAAAGCAAATTGTTGAAATATAAACTATACAAAGCATGCATACCTCTTAGCCAATATTTTTTCCTTTTTAGTTTTGTATACACCAAAGGAGAAATTTACAGAGGTCAAATAAAGGCTCTTTTGCAGTTAAGGAGAGGGGAGGGGGAGGAGAAGGGGAGAGGGAGGGACACACCACAAGCGTAAAACAAACTGGTGGCATTCTGTCAAGAAGGCAGGTAAGGCTCCAGAGGCCGGCGAATTGTGCATAAGTCAGCTGGACTCTCTAAAGTCTTCCAGAGCTGGGCTGTTTTCGCGCTTCTTGGCTTTTTCCTTTCATCCTAGCCCTGTGGCGGAGGAGTGCAGCAGGAGGGGGATTTTTTCGCTGTTGGGAAGTGGCAGGTAGGAAAAGGAATCTGATCCGGCCCAAAAGTCAGCAATTAAAGTCTTAACCGCGACCCATCTGTCGCGGTTAAGAGAACCTCCCCACCACCCTTTGCCCCAGCAAAGCCCTTCCCGTGCCCTTTGTCTGAGCAGGGGAAAGGAGGAGACTAGTTCTGCGGCCCCAACAGCAAAAGGCAAGAAAATTTCCAGCGCTGACCAATACTGAGTGTCTGCGCCCGGTCCAAGTACAACTCCGAAGCGCCTCTCGGGGGTGTGGTGCCTCTTCGATTGCTCTGCCCAGGTGCTCTGCCCAGGTGCTATGCCCCGTGGCCCCAGCAAAAGGAAAGAACATCTGCATCCTGGGCGAATCCAGAGTAGGTGCACCCAGGCCAAGGACGGTTCCAAAGCGCCGCCCTGGAGTGTAGTGCCTCTTTGCCCGCTCCCCCCGGGCGCTCTGCGCTTCTCTGCTGCATCAGTTGCCCCAGTCTGAAGCCACCTCGCGACCTGAAACGAGGCATTCCCAGGCCTAGCTGCTGAAGCTGGTCGTATTCAGCCAGACCTCTCCCCCATCTTGCCCCTTGGCTGTCCTAAACTTCCAGTAGGACTCACTCCCCCTCCCCCATTTCTTCAGCCTCTGAGTTTTCCCACCACCCACCCAGCGCCGCTGTTGTTTCTGTTAGACATCAGGCGCGTTCCCAGCCCAAGCTCTCTTCCTTTCCACTCCTCTTGGCTCTTGGGGCAAAGGCGGAACTGATTTTCGCGGAAAGCTAGAGAGGGGCGGAGGGGACCGGGTGGCTTGCCTGGCATGTGTTGAGAATAGGGTAGAGAGGAGGGAATACTTTGAGGTCAGTTTCCTTCGTTTAAGGTCCAGTTTCTTTTCTTTGAGTGAAATTGGACAGGGACTTAATAATCCCAGGGTTTCTAGTCCGCCGTTATCCAGCCTTCCGGGGCCCACCCTTTTCAGAGTTCTAGCAGAAGGACGCCCCCACTACACTTGGCCCAATACCTGACACCCGCCACCACCTGTTTCACAGCCACGTGGGGTTAACTCACCAGGCAGATGGCACCTTGAGCTGCTGCGGTCGGCCACTCACTTCAGGGTCCAGGCCCCACCGCCCTTTGCTTGCAGTTCTGTGCGCTCCCTTGGCCTCCTCACGCCAGGTCACAGCTGCCGCGTCTTCCAGCTCTGTGCAGCCCTCCGTGAGCGCCTAGCTCCGGGGTTCAGCTCTGCGTGATCGCCGGCTGGCAAGGGACTGCCGGGGAAGGTGCGCGCCGCAGCTTCCAGCGCGCTCCTGGACTGTCTTGCCTGAGCGGCGGGAACCCGCACAGTCTGAGCAGCAGCCTTAGGCGTCTTTCCGGAAACTTCCACACACTCCACCGCGCCGCCCCAAGAGTTTGGGCCAAGGCGCCACAGCCGGCGAGTTCTCGGCTGGGGGGCGTTGCACGGGAAATGGTCTCTACGCGCGCTCTTTGGGAGGCACAACTGTAGCTGTGGACACAACTCCGGCGCCGGCAAGTCTGTTTGATGCGCACAGACACCCAGGCTGCAGCCTGCGCTGCTTAGAGGAGTCTTGCAGACACCGGCAGCCGGGGTGGGGATTAATACATTCTGTTTCCCTTTTCCGCTCGGCATTCAGTATTTAAAATGCTCCGGGAGAGCTCTAGCTGAGCGCAGGTACTTAAGAAAGAAATGCTCTTTCCAGACTCTCAATGTAAACTCGGAAGCGTGTGCGCGCCCGCGTCTGTGTGTATCCTGGGTGGGGTCCGATCGAGTCAAGGTTTCTTGTGGTGTGACACCCGATTATACCTTGCAGCTCCTCAACTTTGTGGATGAAAGTGCGACTTTCCCAGGCCGATTGCCGTGGGCATTGCCTTTACAAAACCACAAACACTTAACAAGCCTCCCAAGGCTTTTAATTCTCAGGGGCGTTTTGGGAGGCCAGTTACCTGCTGGCGTCTTCTCAATGGTCCAGACTCAGTTCGGGCCGCGGAGACTCCGGGATTCCGGGAGCGGGCAACCCCGAGCCCTGGAGGAAGAAAGAGGTCTGCGGAGGTGCCACAGACCTGACCCCGGCCCACCCCGGCCCGGCCAGGCCCAGCGGAACCAAGCAGCGAAACCTCGGATTTCGCCGCCTAGGCTTCCTGGACGAGGCTTTCTGGAGCTTGGCGTTTGATAAATATAGCCTGGCGTTTGCCCCTGAATTAGACTCCGTTTCCTTATTTAGCCCTTGCACAATGATTTTAGATGATGTCACTTAGAGCTAAACGAGAAAATTGATCTCAGATTTGCTTGGCCTCTAAAGCCTGGTTAAGCAGATTGAGAATTAGACAGACAGAGGAAGCAAAAGGGGGGTGGGGGTGGGGGAGGGCGGAGGGTAGTGAAGTGTGCGCCGCAGAGTGTGCGCGCCGAGGGGAGGGCGCGCCAAGCGGGTGAATGCGCCCCCGCCTTTTCTGGGCGGGGAACCTCACTCACCAATGAAAAGTAGCTACTGACTGCAGAGGAAAAAAAAAAGTTTTCCTGTTGACTGTTGGAAGCGAATTGAGCAATTATCTAGTTTACCTTCTCCTCTTGGAAGTTAACGATTGGCGAGATCTTGGCTGCGTTATTGACACAACACTTTCTATTGATAGAAATAAGTAGTGATTGTCCCCGAGTCATTGGTGCGCCAAGAACTCTGCGATGGGCTGGCAGGAGTCCATTGGGCTGGGCAGGCAGGTTCGGCTGGTGATGCTGGGGAGGAGGAGGAGGAGGAGGCTACTGGTGGTGATGGTGCCCGTCCCCCTCTCCACAGGTCTGTGACAAGCAGGGAACAAGGCAACGGACGGCGCAGCCCAGCCCCGGCTGACGGACGCTGGCGACTCAGACATGGACAGTAGCTGCCACAACGCGACTACCAAAATGTTAGCGACTGCTCCAGCTCGGGGCAACATGATGAGCACGTCCAAACCCTTGGCTTTCTCCATTGAACGAATCATGGCGCGCACCCCCGAGCCCAAGGCCCTGCCAGTCCCCCACTTCCTGCAGGGAGCCTTACCCAAGGGGGAACCCAAGCACTCTCTGCATCTCAACTCGTCGATTCCCTGCATGATCCCTTTCGTGCCTGTGGCGTACGACACGAGCCCCAAGGCAGGAGTGACGAGTTCCGAGCAGCGGAAGGCCAGTCTGGAGGCCCCGGCTGCGCCCGCGGCGGTGCCCTCGGCGCCGGCATTCAGCTGCAACGACCTGCTCAACTGCGCACTGAGTCTCAAGGGCGACCTGGCCCGCGACGCGCTGCCGCTGCAGCAGTACAAGCTGGTAAGGCCGCGTGTGGTCAACCACTCTTCATTCCACGCCATGGGCGCCTTGTGCTACCTGAACCGAGGTGACGGCCCGTGCCACCCGGCAGCCGGCGTGAACATCCACCCGGTGGCCTCCTACTTCCTCAGTTCCCCTTTGCACCCGCAGCCAAAAACGTATTTAGCCGAAAGGAATAAACTGGTGGTCCCGGCGGTGGAGAAATACCCTTCTGGAGTAGCGTTCAAAGACCTGTCCCAGGCTCAGCTGCAGCATTACATGAAAGAAAGCGCCCAGCTTCTGTCGGAAAAAATCGCGTTCAAAACCTCGGACTTCAGCCGAGGCTCTCCTAATGCCAAGCCCAAAGTTTTCACTTGCGAAGTGTGTGGAAAGGCAAGTACTATGCAAAACGGAGATCCCTTCCTTCCTTCCCTCCTTCCCTCCTTCCCTCCTTTCCTTCCTTCCTTCCTTCCTTCCTTCCTTCCTTCCTTCCTTCCTTCCTTCCTTCCTTCCTTCCTTCCTTCCCTCCCTCCCTCCCTCCCTCCCTCCCTCGCTCCTCCTTTCCTTCCTCCCTTTTTAGTATTTTGGGGGTAATTATTTGTGTACGCTTTTTGTAAGATTCTCTTCCTCCTACCCTCCCTCTGCCCAGTTTGATTTCAAAGTTACTTGTTCGGCTAACCTGTTCTACGTGTGTTTAATTTTAAGGTCTTTAATGCTCACTATAACTTAACCCGTCACATGCCAGTGCACACAGGAGCCAGACCCTTCGTTTGCAAAGTGTGCGGAAAAGGTTTCAGGCAAGCAAGCACCCTGTGCAGGCACAAGATCATTCACACGCAGGTGTGTTCATCTGTCTCAATTTCACCTCGTTTGCTTCGGAACTGTTTGCAGAAAAACAGTTGATAAAGCCTTAGTCCTTAGGATAAGGTTCGTTTAGAACGTGCTAGCTGAACAGGGGTGAATGCCATATATTGTTTGCTTTTGTTCTGCCTTGAAAGTGTTTAAGCATTACTGTGTTTTGAGCTTGCAAAACTTCACATAATTAGAAAATATCTAAATGTCTCTGCTTTTCCTTTCTCTTGCTTAGGAAAAACCTCACAAATGTAACCAGTGTGGCAAAGCATTTAATAGAAGTTCCACTTTAAACACTCATACCCGAATACATGCGGGCTACAAACCGTTTGTGTGTGAATTCTGTGGCAAAGGGTTTCATCAAAAAGGTATGGAAACCAGGAAATGTTGTCTCTCATGGTTAGTCTTACCAAAAGCGATACTTAATATTTTCGGGATGTTTTAGAAGACGATGTTTAAAGTGTAGTTATGTGGCACATTTGTTGCCATTCTAACCCCCTACCCGAAGTCTGATTAGTATTAGAGAAAGGCATGATTCATAAAACAATATTTTTTAACTGCATGCTCTGATTCTATGTAATTGGACTGATAAATGTGTATTAAAATTTAAAGGAAACGGCATCACTGTTGATGCGATGTTTGAAAATAAACTTGGGGAGACAAGTGCAGGCACGGATAGCAGCCCTGCACTGGTTGTGGGACCCGTAGCGGTTCTTCTGCTTGCCTGGCGCTACCTTAGACGTGTCTGCTCCTCCTTTTTTAGGGTTTTTTTTTTCCCCCAGAACCACATCTCTGTCATTTGTGTGTTTCAGGGAATTACAAAAACCACAAGTTGACCCACAGCGGGGAGAAGCAGTTCAAGTGCAATATCTGCAACAAGGCTTTCCACCAGGTTTACAACCTCACTTTCCACATGCACACCCACAACGACAAGAAGCCTTTCACCTGCCCCACGTGCGGCAAGGGTTTCTGCAGGAACTTTGACCTCAAGAAGCATGTCCGCAAGCTGCACGACAGCAGCCTGGGGCTGGCCCGCACGCCAGCTGGCGAACCAGGCACTGAACCGCCGCTCCCGCTACAGCAGCAGCCGCCGGTGACGCTGCCTCCTCTGCAGGCGCCGCTGCCAACTCCGGGGCCCCTGCAGCCCGGGCTCCACCAGGGCCACCAGTGATCGAGGCCAGGGTTCCTTCCAGCCTCGGCCGGGCCCCCACGCTGAGGCAGCGGCAGACTAGAGCTCTTGGTCCGAGTTCGTCTGCAGACCCCGGGGCATGTTGGGCCCCACACTTTAGGGCCAAACAGAGGCCTCTGCATCCCTTGGCCTTTCACCTCTTGCATGCACCTGCTAAATGGTTTTGTGTATTATATTCTATATAGGCACTAACAATTATGAAAAACTTGGAGGGCTTTGTTTGTTTTCTGTTTTTCTTTCTTTTTTTTTAATTTGGAAAGACTTTTCATCTTGGGTGAAGAGATGGTGTTTGTTTTGTTTTGTTTTGTTTAAACAAATTTCTGCTATATTTATTGAGATCTGTATTATTCTACCCGGGAATGCTGCATCATTTTAATTTTATTATTGTATATATTTCCATTGTGTTGATTCTCCCGTCTCAAGATGTCTGCAGGATGTTTATCATTTCCTTCTTTCCTGAAGTAACGAAACACTGTGTGTATGTCATATATACACGCATAGATGTGTGCGCCCATAGGGGTATATTCCACATTCGTGAGCACACACACATACACATTAGATAAGAGTGGTTCATTATGGATGATTTTGAATTTTGGTTTTGATTATTGCACGTGAAAATTGATTCATTGACTGTTGGAAATAAATACTTGGAACATGCTTATTTAATCAACGAACTTTAGGGCTCTGTTCATACTATTCAGCTAAAGATTCCTGACTGTGACCCCCTCATCCATCCTCCTTTTTAGAATCTAAAACCCTGGATTAGTAATACTTAATGTTTTCGTCTGAAAATCTATCAAGTGCAAATAGTTTCTTCTAAATGGTTACACCTTTGGATAAAGTTATGAAATCTGGTAAATTTCAGAAGCAGAAGACATGGAGTTTTCTAACAGAAACACAAATTTTGGCTTGGACCACCTGATATGTTCGCAGTGCACAGTTAAACAGGAACAACATATCCAGTAGCTGTATGCAATGTACATCTCCTCAAACGCATTACAATCATAGATAGACAGGTGTCTATTGTTTGCATCCTGAAGGCACATACTGACTTATACACAGCTGGCAAAGGGAGCCTCTGTGTTTTTACATGTGTATATATGTTTATAGACGAATATACTTCCATTCAAGGAGGAAACATGGATGAAAACCAAACTGTGGCGGGTGCCAGGTCCTTGAAATGCTTCAAGTGTTAATCAGCGGCTCCGCTGTGAGCTCGGGCTCTGGTGTTTCTAATCGCAAGTCTCTCCCGTTTTCTTGCCAAAACAGTGAAACAACTGCTAAAGACTTTAATTAAGAGGGGTAATTAGTTCAGATTTATCAAAGCCGGGTTGTTATACTATTAGCTGCTCAGTAGAAGCTGCCAGACAAACTCACAGCCCAGCACAGTAGTGCTACTGCAACGGGGCCACATCCTGGGAGGGCGACTGGGGGGAGCGGGCCCCGGGGTCTCCGTCTCGCCGCCTCGGACTCCACCACCCCGCCAGGACCGGGGCCAGCGCGGCCAGCCCCGCAGGCCTCAGGTGCATCTTGGCCCCTCCCCCGGCCCACGCTCTCCCTCCAGGGCTGCTGATGTGGAGAATCCACCATCGGTCCACACCGCGGGCCCAGGTTCTACGGAGTCCGGGGGTCTCCTTTCTGCACTCACCGTAGCGCGGCCTCACAAGCTCCGGGACCGCCCCGACAGTTGCGGGGAAGAAACTTAAATCTGTGGCCCCGCCTCACTTCTGTGCGTCCTGCGGCGCCCAGGAAAAGGCTGCGCAGAACGACGAAAGGCGAGACCGAGACCGGAGATGTGCAGGGGACACTGCCGGGGCGCGGCGGCTGACACCCGAACTCACATTTCATGGCGGGGAAAGACTGACGGCTCCGGTCACCGAGAGAGGGTGACCTGAGTGCTTTTCGACGGCCTAGGAAGCAGGGAGATTACTAACAGCCCCCGTGGGGCGATGGCGGAAGGGTGGGTGAGCGGACTCCGCGGGGACCCTCATGCCGAGTCCGGCCTGAGCCCCTTCCGGGTTGTGGAGAGACGTTGGGGGAATCTAGAGAGCACGGACCTGGTGTGGCTGGGAAGGTCCCCAGAACAGGGAAGTCCTGACACTTCCTGCAGACGTCGGGTCCAGACCTTTCCCAACACTTGTGCCAGGACGCACGCCCTTTGGACACTGGGGACAAGTTCCAGCCCAGCCATTATTAGATCGAATCCCGATGTTTCTCCTTTCCTGACCTCCTCACGCCCCGACCTTGTCCACTGTTGAGGCCAAATCCCTGTTAGATTTGACTTCGGAAAGCGATGGAGGTCTTGGAATTCCATAGTTGGCTGGATTCCGAATCCATCCGGCCCTAAGTAGCTCCATCTCTCACAGAGTATCACAGCCGATTTGATAATCTTGTCCCAGGCTCTGGCCACATTCCGTGACAGCTGCCTGTGCCTCCGAAGGAGTTTTGAGAGATGCTGCAGAGTTTATGTATCACCCTTTCCAAAGTAGCTTAGTTGGACCTTTAAAGCATTCGGTTTGAGTAAATGAGAATGAGATCAGGAGTCATTATAATTTGGAACCTGCACATTTCAGTGAAAAAGCAGGAAATGGCCTTTGCTTCTTGAACTTGTCAATACATATTTGAACTTATTCTCAAAACCCAGGGTGTAGATTCTTCTAGACATTCGAGATGACACGATCTTACTAGTGGAAAGCAAAATGAATATTATTGAGGAACATTACTCAACCATTAAATACCCCAGGCCAGCACACTTTGACATATTGAGGGTGGGGGTACTCTTCTATGGAATAATATAATTGGTTTATTTCAATCCAGAAAGAAAGAGAGAAAAGAGGGAGAAGGACAGAAGAGAGGGAGGGAGGGAGGGAGGGAGAGAGAGAGAGAGAGAGAGAGAGAGAGAGAGAGAGAGAGAGAGGAGGAGGATGAGAGGAGAGGAGAGGAGAGAAGAAAGCCTGAGAAGAAAAGAAGATAAGAAGGAATAGAATAAGAGAAGGGAAGAAACAGAAAAAATCGAGAATCAGTTATTGTGTATTCCACATTGTAATGTGGAATGACTTCGTTATAAGGTCTGATCTGGGATGGTGCAATAGTTCCAGTGAAGGCAGGCACAAGGAAATTATTGTCTGATAACATGTTTGAGCAGCTTGGAGTGTTGGTGATTAAGTAGAGGAGGCCAAAAGGAAATTCTCTAACATGAAGCACTCAAGAGAACTACTTTTCAGGAGGTAAATTATCAATGAACTTTGATTATGATAAAGCTGTTAGAGCTTACATCAAGGAGAATCTTCTTAAAGCGAGTATAAGCTTAGGGATTAAGTTTATAGGAGAAAAAAATTGATGGAGTGGAACACTTAGCTAATAGTCAGGGAAAGACCTTACAATTATCTCCCCTCAACTAATACTGAAAGGTGATTTCTTCCTTCAATTATCTAACCTCTGCATGTGTGTATGTCTCTGTGTGTGCATGTCTCTGTGTTACATGTGTCTTATATAGATTTTTATGCTTGCTCATGAAACAGCTTCCCTAAAAGTATGAATTGAAACTTGGTTTTGTCCCAGTCCACCTTCTTTTGATCAGACATTAGCCAGCAAACTCTCTCATGTTTAGGAGGAAGAGAGGCCACTGTCCAGATTATCTGCCGAGGGAAATGGTTTACCTTCAGCTCCCTCTTTCGGAATTAACTTTTGGTATAAGGAACATGGCCTTCCTCTGGAAAGGGCAGCAGAGACTAATTTTAAAAACTTAGTGATTCACTGAGACCTTATATTTAGTTCAGTTTCGGAAATCAGAACATAGAACAGAATTCACATTGTAAGTAAGTAGTGATTTCCCATCTTTTTTTTTTTTTTTTTTTTTTTGAGACAATGTCTTGCTATGTCACCCAGGCTGATGTGCAATGGCACACTCATGATTCATTGCAGCCTCTACCTCTGATGCTCAAGCGATCCTCCTGCCTCAGCCTCCCAAGTAACTGGGACCACAGGTGCACGCTACCATGCCCAGCTAATTTTTGCATTTTTGGTAGAGACAAGATTTTGCCATGTTGCCTAGGCTAGTCTCGAACTCCTTGGCTCAAGTGATACTCTTGCCCTACCTCCCAAAATGCTGGGATTACAGGCATGTTACATGTGTCTTACCACACCCAGCCAAATTCCTATTTTATTTTAACAAGGACTCAAATCCTGATTTCCAAAAATCCCTTCCAAAGGTAACAATTTGTTTAGATTTCCCAAATTTTAGTTTAAGAGCAAGTTATTATGCAAGAGTAAGACTAAGATGTCAATTTTTAGTAGTAAATAAAAGCATTGCATATGGGACTCATCAAAGCAGTTACTTGTTAGTGATGTTTGAAGCTTAGTGAGTTTCTTGTGGAACTTTGCTCCTCTCCAAGTATGGAAGAAATTAATCTACAAGATGCAGTGAAGTCATAATTCTCAGAATCTGTGCATCCTGTTTGATAGATTCCCCCTCATCAATATCAGAAATCCTAATTTTGCTAGAACTGGTAGCAACTCAGAATTAACTAAAGTATAACTGTAGTGGATATATTTCACCTTGTAAAATATTTATTGTAACACATGCAACATAAAATACAATGATCTCAAATTCAAAATTGGAGCAGAAACAAAAATATTTTCTTTTTCACTTTATAAACTCATGTACTGGGTAAATCTGTTATTCATGAAGTTTATGATTTTAAGGGCCCACAATGTATTGTTGTTACCAAACAGAGTGCATTTTTAAAAGCATTAAAATTAAAACCAACCTAAATTTCAGTGGGTAAGAATATGAAGTTGTTGGCTGTTGAGATAAAAAGTAATTTTGAACCCAACAAAACATTGTCTTTTTGCTATATTTTTGCTAAAGCCACAGATTACTCTCACACACAAAGTTATTTGTGTCCATTAGGTTAATTTAAATCTGAAGAAAAAAATGTATTTGTGAGTAGAAAATATCTGGTTATGAATTTCATTGCTGGCCGGGTATGGTGGCTCACGCCTGTAATCCCAGCACTTTGGGAGGCCAAGGCAGGTGGATCACCTGAGGTCAGGAATTCAAGACAAGCCTGGCCAACATGGTGAAACCCCGTCTCTACTAAAAATACAAAACATTAGACATGTGTGGTGGCAGACACCAGCTACTTGGGAGGCTGAGGCAGGGGAATTGCTTGAACCCCAGAGGCAGAGGTTGTAGTGAGCTGATATCGCACCTTTGCACTCCAGCCTGGACAACAAGAACAAAGCTCCAACTAAAAAAAAAAAAAAAAAAAAAAACAAGAATTTAATTGTTTCTGGAAATTAATGCATGCATGTGTCCATTTCAGCTTCAGGACAAACTAAAGACAAATAATGATATACTAATCAAAACACTGGTTATTGTTATAATTTTGGTGGTAAAGCAATTGCCAGTTCAAGGTAGCCTAGGTTATCTCACTCCATGCAAAAGCAAAGAGGATGCCTAGCATTTAAATGACGTTGATATGAAAACCTACCTCTGCTATTGTAATTTTCTCCATACATTGTTACATATTACCTATAATGAACTTGGAGAAAAAGTCAAAATTCATCATGTAATTGAATGAGTATAAAGTTATTACAAATCATTATGCACAGTTTCTGTTCAAGACTGACATTGGTGTTAAATGAAATCATGTCACTGTTGGTCTTATAGAGATTAAGTTACACTAAGTGAAGATTAAATAAAATTCTACCAATACAGGTCTCTAGGGTTAATATTTTCCTGTCAAACAAACAAATGTTGCTCCTGGGTATAAAGGTGTGGGAATGGAGAAAGAAAGCAGGAGGTATCAGTTTCTAACTGGAGCTAGAAATCTATCACAAAATGTTGAGCAGAGCATCAGTTTGATTTAACTTTGTTCTTCTTAGTAGGAATAATGAAGACTTTTTTTGTCTGAGAAATCTGAAAGTTTAGATCAATGCATGACTCTCTAGTTACAATAACAAAGTGAAGTCTTTTGACAAGCCACAACAGAAATGTAACTTATCAATTAAATATGATAAATATAACCAAATCTGGAGTGTGTGTCTTAGTTAGTTCAGACTGTTGTAATAAAATATCATAGACTGGGTGACTTAAACAGCTGAAATTTATTTTCTCACTGTTCTGGAGGCTGGAAATCTCAGATCGGGATACCAGCATGGTCTTGTTCTGGTGAGAGCTCTCTTTCTGGTTTGCAGATCTACCTTCCTGCTGTGCATTCACATGACCTCTTCTTGTGCCTCCCTGGGAGAGAGAGAGAAAGCAAGCTCTCGATTGTATGTTCTTATAAGGGCACTAATCCCATCCAAGTCTCCACCCTCACAACCTCATCTACCTCTATTTGCCTCCCAGAGACCCTATCTCCAAACACCATCCCCATATTCAGGGTTAGGGTATCAACAAATGAATTTTGCGGGGACACAAACATTCAGTACATAGCAATGGGGTGCAATATTCTAAAAGTGTACCTTGTTTATACAAAGCTCTTAATAAAAGTGGACTTACACTTTTAAAATTTCAGCAAAAACTACATTTTGGGAATCTCTAAAGGATAAACAACCCAGCAACCCAGTTTCTTCAACAAATAATTGTAAGGGAAATAGAGAAGTAGAGGCATAGAGAAAGGAAGAGAGAGAGAGAGAGAACAAGGAAACCTATTTTCAAAAAGACTTAAAAAACAGAATAACCAGTTATTACATGTGAATCTTATTTTAATCCCAATGCAATGAATAAACCGTGAAAATAAAAGTCACATATTACATCTAAAATTACTGGGAATTTGAACACTGGGCATTTAATGAAATTAAGGAATTGTGCTTACTTTTTAAGATGTGTAAAAGGTATCATGCTTGTGTCTTAAAATAGTTTTTTTAGAGCTCTGTATTCTGTTATTTAAATGTAAAATGATAAGATGTCTGGGATTTGTTTAAAAATAATATTGGAGAAGGGGAATGGGTATACATATAGATCAGGTGAGAGCTATAACATCAATCTTTTGATAATCATTAAAGCTGGATGATGATAAGGATTGTATTATACATTCTGAATACTTTCAAGTCTTACATTTCATACAACAAAAAGTTTTAAACAACTCTTTCAGTGAATTGTACCATGTCACAAAACATTTTTCCCTAAACACTCATAACCCTATAACCCTGAAGCATTACTTGTATTTTTTACATTTTTCTTTAGTCTGATTTCAGGACTAATACCATTACTGTATAGAGCTTTGAACATTTGTGAAAATGTCTAAAAATTAAGTAAAATAAGATATATGGAAATATTTGAAATGGGAAAGGAGGTAGAGACAGGAAAGATGCCTTTCAGTAATTATCAGTTAATGATAAAAAGGAAGAGACCAATGGATCTGTTACTCTTGTGAGAGGAAGGGAAAATTGAGGGCTAATGACAATAGAAAAATTATATTTATTAAAGCTATTTCAGATAGTGAGGAAGACACATATATAGGTCCACCCTATAAATATGTATAGGGTTGCAACTGTCATCTACCTAATAGAGACCAGGGAATTTGCTAACATTTCTTAAATGTATAGGATTGTCCCATATAATAAAGAATGTTCTGGACCAAAATGTCAATAGTGCCAAGATTGAGAAATCCTTACTTAAAGCTTCTAGTTTCCAGGGCAGGTTCTAATAGGGTCAGTTTGGCCTCTTTATCTGACCTATTCATCTGAGTATTAATTCATGGTCCACTCAATTGTGGCCAGAGCATCAATTTAGGTTTCTAGTGACCTGTCTTAACGTTTATGGATTTTTTTCTTCTTCATTGTCCAATATGCTATCAGAGACATCCAGTAAAATTTCAGGTTTATTTTTCAGTTCTATAATTTTCATTTGTTCTTGTTTTATAGTGTCTGTTTATTTCCCTGCTGAGATTACCCATATTTTTACTCATGTCCCATTTTTTTTTTAATTATTGAAGACTTTTATAACAGCTGTTATAATGTCCTTGCCTGCTAATCCTGACATCTTTGTCAGATTGGGATCTCTTTAAATTGCTTATTTGTTCTCCAAATTATATGTCACCTTGTCTTGCTTCTTTATAATTCTATTAAATTTTATTGTATGCTAGATATAATAGATTTTATATTATTGGGAGTCCAGATTTTTATGATGACAGTTCTGCACAGTCCATTATTAAATACCTGAAACAGATGCTTCATATATGTTGCCTAGTTTTACAGTTTTTTGTTTGTTTGTTTGTTTTACACTGGAAAGGTATCTCTAATAGCCCTTACTTCATTATTGTAGGAACAGCATGTTTAGATAAGTTTCTTCCAAAGCACTTGGTGTAAACCATGAAAACTATGCCTAGAAAGAGCTATATGGATTGTTTTTCTCAGGAAGGGTCAGTGACAAGGCAGGCAACTGGACAGTCATGAACTAGTTACCTTTACAAAAAGTATACAAATTTTAATGTATGTTTTAAATGTTAATATTTGAAGAACATTTAACTCTTCTTTTTTAACGTTGCCTAACTTGTTTAGCTATAACCCCGTGTCTGGAACAGTGTTTGCCACATAGCAGGTGCTTAATCATTGTTGAACTTATACTGGATCATCAGCATGAGTGTGACTATTGATGGAAGGAAACAGAGTCAAGTAGCTTTGAAAAGGTTTAAATTTATTTTATAAACAGTTAATGATAATATAACATTTGCATGTTGTTTTATAAATAAATCAAGATTATTACATATTTTATATATATTATAATCATATATGTATATTATAATTATAATCACATATATTATAATCACACACAAACAACAGAGAGTTATTTTTTTTGTAGTTCTGAGGGTGAAAGTCCAAGATCAACGCGCTGACAGATTTAGTTCCTGGTGAGGACTCTCTTTCTGGCTTGCAAATCTCCACCTTCTCACTGTGTGCTCACATGGCCTTTCCTTAGTGGTTGCAAAATTAAATTAAGGTGTCCATCAGACTGAGTTTCTTCTGGAGACTCTAGGGAAGAAATGTTGTTTTGTCCAGCATTGAGAGGCCACCTGCAGTACTTGCCTCATGGTCACATTCTTGTTTTATATGTTTTAAGCTTTTATATATATGATCTTATTTGTTTATCTTTTAAAAATTACGAGTTAGAAAGACCATGTTTAACAGCATCATTTTACAGTTGAGAATTTTGAGGATTTTAGAGGTAAAGAGACATGCTCAAAGTCACCCAGCAGTCAGAAGACAGAACTAGAAGACAGAACTAAAAGGCAGAAGACTGGACCGTGGTGACTCCAAGACAAAGACACTTTAAGCTATTATAACAGAGAAATATTGGAGTCAGCAAGCCCTGACAGTTAATGTCCTGGTAAACTAAAGGAGTATGGCTTGTGAGAGCCAGGACCAGAACCAGGCATGGCTCTACTTTATAATAACGATAAGCCAATGGGGGCTGTTTTTTTTAATATCCCCACAATCAGAAATAAATTACACTCTTAAAATTCACAATTTTATATTGAATATAAGAAGGAACTTCTGATTGTTAAAAAAAAAAAAAAGATTTTACAGTTGGATGCATTGGCATGACCTTGTAATTCCAGCTACTTAGGAGGTTGAGGAAGGAGAACCTCTTGAGCCCAGGAATTTGAGATCAACCTGGGCAATACAGTGAGATTCCCATCTCAAAAACTTAAATAATTAAATTATATTAAATTAAATGATTCTACAGTAATACAATTAGGAAAGTTACAGAGTTTTTATGGCTAATGGTAGACAATGGAGTACTATATGATTCAGTTGGTTGGGCACTCTTTGTCTTTGAGACAATTTACATTTCTTTAAGGCATTTATATAATCAATATATCAAATGTAGCATATAAAAAGGTGGAAAAGTAGTATGCTTAAAAAAGAAATAGCTTCAAGTAAGGACTATCCTTAATGTCACACAAAGTAATTGGCAGAAAATGCTAAATTCTACTGGATAATCCTTGGTGCATCTTAATACATAGCTATACAGTTCAAATACATGTATATTCAATTAAGTACTGATATTTTACAGGGTGAGTTTAAAATATTACATGAGAAATTAAATAAATTTCAAGTATGTAGTACACTGTTTCAGTCTTCATCACAGAACTTAAAGGACATCTAGAATGGAAGCTTGAAAGAAAAATTTCAGAAGTACTAAGAAAGCTAAATCAATTGGTCAACAAAAATGTGTTGCGTGCATTATGAGACAGGACTTGCACTAAATGCTAATGCAATAGTAATACAATAAAGAACATTGTCTATGCTTTGATGGATCTCAACTATAATGTACTTAATAATAAATACCTAATAAATAATTATAAGCATAGAAAATAGTATGGAAAAGTAGTAAGAGTTTCTGAAAGGAGGATCTAATAAAGTCAGAGTGAAAGAGGTGGGTGTTTGTAAAAGTTGTCCTGAGGAAGTGATTTTAACAGGAATATTTTTACCACCATCTGTATCTTTCTTGTATATAAGCCGTTTTTTTCAATAAAAGACTTAAATCTTAGGGAAGAGAAGAAAATATATTTCTTGAACAATAAGATTATCTTTGTATTTTTACTGTACCTTGAGTCTCAGAGTTAGTCTTTAGGATCTATAGTTAGATGTCTTAAAATCTAGACTTTGTAAGGAAAAAATATTTTTTATTAATCTCAAAAGTCATATTTGGTCCTGCTGAATATCCTGAGATAGTTTCAAATATTAGTACCAAACACATAAGATACAAATACAATTATGTTTATAAATTCATCTGTTTGGCTTGTGTGAAAGAAAAGTCAATTTTGGAAAATGATACTTGAATCATGCAACTTAATCAGGGGATGATTCCAATTTTAACTGTTGTCCTAGTTACGGTTTCTTCTGGGTAATTAAACATATCCCATGGGCCTGGCATACTGTTATCAATTTGGAAAATGTTCCTTTTCTTTGGTGATGGTGAGTAAAGATTGCCTGACAACATTTGCTTTTACTTGGCAGGGGTAGCAATACACTTTCCTCCTCTTACCACAGAGCTATGTGAATTCTCATGATGTCTGCACAATTTATACTGCACAACGTTCACTTCAAATTATAAAATGGCAGTATAGAAATAAACTGACTTCACTCCCTGCTCCAAATTGAAAAACAAAACAACAACAACAACAACAACAAAAATACAGCATCAAGATTATTACCAGCAATATTCCAGAACTCAAATATGAGAAGGCAGCAGTTCCCAGGGCCACAGAGAAGTGAAACACTCCCAACAGCTTGTAAGAGAATTGGATTTTCATATCTGTGATGCCCCTCCCCTCAATCTGTCCAGCACCAAACTCATGGAAAATTAATGTGGGAAAAAGTAATATGGAGGTGGACACTCAGCTTTCCCATCATCTTGGGCTACCTGGCAGGAGACCTGTTCCTAACTTAGCCCATAGGCAGCATTGGAAGTGTCTGAAGGAAGAAGTATCCTTGAGGACAACCAGAAACAAAGGGGAGAGGTGAGACTACTATCCCTAGCCCTGGAAATTCTGCTCTATAACCCAACAAAAGGAGATTCCAAATCAGAGTGGCTGTTCAGCAGCACAAGCTGTAGGAGGTTCATTTGACAGGTCCCTTGAGCATAAACCCCTAGCTAGCCTTCCCACATTGCCGGGCTATCCCCGCTTTGGACTTATCCCATGTGGAATGGGTGGTACTCTGAGCTTTAACTAGAGCTGAGGCAAACCTGGGCTTAAGGTGCCATCTAGTGCCAAAAAGGAGACAATGTCCAAGTGTGAAAAAAATAAAGAAAATCAACACATAAATTACAAAGAATCTCTGTGCAAGCATATCCAATAAAAACCAAAACAAGCCAGACAGAGAAGATGGATAAGTAATTCATATTTCAATGTGAAAAAATAAACATACATCCACAGGAAACAATAGTAGACAGGGAACCATAACATCCCCAAATGGAAAAAGCATGGAACAGTCACTGACACTAACAAAACTGTGATATGTGAACTCTCTAAGTAATCAAAATAACAGCTTTAAGGAAACTCTGTGATCTCCAAGATAACACAAAAAGCAATTAAGAAATTTATCCAGGAAATTTAGCATAGGGATTAAAAATTTAAAAAAATCAAACAGAAACCTTGGAACTGAGAAATACATTTGCTAAATTGAAAAAGGTAATAGAGGCTCTCAACATCAGAATGAGTCAGAGAAAAGGAACAAGTGAGGTCAAAGACTAGCTATTTGAAAATACGTAGAGTTGGAAAAAAATAATAAAAAGGAAGACCAGACGCATTTCACAAGAAAGGCTAAGGGAAACTTTTTTTAAATCTGAACAAAGAAAATCACTGATGTGCAAAAATAAAACATTTGAAGGCATATAAAACCCACTGGTAAAATTAAGTACATAGACAAACCCAGACTACTTTAATACTGTAATTGTGGTATGCAGTCCACTCATAGTTAAAAGTATGAAGCTCAATAGGCAAATCTATCAAAAACAAAAATAGCTATAGCAAACTTTTAAGAGAGAGGCAGTATGAAAATATGTACATAGAGACATCTAATCGAAATACAGGGGCAGGAATTAATGTGTAATTTTTAAAAAATTATTTTTGTCATCTAAAATAAGTTGTCATCTATTTAAAATAACTCTCTCTCTCTATATATATATATATATATGTATATATATTATTTGTAAACCTCATAGTAACCACAGTGCAAAATCCTATAGCAGATTCCCTAAAAATAAAAAGCAACAAACAAAAACACACTAACAAAGAAAATCACCTTATCACAAAGGAAGAAAGGAAGAGAGGAGTTAAAACAACCAGAAAACAAGCAACACAATGTCAGTAGTAAGATCTTACTTATTAATAATGCTGAATGTAAATGGTCTCATTTCTTGAATTAAAAGGCATACAGTGGCTGAATAGATAAAGAAACAAGACCCAACTATATGCTCCCTCAAGAAACTTCCTTCACCTATAAAGACACATATAGTCTGAAAGTGAAATAGTAGAAAAGGTCATTTAATGTAACTGTAAATCAAAAAAGCAGAAGTAACTATAACTTGGATAAAATAGACTACAAATAAAAGACTTTAAAAAGAGACAAAGAGTGTCACTATTTAATGATAAAGGGATCAATTCAGCAAGAGGGTATAACAGTTAAAAATAGCTATACATCCAACATTGGAGCTCCCAAGGATATAAACAAAGCATTAATAGATCTAAAAGGAGGCCAGGCACAGTGGCTCATGCCTATAATCCCAACGCTTTGAGAGGCCAAGGCAAGTGGATCAATAGTGAAACCCCATCTCTACTAAAAATACAAAAATTAGACAGGAATAGTGATGGGTGCCTGTAATCCCAGCTACTCGGGAGGCTGAGGCAGGAGAATTGCTTGAACCCATGAGACAGAGGTTGCATTGAGCTGAGACCATGCCATCGCACTCCAGCCTGGGCAACAGAGCAAGACTGCATCTCGAAAAAAAAAATAAATAAAAAAAAAAAAAAAAGAAAGAGTTTGAAGAGGACACAAACAAATGGAAAGATCTCTCATGCTCATGAATTGGAATAATATTGTTAAAATGATAATACTTCCCAAGGAAATATACAGATTCAATGTAATCCCTATCAAAATGCCAATTACATTTTTCACAAAATAGAAAAACAATCCTAAAATTTATATGGAATCACACAAGATCAAAATAGACAAAGCAATCCTGAGCAAAAAGAACATAGTTGGAGGTATCACACTACTTGCACTCCCAAGCTTATTGCAGCATTATTCACAATACCCAAAATGTGGAATTAACCTAAGTGCCTGTCAATGGATGAATGGATAAATAAAATGTGGTAATAATACATGATATAATAATATTCAGCCATAAAAATAGTGAAACTTTTCATTGCAGCAACAAGGATGGAACTGGATGTTATTATGTTAACTGAAACAAGCTAAGCACAGAAAGACAAATATCACATATTCTCATTCATACGTAGTAAGTAAAAAAGTGAATCTCATGGAGATAGCGAGTAGACTTGTGGTTACTAGAGGACAAGGAGGGTAGCAGGGAGCAGGAAATAAAGGAAGATTGAATAATGTGTGGAAATGTACAGTTTGACAAAAGAAATAATACCTAGTGTTTGATAGATGAGTAAATTGAATGTAGCTTACAATAATCTATTTTACATTTCAAAGTAGATGAAAGAATAATTTGAACATTTCCAGCATAAAAAAGACAAATATTTAAGATTATGGATATCTCAATTACACTAATTTCATCTTTACAAATTACATAAATGTATTAACTTATCACATGTACCCAGAAAACACATGCATCTATTATGTATAAATAAAAAATAGGCTGGGCACAGTGGCTCACACCTGTAATTCTAGCACTTTGGGAGGCTGAGGTATCACAGAACTTAAAGGGAAAAAAAGGAACTTGTTATCAAAAAAAAAAAAAAGAAGAAAAAAAAAGTGAAAATGCTGCCCAAGATGCAGTGTGCTGAAGCGGTAACTAATGCACAGTCAATCTGTTTCACACTAACACCAGTTAGAAGTGAACCCCTGAAGCATTATAATCCCAAGTAGACAAAAACCTTCAGATACAGTGGATAAGGGAAATTCTCTTTTTAAAAAGAAACTTTGAGTAATATATCTGATGCCCACTTGAAGGAACAAAGGCAAGAAGTATGTATCTACATTTATTCACAAGATACAGCTAATTATTTGCCTACATGGTCAAGGACTGAAATAGAACATGATCGGAAAAATTGTGAAAAGAAGACCTAGAAAACAGAATGGTAAAATGGACATTTCTTAATGGGCCCAGCATGTTAGGATATTTATGTCCCAGATGAGTGGTCACTAATGGGTATCAACTCGGATGAAATCTTTTGATTATTAGGTGAACAAGATCACTTGCTCTGGGGTTATCAATCAATCTCTCTCCCTAGCTGTGATGGTTAATGCTGAGTGTCAACTTGATTTGATTGAAGGATGCCAAGTATTGATTCTGGGTGTGTCTGTGAGGATGTTGCCAAAGAAGATTAACATTGGAGTCAGTGGGCTGAGAAAGGCAGGCTCACCCTTAATCTGAGTAGGCACAATCCAATCAGCTGCCAGCATTGCCAAAATAAAAAGCAGGCAGAAGAGTGTGAAAAGACGAGACTGGCTTAGCCTCCCACACTACATTTTTCTCCATGCTAGATGCTTCCTACCCTCAAATGTAGGACTCCAGGTTCTTCAGGTTTGGGACTCAAACTGGCTTCCTTGCTCCTCAGCTTGTAGATAGATAGAATAGGCATAGAATTTGGGATCTGCCATTTTTGAGGAGAAGATAAAGTCAGTTTAGTTTGTATGAGCAATTATTGTATTATGTTAGACAGGAGAATGTTGTAGTTTCTTGGAAGTTCATGTCAAAAGATTGTGTATAGACGCTGACTATTCAAATGGAGTAGACCCTGCTGGATGTTGTCCATGGCACTTGACATCTGTTTCCATCCTCTTTCCACTGTAGTGCAGGTGACATAAGCTAAGGACATTTCTGAGATGTGTTTGCTGCCAGAGTATACATGTAATTTAGGTTCTACCAATGAAGTATATCTGAGTGAGACATGGAAAACAGAAAGAATTGGAAAGCCATTCTTCTTAAAGTAATTGTAGCTGACAGGCAGACTTGCAGATATGAATCTTTTTATCTCTCAACTTCATGCATGACTGTCTAGTTGCTGTTGATATATGTATTGGTGGTATAATGTTGGCAATCATTCTAGCAGAATTGGCTTTAAGATGAGTTTAAGCCTAGTGCTACCCCAATATCTTCTGCTCTATCAGCTCTTCTAATAAATTGAAAAATATCTTTCCACTTTAATCCCTGCCTACTGGAAATATCTAAAGCATTTTTCTTTCCTGTATTGAAATCAGTGTAATATCGATACAGTTATGGGCCATATAATGATATTTTGGCTAGTGATGGACACCATGTATTATGTGGTCCCATAAGATTATAATACTGTATTTTTACTGTATCTTTTCTATGTTTAGATACACAAATGCTGGCCATTACATTATAATTGCCTACAATATTCAGTTCAGTAACATGCTGTACATGCTTTTAGCCTAGGAGCAATAGACTATACGATAGCCTAGGTGTGTAGTAGGCTATATCATCTAGGTTTCTGTAAGTACACTCTATGATATTCACACAATGATGAAATTGTGCATTTTGCACATCATTCAGTGACAGATGATTGTATTGGGATAGACAAATAGAAAAATGGAACAGGAAAGAGAGTCCATGAATGAAACCTCATATGTAAATAAACTTGATTTATATAAGAACTGGCACTGCAGAAGACTAGCAAAGAAAAGAAAGACCATTCAACAATAATGCTGAGTCAAGATGTTAACATGTGGAAAAAATAAAATTGGATCCTTACTTCAGACCACACATAAAAACTGTGTGGATGATGAATCAAAGACGTATATGTGAAAGGAAATATATTACAATGTTTAAAATATATTTTTCTATTGTTTCTTTAAGACTTTGGAATAAGAGTTCATTAACAAATAAATATATATTGCTGAAAATAGAAAGGAAAAGTTTGATAAATTCTATTACATTAAAACTAAGAACTTAAGCTTATCAGAAAATACAATAGGAAGCAAACATACTATATATTTGAAGAAGGTATTTGCAACACATAACAGCTAAAACAATACATATAATGGTCTAATAGTAACCAACATATATAAAGAAGCCTATATATAAAAAATTGACAAGAAAACTAATAGAAAAGTGAGTAAACATTTGAAAAGGAATTACACAGAAGAGAAAATAATAAAAGGCCCATATACATGTGAAAAATGCCTAACCTTCTTAGCAATGATCAAAATATGAATTATCACCATAGTGAGATCCAATTTCATACCAAACCACCTGGAAAAATTAAAATTGTTAGAATAGCAAGGGTGGTGAATATTCAGATCATCCGCAACACTATAACCTCCCAATGAGAAAGTTATCTATTTATCACTTTAGAAACATTTTGTCATTTTCTGGTAATTTTGCCTGTACACATTCTCTATCATCTAGATATTCCTTTATTAGTTACATACTTTAAAGAGTTTTTGGAACACAGGTTTCTATAAGTATATACAAGAATTCATAATAGCACATTTATAATTATAAATACCTGAGAACAACCCCAATGTCTATTAACAGGAAAATAATAAATAAATTACACTGTATATATACAATGTCATAGTATACAGCAACGAAAATAAATGAATTACTGCCACATGCAAAATAAAAAGAGTGAATCTCAAGAACATAATTTAGATAAAAATGCTTAGGTAAGCAGGAAGAAATACTTTCAGAGAAAATAAAACTAAAAATAAAGAGTAATGAGAAAAAATAATGAGAAAGACAATGAGAAAAAATTATGAGTAAAATAATAGAAAAGTAAAGTAACTAATAATGAGACCATGTTGGCTTTTTAGGAAAAAAGTAAATCGTGGTATTAAATAGTATTGGGGCATTGTGTAGCCATTAAGAAAAATAAAGGCAGATGAAGACTTCAAACCCTAACCAAGTACAAAAACCAGAAACACAGACCAACAGAACAGAATAGAGAACCCAGAAATAAAGCCACTCACCTACAGCCATCTAATTGTCAATAAAATCAACAAAAATAAGCAATGAAGAAAGAATATCCTATTCAGTAAAGGGTGCTGGGACAGCTGGCTAGCCATATGCAGAAAAAAGAGACTAAACCCCTATTTTTCACCATATACAAAATTAACTCAAGATCGATTAGAGATTTAAATGTAAGACCTCAAACAATAAGAATCCTAGAAAAAAACCTAGGAAACTTTGGGAAATAATTTATGACTAAGTCCTCAAAAGCAATTCCAACAAAACAAAAAATTGACAAGTGGGACCTAATTAAACCAAACAGCTTCTGCTTAGCAAAAGAAACTATCAATAGAGTAAACAGACAGCCTTCAGAATGGGAGAAAATATTTCCAAACTATGCATCTGTCAAAGGTCTAATAGCCAGAATCTATAAGAAACTTAAATAATGAAACAAGCAAAAAGCAAATGATGCCATTAAAAAGTGGGCAAAAGACATCAACAGACACTTCTCAAAAGAAGACATATTGAGTGACCAGCAAACATGAAAAAATGCTTCGCATCACTAGCCATCAGATAAATGCAAATCAAAATCACAATGGGAATCACAATGTATTAGTCCATTTTCATGCTGCTGATAAAGACATACCTGAGACTGGGCAATTTACAAAGAAAAGAGGTTTAATGGATAACTCACAGTTCTGCGTGGCTGGGGAAGCCTCACAGTCATGGTGGAAGGCAAGGAGGAGCAAGTCACATCTTACGTAGATGGTGGCAGGCAAAGACCTTGTGCAGGCAAGCTCCCTTTTTTAAAGCCGTCAGATGTCATGAGACTTATTCACTATCACGAGAACAACACAGGAAAGACCCGCCCCCATGATTCAATCATCTCCCACCAGGTCCCTCCCACAGCATGTGGGAATTATGGGAGCTGCAAGATGAGATTTGGGTGGTGACACAGAGCCAAATCATATCAGATACTATTCACACCAGTCTGAATGGCTATAATCAAAAATTTTAAAAAAATACATGTTGGCGAGGCTGTAGAGAAAATGGACTGCTGGCCAGGCATGATGGCTCATGCCTGTAATCACAGCACTTTGGGAGGTCAAGGTGGGTGGATCATCTGAGGTGAGGAGTTCGAGACCAGCCTGGCTAACATGAATCGCTTAAACCCGGGAGGCAGAGGTTGCAGTGAGCTGAGATCATGCTTACACACACTGTTGGTAGGAATGCAAATTAGTTCAGCCACCATGGAAAACAGCTTGGAGATTTTTCAAAGAATTTAAAGCAGAACCACCATTCAACTCAGCAATCTCATTACTGGGTATATATCCAAAAGAAAATAAATGATTCTACCAAAGAACACATGCACTCACACCTTCCTCACAGCACTATTCACCATAGCAAAGACATGGAATCAACTTAGGTGCCCATCAACAGTGGAATGGATAAGGAAAATGTGGTACATACACACCACACCATGGAATACTATGCAGCCATAAAAAGAAATGAAATCATGTCCTTTGAGAAACATTGGTGCAGCTGGAGGCCATTATTCTAAGTGAATTAATATAGGAACAGCAAACCAAATAATGCATGTTTTCACTTCTAAGTTGGATCTAAACATTGTGTACTCATGGATATAAAGATGGTAACAATAGACACTGTGGACCACCAGACAAGGGAGGAAGAGAGTGTTGAAAGGGCTGAAAAACTACCTATCAGGTACTATGCTCACTACTTGGGTGATAGGATCAATCATACCGCAAACCTAAGCATTACACAATATAGCCATGTAGTAAATCTGCACATGTACCCTTGATTCTAAAATTAAAAAAAAGTTGAAATTAAACAAACAAACCAAAATAAACCTTAACCAAAATAAACCTAAACCAAAATAAACCTTAACCAAGGTAAATTACAAAAGGTCAAAAGTTTAGATGAAAAATATGTAATCATAAAAGCCATAGAAAACAATATGGAAGAGTTTTTTAAATATACAGTGAAGTTAATTTTCTGTGTATAATGACAAATCTGGAATTCATTTGAAAATGTTGAATACTTGACCACATAGAAATGAAAAAAGTTACGCATGTTTAAAAAATTAAACAAAGAATAAAATTAAACAATGGCAAAGAATAGATGCATATTATAAAACAGACATAGGACAAATATTAATATATGAAGAGTACCTTACACATTTATAATTAAAATGATGTACTTTGTAAATGTTCACAGAAATAGTTCAGAGAAATGAAAGTACACATCTTTTTAAGACATCAGAAGATGTTTAACCTCACTCATATTTAGAGAATTGGAGACTGAAACTTCAACGAAGCAATTTCATCTATTTTGTTCACAAAGATCTAACACACAGTAGGGTTGAATAGGCATTGCTAGCCTATTTACATTGCTATAAAGGACTACCCACGTCTGGTATTTTATAAAGAAAAGAGGCTTATTTGCCTTATGTTTCTGCAGCTGTACAGGAAGCATGCTTCTAGGGAGGCCTCAGGAAGCTTCCACTTACTGTGCAAGGCAAAGGGGAGCAGGTATGTCACATGGAAAAAGAGGGAGCAAGAGAGATGCCGAGGTTTTTTAAACAACCATCTCTTACGTGAACTAATAGAGTGGGAGGTCGTTACTGCAAGGAGGCCACCAAGCCATTCATGAGGGATCCACCCCCATGACCCAAATGCCTCCCATCAGGCTGTATCTCCAACACTGAGGATCACATTTCAACATGAGATTTGGAGGAGACAAAACATCCAACCTATATGATAGGCACTCTCATCCATTGCTCATGGGTAAGTTAAATTGGTAAATCTATGGAGGAGAACTTCGCAATATCAGTAAAATTATAGGAGCCTTTTCCTTTGATACCATAATTCTGCCTCTAAGAATTTATCTTACATGTGTGAAATGCTTTCTATATAATTTATTTCAGTATAATTTACAATAATAAATACTGGAAACAACCTATCCATCTGTAGGGTTTGGTTAAATTTATTGCACTACATTTATACAACAGAAACCAGACAATCATAAAAATGCTGAAAAAGTGCTTTATAAATGTGAATGGAATCATCTCCAGTCAGATTTTACAAAGTAAAGTTAAACACATAAATACATACATACATACACACACACACACACACACACACACAGAGAGAGAGAGGGAGAGAGAGAGAGAGAGAGAGAGAGAGAGGTTTTAAAGCAGTGTAGTAGCATGTTATCATTGTAAGAAAAATGTGTTCTGCTTGTATATGCATATAGTATTCCTGGAAGGAATACTATAAGAAATACAATAAGAAGAACAAGAGGTACAAGAAGTACAAGAAATAGTGACTTTGGCTACTCATTCGGAGAACTGGTTGACTGGAAGTGTGGGAGAACAGTGGGGAGGGAGGAAATAGCTTACTTTTGAATTCCAAACCAACTGAATGTATTACCTGAACTGATCAAATATTTTTTAAATGACTTATAAAATACTTGAGAGAATGAAGTAGCTAGATCAGGATGATATTCTCTTCTACTTACCAGGCACACCCTAAAGGACAATTCTCAGCTTTCCTTCCTTAAATGTAATCATGTGACCTGGTTACAGCCAATGAAAGAGGCCCAGAAGTGCAGTGTTTGATTTTTGGCCACTGCTATTAATAAGCAAGTGTACCATCAAGCAACTGTGTGCTTGATGGGTGCAAATGATGACAGGGATAGTGAAGCCTCAGGGTGAAAGGAGCATATGGATCCTGAATAACCATGGCAATGTGAGTGACTTACATATCAGGAACCCTTATTTGGACTAACACATAAACAAGAAATAAACTTATTTGGTTGGAGCTATCACATATTTTTTAGTAATATTTATTAGCATAGATTTACCTGCCTTAAGACAGAAATTGTAACTAATACAGGAGTATGGTAAAATACATGCCATTGATTTAAGATGGTGTGTGGCAAGAAAACATGTACCATACGCTATAAAGTTGGAAACATGCATTTTCTTCTGCAGTGACAAAACATTTGATAGAACTACCACTTCAATAAATTGGAAGGCAAACACATGACTGCTGAGCCAGAGTGTTAGCATATGTTGACTTTTACCTGCTGCTTTGAGAAGGAAAGATGAAAAAGATGGAAAAGACAACTAAATCCCAAAGAGCAAGTTTGTACACTTCTATATTTCCAACCTAGGTGGTTAGTTCAGGCAGTACCTTTAAGCTGAGAGAGAGGCATAGTGGATTATACAGTTTGGATGGCCCCTCCAAATCTCATGTTGTACTGTAATCCCCAATGTTGGAAGTAAGGCCTGGTGGGGGGGGGGTGTTTGGGTCATAGGGGCAGATCCCTCATGACTTGGTGCTGTCCTTTCAATAGTGAGTGAGTTCTTACAGGATGTTCTTGTAAAATATGGCGTGTCCTCCCTCACTCTCTCTCTCTTGCTCCCATACTATGTGAGTGCCTGCTCACCCTTCACCTTCTGTGTTGATTGTGAGCTTCCTGAGGCCTCCCCAGAAGCCAGGCAGATGTCAGCACCATGCTCCCTGTAAAGCCAGTAGAACTGTGAGCCAATTAAACAAAGAAATACGGTTTCACGTATTTCTTTTTTTTTTTTTTTTTTAATTAATTTATTATTATTATACTTTAAGTTGTAGGGTACATGTGCATAACGTGCAGGTTTGTTACATATGTATACTTGTGCCATGTTGGTGTGCTGCACCCATCAACTCGTCATTTACATCAGGTATAACTCCCAGTGCAATCCCTCCCCCCTCCCCCCTCCCCATGATAGGCCCCGGTGTGTGATGTTCCCTTTCCTGAGTCCAAGTGATCTCATTTTTCAGTTCCCACCTATGAGTGAGAACATGCGGTGTTTGGTTTTCTGTTCTTGTGATAGTTTGCTAAGAATGATGGTTTCCAACTGCATCCATGTCCCTACAAAGGACACAAACTCATCCTTTTTGATGGCTGCATAGTATTCCATGGTGTATATGTGCCACATTTTCTTAATCCAATCTGTCACTGATGGACATTTGGGTTGATTCCAAGTCTTTGCTATTGTGAATAGTGCTGCAATAAACATACGTGTGCATGTGTCTTTATAGCAGCATAATTTATAATCCTTTGGGTATATACCCAGTAATGGGATGGCTGGGTCATATGGTACATCTAGTTCTAGATCTTTGAGGAATCGCCATACTGTTTTCCATAATGGTTGAACTAGTTTACAATCCCACCAACAGTGTAAAAGTGTTCCTATTTCTCCACATCCTCTCCAGCACCTGTTGTTTCCTGACTTTTTAATGATCGCCATTCTAACTGGTGTGAGATGGTATCTCATTGTGGTTTTGATTTGCATTTCTCTGATGGCCAGTGATGATGAGCATTTTTTCATGTGTCTGTTGGCTGTATGAATGTCTTCTTTTGAGAAATGTCTGTTCATATCCTTTGCCCACTTTTTGATGGGGTTGTTTGTTTTTTTCTTGTAAATTTGTTTGAGTTCTTTGTAGGTTCTGGATATTAGCCCTTTGTCAGATGAGTAGATTGCAAAAATTTTCTCCCATTCTGTAGGTTGCCTGTTCACTCTGATGGTAGTTTCTTTTGCTGTGCAGAAGCTCTTTAGTTTAATGAGATCCCATTTGTCAATTTTGGCTTTTGCTGCCGTTGCTTTTGGTGTTTTAGACATGAAGTCTTTGCCCATGCCTATGTCCTGAATGGTACTACCTAGGTTTTCCTCTAGGATTTTTATGGTATTAGGTCTAACATTTAAGTCTCTAATCCATCTTGAATTAATTTTCGTATAAGGAGTAAGGAAAGGATCCAGTTTCAGCTTTCTACTTATGGCTAGCCAATTTTCCCAGCACCATTTATTAAATAGGGAATCCTTTCCCCATTTCTTGTTTCTCTCAGGTTTGTCAAAGATCAGATGGCTGTAGATGTGTGGTATTATTTCTGAGGACTCTGTTCTGTTCCATTGGTCTATATCTCTGTTTTGGTACCAGTACCATGCTGTTTTGGTTACTGTAGCCTTGTAGTATAGTTTGAAGTCAGGTAGCGTGATGCCTCCAGCTTTGTTCTTTTGACTTAGGATTGTCTTGGAGATGCGGGCTCTTTTTTGGTTCCATATGAACTTTAAAGCAGTTTTTTCCAATTCTGTGAAGAAACTCATTGGTAGCTTGATGGGGATGGCATTGAATCTATAAATTACCTTGGGCAGTATGGCCATTTTCATGATATTGATTCTTCCTATCCATGAGCATGGTATGTTCTTCCATTTGTTTGTGTCCTCTTTTATTTCACTGAGCAGTGGTTTGTAGTTCTCCTTGAAGAGGTCCTTTACATCCCTTGTAGGTTGGATTCCTAGGTATTTTATTCTCTTTGAAGCAATTGTGAATGGAAGTTCATTCCTGATTTGGCTCTCTGTTTGTCTGTTACTGGTGTATAAGAATGCTTGTGATTTTTGCACATTAATTTTGTATCCTGAGACTTTGCTGAAGTTGCTTATCAGCTTAAGGAGATTTTGGGCTGAGACAATGGGGTTTTCTAAATATACAATCATGTCATCTGCAAACAGGGACAGTTTGACTTCTTCTTTTCCTAACTGAATACCCTTGATTTCTTTCTCTTGCCTAATTGCCCTAGCCAGAACTTCCAACACTATGTTGAATAGGAGTGGTGAGAGAGGGCATCCCTGTCTTGTGCCAGTTTTCAAAGGGAATGTTTCCAGTTTTTGCCCATTCAGTATGATATTGGCTGTGGGTTTGTCATAAAGAGCTCTTATTATTTTGAGGTACGTTCCATCAATACCGAATTTATTGAGCGTTTTTAGCATGAAGGGCTGTTGAATTTTGTCAAAAGCCTTTTCTGCATCTATTGAGATAATCATGTCGTTCTTGTCTTTGGTTCTGTTTATATGCTGGATTATGTTTATTGATTTGCGAATGTTGAACCAGCCTTGCATCCCAGGGATGAAGCCCACTTGATCATGGTGGATAAGCTTTTTGATGTGTTGCTGAATCCGGTTTGCCAGTATTTTATTGAGGATTTTTGCATCGATGTTCATCAGGGATATTGGTCTAAAATTCTCTTTTTTTGTTGTGTCTCTGCCAGGCTTTGGTATCAGGATGATGTTGGCCTCATAAAATGAGTTAGGGAGGATTCCCTCTTTTTCTATTGATTGGAATAGTTTCAGAAGGAATGGTACCAACTCCTCCTTGTACCTCTGGTAGAATTCAGCTGTGAATCCATCTGGTCCTGGACTTTTTTTGGTTGGTAGGCTATTAATTATTGCCTCAATTTCAGAGCCTGCTATTGGTCTATTCAGGGATTCAACTTCTTCCTGGTTTAGTCTTGGAAGAGTGTAAGTGTCCAGGAAATTATCCATTTCTTCTAGATTTTCCAGTTTATTTGCGTAGAGGTGTTTATAGTATTCTCTGATGGTAGTTTGTATTTCTGTGGGGTCGGTGGTGATATCCCCTTTATCATTTTTAATTGCGTCGATTTGATTCTTCTCTCTTTTCTTCTTTATTAGTCTTGCTAGTGGTCTGTCAATTTTGTTGATCTTTTCAAAAAACCAACTCCTGGATTCATGGATTTTTTGGAGAGTTTTTTGTGTCTCTATCTCCTTCAGTTCTGCTCTGATCTTAGTTATTTCTAGCCTTCTGCTAGCTTTCGAATGTGTTTGCTCTTGCTTCTCTAGTTCTTTTAATTGTGATGTTAGAGTGTCAATTTTAGATCTTTCCTGCTTTCTCTTGTGGGCATTTAGTGCTATAAATTTCCCTCTACACACTGCTTTAAATGTGTCCCAGAGATTCTGGTATGTTGTATCTTTGTTCTCATTGGTTTCAAAGAACATCTTTATTTCTGCCTTCATTTCGTTATGTACCCAGTAGTCATTCAGGAGCAGGTTGTTCAGTTTCCATGTAGTTGAGCGGTTTTGATTGAGTTTCTTAGTCCTGAGTTCTAGTTTGATTGCACTGTGGTCTGAGAGACAGTTTGTTATAATTTCTGTTCTTGTACATTTGCTGAGGAGTGCTTTACTTCCAATTACGTGGTCGATTTTGGAGTAAGTACGATGTGGTGCTGAGAAGAATGTATATTCTGTTGATTTGGGGTGGAGAGTTCTATAGATGTCTATTAGGTCTGCTTGCTGCAGAGATGAGTTCAATTCCTGGATATCCTTGTTAACTTTCTGTCTCGTTGATCTGTCTAATGTTGACAGTGGAGTGTTGAAGTCTCCCATTATTAATGTTTGGGAGTCTAAGTCTCTTTGTAAGTCTCTAAGGACTTGCTTTATGAATCTGGGTGCTCCTGTATTGGGTGCATATATATTTAGGATAGTTAGCTCTTCCTGTTGAATTGATCCCTTTACCATTACGTAATGGCCTTCTTTGTGTCTTTTGATCTTTGATGGTTTAAAGTCTGTTTTATCAGAGACTAGTATTGCAACCCCTGCTTTTTTTTGTTCTCCATTTGCTTGGTAAATCTTCCTCCATCCCTTTATTTTGAGCCTATGTATGTCTCTGCGTGTGAGATGGGTCTCCTGAATACAGCAGACTGATGGGTCTTGACTCTTTATCCAGTTTGCCAGTCTGTGTCTTTTAATTGGAGCATTTAGTCCATTTACATTTAAGGTTAAGATTGTTATGTGTGAACTTGATCCTGCCATTATGATATTATCTGGTTATTTTGCTCGTTAGTTGATGCAGTTTCTTCCTAGCCTCGATGGTCTTTACATTTTGGCATGTTTTTGCAATGGCTGGTACCGGTTGTTCCTTTCCATGTTTAGTGCTTCCTTCAGGGTCTCTTGTAAGGCAGGCCTAGTGGTGACAAAATCTCTAAGCATTTGCTTATCTGTAAAGGATTTTATTTCTCCTTCACTTATGAAACTTAGTTTGGCTGGATATGAAATTCTGGGTTTAAAATTCTTTTCTTTAAGAATGTTGAATATTGGCCCCCACTCTCTTCTGGCTTGGAGAGTTTCTGCCGAGAGATCTGCTGTTAGTCTGATGGGCTTCCCTTTATGGGTAACCCGACCTTTCTCTCTGGTTGCCCTTAAGATTTTTTCCTTCATTTCAACTTTGGTGAATCTGGCAATTATGTGTCTTGGAGTTGCTCTTCTCGAGGAGTATCTTTGTGGCGTTCTCTGTATTTCCTGGATTTGAATGTTGGCCTGCCCTACTAGGTTGGGGAAGTTCTCCTGGATGATATCCTGAAGACTGTTTTCCAACTTGGTTCCATTTTCCCCCTCACTTTCAGGCACCCCAATCAGACGTAGATTTGGTCTTTTTACATAATCCCATACTTCTTGCAGGCTTTGTTCATTTCTTTTTCTTCTTTTTTCTTTTGGTTTCTCTTCTCGCTTCATTTCATTCATTTGATCCTCAATCGCAGATACTCTTTCTTCCAGTTGATTGAGTCAGTTACTGAAGCTTGTGCATTTGTCACGTATTTCTCGTGTCATGGTTTTCATCTCTTTCATTTCGTTTATGACCTTCTCTGCATTAATTACTCTAGCCATCAATTCTTCCACTTTTTTTTCAAGATTTTTAGTTTCTTTGCGCTGGGTACGTAATTCCTCCTTTAGCTCTGAGAAATTTGATGGACTGAAGCCTTCTTCTCTCATCTCGTCAAAGTCATTCTCCGTCCAGCTTTGATCCGTTGCTGGCGATGAGCTGCGCTCCTTTGCCGGGGGAGATGCGCTCTTATTTTTTGAATTTCCAGCTTTTCTGCCCTGCTTTTTCCCCATCTTTGTGGTTTTATCTGCCTCTGGTCTTTGATGATGGTGATGTACTGATGGGGTTTTGGTGTAGGTGTCCTTCCTGTTTGATAGTTTTCCTTCTAACAGTCAGGACCCTCAGCTGTAGGTCTGTTGGAGATTGCTTGAGGTCCACTCCAGACCCTGTTTGCCTGGGTATCAGCAGCAGAGGCTGCAGAAGATAGAATATTTCTGAACAGTGAGTGTACCTGTCTGATTCTTGTTTTGGAAGCTTCCTCTCAGGGGTGTACTCCACCCTGTGAGGTGTGGGGTGTCAGACTGCCCCTCGTGGGGGATGTCTCCCAGTTAGGCTACTCAGGGGTCAGGGACCCACTTGAGCAGGGAGTCTGTCCCTTCTCAGATCTCAACCTCCGTGTTGGGAGATCCACTGCTCTCTTCAAAGCTGTCAGACAGAGTCGTTTGCGTCTGCAGAGGTTTCGGCTGTGTTTGTTATTGCCCTGTCCCCAGAGGTGGAGTCTACAGAGACAGGCAGGTTTCCTTGAGCTGCTGTGAGCTCCACCCAGTTCGAGCTTCCCAGCAGCTTTGTTTACCTACTTAAGCCTCAGCAATGGCGGGCGCCCCTCCCCCAGCCTCGCTGCTGCCTTGCCGGTAGATCACAGACTGCTGTGCTAGCAATGAGGGAGGCTCCGTGGGTGGGGGACCCTCCCGGCCAGGTGTGGGATATGATCTCCTGGTGTGCCTGTTTGCTTAAAGCGCAGTATTGGGGTGGGAGTTACCTGATTTCCCAGGTGTTGTGTGTCTCAGTTCCCCTGGCTAGGAAAAGGGATTCCCTTCCCCCTTGCGTTTCCCAGGTGAGGCAATGCCTCGCCCTGCTTCAGCTCTCGCTGGTCGGGCTGCAGCAGCTGACCAGCACCGATCGTCTGGCACTCCCCAGTGAGATGAACCCAGTACCTCAGTTGAAAATGCAGAAATCACCGGTCTTCTGTGTCGCTCGCGCTGGGAGTTGGAGACTGGAGCTGTTCCTATTTGGCCATCTTGCTCCGCCCGTCAGGTATTTCTTTATAGCAATGTAAGAACAGTCTAATACAGTGGAGAAAGATGAAACTCATTTAATCAAGTATAAAAGTTACATCACCTAGAAAAGAACTTTGAATATGGTTATAGGCACAAGGAATTTTCGGAAGCAATCAGGCCAGACATTTTCTAGTCTGAGAGTACTGTATGTCTAAAGAATCTATGAAAACAAAAACCCAAATATATTTGATCATTTTGGATTTTGAAATAACCCTTGGATCCTCAAACCTGCATGAGGAAAAAGTTGGTGCAAAAGCTAAATTCTCCCAAGGAGAAAATATTCTATAATACTTACTACATATATGACATAAAAGATAAGGACCAGGGAGAACGTGACAAAGGGCAGTGCCAGGGGCAATAGAAAAGTAATCTAATCCCAGGTTTATCTTTTTGGGCTTCTCTTCTCCATGTTGGTCCTCCACATTCTTATTTCCTTGAGTTTTCTGATGCAATAAAATAGACTTAAAACATAATTTCCTCCAATTTTTGTAAGTGTATTTGTGGAAGAGTTTTTCTGTGTCAAGTTTATCCATAATCGCTTGAAGAAAAAGTGTTTCCTTTTTTTTTTTTTTAAAGAAAGTTTCCCAGGTGATTCTATTGATAATATGCAGCAAAGACTGAGCAGACTCTGTCCTTCTTGGTACTTAAGTCAGTGATAGAAAATGGGAAGTCTCTGACTCAGTAACTTTAGTTTCATTATATATCCACACACACAAAAAAAGTTTTGTTGTTAATGAAGAGTGTGATGGCTCTCTCCCCTCCTTAACCTGTCTCAACAAATTATCTTCTATAACTTAATACACAGCTTCTATCCTTTGGTTTAATATAAGGTTTTCTCTTTTATTAAAAATGCAACATGTATGTAAGTAAAATACATTACCTCTTAATTTTACACTAAAATTAAAAATTAGATAATTCACTAAAAAATGTAGTAGTTACTATGGCTCATGTCTAAACATATAAGCAAATTGCAAATGTGAAATTAAAATGTTTAAATTATCAATGTTTATATGACACAAATTTAATGATATAGATAAATATCTGAGATGATAATTTGGTTGTAAAGATTAAATGGTTTAATTAATGCCTGTAATTTGCTATCAGTGTGTGTGACAGACATTGTTGTTTGCCTGTCAATAGTCATTTTCATTTTCTTCCATGCTGGAAAATAACTGATTCAGGTGTTCATATTCTGACTTCTAACTCAAACACTTTTTGCTTAATTTGTACTGTTGGGTTTCATTTTCCTTACTGGGAGTTTGTTGAGAGTGGGCAGTGGCGTATTGGTAAATGTTTAACCACTAGCTCTCAAAAGAAAGAAAGAAGGAAGGAAAGAAAGAAAACAAAGAAAAGAAAGAGAGAAAGGGAGGGAGGAAGAAAAGGGAGAAAGGAGGAAGGAAAGAAAATGAGAAAGAAAGAGAGAAAAAAAGAGGAAATGAGTTCTGATTTGTAGCACATAACAATTTCTCTGGTGTGGCCAGTTCAAGCTTCCAATGTGACATCAACTGGATCACAACATTCTTGGAAATTTGACAGCTGGCTCTTGCAAGCCAAGATGAACCTGCTCCAACACACCAGCGAGGATGAATATCTGTGTGGGTCCCTACCAAGGAGAGATGACGAACGTTTGGAGATTACTTTAGAGAAAGGTTTTATTACTCATAAAGAGAGAATCAGAAGAATAAGACAATCATTCTCTTTCTGTTATTTTTCCAACTTTTTATTATGAAAAAACATTCAGCAGATTTGAAATAATTTTATAGTAAACACATATACTTATCACCTAGATTCTACCATTAACATTTTTACATAGCTATCAGTACACTTTGTACTTTATCTATCAATCCAGCAGACCACGTTATTTCATAATGCTTTTCAAAGTAAATTTCAGCTATCGATACCCTTCTAACTAGCTACTTCAGCATTTGTAGTATTAACTAGAGTTCATTATATTTTGTAGTTTTTCCTTTTTTTGCAGTAAAATTTATAATTAGATTTAAAAATCCTAAGTGATAAATCTGTATACTTGTGTAACCCAAACTCCCAACAACAAATAGAAAAAGTTCACCCCCAAAACTTCCCTTGCTCTTTTTATAAGTTAATTCCCACTTTCTCACACAAGAGGCAACAACACTTCCGATGTTTTTCTAAGGTAGATTAATTTTGCCTATTCTAGAGCTTCATATAAATAGAACCATAAAATATGCCCACTTTTCTATAGGGCTCTTTTTATCCAGCATAAGGCTTTTGGGATTCATCTATGTTGTTGTATATGTGGTTTTGTTTGTTTTTACTGTGCAGTTAGTATTTCATTGTATGAATATGTTGCAGTTTCTTTATGCATTCTCCTATGGATAAACATCTGGGATTTTTTCCCAGTTTGGGCTATTTTGAATAAAACTGCTATCAACATTTTATACAAGTCTTTTTGTGAACATATTTTTATCTTGAGTAACTACCTAGAAGTGGGATTGTTGGATCGTAAGAAAAACATGTATTTACTTTTATCATAAAGGATTTTCAAAAGAGATTAAAACAATTTACACTCCATCAAAAATATTTGCGAGTCCCAGTTGCTTTGCATTGGGCCAATATTTGATATTGGCAGTCATTTTAATTTTAGCCGTTGTGGTGGGTTATGGTGGTATCTCATGTCCTTGTTGACTAATGACGATGAACACTTTTCCATGTGATTATTCGTTGTTCATATATTCTTTTTTTAAATGAAATGTTTACTCAAATATTTGACCTATTTTTATTGTGCTGCCCATGTTTATATAATTAAGTTGTAGGGGCTATTTATATATCGTAGATATATATTCCAGTCCTTTGTCAGATATGTTTTGCAAATATTTTCTTCCAGTCTGTAGCTTGCTTATTAGTTTTCTTAAAGATAACTTTTAATAAGCAATTTTTAATATTGATAAAATTTAACTTTTAAATCTTTTTCTTTTATTCATTCTCCCTAAGAAATGTACTGTTTGTCCCAAGTTGCTAAAGTTTTCTCCTGTTTTCATTTAAATATATATATTTTAAAAATATATACTATATATACTTTAAAAATATATATTATATATATTTAACATACATATAGATCTAGATATATATATATTTATATATATATATATTTCCTCTCATTGGATTGCTTTGGTGACTTTGTAGAGAATCGAATGGTGGGTCTATGTCTGGGCTTGGTGTGCTATTCTTTGGATATATTTGTGTATCTTTACTCTCACACTATATTGTCTTGATTATTATAGCTTTACTTTTACTATTACTTTGCTATTTTAAAAGATTACTTTTAATTTTAAAGGTTACTATCCACATTCTAAAGTCTTTGGATTTCCACACACATTTGCAAATCCACTTGTCAATTCATAAACATAATTCTGCTGGAACTATAATTGGAATTGCATTGATCTATAGATCAATTTAGTAAGAATGGACATATTAACAATATTGAGTCTTTCCAAAATAAACCGATCATAGATACATAGACAAGCAGACTTGTTAATTACTATTAATTCAGGGGATTGTTCATCCTCAAGTTGAAACAAGTAATTATAGTACAGTGACGCGGGAAAAAATTCCTTATTTTGCACACCACCTACCATGTAGCAAGTTTTTATCTAACGTCTTCTAGGCTGATCCTGGAATTTGGGCATGAACTTAGTGGTTTTGAGAGTCCATGCAATGTGCTTTAAAATTGATTCCTTTCCATAAATTTCAAACATGAGAAAAGATCAGCAAAATCCCAAACAACTTTTAAAATAGCTTTAATAAATAAAAATATCAATTTCAATAACTCCTAGGCCGGAGTGCAGTGGCATGATCATAGTTCACTGTAGCCTTCAATTCCTCAACTCAAGTGATTCTCCCACCTAAGCCTCTGGAATAGCTGAGATTACAAGCAGGAGCCACTGCCCTTGATTTAAAGTAGCTGAATTGAGATGCAATTCACAAATCATACCATTCACCAAAGTGTACAATCGTTTAGTAAATTCACAGAGTTGTATAACTGTGGCCAAAATCTAAGTTTAGAAAGTTATTGTTCCCATGGAAAGAAACCCTATACTCATTTTCTTCTTCCTGCCTCAAGCCCCAGCATTTTCAACCTTGTGGCACCTGAGGTATAGCTTCCACCCTGTGCATCAGAGCTGCTTGGGGGATGGTAGGCCTGATCCTCTCGGTCCTAGAACAGAATTTCTGTAACATGAGGCTGGGCAGGGATGGGGAAGGGAGAAGAAATGAAGGCAGCTTGTGCCTTCTAGGGAAAATTAGAGACTCAGGCTGGGAGCTGGAAGGAGAGGGAGCCCTGTCTTCTTGGCCGCACCTGCCTGGAGTAGAGCACCCAGGGTAGAGCTTTCAGAACACGGAGCTGAGAGTGGGTGACAAGGGAGTGAGTCATGATTCAAATGCCACAGACTCTCACTAGTATTACAAGAAAATTTAGCTGATTTTCTTGAATGTGTGTTTCTCCATTTGCTGTATGCCCTTAAGGACAATTTCCAGAGATTTTAACCATTTTTAAAAATATACATGTATACAATTTTTACCAGTTAAATTGTTTTGCTGAAACATGGAGACCTCTGAAATCCTTACTATATTATTCTGAAGTCTCAAAAAATTTCTTGGTCATGCTTAAAAGATTTCTGTGCCAGGTTAAAGGCGAACTAATCATGCCTAAGTCTTTTACCAAATCCCCGCTTCCTTCACTCCACAACCTTCACAATGGTATATATACCATTGCATGCGTGTTATGCTATGCAGTTAGCCAGTGTTGTTTATGTTGTTTAGGACTGATGCTCTCTTGGGTTAGTGAGGAATCAAGTGAAGGGCAGTACATTCTTCCCTGTCAAGTTTTTTATTTTTTATTTTCTTGGTTTGTTCGTTTGTTTTTGATGATGCCTGTCTCCATCTGCCTGCTTCTACTTGTTTCCTACGTATTTCAATTCCTATCAGTCTCCCACCTTCCAGATAGCTGCATAACGTTGAATTTGGTCTGTCTTTTGATTTCTATGGGCATCTCTAACTTTTGCCTATCCTCCTTCACTAAGCTAAGCCTCTGGTGCATTCTGCTTTCCTTTCCTTATTTTCTTGCTTCCTTTACCTTGTTTGGCAGCCACTAAGAGACCACTTAGACAATAGCATTATGAGATCATCTGGCAGCATTTGGCCTTAGGTACGGAACAGAAGAGTATATCATGGTGGAGTCATGCAATGAATTGGACAAAAGGTCAGGTCACAAATTGAAAAATCCTGGGGAAGTATAGTCAAGAATAATATTTGTTTAGCATTACTCTTGCTATTTAATTAATGTCAGTCAGTATCAATTCCATTAAAATGGTCACCCATAGGCGAGGGGACAGAAATCCCTAGCTGAATATGGAGGAACCTCTTGCATTACTTGCTGCTGCCAGACCCTCTTTCAATCCCTCATTTACTTCCCCAGTATTTGAATTGATGGATGTGGTTCATCAATTCTGGCATTTTGAATTGGTAGATGTGGTTAAAATTAACAATCTGAAGCTCTCTTACTTTGAGTCTAGTTAGCATTCACTTCCCTTTGGACTATGCTTCTTAACTAGTCTTACTTATGATTAGCAATGATTTCAAAGCTTCTTTTAATGCACACCCCTATTATTGATTAATGCTCAGATCTGCTTAGTTTTCACTTATCAGTGATCCCTTCTTTCAAGCAATATTTCTTGAAAATTTATAATGGAAAGGATCAGACTCCTAAAGGATACTAGGCAATTCTAGAACAATATTACAGTACTTTGATTTGCAACTTCTAGTGCTCTTGGGAAAAACTGAGATAAGTATGTCATTTCCAATTCCTTTACTCAACATATACTTGGTGAATATCTATGACTATCATAAACACTAAAGGAAATAAAAATTTGGACAAAATGTGAGTTGTGCCTTCATGGAATCACAGCTTAATATTACATTTATGGAAAAAATGTACAATGGTATGTAGACTGTGTTCTATTCTGTGATAGAAATACAAACAAATGCTTTATTTACCTGCCTGGGCAACATAGTGGGACTCCATCTGTATTAGTTCGTTTTCACGCTGCTAATAAAGACAGATCTTAGACTGGGTAACTTATAAAGAAAAAGAGGTTTCATGGACTCACAGTTCCATGTGGCTGGGCAGGCCTGATAATCGTGGTGGAAGGTGAAAGGCACATCTTACATTGGCAGAAGGCAAAAGAGAAAATGAGAGCCAAGCAAAAGGGGTTTCCCCTTATAAAATCACCAGATCTTGTGAGACTTATTCACTATAGCAAGAACAGTATGAAGAAAAGCACCCCCTAATTCAATTATCTCCCACTGGGTTCCTCCCACAACATGTGGGAATTATGGTAGCTCCAATTCAAGACGAGATTTGGGTGGGAACACAGTCAAACCATGTTACCATCTCTAAACAAAACAAAACAAAACAAAAACAAACAAACAAAAACTAACTGGGTATGGTGGTGCACACCTATAGTCTTATAGTCCTACCTACTTGGGAAGCTCAGATGGAAGGATCACTTGAGCCTAGGAGGCCAAGTTTGCAATGAGCATGATTACCCCACTGCACTCCAGCCTGGATGACAAAAACAGACTCTGTCTCAAAAAATAAAAATAAAAAAACAAGACTTCATTCGTTCTTTCAATAAATATTATTGAGTGTCTACCAGAGTCTGGAGATACTACTGTGAATAAATAAAAGTTTTGTCCATGAGACCTATGGGTAGGGAGAGATTGCTTACATTTGCAAAAATTAGAGAAGTCTCCTTTAAGAGGTGGCATTTAAGAGGATCCTTAAAGAACAAGTAATATTTATCCATGTAGAAAGGCATTTCAGGAAAAGTGAATAAAGATAGGTATGAAGATCAGATAGGCCAGGAGTGTTCACCAAATGGCTGACAGGTTTTTTGAGTTTGAATTTAGAGAAACAAAGAAGCAGAATAGGAAGAAACCCCAAGAAATTAGGTTGAGGTCAGATTATGGAAAGCCTTATTGTCTCTCCATTCATCCATCCATCCATGCATTCATCCATCCATCCATCCATCCATCCAGTAAACAACCTGATGTGAAGCTGCCATAAAGAAACTCAGATTACAAAGCAGCAAAGGAGCCAAATTTGTAGTGGAATATGTGAATGGTTTAGAATATGTAGCTTGAGTTAGATGTGGCTGAGCAGTGTTCATTTTCAAGGGGGTGAGATTTCTTACCTTTACTACTTCAGCCTGTGTCCTCTTTGGAGACTGGATGTTCTTCACCCTTGAAAATGAAAGACTCAGACTCATAGTCAATGCAGGATGTTGCCAATGTTTCTGAGAAATAATCAGCTTTTCTCAAGTGGGTGAAAAATAGGCAGTCTCCAATTTCAGTCTCTCAAAAATGCCAAGTAGTTTTTCATTATCCTTTAATTTGTGACACTAAACAACAGAGGCAACCTGCTTGGTGGGATTTCAGGTGGAGAGAGCACAGTGGCTGATATCCTTTAAGGTTTACAGTGACACTGCTTAAAAGCTCAGACTCAAGGCCGTTCAGTCTTGCTGTCTTCCATCCTTCAATCCCCTGCTACATTCAAAATGCAAACTCCTCCAGGCAACATTGCTCTTACACCAAGTCATCCTAATCCCTTATGCCACTCTTCAATTCTATTGCTGACCTCCCTTCAATCTACTTTTCTGAGACCTATTTTACCTTCTTTTCATCCATGTCATTGCATTCTTATGGCCTTGTATCAGTCTGTTTTCACACTGCTATAAAGAACTACCTGAGACTTGGTAACTTATGAAGAAAAAAGTTTTAATTGCCTCACAGTTCTGCAGGCTTAACAGGAAACATGACTGTAAGGCTTCAGGAAACTTACAATCATGGCAGAAGACAAAGCGGAAGCAAGCACCTTCTTCCTGTGGTGGCAGGAGAAAGAGAGAGTGAAGGGGGAAGTGCCACACACTTTTAAACCAGCAGATCTTATGAGAACTCACTCTCTATCACAAGAACAGCAAGAGGGAAACTGCCCGCAAGATCCAGTCACCTCCCACCAAGTCCCTCCTCTACTTCAACATGAAATTTGGGTGGGGACACAAATCCAAACCATATCAGGCTTCAACTCTTTCCCTAGCTAGGGTACACATTCTAATGCCTTCTAATGTATTATGTCAACCACTCGAGTGCCACCATGTTCAGCATCCTAATTTCCTTCTATTTTGACTGCATCCTTACCTCAAACCTTAATCTTTAATCAAGGCATATACTTGCTTTCTCTCTTTCTAAAGTGCTGATGAGAAAAACCACAAAACTGGGTGGATTTATGCCACTGTATACACCTGGTTTCCAGCCTTTAGCTAGGGAGTTCCACTTTCCTAAAGGCAGAGTATCAACAAAAATTATTCGAAATTCTTCTGCTTAGGAGATTTGTCTTTTCTCCTTTATTAGTTTATTTATTCAATCATTTATTTATATCACTATAGACCCATGGATGTCTGTTTTGCACTTTGAGTGATAATCCAATATGACTTAATTTTGCTCAAATTGTTCTGGTTTTGGCCATTGTGAGCTCTTTTGTTTAACTCCTGGGTCCCTTTGACCTACACCCATAATGGTATGTGTTTGTGTGTGCATACGTTAGAATGCTTCTTTACATACTGGTATTACAAGATGTTCCAGATTCATCTTGCATATTTTCTTCCTTACTCCTAGATTCAACCGTTTTCCCCCAAGGAGCCGTTTTATTCTTCCTTTTATTGGACAATTGTATTAGAAATCAAGATTTGGGCAGTTGGTGCGCTCTCTGCTACTGGGCTATCGTGGTTTCCAGGCTTTCTAATCTGACAGAGCACGTGTGTGCGCATGTGCACGCACACACACACAAATGCAAATTGGTGTGTGTACACATACTTATAAATATTTCTAATGTATCCATATGTATCTATATTAAGCTAAACATGAGTTCATACTGATGTTCTCCAAGGAGCCGAGTACCACATGGTTAATTCTGGTCCTCCTCCCTTCCTCCCTTTGTTTTCTATAATCTCCCACTCCAACAGTGAAAAACCTGGTTTCTACTATCCATCATCCATTCATTTGTTTGTGTATAGTGGTTTCCAAACTGGTAACCTATATGCTGGTTGGAAAAAGCTTTATCCAACTAGAGCATGGTGCTTGTGTACCATTTCTTTTGCCTTTTGTTTTACAGCATCCATTTATTTTCAACATTACTTAGGTCAGAATATTTTCCCCATCCCATTCAGTAAGTTTGTTTCATTTATTTGTAATGCAGTTTGATTCTCTTGTCCCAGTCTGCCTTGTTTTCTGAAACTCCAAGATCTTCTAAATGAACTTTTTTAAAAAAATGCACAAATTAAAGTTTACTACTTTTGCTATAAAGTCCAGTGTGTTTTCATGAGTTCATGATATCATATATCTACCATTATAGTACTATACAGCATTGTTTCACCACTGCCAAAATCTCCATGGATTCAACCCTTTTTCCTCTTGAATTCCTGGCAACCACTGATCACTTTCCAGTCCATGGACACAAACTAACTTTCAATTTGTTTAGCCTTCTTTAATTTATTGTGCCAATGTCTTGTAGTTTTTTTACCTACAGATTCTGTATCTATTATGTTATATTTACAATTAAGTGTACACTTTTTGGTGAGATTTTAAATAAGAAAAAATTAGATTACAATTGTTAAAAGCTAGTATACAAAAAAAAAAATTCCCTTTGTACACTGACCTTGTTTCTAGTCATCTTGTTCCCCTAGCTTATTAGTTCCAGGATTTCTTTGTGGATTCTTTAGAGTTTTCTCATAGACAATCATGCCATCTGTGACTATAGACAGTTTTCTTTCTTTCTTTCTTTCTTTCTTTCTTTCTTTCTTTCTTTCTTTCTTTCTTTCTTTCTTTCTTTCTTTCTTTCTAATATCTATATCTTTTAATTTCTTTTTCTTGTCTTACTGCACTTTCTAGGATGTTAGTACAATGTTGAATAGAATTAGTTAGAGAATAGCCTTGCCTCATTCTCAGTCTTTGGGGAAAAGCATTTAGTCTCTACTATTAAGTTTGATGCTAGCTGTATGTTTTTTGTAGATGTCATTTGCTAAGCTGAGGAAGTTCTCTACTCCTAGCTTACTATTATTATTTTTTTGAATCAGAATGAGGGTTTTAAATATTGCCAAATGGTTTTTCTGCATCAATGGCTATGATCATATAATTTTTTCTTCTTTAGTCTATTGACATGGTGGATTCTACTAATTGATTTTTGAATGTTGAATTAGCCTTGAATCCTTGGAATAAATCTCACTTGGCGATGGCATATAATTCTTTTTATACATTATTGGATCATGATGCACTGTTAAACAATTTGGGGGATACAACTATGAATAAAACCATCTTCTGCCTTAAACAATCTTACAGTCAATTAGAGGGAAATAAACAGATAGACACACACACTTAACTATAATCCAAGCCAGAGCATAGCAAGTGTTCTAAAAGACGGAAAAAATCTTACAAGTTTTTAATGGAGGGAAAGATAACATCTTGTTGGGAGGAGTTAGGAGGAACTACTACATATTTCTTTCTTTTCTTTTTTTACATTTCTCTAACATTAGGCCCTAGGAGGCACTGATACATAAAATGTGGCTAATGTAAAATCAAAGTTTGAGGCCTGGAAGCAAACTCTAATAATCTAATTCAAACCTTTCTCTTCTTTTATTAATGAGACAGCACACAATCTACTTCTCTGTAGAACCAGGATTTGATCTCAGATACCTCATCCTTTTGTCAGTAAGCTTTCCTTTGCCTCACACAGTCACCCACTTAAATTGGAAACATGAATCTGCTTTAGTTGGTTTTTAAATTGCTTATTCAGAAAATGAGCATGACTTTTCCTTTGAATTTCCTCATTCTTTCAATAAAAAGAAAACTGGAGGTACTAGGTGGGTATGGAATTGCCTAATTCTGCAACTGAGTAACTCCATCGGGTTCTGGTGTTTCAGACTCATAAAGCCAAACAAAGAAAACATAATCCCCATCTGCTACAATCTGTAGTTACTCTGCTCCCCCTGAGGGAGGCGATTCCCGGCTGATACAGCCATTACTGTATGTTGTCTGTATGGACTTGCTTTTAACATGTGAGTTAACTTTTTTTTCCCCCTAGATTTGAGCCGGTTTTTTTTTTTTTTCCACAGAAAAACTCACAGAGGAACTTAAGTGGAAGTTCACCTGTGTTTGTTCTTTGCAATTTCAAGAGATAAAATCCACATTGCCTTAAGGACATTATAAACAAGAAATCTGCAGTGGCTTATTTCAACAAAGATGTGATTTTTAAAGTTGTTCAAGATGAAAACAGCAGGTGTCAAAGTTTATTGATGATAATCAGATTCTTATATCATAGTCATGTACAATAATGGATGGATATTTCTATTTATCTCATATAGAGAATGCATTTTCTGAAATTATTATAATAATGAAGATAATAATAGTGGCTAATATTTATACTTTATCTAAAAATGGTCCTGTACTTAATGTAGATAATTTACTTATTTAATTCCCTCAACTACCCCATGAATTAGGAATTGTGAATATCATCCCTATTTTAGAGAGAATGAACTTTGGGTTAAAACAGATAAGTAACTTGCTGAAGGTCGCACCATTAGTAAGTAGCAGAGTCAATATTTTAGCTGTGCTCTGTCTGACACTGGTCTTTAGGTTTTCATCATGGTGCTCTAACTAGTGCCTCTTATTGGCTGTCCTTGGTTATCCCAAGTCCTTGGACAACACCCATCCCTTTCAAACACACACACACACACACACACATTCTCCCTCTCTCTCTCTCTTTCTCTCTCTCTCTCTCCCTCTCCCCTTCTCCCTTTCTCTCTCTCTCCCCTTCTCTCCCTCTCTCTCTTTTTCTCTCTCTCTTTCTCTCTCTCTCTCTCACTCTCTCATCCTAGTGGCATCTTCCAATTTTCCTAACATTCAAATGCCTTTATAACCTGCCTCCTCTCTATGATGACTTCCCCACAGGAGCCCTTCAAACCAGCCAAAGGACTCACTTCTTTTTTTTCTTTCTCCATGAAGTTTACCTTTCCTTTGCTCAAAGAGCTCCCTTCAGCTGCAATGCCCACCCCCACCTCCTCATCAACTGTCTACATTTTAGCTGGGTCAGCTCAAAATAAAAAGTTTCAAGGATAAAAAGATAGGCAGTGGGTGGCTGAGCCCAAGGTGAAATAAAATAATGTTTTCTTTTATTGATTTACCAATGTTTGTCTTTTAATTTCTGGAGAGCCTCTATTGCATGCAAAAATGTTAATAGGAGTTGAAGGTCTCTTATTCATACAGTTCCAATCTATTCTGCAAATCAAAAGCAGTGAAAATGATTCATACATGAATAATTCCTCCAAACCCTTGCTTATTGAAACGGATCAGAGATAATTACTAGGTTGGAGAATTTGCATCCACACAATTTTCTGGTCTCACAAACATAATTTTCTTTAGAATGAATAGAAAATATTTGCTCTTTTAAAAGCTGTTGTGAATTGTGAAGCTGTTTTTCCTGTATCTGCAGAAATGTGGCTGTACCATCTGCAGCTGCTATTCCTCATAGCTGGGGATTTCTGTCTCCTCCCTGGTCTCCACCATTGTGGAGTTTAGCTGGTTTGTTTTAAAACTCCTATCTGCATTCATCTCAGTGTGGAGATCTGCGTATTCTGTTGCTCATTACATCCACTAAGATGAAGTCAGTGAGATCTTTTTTTTTTTTTTTTTTTTGAGACAGAGTTCGCTCTGTTGCCCAGGCTGGGGTGCAGTGGCGCCATCTTGGCTCACTGCAAGCTCCACCTCCCGGGTTCACGCCATTCTACTGCCTCAGCCTCCCGAGTAGCTGGGACTACAGGTGCCCGCCACCACGCCCGGCTAATTTTTTGTATCTTTTTTTAGTAGAGACGGGGTTTCACCATGTTAGCCGGGATGGTCTCGATCTCCTGACCTCGTGATTTGCCCGCCTCGGTCTCCCAAAGTGCTGGGATTACAGGCGTAAGCCACCAAGCCCGGCCGAAGTCAGTGTAATCTTAAGTTTGTGTGTTTATAAATTTCTTCCTGCAAAATGACTTCACATTCATGCGCAAGTTGGGAGGATAAGAGTAATCTGTCACACCTCAGGGATTTATTTGACCACTTAACTTTTAGTATTTAGTTGAGAGTCACAGGAAATTTTAATAGGAGTTGCTCTGAGAAAGGGGTGGGGATGAAGGCTTTTTGTCTGTGATCCTTCAGAACCATCTGGAATACACATGAGATTTGTTTTCTGCCATTGTCTCCCCAAAGCATCAGGCTGTTGTTCCAGGTGTGTGAAGTGCCTGTGTGGCTTAGGTTTAATACTTGCTTTTCATTATGCCCAACAGCTTGGTCCTTTATTCTCTGAGGGATGTGTTTTCAATACCACAGGAGATTTCTTTATGCCCAACCAAATGAATCTTTACAAACAGCTCAACTGGTGTAAGGCCTCAGGTGGGCTTCAGGGACCCACAAGAACAAGGTTTATGTGTAGGCACAGGGGGGATTCAAATGCACCATTATATTAAAGGCATTTTGAATTTCTCTGTTCTGGTTTTCTAGAAAAACAGGCACTGCTCCTTCTGAGAATAAACAAGAGATTCCAGGGTTCCTTGAACTGTGTTGGAAAAAGAAAAAGCTAGGTGTGTGAAAGACATTAAATAATGTAAATATGGAAATTGTGGAAAAAGAGAGTAGGAATAAAGAAAACATTTTGTAAAAAAGCATTAAGAAATAGATAAGGAAAAAACAGTGATGTCTATTGATGAATTTCCAGAAACTGATGAAATTTTTGTATTGCTTAGGGTTAACATATTATCTTTAAAGTAGCAAGAAAAAAAGGCACTTAGCAGAATGAATGCATACAGCTGCATATGACAATATGGGTGAATTTTACGAATACAGTTTTATGTGAAAAAGTCTCTATAGCTTAGATCTTACATGATACTTTAAATAATTATTCTTTATTGTGAAATGTAACACACTAAAAGCAGAGAAAGATACTCTTTTCATAAACTTAAAAACCACAAAAACAAAAGTATATATTATTAATAAATACATCTAAGTATAATAAAACTATATCAGAAGAACAATGAGGCAACAACAAACACAAGATTTAAGATGGAAGATAGAATAGGATGGACAAAGATGTTATATGGATGTAAGCTGCTGTCATCATTTTTGTTTTCTGTTGGGTGGTAATTTTACGATTGTTCATTATATTATTAAAACCAACAAATGAAGAACAAACAAATAAAAGAAAGCCTTTTATGTACAAGTGATGGAAGCCTGTTATGAATTTGGGATTATGATTAATGCAGTTCTATGCACTTGAGAACCAGTAAGAAATAATTTGTCCAAAAAAAGAGGAAAAATATTTGCTCTTTGTGAAACATCCTCCAGGTATTGCTATTCCTATACTGTGTATGTCGTTTCCCCTCAATATTGGATGTTGATTACCCTGCTTGCCTTTAAATGCAGGTTTATATAATAAGTGGATCTCCAGAGAAGTCTCAGTTCCACCAGCAAGCATTAGCCTTTTGGGAGCTACTCAATCCTTGCTGCAGAAAAATATTGAGAAAGTGATTAGTTCTCACATGTTCCAGGCGAAAGCGCCCCCTGCTTTCAGGTACTGGAGTGGCAGGTCCCGCTTAAAACATCACTATCTATACTAGAGCTCAAGGTGCCTGTTTCCACTTCCAGAAAGAGGATAATTAAAAATAGCAAACATTGGAGTGGATAACTTGAATTTACAAGCAGGACTAACATTTCCCCCTGCCTCCCCACAAACTTTCTGAACTGTAGAACTTTTAATCCTGACTCGTTACATTGATTATTTTTATTAATTGTTGCAGGTTGGGTTTCCTGGGAAACAGATTGAAATTGAGATTTCTAGGCAGGTTGGTTATTGAGATGTGCTCTTGAAAGTACTGTCTACAAGGATGTGAGGAAAGCAGGACTGGGCAGAGGGAGAGGCTGAACTGTGACGTAGTTGCAACAGAGGCCTCAACCAATCTCACAGCGCACTGTGAAGCAGGAATAGTTCCTCAGAGATGTCCCAAATTGAGACAAGGGGGCTGAGCTTTTGAAGATTCCTTCTTGCAGGGCTGTCCCTATCCGAGATTGTTTGGTAGGTGATTTTTCTGTCACAATTTTCTTTCCGATCCCTTCTCCCCACGCCCTTCCCCCCGGGTGAGGCTATAGTGCAATAGCCTCTGGCACACACATACTGAGCCAGTACACCTGTGAACTAAGCTTGGCCCTTTTTCGCCTCTGTCCTCTGGTGTAAGGCACCACCTACTATAGTTGTGAGCTGAAGGAGAGGTACCTTTGCAACACTGGTGGCTATCACGGGAGTCCGGGGCATCTCCTGCAGCTTGCTCATGATATGCCAGTTCCATCTTACTGTGTGGCTAATTCTTTTCTGTAGATGCTATAGCCTTACTCTAGGACTCCAAGTGTCTGATGTTAGGATTCTCCTACTGGAACTGCTGTAAAATCCACACAGCATTGTTTCTCATCACAGATAGCTTTAGTGCCATAACATCCGCTGGGTTATATGGCCTACATGTCAAGGCTGCTTGTAACACAGCCTAACCCTGCTGCAGACTCATTTTTTCTCTGAATCTCATTAAAAGCTGTTAGCCTTCCACATCACTTAGTAAAGGAGTTGGAGTAGTATTTCAAAAGTGAAATATGCCATCTCCAGAACCTGATATGTGAGGATCCTGGCACTCCCACCCAGACCACTGAAATCCTAAAATCCTTGACTTATGTGATAAACATCTAAGTCTTTATAAGGTTAACCTGAAACCACACAACAATAATCAATACAGAAGACTTCTGTAAGGCTGGGCGTGGTGGCTCACTCCTATAATCCCAGCAGGTTGGGAGGCCAAGGCAGGAGGATTTCTTGAGGCCAGTAGCTTAAGACCAGCCTGGGCAACACAGTGACACCCTGTCTCTACAAAAAATAAAAAAATTAGCTGGGTGGTGCTGGTGTGTACCTATAGTCCTAGATTCTTGGGAGATTGAGGCAGGAGGATCACTTAAGCCAGGAGTTCCAGGATTGATCCAATGGGCTATGATGGTGCCACTACACTCCAGCCTGGTGATAGAGCAAGATGCTGAAAAAAAGAAAGGAAGGAAGGAAGGAAGGAAGGAAGGAAGGAAGGAAGGAAGGAAGGGAAGGAGAAAGAAAGAAAGGAGAGAAAGAAAGAAGGAAGAAAGAAGAAGGAAGGAAGAGAGAGAGAAGGAAAGAAAGAGAGAGGGGAAAGAAAGAAGAAAGAAAGGAAGAAAGAAAAAGAAAGAAAGAGAAAGAAAGGAAGAAAGAAAAAGAAAGAAAGAGAAAGAAAGAAAGAAAGAAAGAAAGAAAGAAAGAAAGAAAGAAAGAAAAAGAAAGAAAGAAAGAAACTTCTGTGACCTCAAAACAGGTGGGGATTTCTCCCTATTAAGCAAGCAAGCAGTTTTGCAGTCAATACCAGCTGAGTGTCCTCTAATTCAATTTAATTCAATTTCAAAATTATCTACCTGGAGACAGTGTCAGATCCCACAGGTTGAGAGATAGGTCCCCAAGACTGCCCCCACCTTCAGAAACATGTAAATCCAGGCCTCTGGAACTTCTGACCAACAGGTTTCAAACTGGGGTTCCTATGACCCCCACTTTGGTTTTAATTAATTTACTGGAGCAGCTGAAAGAACTCAGGGAAACACTTATTTGCATTTACCAGTTTATCATAAAAGACATGAAAAAGGATACAGATGAATATATGCATACAGTGAGGTATAGGGGAAGAGGCACAGAGCTTCCATGCCCACCCTGGCCACTCCACCCTTCAGGATCTTCCACGTGTCCAGCTATTCAGAAGCTCTCCCAACTCCATTGTCTTGGGCCTTTTATGGAGACTTCATTGGGTAGGAGTTACTGACAGTCATATAGAAATATGACTGGACAAAAAAGGTATGATCTAAACCCAGCAAGATCTGTCTGTACAGATTCTTCTTGGCCTTCCTGTGCAGTATTCCTTCCTCCAGGATATGGGGCAAGACTACCTCTGGAATGAGGGTCTTATGACCCACAGTCAGATTAGAGTCCTGCCTTAAAGAGGTAAAAGGAGGGCAGGAAAAGGTCACAGAGAGAGATTCTGTTTCTGAGACCTGCTTCTGATGCCTCAAGTGCCCCAACATTATAAAAACCTACACATGTATATAATATCACACTGACCTTAGGATTCTTTGATGAAAGATTGGAATAATTATTATCATGTTTACTTGCCAGAGTTTGCGAGCCTCTTTCTCACCGTATTTCTCTCTAGGCTACATTACTTTAAAATTACAATAAAATGGGAAATTCCTAAAACATGCTAAAGAGTTTCTCAGTCCATTTATTCCCTATCAAATAGAATACCATGCAATATTGAGATGTTTTACTGCTGCTTCAGCCCTTTGCCTGAGGTGGGATCCTTCAATTGTTGAAGGATGCTGGGCCAGGAAGTGATATGATCCTCTCAGGATTGGGGATAGACTACCACAGAGATTCTTGAACCCTCCAACTGAGTCTCTGCTGTCTTGAAGTGCTTACCTCCCAAAGGAGGAGATTTATGACCTCTTTTTGTTAACTTTCCTTGGGCTGCCTAATTCAAGCAAATGCTTTATGTAACCTGGTCTAGCCAGCACTCATTTTCTTTGGATAATTTTTATTAGACAGGAGGACACTACAGGCAAAGTTTCTAACTTTCCTCAAGAAGAAACCCAAAGACTAGGTTATTGCATGATTTTTAAAAATGTATAAAAATGTATAAAACAAAGAAAGTAATAGGAAATTTGCAAATGTATTTTCTCTACCTTTGTTGCAATATGTAGCTTATTTCCTGGAAAAGAAGCCCACAAATCTTACAGCGACAAATCTTAGTCCTGTCCCAATCCATTCATTCCATTTCCTTCTCATGCATGGAATGACAGTTATATATAATGACAGTTATATAGAATGAGCTGTACGTGGTTGTAATTTTAAGTAAAATAGTCTGGAGATGACTCAATAAAAATGTAATATTGAAAATTATCTGTGTGAAGGTGTCAAGGAGTCTGAAGACCCCATGAAGAGAATTCTTCTAAGCATCTCCCCTAATACCTAAATTAGTAGCAAATTGGGACCAATATTCAGGTATCAAGATCCTCTGTCCCATGCTTTTCCCATTTCATGACACTGTAAGAAGGACTCATAAGGGATTCACTGAAGCACTATATCAAGCAATGTGGTGAAGCTGCAAACTGTTGGCAAACAGGAGTGGCAAACAAATTAGCCTAACAAGTCCTTATTGATTACCTACTGTTCAGAGAAGATTACCGGTCCCCCAGGGAGCTCAGAGGAATACACACTGGATTTCCTGCCTCCAAGAAGCTGACAACATGGGGTGGGGGTGGGAGCAAATCATAAACAAGTAAAGCAGATGTTTTGAGGATACCAACTGAACAGTGTAGATGCAAAAATACAACCAGGGATGCTCTTAGGACAGTGTCTTTTGCCAGAATCCAAATGACATTCTTCACAGGCTTGCTGAGTGAAATAGAATCCTGCTCACTCACTTACTTTTCAGCCTTGCCCACATATGTGGATTATCATACTGTCAACGGCATAATCTAATAAGAAGGATGACAATATATTGTCTTTTGTTAGCTGGCTGAAACCCAAGGACTGTGACTGTTGAATACAGAAGGGCAGACAGAGAGAAGTTTCATGCTGTCCTGTAATTGCAAAGTGGCCTTATATTTGACAGTCCTTTACAGAACAGCATCTATTACCTGTGGATAAATTGGGAAGGTACATTTAAAAATAATATGGAATAGACCTACTGGTACAATGTGTTACTGATTAGATCTAGCAGAGGGAGAACTTACATCAGGCACAGTGACTTAACTAATTGGACTACAGAAATAAAACTGTCATTATATTCAGGAGTAGTAAGGCTGTCAATATATTTGGGAAAGCAAGTAGTTGTTTTAGAGGTCAGGTTTTACACTGCCTGAAGAATAGGGGCTAGAAACCAGGCATTATATTACCGCCCTGTGCTGTGTACCACAGTGCCAGAAATAACACATAGACAATGCCAAAGATATTAAAAAGTAGTTCCAGCTGAAAGCAGAAATATTCAGAAAGTCTAAAATATATCTAATTTGCAGCAAACCAGGCTGTTTATTTGATCAAAGTCATTTAAGGAAATATACAGCCAAATCAGCTATTTATCCTTGCATTGTCATAAAAACTTATAATTAAGATGCCCTGGTATTTGTTTTTGATACTTTAAAAGAACTCAGTCTCAGTTTTTAAAATATATTTTTGTTATTTTAGCTTCACTTTCTTCCTCAGAAAATATACATGTAAAATATTTCATTATTTTATTGCCCATTTGAACAATTCCTCTTTCATCATGTTTCTTGTTTAGTAGGAATTATCAAAAGAAAAGAGAGATGGCTATATTCTAGCTTACATAAAGCATTCGCTGGAAGGTGGTAAGGACCTAATATTTGGGATTTTAAGATTAACTCTATCTTTGATTTTTGCTTATTCTCCAATAACATAAAATGAACCAATTGGGCATTCCTACAGAAAAAAAAATACATTTAATTTGTATATACTATTTGTACATATGATTATATATATTATATATACATGTATACGATTTTACATATGCATATACATGATTTTTTACCATATCACACATTTCTTACTTGTGGGATGTTTGTGGTCTACTAGGTTTTCCTGTTATTAAAATGTTAACATTTAAAGTCTTTTAAATTTAAAGTCTTTTAAATTCCTGGAACTGTTCATTTGAATTAGGTATAGCATGTTGGACTTTGGAAACTTTTGTTAATTGTTTCAAGGTAATCTATAACAGGTCTCAGAAAAGGTGGTTTCCGACTGCATTCAGATCAGGTCAGCTTCAGAAAAGACTTATCTGTGTTTTATGGAATCAGGTACCATCAAAAGACTCGGTTTATTCTAATTCGCAATAGGCTTTGGGTTTGTAGGTAATCAGAAAGATCAGCTCTATCACCTCTAAAATTGTCTTACTTAACCATGTTGAGTTAAAATAGATGATTGTTTTGGCCTCTCCTGTTGAGTCACTCTCTCTACTTGGGAAGTAGAGGGAGGTAGCTTGGGGCCAAACCGGGGGCTGGTTAGAAGTAGAATGAGGCTGTGTTGTAATTAACAAGTGATAATCAACATATTTAGCTGTGGCATGTTGCTGGCGATGAGTGTGTTATGAATTAGAAAAAAACTGTTGCTTATGGTGGTGGTAGTGTGGGATCAGATAGTTGGTTATGGGAAGACACCAACATCAATCCTAAAAGTGACTGTCCAGCAATTCCTTCCTTCCTCCATCCCCAAAAGCCTAGAATGGAGTGATGGGCGTGGGCATAGTATAGGGCCTATGGCATCACAGCCAAGTAAGAACCTTTTCATTTTTTTTTCTCCATTCTCTTTTACTAAGGCTTTGGAAAATAAGTGGTGGGTTTCAAGTTAATCCAAGGAACAAAGAACCCTGCTGAGGGCTTGAAAAAAATGATGTAATTTACTAAAAGAAAAAGAGGTGAACCCAGGGAAATGCATGAGGAGCTGAACCATTGTTACTAGGACAGACAGGAAGAATTTTCAAAAGAGGGAGATAATGGTGGTGTGGGGAGTCTTCACTTCTGATGTCAATAGTTTAGTTAATGTAATTTGTATTTTCTCTTCAAGAAACTTTCTTTTTCTCCCTAATAGACTTGGAATAATAGTGGTAGCAGGAAGATTGGGCAGGCACTTCCTATCCCATATTTTGAGTCTTTCTGAGCTGGCAGGGTGAAGGTGGAGACAGGAAAGGGTTAGTAAAGTTAAACATTATAGCTAAGTAATTATTCCACACCGCTAATTAATTTGAAGACTTGTAGAACACACTTATGTGGTTGTTATAGGAGAGTGCTAGTCCACTAAGCCAATGAAAAAGTATCATCACCAGCATCACGAGTGAAAAGTTGACAGAGGCAGAGACAGAATCGCATATGTATTTCATCACTAATTCTCTCCCAGAATGCTATTTTACCGGCATCATGCCATGGTTTACTTCAAGAAATGGGCCTTTGGAAACTTTGAACTTCTATTATTTATAACATGCAATGGGGGAAATTGCCTAGATGAAAGAATAATAGAACAGTCTTAACCATACTGCGAGTCTCTCTTCCATACTCACCAAGTCACAGCAACACTTTGGTTAAGATTGTGAGTGGGCGTATCATTAGGGGGAAGGTGAGGGGAGTCAAAATCAGGCAGGGCTTACGGAAAAAGTCACTTCGGAGAGGGAGGAAAGAGTATATGAGTGTAAGTTAATAATTGCTAATGCTTGCTAAGCACCATTCTAAGTGTTTTATGCATATTAACCCATTTCATCTTTCTAACAGCAATATAGCATAGACACAGTATGCAGTATATGCATAATCTCCATTTTCCATATGCCAAAGTAGGCACAGAGAGGATAACAAACTTGCCCATAATCGCACAGCTTGTAAATGTTAGAGTCAAGATTAGAAGCCAGGAAATCTGGTGCCATAGTCTAAAGTCTTAGCCACCACACTACACTGCTATGAAGCAGCAAGGTAAGGATGTGGGTGAAAGGCTAAGACAGTGGATCTATCCTAGGAGGAAGACAATGGAAGATGGGTCAGAGAGGAGCCCAGCAAGGGTGCAATATATATCCATCTCTTAGGGCTCTCATATACAGGATTCTTGCCAAGGCGAAAAATTGCATCTGAGGGCCCCCCAGGTCTCTCCTGACCCCAAGGTCCTTGGACCCTATAATGGACTGGGAAGACAAAATAATGCAATCTAAAGTGAACAGGGACTGGTGAAGTGGGTGGGAAGTATGTATTGGAGGTGTCAGGCAGAGATTATGGTCAGGAATGAGTGACTCGCAGATTCTATATTCACAGAAGGCTTATTCGCTATGCATGAATCTTTTCTCAACCACCCCAGGCTGAAAAGACCCTGCTGAAAATGCCACCTCCAGAGAGAGCTCCATGTTTTCTGTTCCAGGTATTTTGCACAGCTCCAATGGTCACCAACTGCCTCTTTGATTTTAACAGTGATTGGTCTCTCTGAAACCACTAGCTGCTGGTTTTGGCTCTACTTCTCAGGATCATCAAAACAAGTCTAATTAATTTTCTGTACCATAGCCTTTCAGCCTTTCAGTTCTGTTTCTTCTGGTAAATCCTTCCCAGTTTCTTGGGTTTTCTTCCCCATATGAAATGATGTAAGGTCTTTTATCATTCTGGTAGTTTTCTTTAGAATAGTCTCTAGTTTGGCAGGAGTCCTTGGGAATGTGGTACCTGAATTGAACTTAATACATTAAGTGTGGTTTGACCAGCATGAATTAGAGTGAGACAATCACCTCTTTCCATTTGGACTTCATTAATGAAGGCTGAGGTCTCATTAATTTCCGGACATCTCTTTACACAGTGGACTTCTAGTGAGCATGCAGTCAATGAAAACTCACAAGTCATGTTTATTCACGCATTTCTCATCCTACACTTAAACTTATTTTAAACTAAGGACATGACATTACCTTTTTGTGTGATATATTTCATCAGTCATGTTTTAGCCCATTGTTTAGTATGTTTTGGATATTGATTCTGTCACACACCAATTAACCATTTCTCCACATTTTGTTTTATTCAAAGTCTGGTCAATCTGACATCAATATTCTCATCTGAATTATTAAAACACATGGTGAAGAGGGAGGTTGGAACCTTGTGATATGATTCCAGGAAACTTTCATCAGAAGTTGCTTTCCTCTGTCTTCTGAAAGATAAAGCTCTCTATAAGCCAGGATACACAGTTTTTTCTTAAATTTTAGCTTTTTCTTGAATTTTAGCTAAAAAGAGTCCTTGCAGATGTCTAACTCCTATGGTTTCTCCATCTTATCTCTGTGCTTGTGGATGAATCTGACTGTGGGATGAATCATCTAGTTGTATGTGGGTTTGTGGGTCCTGGGTGAGGTCCCTTCGGTGGTGTGTCCCTTTGGACATCTGGATGAATAATGACAATGGCTAAATTGATGGGACTGTGGGCCTTAGTTTTTTCTTGCCAATTTGTGAGTTCTCCAAAGAGGGTTGGCGGGCAGTCCGACAGGAAAATCTCTTTAATGTATACTCTCCCCTTTGCTGTTTCTGGGCCCCCAGCACTTTAGAGCCCCCTGAGAATACTCAATTACCTTAAAATCATTTTCAGCCTCAGATGCCCTTGGGTATTGACACTCTTGAAGGCAATAGCCAGAAATTTCCCTCCAAATTTTGTCTGGGGCTTTCTCACATTCCTCCTGCAGCGTCCATTAGAAGAGGGTCTCTTAGTAAGCGTGACAAAATACTTCATGCTTTGCTACCCAGCTTTTTTTTTTTTTTTCCAACCAGCTGGCAGCATGCCGAGGGGAAAGGGGAAGAGGAAACTTTGTTGGGCTTTTGTGATTCCAAGCACAACCCCACACTGTCCCGTCCAGACGTCCTTTTGGCATTTCTACTTCCTGTAAAGACTTTTTTTTCCTCTCTGTTTTCCATATCCATTAATGCAACCTGGTTTCCACTAAACTGTCTTGAAATATATCACTCTTGTCAGCTGTTGTATGATTCTCCACAGGAATCTTTCATTCCAAGCAAATCAAGAGATGTATACAGACCTCTTTTCAGAACACCAAGCATTCTGAGACATGTATAGAGGAGTCATCTTCCCAGATTCTAGAGAGAACCTCTAGATGGCCACTGTCCAGTAGAAATATACTGTGAGCTGCAAATGTAATTTTGTAATTTTGTAAATATACTGTGAGCCACAAATGTAAAAATGTAAACGTAAGTTTTTCTTATAGACACATTTTAAAAGTAAAGGTAGAAAAGTGACATTAGTTTTAATATTTTTATTTATCTCAAATACCCCAAATGTTGTCATTTCATGTAATCAGTGTAAAAGTTATTGAGATACTTGGCCTGATATTTTTCCTTTTTATTTTCAAAATTCAGTGTGTATTTTACACTTACAATGTATTTTAATTTAGATCACCCATATTTCAAGTGCTTAGTAGTTACAAGTGGCTAGGAGCTACCATATTGGATGGAGTAACTCTGTACTGTGGTTTAACTCAGTTTTTATGTATGCCCGATTTTTCCAACTTCCAACTGATTAATGAGGAATCCTACAGACTTCTCCCAAAGTGATGTACTTTTTCTTCTTGCTGTTTATCCAAATTCATTTAATATACCCCGGAATTCCATCTTTAGGCTCAGAGTTTTCAGGTAATCATCTTTTTTATTTCCATCACAATGCCATGTCACCTTTCTCCATATGTAAAAAAGGAGTCTTTCATTGCTCTTTACAGCTAATAATTTCATACCAATAAATATGTTTGCTAGGGTTGCTGTAATAAAATACCATACATGGAGTGGCTTAAACAACAGAAATTTATTGTCTCACTGTTCTGGAGACTAGATGTTGAGATGAAGGTGCTGGCAGGGTTGGTTCCTTCTAAAATCTGTGAAGAAGAATTTGTCCCTTGCCTTTTCCTAGCTTCTGGTAATTTTCTGGCCCTTTTTTGTGCTCCTTGGAATACAGAAGCATCACCCAGATCTCTGCCTTCATCTTTACATGGTGTTCTCTCTGTGTGCATCTGTTTCCAAATTCCATCTTTTCGAAAGGACATCAGTCATGTTGAATAAAGGGCCCACCTTACTCCAATGTGCCTTCATGTTAATTAATTATATCTGCAATGATCCTATTTCCAAATAAGGTCACATTCTGAGGTACTGGTGGTGAATCTTTAGGGGAATACAACTCATCCCATAACATGTGGTGAACATGTGATGTGCTGCCCCCACCCCTGTTACCTGCTGGAAATAGTGCAGGGTCTATAGCTATCAGACCTCTTTGGGATTACCTCAACTGAAGAAAATTTCCTTGCCCAGGATCTGAGCCCCTTCCAGAGCAGCCTGTCTCCAGTGACTGATCAACCAGGAGGTATAATTTCTCAGCCCCTTTGTCACAACTTGAGATGACACAGAAGGGCCATCCCAGCTCCAGAGCTCCCTGTAGATTCAAATGAGGCCTTCATTGGGACTGCATCAGAACCCCCAGCTTACCCCTTTGCCTAATCTTACTTTCTTCCCCTCCCTTCCACTGGTGTTGATCGTAAGAGCATTCCCTGAAAAACCTAGTGCAGCTAATCACAACCTGAGTCAGCTTCCAGTTTGTAACACAATGTAGCATTTGTCAGAAACTCCTAAAATTTCTTGCTCATGAGTCATTATCTGAGCATGGCTATAAAGCTAGTCTGGGCCACAGATACTTTTTTTTTATTACTTTACTGGGTATTTTCCACTGCAAATTGCTGACTATATTAGTATCTTATCCTGCTTTCTAAAGTACTTCATAGCATTAGTTTTTATCATAAAAATGTGTGGATAGTTGATGGAAAAATACTGTATAAGGAGAGTGTACGAGTCCATTTTCACACTGCTATAAAGACATACCTGAGACTGGGTAATCTATAAGTAAAAGAAATTTAAGGTAATCACAGTTCTACATGACTGGGGTGGCCTCAGGAAACTTATAATCATGGCAGAAGGAGAAGGAGAAGCTAGTACCTTTTTCACAAGGAGGCAGGGGTGGGGGAACTCCCTCACACTTTTAAACAATCAGATAGTGAGTGAGAATTGCAAGTCTGAAAACCAGCTGGACAGTCATTGAATCTTAAAGCTCCACAATAATCTCCTTTGACTCCATGTCTCACATCCAGGCCACACTGATGCAAGAGGTGGGTTCCCACAACCTTGGGCAGCTCCACCCCATAGCTGCTTTCACATGCTGGTGTTGAGTGCCTGCGATTTTTCCAGGCTCACCATGCAAGCTGTTGGTGGATCTACCACTCTGGGGTCTGGAGGATGATGGCCCTCTTCTCACAGCTCCACTAGGCAGTGCCCCATTAGGGTCAATATGTGGGGCTCCAACCCCACATTTCCCCCTTTGTGTTGCCCTAGTAGAGGTCCTCCATGAGGGCTCCACTCAAGCATCAGACTTCCACCTGGACATGGAGGCATTTCCATACATCCTCCAAAATCTAGGTGGAAGCTCCCAAACGTCAACTCTTGTCTTCTGTGCACAAGCCCAACACCATGTGAAAGCTGTCAAGGCTCGGAGCTTGCACCCTCTGAAGCAATGACCCAAGCTGTACCTTGGTCCCTTTTAGCCATGGCTGGAGCTGGAGTGGCTGGGGTGCAAGACACCATGTCCCAAGGTGCTGCATAGAGCAATGGAGCCCTAGGCCTAGCCCACAAAACCATATTTCCTTCCTAAGCCTCTGGGCTTGTAATGGGAAAGGCTGCTGTGAAGATCTCTGAAATGTCCTTGAGACATTTTCTCCATTGTCAAGTTACTTATGCAAAGTTCGGCAGCCAGTTTGAATTTCTCCCCAGAAAATGAATTTTTCTTTCCTACCACATGGTAAGGCTACAAATTTTCCAAACTTTTATACTTTGCTTCCCTTTTAAACAAAGTTCCAATTTCAGATCATCTCTTTGTGAACATATATGACTGTATGCATTCAGAAAGAGCCAGGTCATATCTTGAATGCTTTGCTGCTTAGAAATATCTTCTTCCAGATACCCTAAATCATCTCTATCAACTACAAAGTTTCACAGATCTCTAAAGCAGGTGCAAAATGTTGCCGGTCTCTGCTAAAGCATAGCAAGAGTGACCTTTCCTCCAGTTACCAAGAAATTCCTCATCTCTGTCTGAGACCACTTCAGCCTTGTCTATATCACTATCAGCATTTTGGTCAAAACCATTCAACAAGTTTCTAGGAAGTTCCAAACTTTTCCACATCTTCCTGTCTTCTTCTGAGCCCTCTCAACTGTTCCAGCCCTGCCCATTACCCATTTCCAAAGTTTCTTCCACATTTTCAGGTGTCTTTATAGCAGTGCCCCAAATTCCCTGTACCAACTTTCTGTATTAGTCCATTTTCACACTACTATAAAAACATGCCCAAGACTGGGTAACTTATAAACAAAAGAGGATTATTTGACTCATAGTTCTGCACAGCTGGGAAGGCCTCAGGAAACTTGCAATCATGGTGAGAGGTGAAGGAGAAGCAAGTACCTTCTTCACAAGGTGGCAGGAGAGAGTGGGGCACCACCTCACACTTTTAAACCATCAGATTCCCTCATGAGAACTCACTCACTGTCATGAGGGCATGGGGGAAACCACCCCATAGCCAATTACCTACCAGGTCTCTCCCTTGACATATAGGGATTACAGTTTGAGATGAGATTCGGGTGGGTTCACAGAACCAAACTGTGTCAGAGAGAAAAGGTGGATTGGTGGAGAGCATGGCAGGAAGGAATAAAAATACCAGTTTGTTAAAAACTGATCACCTGGATCACTTTTTTTAAAATGCCACTGGTGAAATAAAGCAGAATTTTCTCTCTAAATTATTACACAACTTACATTTTAGGCTGATTTTCAACCCAGATGAAAAACTAAGATTTCTACACCAAAAATGGTGGAAGATGTATGGGACAACAAAAAGAGACTTTTGAGGTGGTCAGACTCAGGTTCAGAAAGCAGCGCTGTCATTTTCCAGCAGTGGAAATTTCACCAGGTTACTTAATTTGTCTCACCTTTCATTTTCTCATCTAAGAATTGTAATACTATTGTGCAGACTAAAGAAAGTGTATATAAGACACCTAGAAGAGTCTTGGCTCATGATATCCTCAATAAATTGTATTTCTATAATAATAATAATAATACTTTATCTGGAAGTAGAATGTTTAGTGGCTTCTGTGTATTTTTAATATGTATTCTAAAGTATGAATGTAACAATGTGTAGATTATTCCAGAGACAATAAGATGTTTTAGCTAGTTAATACTTTTAAGATCCTTTTGCTGAAGTCATATTGATGCTAGCAGTGCCAGGATTTTGCTAAAGGATTGAAGTTTTGTGGAGTTTTTTTTTTTTTTTTTTTTTGGAGTGTTTCAAATAGCATCTTCACATCAAATGTCCTGAATTTTTACTTCAACAGTTTGCAGTGAAAGAAGTAAACTATCACTTGAAAATAATGTATTATACAAAATGTATTTCTAAGAAATGCGGATTTATTAAAAATTCTGTTAGCACTCAATCTGCTAGTAAGAAACATTATTTCATGTAAGTAGCTGTCTCAAGAATGGAAACTTTTCCATTAAGTGCTAAATATTTTATATAGTACCAGAATATTAAAAATGGATTTCTAAAAGAACACCTAAAAGCACCAGAGATACAGCTTATTCTGCCTGTGTGTTCAGAATTAGAATAAAGCTTTTGATAATATTGTCAATGTGCTGAAATTATTATTAAAGGTCCTTAACCTTATTGTGGAACAGTTGAACAATACTTGTTTGTTCATCACAGAATTATGTAGGAAAGATGGTTGGGTTTCAAGGCTTTCAGGTGCTTTTTTCCCCCTTTTTCTTTTTTTAAGCTAAAAGTGATGTTGGCAAAGACAAAGAGTAGAGTGACAAAAGCTGATGGTACCTGCTGAGATAAGTTCTGATGTTATCGTTAATAGTGATAAGAGTCTCTATCCATGGGTAAAATTTTTTCATACACATTATTTTTAAGTGAAGTACTTGCATAAAGTTGCTTTTTTCCTCTTGGAACTCACTTACCCTTTGAGAGGTTGTACAATAACCTGTTATATAAATGTACAGTGGATATTTCAATAGTGTCTTACATTGCCTTAAGTGAGACAAACATGAGTTTCATCAAGGGCACTGCGGTATATAATGTGTTGTCACACTCCTGTGTGGGACTGGGACTCATAGCCATTATATTTTTGAGAAAGTCACATTCGGATCCACTTCCCCACTTTACCTTATTTTTTGGTTCCTTTAAAAATATTTAGAAAAACATAATAATAGTATAGCTGTATCAGCCAGTTGAAATTTTTAATTAAAAAATAAGTACAACATTCACATGTTTTGAAGTTTATAATAGAGTATTAATATAGATGTAATAGTAATAGCAATGTTTGTTTTTAAGCTGAGTAATTCTCAGAGATTGATTTTATTGATATGCTTCAAAATGTACATATAGTCCTTTGTATGCATCCAATAATACATAAAAGCAATATTTAACTCCCTGCCACTACTAAATAAATAAATAACAAAAAAAGAGAAGTAAAAAGTAAAATCCTCTCTTTATTCCTAGTCATTCTCTGTAAAGGTACCACTATTTTGATAATTTCTAGCATATCCTTTCTAAAAAAAAGTTCTGTGCAACTAAAATTATATATTTTAAATAGTTCTTTCATTTTTTAAACTGTAAAGACAATATTGCTGCTAGACAGGATCTAGAGCTAGAAAATTGGGTTGGAATTCTGTCTCCTCTGATGACCAGTTATACAACTTCAAATACGTTTTTAAATCTCTCTGTGCTTCAGTTCCTTCATCTGTAAAATGTGGCTAATATGCTTCAGAGGGTTGTTTTCAGGATTGAATGCATCATTCACGTAAAGCACACTCCTGGCACACAGCATTCAGCAAATGTGATCTCCAATTAATATTTATATATTAAAAATATTATATTTTAACTCTTCTTTCAGTTAGCTTTGTGGGACTGTATTTATACATTCTTATTTTTAATCTTTTAAGAATCACATTGTTTCAGACGTGTCATATACGCAATATATAATTTAAAAATTTTACCCAATATGAGAGTTTTTCTTTCAGTAGAAGAATATATGCCGTTTATATTTGTTGATACAATAAATGCATTAGGCTTTATTTCTTGGTTACAGGGTGTGGCTCTGTCACCCAGGCTGGAGTGCAGTGGTGTGATCATAGCTCACTGCAGCCTTAAACTTCTAGGCTCAAGTGATCCTCCTACTTCAGCCTCCCAAGTAGCTGAGACTACAGGTGTATGTCACCATGCTCAGCAATTTAATTATTATTATTATTATTTTTGTAGAAACAAGGTCTCATTATGTTGCCCAAGTTGGTCTTGAACTCCTGGGCTCAAGTGATCCTCCTGCTTCAGCCTCCCAAAGTGCTGGGATTACAGGCATGAGACACTGCACTCAGCCTTGGATTTTTTTTTTTTGATGTGTGCAATTTTTCTTTTTATAAGTTCAACAATTTTTGTCTGTTTTAAAATTTCTACTTAACTTTATATTAACATTTTATATAACGTTAGTTATTCTTCTATTTTTAAATTTAGCAACTTTAAATGGTTCTATTCCTTGCAGAAATAAATAAGAAAATGAGTAATTTATACTTTCTCTTAGCTCTTTCCTTATCCAATGTCAGCTTGACCAACCCGCAGTCCACAGGCCACATGTGGTCCAGGATGACTTTGCATGCAGCGCAACACAAATTCGTAAACTTTCTTAAAATATTATGAGATTTTTATTTTATTTTATTTGCAATTTGTTTTTTTCGCTCATCAGCTGTCATTAGTGTATTTTATGTGTGGCCCGAGACAATTCTTCTTCCAATGTGGTCCAGGGAAGCCAAAAGTTTGGACACTCCCATTATACCTTTAAAATGTTACTTATACTGTGAAACCCCGTCTCCCCTAAAAATACAAAAAATTAGCTGGGCGTGGTGGTGGGCACCTGCAGTCCCAGCTACTCGGGAGGCTGAGGCAGGAGAATGGCGTGAACCCTGGAGCCGGAGCTTTCAGTGAGCGCAGATCGTGCCACTGCACTGCAGCCTGGGCAACAGAGCGAGATTCTGTCTCAAAAAAAAAAAAAATTTACGTACATTCTTATTTTCAATATATTTTTATAGTTTTCTATATATTTTATATATAGTTAAATCTTGATTTATCAAAATAGGTATGCTGAAATGATAGAATTTCAGTTTAGTTATGTATATGAGTAGATTCAGTGAACAAAGTATTCAACTTTCACAAGTCATTTAGAATTGTGGTTTAAATGATTTGAGATTTTATTTACTTTTATAATCTTTTTCAACTTTTTAAAAAGTTTCTTTTCTAGTTTTTATTTTATTTTATTTATGTTTTTATGTATGTATGTATGTATATATTTAATAGAGACAGGGTTTCACCATGTTGCCCAGGCTGGTCTTCAATTTCTGGGTTCAAGCAATCTTCCTGCCTTGCCCTCCCAAAGTGCTGGGATTACAGGTATGAGTCAAGGTGCCTGGTTCAGCTTTTATTTTAGATTCAGTAGTAATATGTACATGGGTATATTACACGATGCTGGGATTTGGTATGCAAATTATCCTGTCACCCAGGTACTGATCATAATACTCAACATTTATTTTTTCAAGCCTTACCTCCCTTCCTCCCTCCCCCATCTAGTAGTCCCCAGTTTCTATTGTTGCCATTTTTATGTCCATGAGTACCCAATGTTTAGCTCCTACTTATAAGTGAGAACGTACAGTATTTGGTGGGTTTTCTGTTCCTTTTTGAATTCACTTGTATTAGTTTGTTTTCACATTGCTATAAAGAACTGCCTGACACTGGGTAATTTATAAAGGAAAGAGGTTTAATTGACTCACAGTTCTGCATGGCTGGGGAGGCCTCAGGAAACTTACCATCATGGTGGAAGGTGAAAAGGAAGCGAGGCACCTTCTTTACAAGGTGGTAGGAAAGAGAAATGCTGAGCAAAGAGGGAAGAGCCCCTTATAAAACCATCAGATCTTGTGAGAACTCACTCACTATAATAAGAACAGCCTGGGGGAAACTGCCCCATGATTCAATTACCTCCACTTGGTCTCTCCCTTGGATTGTGGGGATTACAATTCAAGATGAGATTTGGGTGGGGACAGAAAGCCTAACTATATCAGGCTTGCAGCTGCATCCATGTTGCTGCAAAGGGCATGATTTCATTCTTTTTATGACTCCTTCGTATTTATTGTTGTATATGCACCACATGTTCTTTATCTCATCCACTGTTGGTGGGCACCTAGGTTGATTCCATGTCTTTGATATTGTGAATAGTGTTGCAATGAAGGTGTGAGTGCCTGTGTCTTTTGGTAGAATGATTTATTTTCTTTTGAATTCCACACTGACTGAACTACTTTCCACTCCCATCAACAGTGTGTAAGCAGTCCCTTATCTCTACAGTCTCACCAATATGTGCTGTTTTTTGACCTTTTTAATAATATCCATCCTGACTGGTGTGAGGTGGTATCTCATTGTGGTTTTGCTTTGTATTTCTCTGATGATTAGCGATGTGGAAAATATTTTTCATGTTTGTTAGCCTCTTGTATGTCTTCTTTTGAGATGTGTCTGTTCGTGTCGTTGGCCCATTTTTCAATGTGGTTGCTTCTTCTTTTTCAATTTTTTTAAGTTTTTAAATAGATTCTGGATATCAGAACTTTGTCAGATGTAACTTTTTTGTTATTGACTTAAAAGTCAAAAACCTTGCTTGTGACCATTTTTTTAAACTTGTTTCTTATGTGGTAGAGAAGACTTTGTATTCTCTATGTTTTCGGTGGAGGATTCTGTACATGTCTAGCCTATTTCATCGTTCAAATCTTTTCTATCCATTGGCCTCTCAATAATAGAGAGAGCTGTGTTGACATCTCTCCCTTTAATGATAATCGTCCATTTCCTCTCTTTTTTTTTTTTCAATTTTATAACTTTATTTGATGTATTTGACGATCAGCGATTAGTTCTCAATCACACTGACTGTAGATTTTTGGAAGTGGTAACAGGTTACATAGGTAACCAAGGTATAGAGCTTATTTGGTGAATCTTCATCCTCATTATACGGTTTCTGGACAACCGCACACGGATACGGTATGGGTCGTTCTTTATTCCTTTGGCCCAGACCGCTTCGTTGCGCCTGGTATCAATGCGCACATCTGCAGTTCCCATCTCCTTCATGGCAGATTGCCGAATCTCTTTGAGTACTCGGGGGGCACGCTTCTTGAAGCCGAATCCATGGATGCGCTTGTGAATATCGACGGTGTATTCTCGTGTCACCACCTCGTTGATGGCAGAATGGCCCTTTTTCTTCTCGCCACCCTTCTTTGCGGGAACCGTTCTCCTGGATCAAAGTTGGAAAGCTGTCCACTTCTTATTATAGTTTTAATTACCTTTTCCTTGAGTATTTTGAAGCTATTTAAACTACATGTATACAAAGTTAAATGTTTAAACGACCTTGATTAATTGAACTTCTCATCTTCATATAGTGATTTTTAAAAAAATAAATCACAAATAAAGCTTTTCTTTTGTCTTAAATTAAAATAGCTGATATTAAAGCAGTTATCCAGGTTGTCTGATTATTAAAACAGCTATCCAGGTTGTCTTTTGCTGATATTTTTTCTCTGTATAGTGCTGAAATATTTTACTGGTTTCTACCACATAACCTTTTGCTTTATATTTGTCTCATTTATTTTTCTTTTTTTCTTTCCCTTTGGCTTATTTTGCTTTTTTTTAATCACATATTTTTTCTCTACTAATTTGGAAGTTATACATCCTATTTCTATTTTATTTGTTAATGTCTTTAAATTTTTATAGTGTATTTTTAACAAAGTCCAAAATTATTAATTCCTAATCCCCATTTGAAACCAGGATCTTAATTCTAATTACTTATTAATGCTAATCAATACTTCCTTAGATTTATCTACAATTATATATATATTTTTCTATTTTCTTTCCTTCTTGCATTCAAGTCTTCTTTTCTGAGCTTCTTTTCCTTTCTCCTGAATTACATCTTTAGGAGTTTCCCTAGTGGAGATCTATCACTATGTGCTCATTTTTTCTTTATCTTCCCACAAAGATGAGACCGGGGCAGGCATTTTTTTTTGAGAAACTTCTGAGGTCTCTACAAATCCAGGTTGTGATTTTTATTTCCTCAATAAACTCTGGATATATTATTCTATTGTTCTCCAGCATCCATTGTTACTGTCAGGTTACTCATCTTTTCTTCCTCCCTATCTGTTTGACAATTACACAGTTTTCCGTTGAAAATGTTCAGGCCAGGCATGGTGGCCTGTGCTTGTAATCCCAGCTACTCTGGAGGCTGAGGTTGAAGAATTGGTTGAGGTATGATACCACCACTACACTTCAGCCTGGTTGGCAGTGTGAGAACTTGCCTCTAAAAAAAAAAATTTTTTTAAAGAAAAAAAAGTGTGGTTCAATCTTCTTGTTCTCAATTTCATTATAGCATTTTAGGTATGAATTTCTATATAATTGGCTTTGGTTTTATTGAGTTTTTAAAATATGATGCTTGATATCCTTTATCAGTTCTGAAAAAAATGTGAGTCATTACCTCTTGGTGAGTCATGACCTTTTCTCCATATTCTCTGTTGTCTTTTTCTTAGACTCCATTTAGGCCACTATGTTTGAACTTTCTTATCTCTTAAATTTCCTTTTATATTTTCCTTACTCTTTTCTCATTGTCTTGGAATCTGCTAGTTTTTTCAGCTCTCTCTTTTTAATTCTTTAATTCTCTGTGAAATGTGTTTAATATGTTGCTAACCAATCCACTGAGGTATTATTATTATTGTTGTTGTTGTTGTTCTTACTGGTAAATGTTTAAGTTACCTGTTAATGTTTTAAGTTCTCAGGTTTGGTGATGAGCTGAAGTTTGGTAATGAATTTCCAAGTGTTTATTATTTTTAAGATAAAATAAAATGAAACAGGCCATTCTTGGGTAAATAACTCTACTGTGTCATAATTTAAGGGTCATGATTAAGCCAGTTTTATGCACCTAATTTTCATCAAAAAATAAGTTTCAAATAGTCTCAGATTTTATTTTATTTTTTTAAGAGACAGGCTCACTCTGCTGCTCAGGCTGGAGTGTAGGGGTGTGGCCATGACTCACTGCAGCCTATAACTCCTGAGCTCAAGTGATCCTCCCACCTCAGCTTCCCAAGTAGCTAGGACTACCACCATTATGCCCAGTGAATTTTTAACTTTTTTTCTGTAGAGATGGGATCTTGCTTTGTTGCCCAGGCTGGTCTTGAACTCCTTGGCTCAAGCAATCCTCCCACCATGTCCTCCCAAAGTGCTGGGATTATAGTCATGAGTCACCACCCCGGCCTATTTTTAAAGTATTTTCCATCTAGTAATGATATCTTAACATATCTTAACCTAAGAAGCCCTTAATTGTCTCAATCTGTTGTTTGTTTCTACTGTTGTTACTCATGTGGCTTGTAAATAAAAATGAAAAAATTGGTAAATTAGACCACATTAAAATCAAGAACTTCTATTTATTAAAAAAAAGTCATTAAGGAAGTAAAAGACAAGGTTTAGAGGGAAAAAATTTACATCCATATATCTGATAAAGACATCCAACATACAACATATTTAAAAAATAGCCAGGCATGGTGGCTCACTTCTGTAATCCCAGCACTTTGGGAGGCCGAGGCAGGCAGAACACCTGAGGTCAGGAGTTTGAGACCAGCCTGGCCAACTACGGCCAACATAGTAAAACCCTGTCTCTAGTAAAAATACAAAAGTTAGCCGGTCGTGGTGGCATGCACTTGTAATCCCAGATGTTTGGGAGGCTGGGGCAAGAGAATCACTTGAACCCGGGAGGTGGAGGTTGCAGTGACGTGAGATCACACCACTGCACTCCAGCCTGGGTGACAGAGTGAGACTCCATCTCAAACCAAAACAAAACAAATCTACAAATCAATGAGAAAATGGTCAACTAATAGACAATTGGACAAATAAGTTAAACAGGTACTTCACAAAAGAGGATCTCCAAATGGTCAATAAGCCTATAATAAGGTGCTCAAGATCATTCCAACCCAGAGATATTAAAATTAAACAATTAATTTAGAAGTCAGAATACTGATTACCTGTAAGACGGTGGTAGTGACTGGGAGAAAGGACAAGGGAGTGGGCTTCTGGAACACTGCTTCTAGTTCTTGATTTGGTTTGATGGGTGTGTTTATATTTAAAGAATTTATTGAGCTATTGAGCTACATGTGGTTACTGAGTTACATTTATGACTTGTATGTTTTACTATATGTATTTCTCAATAAGAAACTTACTTGAAAAAATGACCTGCATATTCTTGACTCCAAGGTATGATATTAACACGTTTAAAATTTGGTTTCAATTTTTTTTATGGCTCAAATTGACCATTGTGGGTTATATTCCATCTAATATTCATTCTTTGCTAGGTAGTGTACTAAATATGTTACATTCATTATCTTACTAAATCTTCACAATAATCCTGAAAATTAGAAATTAGGTCCATTTTGTATATGAAGAATTAAACTCAGAGAAAATAAATCATTTGCACCAAATCACACAACTAGTTATCCTGCTCTAGCAGTATTTATCTACAAATTAATTTTTAGAACAGAAGCAGTTTGTGAATTGGAGTCTTGCCTTATGCCTATTTGGAAAAAATGAGAGAGAAGAGAATGCTGATGACAAATCACAATCTGGTCATGGAGACACGGATAAGTCACTTAATGGGTGTCTGTACTTACTAGTTATAATTTAAATTACCTTTAACAAGCAGAGAAGTGCTTATTTTTCTCTCCTTGAGTTTTAGAGTTTGAAGAATTAGAGAAAAGTCCTAAATAACTACCAATAATAATAAATATTTTACTTGGACATGCTCCCTTTGAATTGCCTTCTGAGTAAAAAACTTGGAAAATGAACATTATTCTGCACATGTCCTTTGTTAAGCAAAGACTTCTATCCAATAACTAGGCTTCTGAGGCTGTGATAAATAATTGCTACTGTTTGTATTTTGAAGTCTTATATAGAGAAGCAAACTGCCTAACACTCCAAAGGGATTCTCTTTCTACTAGGAAACATATTGTCTGACATTACATTAAATAGCTTGAAAATACTGTACCCGCTGATGCACAGTTGTTGTTAAAGTATCTTAGAATCAGTGAACGAAATTAATAAATAAAAAACTCAGTCTTAAGAGAGACCGTCTCCTGGTTTTCTAGCAAAGAAAAAATAAATTAGCACTCTCAGCAGGGGGCAAGCAGTAGATTGTGTGGAACTCTTTTGAAAAAGGAGAACTCCACTCTCAATGTTAATTTAATTTAAGTGAAGTTCTGGAGAAGTCATTTATCACCTTATTATGCATATACCTTGGATAATATTTATGCTTTGATATAAGCTTTTAATGAAATATGTTACTATCTCTGGAATACCACTTCAGAACTGGTTAGTATGGGAAACATCTGAATGAAAAGTTTGATAAAAATTTGGTATAACCCCCTCATATGTCATCTTAGGGACTATTCCATTAGTGTTATGGTCAAAAACTGCAAACAAGGAATCTTTGATTGTATTTGTCCTATCCTTGTGTTATTTATGATGCCCTGAGCTTTTCCTTCATTCCCCAAACGCATGCTGTTATCCCTACACTGACCCCGTTTTCAGTAGTCATTAATTTGGGTGCTCAGATGACGTAAAAAGAAGACTAAAGCTGATTTGCCACACAGAATCTGAGCAATATTACTGATGACAACATGAACGAGGGTTTAAATATTCTTAGTTTAGCTCCAGAATGAATGTGCCGAGCAAATAATCATATCAGCAAGTGAAAATCCCTCCACCTTCTTATCATTGTTTGTTTCACCCCTGGCTGGGACTTGCTATTGTTGGGATGCCTCTCCTGTCTTGCTCTCTTCACGAACTTGTAAGCACTCAGCTCCCTGGTGCTCTCTGCTTAAGCAGAGGGATCTAGTCTTTGCTAGACATCTTACTGCTTTAGTCTACTCTCTCATGTAATTGTGCTCCCAGCACCCACCTCATCATAATACTCTCAATCAGTAGATCAGATTATCAAACTTACTTCCATATTTTACAGGAAAAAGGTGAAGACCAAATATTATATTTGAAGACTAAAGGGACTGCGTATGTTTACTATATACAAAAATAACAGAAGACTGGACGCAGTGGCTCATGCCTATAATCCCACAACTTTGGGAGACTGAGGCAGGTGGATCACCTGAGGTCAGGAGTTTGAGACTAGCCTGGCCAATAAGGTGAAAACCCATCTCTACTAGAAATACAAAAATTAGCTGGGTGTGGTGGCATACACCTGTAGTCCCATACTCAGGAGGCTGAGGCATGAGAATGGCTTCAAACTGGGAGGTGGAGGTTGTAGTTAGCCAAGATTGCACCACTGCACTCCAGTCTGGGTGATGGGGTGAGACTCTTTCAATAATAATAATAATGATAATAATAATAATAGTAATAATAATAATAGTAGAAGACAAAGAGAAGGCTGTGACATTGCTGTCAGAAGCACAGTGCAACAGTCAAGAGGGACTTAGACTGCCTAGGTTTAGGTCTCAATACCTCCACTCATTGGCAGTGAGACCTTGGGGGAAGTTACTTAACTCTTTAATTCTCAAAGTTATCATCTATAAAGAATAATACCTAACTATTGGGGATGATGTAAGGATGAAAAACAATCCTATAGGTAAAATGCTTACTAACTATAGTGCTTGGCATATTTTTTTTAAGTGCCCAATAAACATATTAGTTAGTTTTCTTTCTTTCTTTTTTTTTTTTTTTTTCAAGTTAGATACGTTTTAAGGTCTGTTTAGCAGCCCTCTTCCTTCATCTGAGAGGGCACATGACTTTGGCACGTGATTCAGGCTCAGTCAATCAGAGTGTCCCATACTGGGCCAAAGTGATTAATTTAGGTTGGGCAAGTGACTAAGGGGCTCCATTACTCTGGATCTTTTCTTTTCCCTATTAACCAATGTAGTTGATTAATACAGTTTTTATCATTAATAAGTTACTTAGTATATGTCATAGTGATGAATAATTAGCTTATATTTTTATAGAAAATTCTGGTAAATAAGAGTAAAGTAATGTATCACATTTTATAGGTTAAAACGACAGAATGGAAAAGCAGGTCCAGGATTAAGTGAACCTTAGTTTCTTAAGAAACTATAATTATGTGAATTTATATAATTCCTTTTGTTTTGTTTTTTAAGCTGGTTTGAGTCAGATTTCTGACTCTTACTAACAGAAGAGTCCTGACCGATATTAATAAATAGTAGTTGTAGTTTATGTCCGGAGACATTCTTTGATGGGCACTGGGAACAGTGCCCAGAGAAGCTTAATCACAGAGTTGGGTGAAAATAAGCTGAGGGACAGATTTGAGTTTTTAATAAAACCAGATAAGCTGACAAGTTTGGACACTTCAAATTGAAATTGATAGTGTTTTCCTCGGGATTTTAATAACTTTCACAAATCAGGTATAGCAAATATCAAATGTCAGGATGCCAGGATAATTAATAATAGAGGTAAGACATTGCAACTCCTTCCTTTTATTGGAGAAGAGCTGCTCCTTGCCCCTCTTCCCTTGCTGCAGGCCTCAGATATTATGGGAAAGTGTCCTCTTTGATACAACATGAAATTAATCATTTTAGTGTTCCCCAGTGTTCCTGACAAAAGTTTTAAAAATTCTGTCTCACAATTAACTATAATGTAGTGTTTGACAGTTCCTTGATTTTGGATCTTGTTCATTTTCTTTTTGCATCTAAAGTTTTAAAGAAAAATATGACTTCTAATTCCAGTTTTTAAAAATTCAGTGGTAAAGCAGTTTGACTGATGAACTGATTGACTTGCGTGAAGAATTTTAAACCTTCTAATTTTATTAATATCGTCTTTCACCCACTGGTAATCATCTTCATCTAATCTTAGCTTTTAGTACTTCGTTCTGAAAACAGTCCTTGCGGGATATCTGATGTCTTGATGATCATGAGACTGGTCAGTGACGTTTAGCAATTGTGACTTTACCCTTTACCAAGTTTTCTGTTTCAGTCACACCCATGTGGTTTCATTGGTCATTCCAATATCTAGTTCATTCATGTTTTTTCTCTAGGACAGAAACTTGCCTGTATTAGAAAATGCTATGAGCAGCAGTGGGCTGTGGGCTCCTCACTGCCTTTTGAATACATAATTTTTTTTAAATAAAAAGATTGTGTAATTTAAAGGTCACATTATAATGACTCACTTTAGTCTTTAATATGACCAGTGTTCAGAGATGGTGTTAGCAGTGAGATCTGGATAAAAAAGATACACAATTCTGTTTTTCATCTCTCCCCTTGGCAACACTTCCTGAGAACAGTGTGAACGAAATTCCAAGAGTAAATAGCCAATAGCATAATACACTTTCCAACATGCTGTGAACCAGTGAGTGAAGAAAATTAGAGCTCCAATGGTTTCCTATGAAGGATTTAATAAATTATTTTCTAGTACAAAAATGAGGTTGAAATAGCTGTCATTGCATTTTTTATACTTGTACCAGGTTCAGAACTATAATAAAAATCTAAAATTATGATGGTATTCACATTTACAGAATACATTTAAATATGACTAAATATAATTTTAATTATAATTAAACATGTATTGAATAGTTACTATTTTGCTATTTTATGGAACTGTTACATTTCTTCATTTGCTTTTCTCCTCTACAGATACCCACATATTTATCATGCCCCACAACTAAATACAAGTTTTAAAAAATTGTTCTGCAAATGCACACACGTTTATTTTTATTTTTTAACTTTTTATTTTGAAACAATTACCGATACACAGTAAGCTGTGCCACAAAATACACAGAGGTACTGTGCACCCTTCACCCAGCTTCCACCAGTGGTAACATCTTGCATAACTAAGGTACACTATCAAAATCAAGAAATTGACATTGGTGCCTTCCACATAGCTAATTCTGATTTGACCAGTTTTACAAGCACTCTTTGTGTGCTATAGTTTGTTATAGGTTTGTAATGCTTTCCAACCAATGAAAGCTCCTTGTTTTATCTAGGCAAATACTCTAGTCTTTTTTTTTATTTATAGCTCTTTCATGACTTCCTTACAAAGAGTTTCCCCACCCCCAAATTATAACAGTATATTTTCAATATTTTCTTTTAGTATCTTAGTTCCTTGAGAGATTACTTTTGTGTATAGTGTGAAGCAGAATCTAATTTAGTTTTTTTCTCCAAAATGTATCATCGGGTTGTGATAACACTATTTATTGAATAGTCAATCCTTTCCTACTGATTAGAATGCCACTTTTATCATATACATGCAACTTTTTTTATTCTGTATTTTGTTATATTTTTCTTTTTGTCAATGACTGCATCAATACTATGCAACTTAGATGTAATTTTCAAAAGTGTATAATTATTGTACTTTTAGCAAGAAAATCACACTCATGCAAGACAACAGAGCACAGATAATTTCCTCTTTCTTTAAATTCAAGTGTGCTCTTGTGCTGGGCCCTAACTCAAAAGCTTCTGGACACCATGCAGGTATCATAAATGTATGATAAAGTCAGTGGTAAGTCAATGAAGATTGGTTTTTATCGTAAACAGGTGATTACATGATGCTCCTGAAAGCATGTCAATTCAATATTTTAACATATTTTTCTGTCCAAACAGGTCTGTGGTCTCTAAATATCCACCTCCAGTCTAGTGGAAATAATTCTGTATTAGAATCAAACAACTCCTCAAGCATCATCATATATTAACCATGAAACTTTGAGAAAATTACTTAACCCTCTGAACCTCTGTTTCCTCTTTCAAAGAAATAAATAACAATAGTTACCCACAAGATTGGACTAATTATCACATGAAGTAATATGCATTACAATACTGAGTATAGTGCCTTACACATGACTTTTACTCAAGGATGTTAGTGTAATTTAAACAGCAACTTATTAAGGGAAAGCAATGTATCTTTTGATCTAGATAAAGGTCACTTTTAATACACTAAATCGAAGAGGCTAGAAAATGGATGGATAAGGTTTCTCCAGACCACAGTGATTTCAGAGAAGAGTAATAGAAAATTTTGTCACAGAGAAACAAACGTCTGTCCTTGAGACATGTCCCATGTAACACAAGGAATTTCGCAACCTTATTTTTGCCTTATCACTACAACTATATTATAGATTATAAATATCAACAGTATCTGAGTTCTTTATTTGGCCCAAATAAATTAATGTTTCTATTGCTACCAGTTTTTCTTCTTCCTTGAATTACAAATGCCACAATTAACAGAAACATCTGTCTGGGAGCACTGTACGTGCTCAATCACATTCTGTTGTTCTCCACCACCCCCGAACATCCAGAGGATATGTAAAATATGCAGTCCATGGTTTATTACAAAAATCCAAATGTCCACATATTGGGAAGCATTGATTTGTATTACTGTGAAGCCAAAATATTTAGATTCAAGGGTGGGGATTTTCTCCTTTATTCTTGCTCAGAAATGCACAAACTAAACCATAGTCTAGATCCCAAGTCCCATAGAAGCCAATTAGCTTACATATTCAGATGTTTTCAACAGAATTATTTATGTACAAAAGCACAACGCAGGATAATGAATCAACTTTTGTGTTCATATGGACTTTGATTTGACTTTTATTTCGTACACTCACTAAACATGGAATCTGTCAATTTACCATAGCTCTTTGAGACTCATTAATCTCATCTACAAGATGGAGAGAATCAACTCTGCCGTGGCCAGGAGACACGAGGGGCATATCAAAACACTGTGATTTCCATGTAACACCTGAGAAGAACTGGGAGGAGGAGGTTTTCCTTACAAGAAGGACTGGAGAATAGATATGGCAACTAGGAGAATTAAGGCAACCACTAATTTATGTCTCTTACACCCTGTGGCCCAGCAATTTCACTTTTAGGACTTTGCCCACAGACATATACTCATGTGTATAAACAAAAGCTTATGCAGTGATGATCACTGCCGTCTTGTTGTTAAAAAGCTTTCTAAACTAAATCCAATGTCCATATATTGGATATTGGTGAATTAAATCATGGAAAAACCATTCAATGAACTGCTGTGCTGCAGCTAATGAAAAGAGTGAGGTAAGTGTGTGTGTGTATATATATATACACATATATGTGTGTGTGTATATATATAGTGGATAGAGCAATGTCCAAAGATATAAAGTTAAGCCAATAATTTGCAGAAGAATATTATATTATAATCTCATTTGTATAAAATGTGTATCCATATCAATCTATCAACAGTAGTATTTACTAGGAAGAGAAAGTTACCTGGGAATTTCACTATATTATCCATTTTAGAGATGATGGATTTCATCACAATGAGGATGCATATTTTTGACATAAGGAAATATAAATATTTAACCTAAAAAGTCACATTTTTTCCAACCAATGAAGATGAGAAAGCCATTGCAGGACTTTGAACAACAGAGTGATATATCACATTTAACAGGATCACTGTGGTAGCAGTGTTGACAATGGATGAGGGAAGCAAGGTGGTAGGTGGTAGCAGCAAGACCAGTTATGACACCATTGAAATAACCAAAGCAAGAAGTGATTGTGGCTTAGACTGTAGTTATAGTAGAGGGAGTGGAGTGAAGTGACATGTACTGTACATGTTTGAAGACAGTCAATGAGCTCTGCTAGTGGATTGGATCTGCAATGTGAGAAAAACAGAGGAGTCAGGGACAATTACAAATATTTTTGGTCTGCTTGCTTGTTTTTTGTTTGTTTCTAAGATGAAGTCTTGTGCTGTTGCCCAGGCTGCCGTGCAGTGGCACGATCTCGCTCTCACTGCAACCTCTGCCTCTTGGGCTCAAACGATTCACCTGCCTTAGCCTCCCGGTATCAGAGATTACAGGCATCTGCCACAATGCCCAGCTAATGGTCTGCTCACTTGGAAGAAAGAAGTAGTCTCACAAGGTTCTTGTCTTGCCTTCCATTGTATTATACTCTTCTGGTTTTCCTCCTTCTCTTGTGCATGTACTTTTTGAATGGTAGTATGTGCAAACACTGGTTATGATGCACAATCAGCCAGCATATACAATTTGGGTTTCAATATATAAATTCCCTTCAGAGGGAAGAGGAAAGAGGAAGCCTGAACCAGGAACAACTGCATCTTGAAGGCTTAATACCTTCAAGCGAAGACCACACTAATATGAAAATTATAGAACATAGCAAGACTAGAAAACTCACCAAGGGCAGAAACATCAGAGTGAACTCTCAGAGTAGATTGTCCAAGAAAATAGATGGTTGCAGTAAACTTTAGGTATTCTCCAACCTGAAATCTTGTGACTGGAGCATATTTGCATTACTTTCTTTTCTTTATACTGCAAGTTTCCTAGAATTTGCTGTGACTCATGTATTTGAATAGTTTTCCTTTGGTTTACACAATTTCAAGTTCAAACACCCATTGATGTTATTACATACAATACACTTTCAGTCATCACTTTAGAACTGTAATCTTCATTTACGCACATAATTTGTTTCTTCAGTTACAAACATGTGGTGTAATATGTCGGTTTTTATCATTGACTGGGGAATTAGGGTTTGTATTTACGTGATTAAAGTATTCAATTTTTGAGTAACTTCTGTAACTTAAATATTTACTGTGCACCAGTCTCAGTTTCAATGGAAAATCAACTTTAAAAGGTGAAATTTGGTGCCATCTAGTGTCATCGTTGTGAATTGCAGCATAAGCACAATTGTGAGGAAAATAATTTTTTTTTTAAACTGAAATATTTTAATATTAATTTTTAGTTTAAATTGATTTAAAAAATATCAATTTCCATATAATTGTATGTGAAATTCAGTTTTATAATAACATCTTTACAAGTCTAGGTAGTGTAGTGACTGGGATTCAATTTCCAGTCCAAATTTCACTAATACCAGTAATGAGTGCCTGCTATGTAAGAAATCACAGTACAAAGTAATTTACACAGTACAAAGTAGTTTACCTCAAAACAATGCTGAGAAACCAATATAATGCCCAATTTCAACAATGATGAATCTGATGTTCTGTGTAGCTAAACTACTTCACAGCGTTATCATTGCTATTAAACTTCAAAACAAGAATTAGAACTACATTTTCTGATTCCAAATAAATGTACAATGATTTTCAATGGTAATGAAAATCTATTTTGATGAAACTATAGATGAAGATATATTAGTGAACAATTTTTGTAAACTTTAAATTCTCCATCTTCAATACCTCTGGTGGATGCAACTGGCATTAGTAAAATAAATGAATGAATTTAACACCAACATGAGCCTTATAAGCCAAATTGGTATAGGAATTCCAAAATAGTAAATGCAGTTTCTCTTTCTTTTTTTTTTTTAATTTATTTATTATTATTATACTTTAAGTTGTAGGGTACATGTGCATAATGTGCAGGTTTGTTACATATGTATACTTGTGCCATGTTGGTGTGCTGCACCCATCAACTCGTCATTTACATCAGGTATAACTCCCAATGCAATCCCTCCCCCCTCCCCCCTCCCCATGATAGGCCCCGGTGTGTGATGTTCCCCTTCCTGAGTCCAAGTGATCTCATTGTTCAGTTCCCACCTATGAGTGAGAACATGCGGTGTTTGGTTTTCTGTTCTTGTGATAGTTTGCTAAGAATGATGGTTTCCAGCTGCATCCACGTCCCTACAAAGGACACAAACTCATCCTTTTTGAGGGCTGCATAGTATTCCATGGTGTATATGTGCCACATTTTCTTAATCCAATCTGTCACTGATGGACATTTGGGTTGATTCCAAGTCTTTGCTATTGTGAATAGTGCCGCAATAAACATACGTGTGCATGTGTCTTTATAGCAGCATAATTTGTAATCCTTTGGGTATAGGAAAATAATTTCAAATTGAAACTAACTACAATTCGCAGAAATACCAATGATGATTTTAAAATAGTATAAATTTGGAATTAAATTTAACTGCAACATGAGATAATATAATATAAAAAATGGAATTAAGAGAATTGAAACATGTTCTGGAATTGTTTTATTTACAAAATGGGAATATGTTACCTACATGGTAGACAAGAGCTAGAAAATTTTTATTTTTATAAGGTCTAAATACCAAACACATAGTATACTTGACATCTACTACATTAGACATATGTTATCTTTATATTACACCATGTTAAATAATATCTGTATGTATTGCAAAGAAATTAATATTTGGTTCAACTTATAGGGCATTACACAAGTCTGAACTTTTGAAAGTCATTCACAGGACAAAATATAGGGCACATTTCCCAAGGTGCTAAAATTAAGAATGAAAATCTCTACTAAGTATAGACTTTTGGTCTTCTCACAGAAGTTTTTGGTCATTCAGGTGCAGTAACAATGGTATGTATTTAAAACACTTAATTGAATATGAGATATTCTGTTAGCAAGACTACTTGGTCATAACTTGGGTTAGTTAGGATATCGATTTGGCTGTTGAAAGAGACCCTGTAATAACTGTGGTTTAAATGAAATCGATAAATAGTTATCTTTCATGTTAAAGCCTGGGCAGGCAATTCAGAACTGTGAGACCCACAAAATTATCTGGGACCCAGGCTCCTTCTACTTGTGGTTCTGGGGCCTTGAACATGTAGCTTCTATCTCATGTTCCATGATGACTGCTCTATTCCTCTTCTCATCCACAGCTTTATCTGCACTTACCATCCTTAAAACCATATGAGGCAAATGGGCAGAGGAGGGTGCTCAGAGCTGATTTTATGGTTCACATCTTACTCTGCCCCTAAAATTTGTGCCTCTTTTCTTTTTTTTTCTATTTTTTCTATTTTTTTTTTTTTTTTGAGACGGAATTTTGCTCTTTTGCATAAGCTGGAGTGCAATGGTGTGATATCAGCTCACAGCAACCTCCTCCTCCCGGGTTCAAGCCATTCTCCTGCCTCAGCATCCAGAGTAGCTGGGATTACAGGCATGCACCACCACGCCCAGCTAATTTTGTATTTTTAGTAGAGATGGGGTTTCTCCATGTTGGTTAGGCTGGTCTCGAACTCCGGACCTCAGATGATCCGCCCGCCTCGGCCTCCAAAAGCGCTGGGATTACAGGCGTGAGCCACCATGCCTGTCCAATTTGTGGCTCTTTTCTATGAACATTTCTACTCCTGATGGAATATTTGGTACAAAAATAACATTCATATATTCTTCTATCAATGAAACACACATACACTAATTTGTTTATGCCAATATTAAGAAGAAACATAAAATAATACATCTTATTTAGTTATACATAGCAATATTAAGAAGGGAAGTAAATCAAAGCAATTTGTTCCATTAGACCAGTGACTGCAAAGCAGGGGTTCTTAACTTTGGCTATATATTATAATCACTTAGGGAGCTTAGAAACACTTGTACTTGAATCCAGCAATCCAAGTTTCTGATGTAATGGATCTAAGATGCAATTTGGTCTGCAGCAGTTTCCTCCCCAGGTGATTCTAAGTGCAGCAAGATTGAGAATCATTGCTGTAGATCATGGTGCAGAACAGGGTCACCTGAGGAGCTTCTGAGCTTCATCTGTGCCCTCCCACACCCCCACTCCCCATTCCATTAGGCCACAATTAATCTGGAGTAGAGTCCAGGCATCAATACATTTTAAAAATTTCCCCAAGTGAATCTAATTGTATTTGGGGCAGAGAACCAGTGCTAAATATGAAAGAGAGTTTATGATTTTTGCTACCCTATGTTTTGGCCCTTATACTTAAATTTATATAGCTCTTCCGTTGAATTAAATGAACAATTTCTGGTATAGGAAAACTACAACTATATTGAAATTTAGCCCTCCTCATATGAGCATCTCATTAAAATTTCAAATTTCATCCAAGTTTAACTGGAATGCTAAAGTAATGTCAAAAATAAAATTATTATTTTACGCATTTGTGTTTAGATAGAATTTCCTAATATTTTCAATTGCTATGTATTTTTTAACAACTTGATTACATTTAAATGTATAAACTTTACTTTGTCATTCAAAGATCTCACAAAGAGACAATTTTATTGTTGGAAGGACGCCTCCACAGCCATAACCTTCTTTACTATTGCCAACACTTAGAATATTCTGGGTTGGACCAGGAGTCAATATTCTTTTTGCCACTCACATTTCCTCTCTACATATTCTTCTATATCAGATAGCCCAGATACAATATCATCTGACTGTTGCAAAGCCAGTTGTACTGTACTCAGAATCTTGATCCAACCAGGAGTTTAGCCATGAAGTTGTTCGCTCGTGTCATCTTTATACTCCAGACAGGATTATCTTGTATGTTTGCGGTTTGCAATTATACAAATAAGGTGAGTCATGGATTACTTGGAGCATTTTCAATTTTTGGTCTTTCAACTTCAGGCCTTTGTGCTCAAATTCCCTTGTACTGTAGCTCCAGCTCTATGTGATACCTAACGTGTGGAAGTGTGACTGATAAATGTGTGAGGACAGTCCTCTGAAGGGACCCACAAGGACGTGCTTCCTGCTAGTAACCTGAGTCAGGTAACTCCAACTGAGCCAAAAAACAAAAATTCAGATATATTTTTAGAAAACACTTACCAGAGCCTAAGATTTCTTTGTGCCTTAGATTTCCATGTTGGGGACCAAGGATTTCTTTTTCTGTTACAATAATTAAAATGAATCTCATTAGGGACTTTTGAATATTTGCATAAATTTGGATGGGTTCTTTAAGAAGTAGTTCAAATAAATCCTGTAGTACAGTGTGCAGAATGCATATCCCATTGGGGCACTATTAAATGATACCACAAGTTAGGGGAACACCTACCCCTCCTCTTCATGTTTTCATAGAAGGAAGGACATTTTCAACTATTACATTCCCAAGGAGAAAAAGCCCAGAAAAAAGATAGTTCCAGCTTTTCCCTGCCCTTTTGCTTTCTTCTTTGTACTGGAAGTAGATTGACTTATCTGATCACTTTCTTTGAAGAAGAAATTGAATATGGTTGGCTCTACTCCTTCTGTTCTCTCTCTCTCTTTTTTTTTTTTTCCAGATCCGACTTTCCACAAAGGAGTTGTGTCCCACTCCTCTCCACAGTGCAATGTACTGATATAGGCTCTGTCCTTAAATCCATGTCTGCCAAACTCAAGTGCTTCCCAGCAATTTTACCTTTTTTCTAGTCCATCCACACTCCTACTCTCCTAGATGAGTATTTCTTTATCTTCTCTGATCAAACTCCCTTCCCAAACCACGTTGTAGGCTGAAAACCTTGCTCCTTTCTTCACTGAGAAAATAGAATTAATCGGCAAAGAACTTCTACAGATTTCCCTTACCAAATCTACTAATCCATCTATACCTAAACACATATAACTGCCTTTCTTTCATTTACACATAAACAGCCTACATTCCAATTCAAGACCTATCTACTTGTGCTCTAGATCCCATTTCATCTTTCCAAGGGCATTGCCTTAGCAGTTTTCCCCAATCTTTTGTTTCTTTTATTGATCGACTTAATCATTTATATCAGCTGATATACTTTATACATTTGTTCCTGCCCATATTTCATGTTGAATTGCAATCCCAGTGTTGGAAGTGGGGCCAGTGGGAGGTGATCATGGGGGCAGATTTCTTTTTTTTTTTTTTAATACTTTAAGTTCTAGGGTACATGTGCACAACGTGCAGATTTGTTACATATGTATACATGTCCCATGTTGGTGTGCTGCACCCGTTAACTCGTCATTTTCATTAGTTATATCTCCTAATGCTATCCCTCCCCGCTCCCCCCACCACACAACAGGCCCCAGTGTGTGATGTTCCCCTTCCTGTGTCCAAGTGTTCTCATTGTTCAATTCCCACCTATGAGTGAGAACATGCAGTGTTTGGTTTTCTGTCCTTGTGATAGTTTGCTCAGAATGATGGTTTCCAGCTTCATCCATGTGCCAACAAAGGACATGAACTCATCCTTTTTTATGGCTGCATAGTATTCCACGGTGTATATGTGCCACATGTTCTTAATTCAGTCTGTCATGATGGACATTTGGGTTGGTTCCAAGTCTTTGCTATTGTGAATAGTGCCGCAATAAACGTACGTGTGCATGTGTCTTTATAGCACCTTGATTTATAATCCTTTGGGCACATGCCCAGTAATGGGATAGCTGGGTCAAATGGTGTTTCTAGTTCTAGATCCTTGAGGAATCGCCACACTGTCTTCCACAATGGTTGAACTAGTTTACAGTCCCGCCAACAGTGTAAAAGTATTCCTATTTCTCCACATCCTCTCCAGCACCTGTTTTTTCCTGAGTTTTTAATGATCGCCATTCTAACTGGTGTGACATGGTATCTCATTGTGGTTTTGATTTGCATTTCCCTGATGACCAGTGAAGATGAGCATTTTTTCATGTGTCTGTTGGCTGCGTAAATGTCTTCTTTTGAGAAGTGTCTGTTCATATCCTTTGCCCACTTTTTGATGGGTTGTTTGATTTTTTCTTGTAAATTTGTTTAAGTTATTTGTAGATTCTGGATATTAGCCCTTTGTCAGATGGGTAGATTGTAAAAATTTTCTCCCATTCTGTAGATTGCCTGTTCACTCTGATGGTAGTTTCTTTTGCTGTGCAGAAGCTCTTTAGTTTAATTAGATCCCATTTGTCAATTTTGGTTTTTGTCGCCATTGCTTTTGGTGTTTTAGTCATGAAGTCCTTGCCCATGCCTATGTCCTGAATGGCATTGCCTAGGTTTTATTCTAGGTTTTTTATGGTTTTATGTCTAACATTTAAGTCTTTAATCCATCTTGAATTAATTTTTGTATAAGGTGTAAGGAAGGGATCCGGTTTCAGCTTTCTATGTATGGCTAGCCAGTTTTCCCAGCACCATTTATTAAATAGGGAATCGTTTCCTCATTTCTTGTTTTTGTCAGGTTTGTCAAAGGTCAGATGGTTGTATATGTGTGGTATTATTCTAGGGCTCTATTCTGTTCCATTGTTTTATATCTCTGTTTTGGTATCAGTACCATGCTGTTTTGTTTACTGTAGCCTTATAGTATAGCTTGAAGTCAGGTAGCGTGATTCCTCCAGCTTTGTTCTTTTTGCTTAGGATTGTCTTGGCAATGCAGGCTCTTTTTTGGTTCCATATGAACTTTAAAGTAGTTTTTTCCAATGCTGTGGAGAAAGTCACTGGTAGTTTGATGGAGATGACATTGAATCTATAAATTACCTTGGGCAGTAAGGCCATTTTCACAATATTGAGTCTTCCTATCCATGAGCATGGAATGTTCTTCCATTTGTTGTGTCCTCTTTTATTTCATTGAGCAGTGGTTTGTAGCTCTCCTTGAAGAGATCCTTCACATCCCTTGTAAGTTGGATTCCTAGGTATTTTATTCTCTTTGAAGCAATTGTGAATGGGAGTTCACTCATGATTTGGCTCTCTGTTTGTCTGTTATTGGTGAGTAGGAATGCTTGTGATTTTTGCACATTGATTTTATATCCTGAACCTTTGCTGAAGTTCCTTACCAGCTTAAGGAGATTTGGGGCTGAGACAATGGGGTTTTCTAAATATATTATCATGTCATCTGCAAACAGGGACAATTTGACTGCCTCTTTTCCTAATTGAATACCCTTTATTTTTTCTCTTGCCTGATTGCCCTGGCCAGAACTTCCAATACTGTTGAATAGGAGTGGTGAGAGAGGGCATCCACAGGGGCAGGTTTCTCATGAATGGTTTAGCATCATCCTGTTTGTGCTGTTCTTGTGATAGTGAAGTCTCATGAGATCTGGCCATTTAAAAGTGTGTGGCACCTCTCTCGACCCACTGGCTCTCTCACTTGCTCCTGCTTTTGCCATGTGATGTTCCTGGTCTCCCTTCACCTTCTGCCATGATTGTAAGTTTCTTGAGGCCTCCTTAGAAACCTAGGAGATGCCAGCACTATGCTTCCTGTACAGCCTATGGAACCATGAGCTGATTAAACTCCTTTTCTTGTAAATAACCCAGTCTCAGTTATTTCTTTATAGCAATGCAAGCGTGGCCTAATACATCAGCATATAAACATACTGTAACATTTCCCATCTAAAAACAAAGGGGTTTTCTATCCCATATCTTCCACCAGCTTCTACCATTTCCCTGCTACACTTGACACTAGAATTTCTGAGAAAAGTGGACTGCATTTTTAGTCTCCACTTTCCTCTCCTCCCATTCTTTAATGAGTCAGCTCTAGTTAAGCTTTCACCTCCATCACTGTACTTAAAGTTTTCCTCTCAAAGTCAGAAGTGACCTCTCCATTGCTAAAATCAATGTCACATTTTTAGTCTTCATCTATCAGGATCATTTGACATAGCTATATACTGTTTTCTTTACCTTATTGGCTACTCCTTCTGATGAATCCTATTTGTTTTTCTAATTCTTTTTCTTCTTTCATTTTTTCATTCTTAGATTATTTTCTTTCTTTTTCTATATTCACTTCCTAGGTTCCTGCATCCATTTCCACAGCCTTGGCATTATCTATGATATTGGGGTGACTTCCCAGTTTTTTCTTTAGTTAAGTGCTCTTCACTGAAACCTCTAGACTTGTAAACCCAGGTGCTTACCTGACACCTCCATCTAGATGTCTAGTAGGTATTTTAAATATAACATTGCTACACATTTTTAATTTTCTGCCTTAGACCCATTCAATTTCAGCCCTCTCACTCTCTAGTTTCTCAGTCTTCTAGTTTCTAGTTTCCAAATGACACCTTGAAGTCGTTTTTGACCTCTTTCTTTCTCTTGTACCCTAAATCCAATATGTTAGCAAATTCTGTTGGCTCCATATTTGGAATACATTATATCATGGTTCAATTAGAGAAGCAAAACCACCACAAGATCTATAGATCTAAGAGGATTTGTTGTAGGATCTATACATCTAAAGATTTGTTGTAGGATTTTGTAAAATCTACAAAAAAGAAAGATTTGTAAAAGGATTTGTTGTAGGGATTTGACTGTAATGAACAATTGTGGAGCTGATCCGGTTAGGCAGTTTCTGTAAGACTGTTTTCATTACATTTAATACTAAATCTTGAGTTCATAGTTCTGGTAGTTAGAAAGGGAAGATAGATATAAATATATCTATATATGAATACATTCAGAGATATCTCTATCTCTGTTCAGATATCTGAACTATCTGAACTATCTCTGTTCAGATATCTGAACTATCTGAACTATCTCTGTTCAGATATCTATTCTATCTGAACAAAGAGATATTTCTGTCTGTATGTTTATCTATCTACCTATCTACCTACATGTAGATATTTAAATAGATCATTCTGCCCCATAGTCTTTTAAAAGAAAGTCTTTCTCCTGACTCTCCTAATGGAAAACTTACATGAAATAGAATTCTGAAAAACGTAATTCAACCTAGTCAAGTTGATAAGATACCACAGTCCAATTCTTGCTAACTTGGCATCTATACACATCTCCTTAAACCATACTTCATGTGAAATAACAATAACAAAGTCATATGTCTTCCTACTATGCTACAACTATCTCACATGCAACTGAAAAGCACACTAACCCTTTCCCCAGAAAAGACAACAAGTCCTTTTTTGTCTCTGGGTGTTATTCATTCTCCTCCTGGCTGGTCCACACTCCACTTTGATATCTTGTAACTTAAATACAGACAACCACAATTAACATATCTTATGTTAAATTATAAAGGATTAAAGAAGTAATAAAACAAAATATTTATATAAAAATAAGAAAAAACTCATAACTATGACAGTTCTCATTTCTACAACTGGTCACATAGCACAGCCAGTATTTATAGTTATAAATTGTAAGCTTCCTTAGGCCTCTCTACAAGCCGAGCAGATGCCAGCATTATGCTTCCTGAACAGCCTACAGAACCATGAGCTGATTAAGCCTCTTTTCTTATAAATAACCCAGTCTCAGGTATTTCCATACCTTCTTCCATGGTCCTTTCTCTATTTCCTTTTCCCTAACCAAGTCCTTCAACTGGTCATGATGTTTTTCCTGGGTGGGATGGTCCTAACTTTTACTCTTGAGAGGTCTGAATCCTTAACAGTTCTGTTTAAATTGGATTGCTGCAGTTTTCCATGGACTTTGCTCTCAGGAATGTACTAAGAGGTGTCACAGAGCATCTTCTGTATTCCAACAAACTTCCTATTTGTCTCATTATATAGAGCAACCTCAATTCCTCTCTTTTCACCAGAATAACTGACTTTTAGCAGTACAGTCACCCTCTCTTTCACCTGTTGATTCAGTGTCATGCAGAGCTGAAAGTGTTGAGAGTCAGTCTCAACTCCCTGTTTAATGGATTGTTTTATATCCTAGTAGAGGCATTACATCCATTGGAACAAAGACCGCTAGGCCAGCTAAACCTAAAGTCATGGGGGCAGGAAGCAAAAGTTTTGCTCATGGATCACTAAGGCCATTAGTGAGAGGAGACAGTTCCATTTTCACCTCTTGATTCTTGGACCCACAAATTCTGTCTATGAGAGAAACAGCATCATATAATGGTTGTTGATTTAGGGTGCTACTGAATCCTGGAGAACAGAGCTTACAATATGTTACTTAGCTCACACAGTAACTGAGTCTTCAAAAGATCATTTTACCACTCTAACAAGCCAAGTGCTTCAGAATAAAGGGGAACATGGTAAGATTCATGAATTCCATAAGCATGAGTTAATTGCTATACTTCCATTTGCTATGAAATAAATTCCTTGGCTCATTGTGATACTGTGTGGTCAGAGGTGATGCTGGGTAGAATACAGGAAATTCATGAATTGTAGTTTTGACAGAAACATTGCAGAAAGGAAGGAAGATCTCTATCAGAATAAGTTTCTATTCTAGTAAGAATGCAGGGGAACATCAGCCACCTTGTAGCTCACATGTGGTTTCACTGCCTAGCTCATCTTCATAGTTGCTGGACCTGCAACTGCTCCCTTTCCTCTGCATATTCCTTTAGCTTTTTAAACTTGTATGCGGGTGTGCATGTTCAGAACACATCTTCCAAACATCTATATTATTGTGGTCAGAAGCAACAGGAGCTGTCAAGAGTTTTAGTCTTTCCTCATGGGTTCCATCTTGTACTTCGGGATCCAGCTTAATCTTGTTTGCCCCAATTTATATTTACTGTCCCTTCCCTAGTGACTGTCTTGTGGACTTCATACTCCAGCTTCAGCTATGAAGACAACAATCTGATAGAGACTGTGAATGGCTGCTCTCATAATTATATAAGATCAAATTCCTATAACAAGTGTCTTGATAGGTAGATAGATAGATAGATAGATAGATAGATAGATAGATATTCAAACAGACAGATAAATAGATACATAGTTAGATGTATATATAGATACATACCACCTAATGGATCTGCTTCTCTGACTGAATCCTGATAATAGAATTGCAATCCGAGAGTGGTTCCAGAGAACAGAATCTCAAGGATGAGTTATCTGAATTGGTTTTGGGTTTTCTAGCATTGGCTCTCTGATCTGGTTAGATTTAAAGGCACTGAAGACCATATCTCCATTGGTAAAGGGAGCACTAGTAGTTCATGGCATGTGGTAGTTCATGGCAAAAAAAGTTTCTCAAATTATCTCCTTTAGATACCTGCAATCAAATGCTTATAAAAGGCATTTCATGTCTTCAAGTATTTGCTGCCAGTAGAATATTTTAGTGAAAATGAGCAAGATAGAGTTGGTTGGTTGCTTCTAACAACACCTAAGAACTTAGGGAAATAAAATTATAAGCTCAGAGCTTTAAATTCTTAGCTCACATTGTCAAAAGGGACCTGGAATCTTCTATGTCTACTCTGAAATAAACCATTATATTCTGTAGGCGCAGGGTTGAAATTTATGAAAATGAAAGAAAAAAGTCTCACCCTGTGGGTGGGTGACTTACAATGTCAACTGAATGCCCAGCCACACAGGGCCCCTTTGTTAAAGTTATGGCATTGACTGGAAGGAATGGCATTCTCAAAAACTGGAATCAAGACATATGGGCAGATTCTGATGAAGCTGGTGTCTTGAACCTGTTAAATTACACCAAGCCTTCTTCACCAGAAGAAACAGCCCTGCCACCTGTTCCTCAGGAAGTTAGTCTCACTTTGCCTGAAACACCTGCAATGGTTTCCCCTGAAGTAGTCACCTTCTAAGATATTGCTGATCTTCTTCAGGACCCTCCCCCAAAAACTCTGCTTTCCTCCAGATCTGCAGCCAAACTCAAGTCTTAGCAGACTCAAGAACTCCTCACTACTTAGAATGTGACCTCCCTGAGTGCAGTGACTTTGAGTTGTTCACTGTTGAATCCTCAGCACCTAAAACAATATGTGGCCCATAGTTGACATTCAATAAATATTTACTGAGTGAATAATGAGTGTCTCTGCAGGAAAGACATACAGTTGTCCATTACTGCCTGTAGGAAAATTCAGTATGGAGCAAACTGTTAGAAAATCTATTGAGGCTAAACATTTAAGCCACATCTTTCATTCTAGCTTTTACCAATAAAGTTCATGCTTTAATCTCTATCAGATTCCTGCATCTATTGGGGTAGGAAAAAGAAGAGCGTTATTTATTAGCCCCCTAAAGACACAATCACATTTTCCAGAAAAATAAAATAAAGTATTTCATTACATTTTTTAATTCTAATTTTCAATTTTTGTGGGTACAGAGTATATGTATATGTTTACGAGGTACATGAGATGTTTTGATATAGGCATGCAATGTGAAATAAGCACATTATGGGGAATAGGTTATCCATCCCCTAAGCATTTATCCTTTAAGTTATAAAAGACCCAATTATACTCTTTAGGTTATTTTAAAATGTATGATTAAGTTATTATTGACTATAGTCACTCTATTGTGCTATCAAATAGTGTGTCTTATTCATTCTTTCTATACATTTTTGTACCCATTAGCCATTCCCACTTCCCTTTCAGCTCCCCCTGCACTACCCTTCCCAGTATCTGGTAACCATCCTTTCACTTTCTCTGTTCATGAGTTCAATTGTTTTGAATTTTGGATCCCACAAATAAGTGAGAACATGACCTACGATGTTTTTCTTTCTGTGCCTGGCTTATTTCACTTGGCATAATGATCTCCAGTTCCATCCATGTTGTTGCAAATGACTGAATCATATTCTTTTTTGTGGCTAAATAGTACTCTATTGTGTATATGTACATTTTCTTTATTCATTCATCTGTTGATGGAAACTTTGGTTGCTTCCAAATCTCAGCTATTGTAAATATGGGAGTTCAGATATCTCCTTGACATACTGATTTGGTTTTTTTGGGGAATGCACCCAATAGTGGGATTGCTGAATCATATGGTTGTCCTATTTTTAGTTTTTGGGGGAATCTCCAAACTGTTCTCCATAGTGGTTGTACTAATTTATATTCCTGCCAACAGTCTACCAGGGTTCCCTTTACTTCACATCCTTGCTAGCATTTGTTACTATCTGCCTTTTGAATATAAGCCATTTCAATTGGAATGAGATGGTATCTCATTGTAGTTTTGATTTGCATTTCTCTGATGATCAGTGACATTGAGCATCTTTTCATATGTCTGTTTGCTATTTGTATGTCTTCCTTTGAGAAATGTCTATTTAAATCTTTTGCCCATTTTTGATTATATTATTATATGTTTTTCCTGTTGAGTTGTTTGAGCTCCTTGCATATTCTGGTTATTAGTCCCTTGTCAGATGTGTAGTTTGCAAATATTTTCTCACATTCTATGGTTTGTCTTTTCACTTTGTCCCTTGTTTTGTTTGTTGTGCAGAAGCTTTTTTAACTTGATGTGATCCCATTGGTCAATTTTTGCTTTGGTTGCCTGCGCTTGTGGGATAAAACTCAGGAAATCCTTGCCCAGACTAATGTCCTGGAGATTTTCTCCAATGTTTTCTTGTAGTAGATTCATAGTTTGAAGTTTTAGATTTAAGTCTTTAATCCATTTTGATTTGATTTTTGTATATGGTGAGAGATATGGGTCTAGTTTCATTCTTTTTTTTATATGGATATCCAGTTTTTCCAGCACCATTTATGAAGAGACTGTCTTTTCCCCAGTGTGTGTTCTTAGCATGTTTGTCAAAAAATGAGTTCACTGTAGGTGTGTGGATTTGCTTCTGTGTTCTTTGTTCTGTTCCATTGGTCTATGTGTCTGTTTTTATGCCAGTACCATGCTGTTTTATTACCATAACCATGTAGTATAATATGAAGTCGATAAAGTGATTCCTTTGGTTTTGTCCTTTTTGCTTAGAATAGATATGGCTATTCTGGGTCTCTTGTGGTTCAATGTGAAATTTAGGATAGTTTTTTTCTATTCCTGTGAAGAATGTTGTGATGATTAATACTGAGTGTCAATTTGATTGGTTTGGAGAATGCAAAGTATTGATCCTGAATGTGTCTGTGAGGGTGTTGCCAAAGGAGATTAATATTTGAGTTGGTGGACCGGGAAAGGCAGACCCACTCTTAATCTGGGTGGGCACAATCTAATCAGCTGCTAACATGGCCAGAATAAAAGCTGGCAGAAGAATATGAAAAGACTAGACCAGCTTAGACTCCCAGCCTGCATCTTTCTCTGTGCTGGATGCTTCCTGCCTTTGAATATCAGACTCCACATTCTTCAGCTTTGGGACTTGGATTGGCTTCATTGCTCCTCAGCTCATAGATGGCCTGTTGTGGTACCTTGTGATTGTGAGTTAAAACACACACACACATATATGTGTGTGTGTGTGTGTGTATTCTATTAGTTCTGTCCCTCTAGAGAACCATGACTAAATACAGATTTTGGTGTCAAGAGTCTTTCTAGAGGAACAGAGTATTAAGAATGAAGTTCTTTGTTGGTTTGGCATTTCTGGAGTTGGCTGCTTTATATGATTAGACCTAAAAATGCTAAAGACTCTATTTCTAATAGTACGGAGAACACTGATAGTCCTTAGTGTGAACAGTTTAAAGAGTCATGCAAAATAAATGCATCTGACATGCCCAATTCACCACTCATGAAAGGCAAGGAGTTTAGTGACTCTACACATAATACCTTTGACTATATGTGGAGGACGAAGGAACATAATGATGTTGGTTGGTTGCTTGCTTCTAAGTTCACTGGACAAAGTAATGAAAGAAAATTATGAACTCAGGGATTCTAACTCCCAGTTTCAGAAGCAAATACTGAGCCTCAAATCTGCTAATCTTGCCCTGAGTGAGAGTTTTATCGCCTGTAGAGAAAGAGCTGAAATTGTGGAAAATCAGACACATGCTTTTATCATACTAGTGGCTGACCCGCAATGAAAGGTGCATGCACAGCCTCACCAGGTGTCTACTGTTAAAGTGAGGTCATTGATTGAAAAAGAATAGAACCCTGCAACTTGGAATGGGGATATATGGGAGGACCCTGATGAAGTTGAGGACACTGAGCTTGTAAACTCTGATGAAACTTTTAGCCAGAAGAAACAGCTTCCCCATCCCCAGTAGTGGCAATATCACCTCCCCGACCCATGCTGCCTTCAGCTTTTTCACCATTGTCTGAGGAGATAAACCCTGTGCTGCCTGAGACAACAGCGATGTCCTCCCCTGATACAGTTTCCAGGCAAGATAATGTTGATTCTCCTCAGGAGCCACCCCCAACGCCTCCTTTTTCTTCTAGACCTATAACTCGACTGAAGTCCCAGTGGGCTTCTAGAGTTGAGATTCAGAGTATGACCCATGAGGAGGTGGACTACACTTGCAAAGAACTGCTTGAGTTTTCTGATTTATATAAGCAGAAATCTGGAGAATGGACATGGGAATGGATATTAAGGGAGTGGGATAAAGGTGGAAGGAACACAGAGTTGGATCAGGCTGAATTTATAGATTTGGGCCCACTAAGTAGGGACTCTGCATTTAATGTTGTAGCTCAGGGAGTTAAAAAAAGGTTGTAATAGTTTATTTGCTTGGTTAGCTGAAATATGGATTAAAAGATGGCCTACTGTGAGCAAGCTGGAAATGATTTTTCTTGGTTTACGTAGAGGAAGGAATCCAAAGGCTTAGGAATATTGGGATGCTAGAGTAGATTAGTCACTTTAGACCTATTTATCCCAGCTGGGAGGGTCCAGAAGATACAATCTTGACCAGTGCTTTGTTTTTTAATTTGTTTTTATTTTTTATTTTTTTTTAAGATGGAGTATTGCTCTGTTGCCCAGGCTGGAGCGCAATGGCACAATCTCGGATCACTGCAAGCTCTGCCTCCTGGGTTCATGCCATTCTCCTGCCTCAGCCTTCCAAGCAGCCGGTACTGCAGGCACCTGCCACCACACCCAGCTAATTTTTTTGTATTTTTAGTAGAGACTGGGTTTCACCATGGTAGCCAGAATGGTCTCGATCTCCTGACCTCATGATCCACCCACCTTGGCCTCCCAAGACCATTGCTTTGTGAAATAGATTTGTGAGGGAAGCACCCACATCTTTGAAGAGCTCTGTGATTGCTCTTCTCTGCATTCCAGATCTAACAGTGGGAACCACAGTCACTCAACTACAAAATTTACATGCAATGGGAATAATTGGATCCCAAGTTGGCAGGGCCCAAGTGGAGGTACTCAACCATCAAAGGTAAGGTGGGTATAGCCACTGTAATAGACAGCACAGGCAGAGCAGCAATCAGAATAGTCTGACTCATGTAGAGCTTTGGCATTGGCTAATTAATTACAATGTTCCCAGAAGTGAAATTGACAGGAAGCCTACTGCATTCCTACTTAATTTATATAAGCAGAAAACTTCCAGGTAGAGTGGACAAAAGACTAATTTGAATTATAAAAACAGAGCATCATGGCCCCTCAATCAATTTCCAGAGATGAGCCAGTTTACAGACCCAGAATCCCTCTAATGAACGGGAGGCCAGGTCCCCTTGAGGAAGGACCCCACTACACTACTGACAATTTATGCTGTTAATCTTTCTCCCACCCTTTCCCAAGGAGATGTCTAGCCTTTTCCCAGGGTAGCTGTGTACCGGAGAAAGGGAAATGACAAGTCATTTCAGGGACTACTGGCTCTGAGCTGACATTGATTCCAGGGAACCTAAAAAGTCATTGTGGGCCTCCAGTTAAAGCAGAGACTTACAGAGGTCAGATAATTATGGCGTTTTGCTCAGGTCTGACTTACAGTGGGTCCAGTGGTCCCTGGACTCATCTTATGGTCATTTCCCCAGTGCCAGAATGCATAATTCGCATAGACATACTTAGCAGCTGGCAGAACCCCCAAATTGGCTCGCTGATTGGAGGGCTACTATGGTGGGAAAGGTCAAATGAAAATGATTAGTGCTACCTCTACTTAGACAAATAGTAACTAAAAAAAAATATCGCATCCCTGGAGGGATTGTGGAGACTAGTGCCACCATGAAGGACTTGCAAGATACAGGGGTGTTGATTCCCACTACATCCGCATTCAACTCTCCTATTTGGCCTGTGAAGAAGACATATGGATCTTGGAAAACGACAGTGCATTATCATAAGCTTAACCAAGTAATAACTCCAATTGCAGCTGCTGTACCAGATGTTGTTTAATTGCTTGAGCAAATTAACACATCTCCTGGTACCTGGTATGCAGTCATTGATTTGGCAGTGCCTTTTTCCCCATTCCTGTCCATAAGGCCCACCAGAAGTAATTTGCCATCAGCTGGCAAGGCCAGCAATTTATCTTTACTGTTCTACCTCAGGGGTATATCAACTCTCCAGTTTTGTGTCATAATCTTGATTACTTTTTGCTTCCATAAGATACCACATTACATTGATGACATTATGTTGATTGGATCCAGTGAGCAAGAAGTAGCAAACACACTGAACTTATTGAAGACATCTGTGTGCCAGAGAATGAGAAATAAATCCATAAATGTGACTAACATTTAGGGACCTTCTACCTCAGTAAAATTTCTAGGATTTCAGATATTCCTTCTACAGGTGAAGGATAAGTTGCTGCTTTTGGCTCCTCCTACAACCAAGAAAGAGTGATAATACCTAGTGAGCCTATTTGGATTTTGGAGGCAACACATTCTTCATTTTGGTGTGTTACTCCTGCCCATTTATTGAGTGACACGAAAGTCTGCCAGTTTTGAGTAGGGTCCAGAAGAAGAGAAGGCTCTTCAACAGGTCCAAGCTGCTGTGCAAGCTGCTCTGCCACTTGGGCCATATGACCCAGCAGGTTCTGTGGTTCTTCACGTGTCAGTGGCAAAGAGGGATGCTGTTTGGAGCCTCTGGCAGGCCCTCATAGGTTTATCACAGTGCTGTAGGATTTTGGAGCAAGGCTCTGCCATCTTCTGCAGATACCTATTCCCCTTTTGGGAGGCAGATCTTGGCGTGTTACTGGGCTTTGATGAAAACTGAACATTTGACTATGGGTCATCAAGCCACCATGTGACCTGAACTGCCTATCATGAACTGGGTGCTTTCTGACCCACCTAGTCATAAAGTGAGCAATGAACAGCAGCATTCCATCATCAAATGGAAGTGAATATACATGATCGGGCTTGAGCAGGTCTTGAAGGCAGAAGTAAGTTACACGAGAAAGTGGCTCAAATGCCCATGGTCTTCACTCCTGCCACCTTGCCTTCTCTCACAGTCTGCACCAGTGGCCTCTTAGGGAGTTTCCTATGATCAGTTGAGAGAAGAAGAAAAGACTACAGCCTGGTTCACAGATGGTTCTGCATGATATGCAGGCACCACCCCAAAGTAGACAACTGCAGCACTGCAACCCCTTTCTAGGACATCCCTGAAGGACAGCGGTGAAGGGAAATCTTCCCAGTGGGCAGAACTTTGAGCAATGCATCTAGTTGTGCACTTTGCATGGAGGGAGAAATGGCCAGATGTGCGATTCTATAATGATTCATGGCCTGTAGCCAATGGTTTGGCTGGATGGTTAGGGATTTGGAAGAAGTATAATTGGAAAATTGGTGACAAAGAAATACGGGGAATAGGTATGTGGGTGGAACTCTCTGAGTGGTCAAAAACTGTGAAGATATTTATATTTCATGTGAGTGCTCACCAAGGGTGACCTCAGCAGAGGAGTGTTTGCTAATCAAATGGATAGAATGACTCATTCTGTGGCCACCACTCAGCCTCTTTCCCCAGCCGCTGCAGTCATCACCCAACGGGCCCATGAACAAAGTGGCCATGGTAGCAGAGACGGAGGTTTCACATGAGCTCAGCAATCTGGACTTCCACTCACCAAGGCTGACCTGGCTACAGTCACTGCTGAGTGCCCAATTTGCCACAGCAGAGAGCAACACTGAGCCCTCCATATGGCACCATTGCTCTGGGTGATCAGTCAGCTACTTGGTGGTGCAGGTTGATTATATTGGACCTCTTCCATCATGGAAAGGGCAGAGGTTTGTCCTCACTGGAACAGACACTTACTCCAGATATAGGTTTTCCTATCCTGCGTTTAGTGCTTCAGCCAAGACTACCATCTGCAGACCCACAGAATGCCTTATTCACCCTCATGGTATTTCACACAGCATTGCCTCTGACCAAGACACTCACTTTATGGCTAAGGAAGTGTGGCAGTGAGCTCATGCTCATGGAGTTCACTAGTCTTACCATGCTCCCCATCGTCCAGAAGCAGGTGGATTGATAGAATGGTTGAATGGCCTTTTGAGGTCACAATTACAACACCAACTAGGTGACAATACATTGCAGGACTGGGGCAAAGTTCACCAGAAGGCTGTGTGTGCTCTGAATCAGTGTCCAATATATGGCACTGTTTCTCCTGTAGCCAGTTTTCACCAGTCCAGGAATCAAGGGGTGGAAGTGGAAATGGCACCACTCAGCATCACCCCTAGTGATCCACTAGCAAAATTTTTGCTTCCTGTTCCCATGACATTATGATTTGCTGGCCTGGAGGTATTAATTCCAGAGGGAGGAACACTGCCACCAAGAGACACAATAACAATTCCATTAAACTGGATGTTAAGATTGCCACCTGGACACTTTGGGCTCCTTCTACCTTTAAGCCAACATGCTAAGAAGGGAGTTACAGTGTTGGCTGGGGTGATTGATCTGAACTATCAAGATGAAATCAGTCTACTACTCCACAATGGAAGTAAGGAAGAGTGTATGTGTAATACAGGAGATGCTTTCGGGCATCTCTTATTATTACTATGCCCTGTGATGAAGGTCAATGGAAAACTATAATAGTCCAATACAGGCAGGACTACAAATGGTCCAGACCTTTCAGGAATGAAGCTTTGGGTCACTCCACTAGGGAAAAAAAACCACAACCTGCTGAGGTGCTTGCTGAAGGCAAAGGGAATACAGAATAGTTAGTAGAAGAAGGTACTTATCAATACCAACTTACAACCACATGACCAGTTGCAGAAATGAGGACTGTAATTTTCATGAGTATTTCCTCCTTCTTTTGTTAAGAACATGTTTGTGTATGTATACACTTGTACTAAGAAAATATCTTCATTTTATTTCCTTTTTCCTTTAACATGTGACATAATATTTATTGACTTCATATCAGCATTTAAGTGTTGTTAGCTTTATGTAATAGCGTTTGGGTTGGGAATTGGTGTGCTTCTGGTTGCATGAAAGATAGTTGTATTATGTTAGGCATAATTACGACCTTATTATTGTCTTTATTTGAAGATTATGTATGATCTCAGGAGATGTGTATGGGTTCAGCTTGACAACGGGTGGACTTGTAATAGTTAATACTGAGTGTCAACTTGATTGGATTTAAGAATGCAAAGTATTGATCCTGGGTGTGTCTGTGAGGGTGTTGCCAGATGAGATTAACATTTGAGTCAGTGGTGTGGGAAGGGCAGACCCACCCTTAATCTGAGTGGGCATAATTCAATCAACTGCTAGCATAGCCAGAATAAAAGCAGGCAGAAGAATGTGAAAAGACTAGACTGGCTTAGCCTCCCAGTCTATATCTTTCTGCATGCTAGATGCTTCCTGTCCTCGAACATCAGACTTCAAATTCTTCAGTTTTGGAACTTGGACTGGCTTCATTGCTTCTCAGCTTGCAGATGCCCTATTATGGGACCTTGTGATTGTGTGAGTTAATGCTCCTCAATGAACTCCCCTTCATATATATACACACACACATATATATATGATAGGCTATATATAAAATAGGATCTATATAAAACAGAATATTTATAATATATAATAGGACATATATCCTATTAGTTCTATATATATAATCAAATATATATCCTATTAGTTCTATATATACAAAATAGGATATATATAATACATAATATATATTATATATAATAGGATATATATACATATATAATGGGATATATATATCCTATTAGTTCTGTATATAATAGGATGTATATATAAAACAGGATATATATACACACATATATAATAGGAGATATATATATATATCCTATTGGAGGAATTGGTCTACTATAAGAAACACATATGGGGCAGTGCTAACTTCAGATTTACTTGGCTTCTGGGGTTGAACATCATGTATCTCATATATATATCTATATATATATATCTAGATCATATATCTAGATATATATATCTAGATATAGATATATATGTGTCATATATATATATATATCTCCTATTAGTTCTGTCCCTCTAGAGGACCGTGACTGATACAAATTTCATTGGTATTTTGACAGAGTGCATTGAATCTCTAAATTGCTTTTTGTAGTAGGAACATTTTAATGATAGTGATTCTTCTAATTCATAAACATGGAATTTTTTCCTTTTTTTTGGTGTCTCTTTCAATTTCTTTTGTCAGTGTCTTACAGTTTTCATTATAGAGATATTTCACTTAGTGTTTCATTTTAAAGTTATACTCGGTCAAGCCAGTGCAAAAACGTTTAATGTCAATGTTTAGGGAGTTGTCCTTTTAGGACTTGTGCTGAACTCACTGAAGCTCTGAATTTTCAGGGAGCCCCATGCTCGTGTTTGTGTTCTTTATTTTGATCAAATCAAGTCTTTACGCAGACATAGCTGCTAAAAGCTGTGAGCCTTAAACCCTCAAAACTGCCAGAACTCAAGTTCCTTGTGGCTGATACAGTCTTTCCTTAACTTTAATTCATTACGAAGTGTTTTCTTGTTTAACACAATGTAAAGAATGTTGCCTCACCATATGTTATGCATAGAAAAAAGATGATTTGTTAGGGGAAAAAATGTACAGTGACAGCAGTCTTTTGAATTCAACCTATAGAGTATATACTATATCTGAAATATTTTATACCACTTTTTCAGTCATATACACTTTCTGCTTTCAGAATACTTGGACAGAGAAGGGATACAAATTTTAAAATAAAATCTTATTTATAAATCATTTGTATTAGAATATAATACATTTGTAATGAAGTCACTTATTACTTGTGTTGTTTCAAAAGCTACTGCATATTTTAATTGCTAATAACAGGCTATATGACTGAAACAAAAAGATCATCTAATCCAATCTAATTTCCTTTCCAAGAAAATCAATCAATGATGTTGCTAAGAAAATGGAATAGAAAAACTGTTCACCTTGTAGCCATTATTGTATATTCAGTGCTGAGACTTCTGGTCTAGTTGCCATTGAGGGATTTTTCTTTGAAAATGTGAAAATCAAGGTAACTGTTTATTGTCAGACTTTTGTTGCTATGGAAGTATTCATTATCTTGGAACACCTAATGCGAAGGAAACAAATAGAATTAGTGGAGGCATAAATGGAATATAAACTTGTGACCTCCTACATTGCAACTAGAGCAAGTCTCCTTCCTTATTTTGCTCAATAGATTGTCTGAAGCTGATCTGTGAAAATACCAGATGGTAGCTGGAGGGAATGTCTGTTCAGCAATGTCTGGGGTGGGGTTGGGAAGCTGCTAAACTACGACTAGACTGCCTGTAAGTGCTCATGTAGGGTTCCCAGTCTACAGAATGGAGAGGCAGAGGGACAAAAACGGTGACAAGTTTGGGGATTTGGTTTGGCAATGTCTATGTGAATAGAGCCTGGCCCTTGTATCTTCAGAAACTTTAAGTAAATGATCCAAGCTTCAGGTTTGGTCATTTCCTAGGTCCTTTAAATGAATCTAGGCAACAAATGAGACATGTCATAAAGATCATGTGAAAGCTTGATTGCTGTCACCAGTAACTGTTTCTAAAATAATTCACACAGCATCCCCTTCACTCTTTTTAACTAACCACCTCCTTGTTATTATCTTATCTGACTCCTGGCCCTTGGGTCTGAATTCCAATCTCAGTACAAATCTTAGGTTTTACCTCCTGATTCTGAGGAACCATTTTGGTCATGCTTTTGGTTCTCTCTATTAAGTAGAATTTTGGAACTTGACTTTTAGCTTGAGCAGTTTCAGAATTTCTATATGGGAAAAGCACAGGGGTGGTAAGAGTGTGGGAAAGCAGGGCCTGAGGGAGCTGTAAAGAAATTGATATGTGCATGGCACACATATTTTTATTCATCTTGTTTGTTATAGAGTAATTAAGATGCCAAGTTTTGGAAAGTTGCTTTAAGCATAGTTAGGATAAAATTGAGAAAATATCCTTATAAAAGATTTTAATCTTTCTTAATTATGTGATGGTTTAGAAAAGAACAATTAATGGAGATTTTACGAAGAAGGGGAATAAAGTCCTGGCATACCCCAGACTTTCATTTGCAAGTACTATAGCTTCTGGCAACTTGCTCTCTACCCAAATGGCCTTGACTCACCATCAGAGGGATCTGACCCAACTACCAGCTGCACCCAGAAGTGGCAGGGTATTAGTAATACCACAAAACCTTCTATGATGCGTTAGTTAGAGCTCTTATAGTTATGGGTGGCAGAAAACCCAATCCAATTGGCCTAAGCAAAGAGGAATTGGTCTACTCTAAGAAACACATATGGGGCAGTGCTAACTTCAGATCTACTTGGCTTCTGGGGCTGAACATCATCTATCTCTGTCTCTTGGCATTGTTCTATTCCACAAGTTGATGTCATTTTCAGACAAGCCCTTATCTTGCAGAAGTGACATGACTGCATCAGTTCTAACTTTACTTTCTTATCCTGAAGAGACCAGGAACATTACTGAAGGTGGGAGAATCTGGACTTATCGAATATAATTGTGGTGGTGTTTCTGTAAGGATGGGGAATGGATGATAGATGGCAACACTGCAACTGTCCATCTCACATGACTCATTGAAACTCAGACATCGAGTATTTTCCTACTTTTTATTTCTACCTTGCTCTTAATTTACACATCATCCATTCTATCACTTCCCCTCTCTCTAAGTAACTACAATACATTAGATAGAATGCGACTGGGATTCTATGCAGCACCTTAAATGCCTGTCTTAGCCTGTCATTTTAAATTCAGTAAATGTGTATTAGGTGCCTTTATCTAGGGCATTGAATTACATAATGCTTGACTGTGGAATAAGAAGACTGTCCCGTCCCGCGGGATCGTCAAAGTAGGCCCTGAAAGAGGGGGTGGGAATTTGGGGAGCAAGAGACACGAGAAATGGAGACAAGACAGTGTCCTGATCAAGTCTCCTTTATTGGCGGCAATACAATGCCTTATATACGTTAGGAGGGGCTAGGGGTTGGGCTAAGGCGGCGATGATCTCTCCGCGGTGGGCGTGGCCAGGTAGGTTTCGGTTTCTTCGGTCGAACGTCATGTTGCGCCTGCTCTGTCAGATAGTGATTTTCGCGGGCACGGGAAAAATGGTTGAAGAAGAACCAGGAAGAGCGCCATCTTTTATGGGATATTAGTATAGAGAAGAAGGTAAATCTAGGGAGGAGGTATAGAGTGGAAATGTTTTTAGCTCAGGCGTCAATCGTCAATAATTACTCGCTATGGCCGGGGCACACAGCTCCGGACAGAAGACCCAGACTATTTTTTTCCAGATAGTAAGTGTTTATCTCTGGGTAATATATTAATTTGAGGAAGAACATTCCGAGTTGGTTTTTACCCATGCAACAAATCATGTAGCTAGACTCCTTCCATCTTATGGCATCATCATTCCGGGGACTTACAGTCACGTGACTCTAGCTGGTGGAAGGGAAAAAAGAGATAGAGAAGTTACATGAGCATCCTAAAAGTCTTGGCCCCAAAGGAGGACTCTTCCTCTCATGTTTCATTGGTGAGAATTAGTCAGATAGTCAAGTGCAGGTAGGCGCAGGAGCATTGGGTAATATCATTCTTAGCCATGTCTGCATTCTCACTGCACACATCACAGTGTGAGGAAATGTGCAAAATATGCAGTTCTCTGTTTCTTTAGAAGGGAAAGCTGATTCCTATAGATACATAGCAGACAATAACTCAGCGGAAGAAGTTTCACAATTCATTCTAGAAAACTGAGCATTTGGGTGTTGTTTTAGATTTTAACCCCCTGACTGTTGGTTATATGATATGTTGAAATTTCTTGGCATACTACCATTCCCCAAACTATGCACAGATGGAAGCTTAGTAAATGCTGCTTGAAGGTAATGTTCTTCTTTCTCAAGGCAGGATCTGATTTTTTTTGAAACTCCCTGTATACCTGATACAATAGTCAGCTCACAGCAGGTACACAGGAATAGTTAGCAGGTACCCCTGGGACAGCTCTGCTTCCAAGATCTTAATCTCCTTTCTGACCTTGCCCTTTCTTTCCTACTGGAGCTGCCCTTGGCTCTCACCATGAGCTTCATTCCAAAGACTATCACTACAATGCTGGGTTTACTTTCCTTCTTCTCAGAGCAGTCATTCAATGACACACAAAGTGGCACAGTCAGATCGTCACTCCCGTCAATAAGCATTAGCAGCAAAGTGATATTGCCTAAGTATTACTTAGAATAAGATTCCTAAACTATTGTGTAGGGAACTATCTCATCATATTAGAATAGGTTAGACATTTTCAGTACCATATTCCATTAACCACTTCACTATCTCCATGGTCATATTTTTTAAAAAAACAACCACCTTCCCCCCAAACCAGAGCATATATCATTTCAGATTTTTATATATAGTAGAACGTTTGCTTTTTTAATTTTTTAGATTAGTACCATTTACAGATGCCATTTGCCCAAGGCAAATTTATTCTTACAAAAATCTCATAATTCTAAACTAATGGCAGATCTTCATATTCTTTAGATGTGAGTTGTTTGGAATGTTATATTAACATAGCACACTTTGAGGCTTATTTAGCTTTGAGTCTTTAGCTCTAACTATCTTATAATTTCTAGGAGAGAAGATAACCCTAAAAGAATGCATACTAGAGTGAAAAACAAGCTCTTGTAATTATAGAAATCTCGTTTCATATAATCAAGTCCAAACACCTTATCAATGCTGGATCACCTGATTGTGGAGCTCCCCTTTGTAATCATCTTTTTAATTCCAGCCCTGGACTCTTTGTTGCCATGAGGTTTTGACAATGGCATGAATAATGGCTACTCTTTCCTGTTTGGGGAAGAAAAAGGAAATGGGAATTAAGGAGGTGAGAGTATGTTCCCAGTGGGAAGCTCTGGGCAGTGTGATGAAGCAGGGAAAGCGTTAAGGGATACCAAAACAAACACACACACAGAGGCCGGTGGTAAGATCTCAAATTTGTGAGAATTTAAGATTATACAATTTGAAGAATCTCTTTAAGGAAAGAAATTCTTAATTATAAATTCCTGATTTTGTATTGACGAAAATGGATATCTATCTACAATGAAAAAGAAATCACAAGTTACAAATTTTTAAAAGGCAGTAAATTCAACAAATGGCACAAAATCAAGAAAAATTGCATAACTATTAGCTATCTAACACACTTGTCAAATACTTTTTTGTCTAGAGTTTTGACCCCGTGATCACTTCTTCATAAGAAACATTTTGCAGGCCGGGCGCGGTGGCTCAAGCCTGTAATCCCAGCACTTTGGGAGGCCGAGACGGGCGGATCACAAGGTCAGGAGATCGAGACCATCCTGGCTGACACGGTGAAACCCCGTCTCTACTAAAAAAATACAAAAAACTAGCCGGGCGTGGTGGCGGGTGCCTGTAATCCCAGCTACTCGGGAGGCTGAGGCAGGAGAATGGCGTGAACCCGGGAGGCGGAGCTTGCAGTGAGCTGAGATCCGGCCACTGCACTCCAGCCTGGGCGGCAGAGCCAGACTCCGTCTCAAAAAAAAAAAAAAAAAAAAAGAAACATTTTGCAGAAAGAGAATGAAATGATAATTCAATATTTCCTTAGCATGATTAATTGAAATTTACCTTTTTATTACTGACTGTTGAAAAGCATAATGTAGGAAACTTTAAACATTATTTACAGTGCTGCTACAAGTTCATACTCTATAAGCATAAACATTATGATAAATTCTATGTTTGTAATTTCCATCAAAAAAGAAAAAAGCTGCACTGTGCATTCATGATTGTACATACAATGTGTTATTTAATATATTCTTGTTGAAAAAGGGATCCCATTTTCATCAAACATTCATGAGCATCATCATCTCCTTTTCTTACATTTTACATACCTGACAACTGGAAAACATTTCCACTGACCAGCTCTGGCTCATGCACTTCAACTTTTTAAAATTTTCACCACCCACATATATTTGGCCCCAGATGTTCTAGGACATGTTCATATTCTGATATGATCTCTAGATACTTTGAATCAAAACTCAGGTGTATTTTCACAGTGCTAGTAATAATATTTCTGGAAGGTGTGGCTAGAAATAATTATTCATGGATATGACTGTGAATTATAAATAAATTCTAGTAAACTCAAACTAAATATATCTCTAACTCAACTTCTTCTGAGCAAGATCCTCAGAATATCTGTGGCCACTGAAATGCTACTGCATGGGTGTGGCAGGGGGCAAGTCAGAGTGGAAAGGAATAGTCTCAATTCACTGAAATTAAAATATCTTACTTTTGTGAATTACAAAAGGAAATATATGCACATATTGTTGGGCCTGTATTCATCAGCATTCAGTCAGAGAAACAGAACCAGGAGGAGATATATATTAAGAGGTTTATTGCAAGGAATTGGTTTACATGATTGTGGCAAGTCCCAAATCTTTCGGATAGACTGGACTCTCAGGCATGGGTATCAAAATCTGCTGTCCACAGGTGGAACTTCTTTTTTAAGGAAGCCTCAACTCCACTCTTAAAGCTCAACTGATTCAATCAGTCCTATACATATTTCCTATCAAAATCAACTGAGTATGGGATTTAATCAAATCTGCACAGTACTGTGATAGCAACATCTAGGTTAGTGTTTGATTGATTTTCTGGTGACCATAACATAGCTAAGTCGACAAGTGCAGCTAACCATTATAGGGATGTTTCCAGGCTTCGTAAATGGTCTGTGCAAAAGAGGAATGTTTAAAATGCACTTGTCTTAGATAAATCTGCAGCTGGAGAGGACACAGGGAATGAAAGGGATGGTTTGGGGAATACCTAGAACTCCTTCTCAATTTTGCATCAGATACAAATCCTTACAGATTCCTTCCTTCCTTCCTTCCTTCCTTCCTTCCTTCCTTCCTTCCTTCCTTCCTTCCTTCTTTCCTTCCTTCCTTCCTTCCTTCCTTTCTTTCTTTCTTTCTTTCTTTTCTTTCTCTTTCTTTCTTTCTTTCTTTCTTTCTTTCTTTCTTTCTTTCTTTCTTTCTTTCTTTCTTTCTTTCTTTCTTTCTTTCTTTCCTTCCTTCCTTCCTTCTTTTCTTTCTTTCTGTCTCTCTTTCTTTTTTTTTTTGAGATGGAGTTTCGCTCTTGTTGCCCAGGCTAGAGTGCAGTGGTGCTATCTCGGCTCACTGCAACCTCCGCCTCCCAGGTTCAAGTGATTCTCCTAACTCAGCCTCCCAAATAACTGGGATTATAGGCACAAACCAGCATGCCCAGGCAAATTTTTGTATTTTTAGTAGAGACGGGGTTTCACCATGTTGGCCAGGCTGGTCTTGAACTCCTGACCTCAGATGATCCACCCGCCTTGGTCTCCCAAAATGCTGAGATTCCAGGTGTGAGCCACTGCTCCTGACCAGACCTATTTCTTTATCCTGGATTACATAAATTTCAAATAGTCTTCAGGGATTTCTCTACATTGAATTTATAGAAGGAACTAATTGGATTCCTCAGAAAGATTCAGTGTTTGACCCCTGAGGTAGCACATTACACAACAGACGCATAGAGTTATTTGCTTCTATTATTACATATGTAAGAATAATAAGGGTCAATATCTATAAGTAACCTACTTATGAGAAATTGTGTTCAGTCCCAATATTCATGAAGTTATCTACCTAGGTCTGTGTGTGTGTGTGTGTGTGTGTGTGTGTGTCTGTGTGTGTGTGTAAAAATAAAGACTTTTAGATATGAAGAAAGCAGTAACAATTAACAGGTTTTTGAAATTAATGCTTTTTCAAAACCAACCTATTTGACAGCATTTTCTCGTCGAGTTAAGAAAAATATTCTTTTAAAATAAATACTAGACGCATAAATAATGCTTTTGAAACATTGGACATGGAAGGTGAGGCACTTAATAAGGGTTTTTTTGTTGTTATTTGTTTGGTTTTTTTTTTTTTTGGAGATAGACTCTAGTCAGAGTGATGTTTTGTGAGAGCCACAGAAATATTTATAAGTGGCAATGTTAAATATATTTGGACCTTGGCTTTGAAATATTGGTAAAGTGTTTGAAGGTTTAAATTTTGTGCCTTTTGTTCAAGGGTAAATAGGCTCTGGAGCTGCTATGGATGAAAGGGAACAGCATCATTGTTATCTAGAGCATGTCACTGAATCTTTATGTGCATTTGTAATATCAATTCTTTTAGTTTGCCAGAGTTTGTTTTTGCCTCGGGTTCTTAAAGCAGGGTTAACTGTTTAAAAAACTGTGTCTATTTCTAATATTTATTAGCTTATTTGACTTTCTTTGCATTTAAACATATATTTTGGGGTTGCTTGGTCAATTTCTGTAAAAAGACAGGTGGGATTTCAACAGGAATTGCATTGAATCTGCAGATTTATTTGTGGAATATTGTGATCTTGTCAAAATTAAATTGTGTTATCCTTGAATTTAGTTGTCTTTTCATTTTTAGATCTTTGATTTCTTTCAGAATTTTTTTTTAACATTACAGTGGACACGTCTCAAACTTTTATTTTCTTCCAGCTTTTATTTTAGGTTTAGGGGGTACATGCACAGGTTTGTTACATGACTAAATTACATGTCATGGGGGTTTGGTGCACAGATTATTTCGTCAGGGTTAACATTCTAATGTTAGGCTTTTCTTAAATCTATATGAACTTGTACTTATTACTGTTTTGGGAGAAAAAAGTATCTACACACATATGTCTGTAAATCCAGATTAAGACTATTACTACAACAAGATTCCAAACATTTCTTTAGCTGTAACCAGACACATATCCCAGAATCTGCAAGATGGAAAGAGAGGGCATTGTTTGGGTCTTTAGCCATTTCTCAGGTTGAAACTGTCAGGAAGTGAGATTCTCCCAAGGTGAAAAGATTAGGGTGGAGTGAAAATGGTGGCAATAGGCAGTAGTATGCTGATAAACTAGCTCTCTCAAAAAAACAGAAAAAAGAAAGAAAAGCCCTAATTTCACAGTGTTTGCCCATTTTCTTGATACAAATTTGATGCAAATACACTCACCATAATGAATTTCAAGATAACAACCATGAAATATTTAGTCTCTCAAAAATCCTATTTAACAATCAGAGCCAGCCAGTCCGTTCCAGTCAGCTCTCACACCACTATTCGTTTCTTCCTCTTATTAATTCAACAAACATTAACTGAGTACATACTATGTGTTAGCCACCATTCTATATTTTTATGAGAATAAAAATACTAATTAATATGACCTTATTCATCAGGAATTTGTCACCCACTCTCTCTTGAAGTGAAGAAGTTTCTTAAAATTTGGGGCATAGAACTCAGGAACAAAAAAAGAGCAGCGTCTTATGATATGGGAGATTTATACCAGCTCATGAGGTGGAATATGGAAACCTTTATTTGTAACATTCAAGAACAAATTGTAATAAACATCTGGTTGCTATTTTTATTGTTCTTTTACACATTGATTTCCTTGAAACCCATGTCTGCTAACCTTGTTTTCACTTTAAAAAGACTAGTACCCAATAATTAATTTTTATTATCTTGGTGCTTAAAATGAGCCTAGGAATCACCTACGCCAACTGTCCTTCCTACACCAGTGTACCTGTTGAAGTCCTTGGGTTGGTTAGCTGCTGTGGAAGAGTGAAGCATTTCTGCTTCTCCCATTTCTGCTTCTCCCATTTCTGCCACTGTTCAAAGGCAAGAGAGTTGTGTGCCACACCACACCTCTACTTCAGAGGAATTTTGAAGTTAAGCCCTTTTGACCTCTCACTTTGTTCACCCCTATACTCATTCCTTTCCATAAGAGAAAGGGTTGCAAACTTGATGCGTTGGAATTTGAGTCACTGTGCTAAATCAGTGCCTTTGAGTAGCATAGTTTTTTTACTTTTTACATGCTGTTGGATTGAAATGATAATCAGATAGATTGGTGGACGTTTGTCCTCACAACAAGCAGAAGACTGTGAAGATGAAGCAGACATACACTTCTCATTCATGTGGCTGGCTGGGTTGGTAAATTACATGTTTGATTTGCACTTCGTCCTTTCCTGCAATTATCCTTCCCTCCCTTCCAATACTCTTAAGAGAGTAGAGGATCTCACTTTACCTTTGAACTTAAACTGTATTTTTGAATCCAGAGTTTAACATTGAGATATGGGACACATACACTGTATTAATAAAAATGACAATAAATTCTTGCTTAGCTATTGATTTTTAGAATACATTCTGTATTAGTCCGTTTTCATGCTGCTGATAAAGACATACCAGAGGCTGGATAATTTCCAAAAAAAGAGAGGTTTAATGGACTCACAGTTACATGTGACTTGAAAGGCCTCACAATCATGGTGGAAGCTGAAAGGCACATCTTACATGGCAGCAGGCAAGACAGAATGAGAACCAAGTGAAAGGGTTTTCCACTTATAAACCATCGGATCTCTTGAGACTTATTCACTACAAGAACAGTACAGAGGAACTGCCCCCCCCATCCCCACACACCAGGACTCAATTATCTCCCACTAAGCTCCTCCTACAACATGTGGTAATTATGGGAGCTACAATTCAAGATGAGATTGGGGTGGAGACACAGTCAAATCATATCATTCCACTCTGGTCCCTCTCAAATCTAATGTTGTCACATTTCAAAACTAATCATGCCCTCCCAACAGTCCCCCAAAGTCTTAACTCATTTCAGCATTAACTCAAAAGTCCACAGTCCAAACTATTGTCTGAAACAAGGCGAGTCCCTACTGCCTATGAACCTGTAAAATCAAAAGCAAGTTAGTTATTTCCTGGATACAATGGCAGTACAGGCATTGGGTAAATACAGCAGTTACAAGTTGGAGAAACTGGCCAAAACAAAGGGGCTACAGGCCTCATGCAAGTCTGAAATCTAGCAAGGCAGTCAAATCTTGAAGCTCAAAAATGATCTCCTTTGACTCCATGTCTCACAACCAGGTCACACTGATGCAAAAGGTGGGTTCCCATGGTCTCGGACAGCTCTGTCCCTGTGACTTTGCAAGGTATAGCCTCCTTCCTGGATGTTTTAATGAGCTAGCATTGAGTGTCTGCAGCTTTTCCAGGTGCATGGTGCCAGCTGTCAGTGGATCTACCATTCTGGGGTCTGGAGGATGGTGGCCCTTTTCACATAGCTGCACTAGGCAGTGTCCCAATGAGGACTCTGTGTGGGAACTTCAATCCCATATTTCCCTTCTGTACTGCCCTAAAAGTTCTCCATGAGGGCCTCTCCCCTGCAGAAAACTTCTGCCTGGACACCCAGACATTTCTGTACATCCTCTGAAATCTAGGTGGAGGTTTCCAAACATAAATTCTTGACTTTCGTGCACCTGCAGGCTCAACACCACATGGGAGCTGCCAAGGTTTGGGGCTTGCACCCTCTGAAGACATGGCCCAAGCTGTACCTTGGCCTCTTTTAGCCATGGCTAGAGCAGATGGGATGTGGGCACCAAGTCCCTAGGCTGCACATAGTGGGGGTGCTCTGGTCCCAGCCCATGAAACCATTTTTCCCTCCGAGGCCTCCATGCCTGTGATGGGATGGGCTGCTGCAAAGGTCTCTGACATACCCTGGAGACATTTTCCCCACTGTCTTGGCAATTAACATTTACCTCCTCATTACTTACGCAAATTTCTGCAGCCAGCTAGAATTTCTTCTCAGAAAATGGGCTTTTCTTTTCTATCACATCATCAGGCTGCAAATTTTCTGAACTTTTATAATCTGTTTACCTTTAAAACTGAATGCTTTTACCAACACCCAAGTCGCATCTTGAATACTTTGCTTCTTAGAAATTTCTTCCACCAGATACCCTAAATCATCTCCTTCAAGTTCAAAGTTTCACAAATCTCTAGGGCAGGAGCAAAATATCACCAGTCTTTTCGCTAAAACATAGCAAAAATCACCTTTACTTCAGTTCCCAACAACTTCCTCATCTCCATCTAAGACCATCTCAGCCTGGATTTCATTGTCTATATAGTTATCAGCATTTTGGTCAAAGCCATTCAACAAGTCTCCAGGAAGTTCCAAACTTTCCCACATTTTCCTGTCTTCTTCTGAGCCCTCCAAACTTTCCAACCTCTGCCTGTTACCCAGTTCCACAGTTGCTTCCACATTTTGGGTATCTTTACAGCAGTACCCCAGTTTACCAGTACCAATTTACTGTAATTAGTCTGTTGTCATGCTGCTGATAAAGACATACCTGAGACTGGGTAATTTATAATGAAAAGGAGGTTTAATGGACTCACAGTTCCATGTAGGTGGGGAGGCCTCACAATCATGGCAGAAGGCAAAAGTCACATCTTACATGGTGGCAGACAAGAAAAAATGAAAACCAAGTGAGAGGAGTTTCCCATTATAAAACCATCAGCTCTTGTGAGACTTATTTACCACCACGAGAACGGTACAAGGGAAACTGCCCCCATGATTAAATGGTCTCCCACCCGGTCCCTCCCACAACACGTGGGAATTATGAGAACTACAATTCAAGATAAGATTTAGGTGGGGACACAGCAGAACCACATTATATTCTGTCATCAAGGGGCCTGTGAGGGGGGAAAACTGTAGAAATTAAAATGCCACAGAAAACCCTAAGTTTACTTCTTACCACCTTTTCATCCTAAGCAGTTTAGTCTAATTTTTCTTGTGCATTCTGCTCAGGTCTATATTGCCTTGAAACTTTCCCCTGACACCAGCTTTCCTCTTTCTTTCAATGGATATTCTCATGTCAACACATTCGCAAACATTTCAACAGTCCCTTTACTTTCCTTATAAACAAAACCTTGGCTTTTGTCTGATGAAACCATATTTAGATTTTACAATATCCCACATGGAAACCATTACAGCCATTACACAGAATGAGGAAAAAAATAATATGGATAACTTTTGTTATTCCTCTAACCAACTACAGCATTAGTTTGCAACCCCTCATTCATAAATATTACATCCATTTTTTTTTCTTTTTTTTTCTGTGATAGGGTCTCCTTCTGTCACCCAGGCTGAACTGCAGTGGTGTGAACATGGCTCACTGGAGTCTTGACCTCTCAGGCTCAAGTGATCCTCCCAACTCAGTCTTCCAGTAGCTGGGACTATAGGCACATGCCATCAGGCCTGGCTGGTTTTTTTTTTTTTTTTTTTTTTTTTTTTTGTAGAGACAGTTTTATCATGTTGCCTAGGCTGCCTTGAATTCCTGAGGCTAAGTGATCTGCCTTCCTCAGCCTCCCAAAGTGCTGGGATTACAAGCAGGAGCCACTGCACCTGGCCTCAATTCCAATTTTAGAGGGTTTTCAGAACTTTCTAGGAATCAGGGAGAAACAGAAAAAATCATGGGTGTGATACATGAATAAAAAGATGATATTTTGGAATGAAATGCTAAGGTGGAAAAAAAAAGAAGAAAACCATATGTTTATGAACTCCACTGTACTTAAGAGTGTACTTGGTTTATGAACATGGTATATCTTTCCATTTGTTTGTTGTTTTTGAAAGTTTATTTCAGCAATGTTTTGTAATTTTCAGCATACAAGTTTTTGCCTCCTTGGTTAAGTTTATTCCAAAGTTTTAAAAAATTTTTTGAATTTATTGTAAATGGGATTGTTTTACTTCCCTTTTCAGATTGCTCATTGTTAATGTATAGAAACACAACTGATTTTGTATGTTGATTTTGTATCTTTACCACTTTACAGAATTATTTTATTAGTTCTAACAGGTTTGCGTGTCTCTCTCTCTCCTCTCTCTCTCTCTCTCTCTCTCTCTCTGTGTATGTGTGTGTGTGTGTGTGTGTGTGTGTGTGTGTGTGTGTAATCTTGAGGGGTTTTTATATATAAGATGACGTCATCTGCAAACAGAGATAAATTTACATCTTCCTTTCTGATTACAATGCCTTTCTTTTTTTCTTCTCTAATAGCTCTGGCTATTACTTGCAGTACTTTGAATAGAAGTAGAGAAGGTGGGCATTCTTGGATCTTGGAGGAAAAATTTTAGTTTGTCACTGTGGAATATGAGGTTTGCTGTGGACTTTTCATGTACTGCCTTTATTATGCCAATGTAATTTTATTCTACTCACAACACATTGAGTGTTTTTATCATGAAAAGGTGTTGAATTTTGTCAAATATTTTTCTACATATATTGAGATTATTATACGATTTTTATCCTTTATTCTGTTAATGTGATGTATCACATTGATTAGTTTGCTTATGTTGAACCTCCTTGCGTCCCAGTGATAAATCTTACGGGATTATGGTATATGATCCTTTGAATGTGCTGTTGAATTTGGCTTACTAGTATTTTGTTGTGGATTTTTACATCCACGTTAGTCAGTGATATTGACCTATACTTTTCTTTTCTTGCAGTGTCTTCATCTGGCTTTACTATTAGAGTGATGTTGGTCTCATAGAATGAGTTTCAAAGAGTTCTCTCTTCTGTTTTTGTAATTATTTAAGGATGATCCGAATTAAACTTCTTTAAATGTTTGGTAGGATTCATCTGGGAAGCCATCTTGTCCTAGGCTTTTCTTTCTTGCAAGGTTTATAAATACTGATACAGTCTCTCTATTTGTTATTGGTCAGTTCAGGATTTTTATTTTTCTTGATTTAGTCTTAGTAGGTTGTATGTTTCTAGGAATTTGTACATTTCTCATTTGTCTAATTTTTGGTATGTAATTGTTCACGATAATTTTTATGTTTTTTTTTTAAATTTCTGTGGTATCATTTGTAATGTCTCCTGTTTTATTTTTTATTTGATTTATTTTAGGCTCCCCTTTAAAATATTCTAGCTAAGTATTTTTAAAGTTTGCTTATCTTTAAAAAAAAAACTAGCTGAGTGAAATCAAGAATGAACTATCTTAATGAAATAAAAAAAAATGCCATTCACAATAGCTACAAAAAATAAACTATCTAGGAATAAATTGAATCAAGGAGGTGAAAGGCATGATGAAAACTACAAATAATTGATGAAAGTAGATGAAAAGGACAATAACAAATGAAAAGTTACTCTATGCTCGTGAGTTGGAAAAATTATGACCATTCTACCCAAAGCAATCTATAAATTCAATATAAACTCTATCAAAACACCAATGACATTCTTCACAGAAATAGAACAAATTCTAAAATTTTATGAACCACAAAAGACCCTGAGGAGCCAAAGCAATATGGAGGAAAAAGAACAAAGCTGCAAGTATCGCACTATCTGACTTCAAAATATATTATAAGGCTAGAATAATGAAAACAGCATGGTATTGGTATAAAAACAGATACATAGGCCAATGAAACAGAATAGAGAACCTAGAAATAAATCTTTGTATTTACAGCCAACTGATTTTCCTTTTCTAAACAATTTTTTAATTTTTGTGGGTACAGAGTAGGTGTATATATTTATGGGGTACATGAGATGTTTTCATGCAGGCATGTAGTGGGAAATAAGCACATCATGGGGAATAGGCTAGCCATCATTTTAAACATTTATCCTTTGAGTTACAAGCAATCCAATTATATTCTTTTAGTTATTTTTAAATGTACTATTAAATTATTATTGACTACAATCACCCTATTGTGCTAGCAAATACTAGGTCTTATTCTTTCTATTCTTTTTAAATCCATTAACTATCCCCACCTCCCCATTTATCCCCTCTACCCTTCCCAGCCACTGGTATCCATATTTCTACTCTCTGTATTGATGAGTCCAGTTGTTTTTATTTTTAGATCCCACAGATAAGTGAGAACATGTGAAGTTTGTATTTCTGTGCCTGGCTTACTTCACTTAACGTAATGATCTCCTGTTCCATCCATGTTGTTGCAAATGACAGGGTGTCATTCCTTTTTATGGCTGAATAGTACTCCACTGTGTATATGTACCATATTTTCTTTATTCATTCATCTGTGATGGACACTTAGGTTGCTTCCAAATCTTGGTTATTGCAAACAATGCTACAACAAACATGGGAGTGCAGATAGCTCTTTGATATACTGACTTGCTTTCTTTTGGGCATATATCCAGAAGTGGGATTGCTGGATCATATGGTTACTGCATTTTTAGTTTTCTGAGGAATTTCCAAACTGTTCTCCATAGTGGTTGTACTAATTTACATTCCCACCAATAGTGTACAAGGGTTCCCTTTTCTCCACATCCTCACTAGCATTTGTTATTGACTGTCTTTTGGAAATAAGCCATTTTAACTGAAATGAGATAATATCTCATTGTAGTTTTAAATTCCATTTCTCTGATAATCAGTGATATTAAACACTTTTTCATATGCCTGTTTGCCATTTTTATGTCTTCTTTTGAGAAATGTCTATTCAAATATTTTGCCCAGTTTTAATCAGATTATTAGACTTTTTCCTACAGAGTTGTTTGAGCTCCTTACATATTCTGGTTGTTAATTCCTTGTCAGGTGGGTAGTTTACAAATATTTTCTCCCATTCTATGGGTTGTCTCCCCACTTTCTTGATAGTTTCCTTTGCTGTGCAGAAGCTTCTTAACTTATGTCCATTTTTGCTTTGGTTGCCTGTGTTTGTAGGCTATTACTCAATAAATATTTTGCCCGGACCAATGTGCTAGGGATTTTCCCTAATGTTTTCTTGTAGTAGCATAATGCCTTTGAGAGTCATCCAAGTTGTTGTATACATGAATAGTTCATTCCTTCTTACTGTTGAGAACTATAAGAATAAGCAGCAGGACCATAGAGGACGCTGTAGGACTAATGCTCATCGGAAAATGACTAGCGGTGCTGACATCCCTATGTTCTTTTTCCAAATGAGAAACATTTTCCCCAAGGCAAAAATGCCCCTAAGATGTATTCTGGAGAAATGGAACCAATTTGACCCTCAGACGTTAAGAAATAAGCGACTTACATTCTTCTGCAGTACTGCCTGGCCACAATTTCCTCTTCAAGGGGGAGAAACCTGGCCCCCTGAGGGAAGTAAAAATTATAACAGCATCTTACAGCTAGACCTCTTTTGTAGAAAGGAGGGCAAATGGAGTGAAGTGCCGTATGTGCAAACTTTATTTTCATTAACGTACAACTTGCAATTATGTAAAAAGTATAATTTATGCCCTAAAGGAAGCCCTGAGAGTCTACCCCCCTGACCCGGCGTTGCCCCGATGTTCCCCGGGCTCCTTCCCCAACTAATAAGACCCCCATCAACCCAAACGGTCCACATCTTTACCAGTATTTGATATTGTAATTTTTCTGGGTGTGTACTTGTAAATCATTGTGGTTTTCATTTGCATTTGCCTTTTGACTAGTGATAGTAAGCAGCTTTTCATGTCCCCATTTGCCACTTTGTCAAAAAACAAACACAAATGACACATAAAAAATACATATTATTTTTAACCATAATTGCCCTACTATACGATCCAACACTAGAACTTACTCCTTCTGTCTATCTGTATATTTATACCCATTAAACAAAAATGTGGTCAGTTTGTATATTTATTATCAAGTTGTTGTTCATAGCTTTAGTTCTTATATTTTGTAAATGATCCCTTCATAGTATGAGATGCCCTGCTTTATTTCCTGGGTTGGTAATATTCCTTCCTTTGACATCTGCTTTATTTGATATTATTAATTCCACTCGAGATTTCTTTTTATTAGTTTTGGCATAGTATATCATTTTCCATCCATTATTTTTAACATATCTGAGTTTATTTATTTGTTTATTTACTTTTGAGATGGAGTCTTGCTCTGTTGCCCAGGCTGGGGTGCAGAGGTGAGATCTCAGCTAACTGCAACCTTTGTCAGCCATGTTCAAGCAATTCTACTGCCTCCTGAGTGGCTGGGATTACAGGTGTGCACCACCATGCCCAGCTAATTTTTGAATTTTCAATAGAGATGGGGTTTCACCATGTTGGTCAGGCTGGTCTGGACCTCCTGACCTCAAACGACCCACCTCCATGGCCCAGGCATAAGCCATCATGCCCAGCTGGAGTTTTTATATTTAAAGTAGGTCTTTTTTTTTTTTTTTTTTTTTTTTTTTTAGCGGAGAGTTAGGTCCTGCTTTCTTAAAATCCAATCTGACAAGTGTTGCCTTTTCATTGCAATGTTTAAATCATTAGCGACTAATATAATTATAAATATGGTTGGATTAGATTTATCACCTTGTTATTTGTTTTCTATTTATCTGATCTGATTTTTGTTCTATTTTCCCTTTCCACTACTTTTTGTATAGATTTTTAAATTAATTTATTTTTTCTCCCATTTGTCTTATTAAATATCTCTTTGCTTTATTGTTATATTATTTTAGTAATTGCTCTAGAGTTTACAGTACTCTTAGAGTTTACATTTTCAGCTTATCACAGTCTTCCTTCAAATGATATTATACCGCTTCATGGATAATGTAAGAAATGTAAGAATCTTATAATAATGGTATACTTTCATTCCATCTCCCCATGTTTTGTATTATTATTGTCATACAATTTATGCCCACATTCACTATAAATCCTACAATACATTGCTATTTTTTTGCCTTAAACAGTCATTTTTCTTTTAAAGAAATTAAAAATTAGAAAAAACATCTTTTATATTTACCCTTACATCATTTATTATTTTTGGTTTTCTTCCTTTTTTTTTTTTTTTTTTTTTTTTTTTTTTTTTTTTTTTTGAGACGGAGTCTCGCTCTGTCGCCCAGGCAGGAGTGTGTAGTGGCGCAATCTCGGCTCACTTCAAGCTCTGCCTCCCGGGTTCACGCCATTCTCTTGCCTCAGCTTCCCGAGTAGCTGGGACTACAGGCGTCCGCCGCCACGCCCGGCTAATTTTTTGTATTTTTTAGTAGAGACGAGGCTTCACTGTGTTAGCCAGGATGGTCTCGATCTCCTAACCTCGTGATACACCTGCCTCAGCCTCCCAAAGTGCTAGGATTACAGGTGTGAGCCACCGTGCCCGGCCTCTTCATTCTTTTATGTAGTATTCCGTTTAACATTTTTTACAGTGCATGTCTGCTGGTGATAAAATCTCCTAACTTTTGTTTGACAGAATCCTTTTATTTCACCTTTGTCTTAGAATGATTTTGTTCTTTTTTGAGGGGGAGAAGCTGTGTACGCAATTCTCTTCTGACTTTTTTTCCTTTTCAATACTTCATTGGGATTCCTTGTGGCAGTTAATCCACCAGTCTGTTTATCTGTCCTGGGGTTATTCTTTTTGCTCTTTCTTTCCTCATGACAATCCATGCAAGAAGACAAAATACACAATAAGTGAGTGTGGGAACAACCCTAACTTAAAAACCCTATGTCTTACATGAGCCAACATCTCTTCTAACAACTCTTAACCATAGTTTCCAGGGTCTTGCATATCCAAAATAAAAAATTATGACTTATCACTCGGTATGTATAGTCATACCTAGAACTCCCAGTCCAGACACAATCTTTCAATCAGGGTTCATTGAGTTGCTAAGCATTGATATGACATTTCATTTTCATCACATTTCCTGAAGAACAGGGTTAGAAAGTTTTAAAACAACAAGGTCTCATGGAAAAGAAAAAATGAGGTTTTAAGCCATTTACGCACATCCTTGAAGTCTATCTTCTTCTCTTGAAGTCTGTTGTGTTGCGTTCTCCGGGTGCGCCTTCTCTTTACTTCTTGGTCTCATCTTTCCCTCCCATGTATGCTTTTACAAGGCTATGTCCTTAACTCTCTTCATTTCTCCTTCTGTGCTCTCTCAATATCCTCACTAGCTATTTTGGTTTGTGTCATCTATGCAGACAAATGCCAGATCCTTATCTGTAGCCTTAACTTTTCTAACAAGTCTAGTTTTGAATTTCCCAGTTCCTCCTATGTGTTGCCATTTAGATATCTTGCAGGAACACTGAATTCAATTTATCTAATACAACTCTTCAACACTACCTACTGTATTTAATCACCATCTTCTCACTCAATCATTTTCAATTATATCATTTCTCTCTCCCGTTTTTCAGGCGTCTTCAAAGTACTATAGATTCTACCTCTGTACTATTTTTCTTATCAATATGGCTGCTCTTTTTCATGTCTGTGCACTCTTTTTCTGCCTCTGAAATGCTCCAGGCTCACCATGCTGGTTGTCATGAAAACTGTTAAAAAAAAAAAAAAGTATCTTTCATTGTCTCTGCTTTGCTTTGGAAACTTCATCAGGCCCTCTCTTACTCTGCTTATTTCAAACATTCCCTTGTATTAGATCCTCTTGGTTTAGGATTGCTGTGATTTGACTATTTGTGTCTCTTTCAAATTTCATGTTGAAGCTTAATTCCCAGTGCAACGTATTAAGAGGTGAGGCTTTCAGAAGGTGTCTGTGCTCACCAAACACCAAATCTGCTGGCACCGTGATCTTTGGCTTCCCAGGTTCCAGAATTGTGAGAAATAAATTTCTGTTCTTTTGAAATTACTCAGTGTCAGATATTTTGTTCTAGCGCATAAAAAAATAGACTAAGACAAGGATCATATTTTCCTTGTACCTTTTTTCTCTTCTCCATTACGCCAGCATGTGCTGGTGTTTCGCCAGAATTTTATACTATCTACACAGACTTTAGCTTCATGTCAATATACCTGTTACTAGGTGATTCCTAACAGGCATCTATACATTCCAAAAGCATTTCAGAAAATTAGTTATTATCACTAGGCAACTTCATCACTTGCTTCAACAATAATTATGTCAGTCAACTTTGAACATGTGCCAAGAAAGGGAAGAAAAGAAGCACTGAGGTAGAAGCAGGAAAAGCAGGCTTGCACCGGCTTGTACCCAGTGCAAGCCTGATGTTATAGTATAAGCCTACCATCTATTACAGGCTGAATTGTGTCCCCCACTCTCCAAATTCATATGTTGAATCTCTAACACTGAGGATCTTAGAGTGTAACTGTATTTTGAGTGAGGTCCTTTAAAGAGGTGATGATAGTGAGGCCATTAGTTTGAGTCCTATTTCAAATTGACTGTTGGTCTTATAAGAACAGGAAATTTGGGGAGCTGGGTGTAGTGGCTCACATTTGTAATGCCAGCACTGTAGGAGGACAAGGAAGGTGGATCACTTGAGGCCAGGAGTTCAAGACCAGCCTGGCCAACATGGCAAAACCCCATCTCAGTAATAATAATAATAATAATAATAATAGCAAAAATTAGCCAGGCGTGGTGGTGTGCACCTATAATTCCAGCTACTTGGGGGTGCTGAGGTACGAGAATCACTTGAACCCAGGAGGTGGAGGTTGCAGTGAGCTGAGATCGCACCACTGCACTACAGTCCAGTCTGGGTGACAGAGCGAGACACTGTCTCAAAAAAAAAAAAAAAAAAGAAGAAGAAGAAGAAGAAGGAGGAGAAGGAGAAGGAGAAGGAGAAGGAGAAGAAGAAGAAATTTGGATACTCAAAGAGACAACAGGGATTTGTGTGCACAGAAGAAAGGCCATCTGTAGACACAGTGAGACAGCAGCCTCTGCAAGCCAAGGAAAAAGGCCTCAGATAAAACCAAACTTGCCACCACCTTGATCTTAGGCTTCTAGCTTCCAGAAGTGTGAGAAAACAAATTTCTTTGTTTCACTCAGTCTGTGGTATTTCGTTATGGTAACCCTAGAAAACTAACTCACCATCAATAAAAATGCAATTATGGCACAAACTGTCAACCTGTGTAAATGCTGACAATAAAGTTTAAGTGAAAGAGAAGACCTTGAACAAATTTTGTAACCACAATGAAGTGGGAAAACAAAGAAAATTCTATTTCTCCAATTTTATCTCTTTTCCCCATTTATTGACCTAATAATACACATAATACTTAGGTCATGCTGATGTCCTTTAAAACATACATACATTGAAATAAAGCTAAGTTTGTATCTTTGTAGCAGCAGCAGCCTCTGAACACAAGCCCCCCCTTTCCTTTTCCCTCTCCTTCATCTAAAATGGACGGCTACAGGGAACAATAGCAGATGTTGCTGGTGAGATGCTAGGAGAAAGACATGTAAGAGATAAAGCTTAGGCCAGGCGCGGTGGCTCACGCTTGTAATCCCAGCACTTTGGGAGGCTGAGGTGGGCAGATCACAAGGTCAGGAGTTCAAGACCAGCCTGACCAACATGGTGAAACCCTGTCTTTACTAAAAATACAAAAATTATCCAGGCATGGTGGCGTGTGCCTGTAATCACAGCTACTTGGGAGGCTGAGGCAGGAGAATCGCTTGAACCCGGGAGGCAGAGGTTGCAGTGAGCCGAGATTGTGCCACTGAACTCCTGCCTGGGCCCCAGAGGGAGACTCCACCTCAAAACAAACAAACAAACAAACAAACAGCTTTGTGTTTACTCTTCCTCAAATTTCTCTTTGGCTCTGTGAAGTGGATATAAATGGATAAGAGTAAAGGCATCACTGGCTGGATAGTGGGAATCCTCTGCAATGTGTCAACATAGTTATTAAACCCTTAAATTCAACTGCATGAGAAGCTGACAGCCAAGAGCTAAAATGTACCCAAACATTGCTTATTCTATCCTTTATTTCTGAACTATCACAATCAGTCTCTGATTTTTAATCTAGTGATAGTTTCTTAGATTTTAAAAGTCAAGAACAGCAAATACTCCTGCTGGGGATGGCAGTTTCAGTGAGGGTGAAGGAATAGGGAAGTGGAATATGTTGACAACTTACTTTTATAGCAAAGAGACTATTTCTTATGCTATCTGCTTCCCCTGGCTCCTGGAATCTGGCAAAAATTTTTTTCCTTAAATATTTTATGAAACTGACTTTCCAAGTGGTGTGGGATTTAGAAATTAGATACTTGAACAAGTTGTATAAAGGAAGTGTATACGAACATTGTTTAAAATGCCAAGTCATGTGAGCATTCAGCTTGGAATCAATTACAACCTTAAAGCAGGTCTGCCATATTGCCAAGTTGCTCCTCATTCTTTAAGTCAGTAACACTGGACAGTTCATAGAGGTAGAAAGTAATGGACATCATATTTGGCGAGATAATTTGAATAGCTTTTTTTAAATAAAATGCCATATTTGTAGACTCATATATTCTGATTCAAAAACAGACACACAATCTTTTAATCATTTGAGAAATGAGAATTTAAGAAAAATTCTTCTTTCTGATTATGAGAGAGTGACTTCTTCCAACTCTATGGAAATCCACTCAAATGATAAGGATATTCCATCCTATAAAAAATGTTGGTCTGGATGTCAATTATTAATTCATGATTTCAAGAAATATTTATTGAGTACTTCCTCTAGGCACTGGCTGCACATCAAGATAGACAAAGTTTCTACCATATGGAGCTTATGTTCTAGTAGAGAAACACAGGTAGTAAACAAGCAAATAAGTTCAGATACTGTTAAGTGCTAAGAAGAAAATGCAACAGGATGAGAATGGGTCCTCACCGAAGACCTCAGTGAGAAGGTAACATTGAAGCAGAGAACTCGATGACAAAAGGAAGCCAATCTTGCTCAAATCTTCTAAGGGAAGACATTTTCTGGAGGAGGGAATGACAAGTGTGAAGGCCCTAACATGAGAGGAACTAGTCTGGCATGTTCCAGGACAAAAAGAAGGCAGTGTATCTGGAATAATGTAACAGGAGAGATGTGATCAGAGAAGGTGGTCAGGGACCAGGTCTGGTAGGACTACTAGGTCAAGGTAAGGTCACTGAGTTTTACTCTAAGTAGGAAAGGAAGCCCATGGTTTCAGGCAGAAAAGCAACAGGATCTGATTTATGTTCTTAACACATGATTCTGACCACTATGAGGAAAATCAATTTTACAGAAAAGGAGAGGTCAACCGGGAGGCTGTTGCCATATCCAGATGGGAAATGATGGTGCTTCAGATAGGGTGGGCATAGGGGAGATGAAGAGAACCACACTAATTCTGTATGTTTTGAAGTTGAGACTTAATAGGACTTGCAGAGAGATTGGATGTCAGAAATTAATGAAAAAGGGAAATCAAAGATGATTCCTGGATTAGGGGGTTTAACTATCGATTGATAGTGCTTCCATTTTCAGTGAAATATGAAGGGTAACCATTAGATAGATGACAGGGTCAGAAAAGGGAAAGAAGACGACTTATGGGAGGTTTGAGGAGAGAGGAAAGGTGTAAAAGAGTTATGAAGTATAAGAAAGAATATGATAGTAAATAAAAAAGAATTGTTGCAAAGAGTTTCATCTCCTATTTGGGATTAGCTATTAGACAATACAAGATTTCCTAACAGGATCTTTGTCATTGTGACTGTCTTATCTAAGAGAAGGGATGGTGAGAAGACAAAAACACAGATAGAAAATGTCATTTTACACCACTGTGCATCTGACGTGTAGGATGCTCAGTCTGGAAGCCAGATGGCCTTCTGATAGACACAAGAGGAACATTATTTTAGAAAAAAAAAATCTTCCTGTAACATGGAAACATTCATATGAGTCTTACTAAACCTGAAAGAATTTACAGCAGAGATAAGCCAAACAAGTTTACTAATAGTAGTAAGAACCTTCAGCTTAAATGTACCATATCCCACATTCCATAATCTTGTTGAATCTCGGAAGTGAACCTAATCCTATTTACCCATCTCTCCATCCATTTTTCTATTGATTCATTGATTTATTTAATGAAATTTACTGAGTGTCTACTATGTGCTGCTATGTGCTAGTAACAAGGTAGATGCAGTCTCTACCTTCATAGAGCTAATATTCCAACAGAAGAAAGAGACAAGAAACAAGTAAAGGAAATGAAATGATGAATGGTTAGGGAAAGTCTCTTTGAGGAGATGAAACTTAAGTTGAGGCATGAAAGATGAGTGTCGGTAAATTATACAAGAACCTGGGCGGGAGCATTCCAGACAAGTGTTAACAGGAAAGAATCTGGCATGAACAGAGGGATGTAAAACAGAGAAGAGTGACAGGGGATGTGACACCAATGCCAGGCAGGTGCCAGCTCACTCAGGAGAAATCAGAAAGATCTTGTAAATTTTACTGTTGCTCCTCAATCAAATTTATCCAAAAGTTGCCAGAATAAGCTTCTTCAAAATGTCGATGCCAGCAACCATTTATCTGCTTAAAAACCTTCAGTGGTTTCTGATTGCATTTGAAATTGAATCTAAATTATCCAGTTTAGCCTACAGGACACAGAATGAATCAAGGATATGGCTTAGATTTTTGACCTTCTACAACTGTATCGTGTGCCAATGATAAACTGGAGATGACTAGAAGAAGAAAAGTTTTTTGGGGGAATTGGAGAAATCTCATTATATAATACTTTCAATTCATGTGTAAAAAAATTCCATGAGTATAATTAATTAAGAAAAACTCTGGTGCGCTTCTATTCTGCTGTCTACATTAAAGAATTCAGGGCCAGGCGCAGTGGCTCACACCTGTAAACTCCCCACTTTGAGAGGCCGAGGCAGGAGGACCGCTTGAGGTCAGGAGTTTGAAGCTAGCCAACATGGCGAAACCCCATCTCTACTAAAAATACAAAAATTATCTGGGCATGGTGGAGGGCACCTGTAATCCCAGTTACCCAGGAGGATGAGGCAGGAGAATCGCTTGAACCTGGGAGGCGGAGGTTGCAGTGAGCTGAGATCGCGCCACTGCACTCCAGCCTGGGCAACAGAATGAGACTCTGTCTTAAGAAAGAAAAAAAAAATCATATTTTTGAGAAGTCCTATAATCAAAAAGTATCTCTATTCATGACTTCTATTATGCATACTCATTATCCATTGGCTATGTTCATTTAGCCTATTGGGAAGTATTGTTCCGTTTTTGTTTTTGTTTTTGTTTTTTTACCCAGCTCCTCCAAGTGCTTTGCAGTCCCCAGTCTTCTTTCCAATCATTCCACCTCTCCATAAATTTCATATTTGATATGCCCTAAGTATGACCAAAGCTATTACCACATCTGGGATTTCTCTGTACCCCTCCCCACCTTTTTTTCGTCTCTTAGAACTTTGATTTCACTTTGCTTTGTGCATTTTTGGTGATCTTCAAAATCTTCTGCTCTTTCCCCGTATGTTTCTCCAAAGGTCCTTGTTGCCAGCTCGGAATTTCTGTACCTTTTTGTTTATCTATAAAATAATTCCTTCAGAGTATTCTAGGCACATTCTTTTTTCCATCCCTGATCCAGGGCTGCCACTTTCTTTTAGTTTAGAGTATAATGTCTACAACTAAGCCTTGGGAATGAACAGACTATCTTTACACTGAGGGACTGTATTTTCCATTGATTCTGAAAGTGAGAGACACAAGACCCACAATCAAAAGGGTTGCCACCTATAGAGGATAAAGTCTTTCCTGTTGCAGGACCATTTGTAGTAGGCAGGTTCTATGAAGGATAAACATTTTGTAGAAAAACATTTGCCTTACTAAAACAACAACAACAACCAAAAAACAACAAGAAGAAAACCCAATCTATGCTCTATTCCACTAATTATTTTTCCATGAAAGGAATCATAGCATAGTGGTTAAGAGCACGAGCTTTGGAGTCCACCAGAGTTGACCCCAGCTTAGGCTTTAAGCATGGGTGTGCATGCCATCACTAAACCTTTTTAAGCCTCAGTTTCCTTATGTCAGTGGAGACTATTTGTATCTACTTCATGGATTGTTGTATGGACTACATAAAATATTATTGATTTATCACTCAAAACCTAGCATATAGACACTTAAGTGTGGTAAGTTTTCTTATTTTATGCTATGTAATCACCTTATTGTTTGTGTGTTTGTCACTTCTTTTTTTTTTTTTTTTTTTTTTGAGACGGAGTCTCGCCCTACCGCCCAGGCTGGAGTGCAGTGGCCGGATCTCAGCTCACTGCAAGCTCCGCCTCCCGGGTTCACGCCATTCTCCTGCCTCAGCCTCCCGAGTAGTTGGGACTACAGGCGCCTGCCACCGCGCCCGGCTAGTTTTTTGTATTTTTTAGTAGAGACGGGGTTTCACCGTGTTAGCCAGGATGGTCTCGATCTCCTGACCTCGTGATCCGCCCGTCTCGGCCTCCCAAAGTGCTGGGATTACAGGCTTGAGCCACCGCGCCCGGCCGAGTGTTTGTCATTTCATCACTGTACTCACATATAATTTTAAACCTCTTCCTTAGAGCTTTCCAGAATATGCACAATATTTTTAGATTCTGACCTATACTTTCTAGCCTTTTATTTCATCACTCTGTTGCTCATACTCTCTTTCCCCTAAGAAACAATTAGGAGTATGGTTTTAAAATATTTTCTGATCATTTGAAGCATATTTTTCACAGATGCTCTATGAAAAACTTTTAGGAACTCATTGATTTCCTATAAATTTTTTTGTGCTTATATACATACACACAAATTATACAGATAACTGTATATTTAAACACACATATAATTTATATATTAAAAATAAATATATACCTTCATTTCTATATTTTTTGTGCTTATATACACATATACACACAAATTATACAAATAACTGACATATTTATACATAAATTATATATGTGTTATTATATATATTACACTCCTGCTTTTAGGACCTCAGTACAAAAATCAATCTTCCTCATGGAATGAAAGAAACATAAAACAATCATCAAAATATTGTTAGGAATACTATACCAAGAACTAAAGTAAAATAATTCAAATCCCTAGTTACATTGAGGTATTTCTACATGTCTATGTACTCTCCATCATGTTTGAATTTCCAGAAGCAGACATAAAGTTATCAGTGTCATCTTGTGATGATCTAGATAAACCCTTTCAAATGGGAGTGTTGGCTTTTAGGCCAGGAGGTTGAGCCCCAACAAAATCCTCTCTTGGTGCTCACACAGCTCCTCCAATCACAGTATCCCTTTTTTACCCAAACCCTTCATTCCTTCACTACTTCACTCCATGTTTATGCTTAATATAATCAGTGTTTTAAGCTTAGTTTTCATTCGCCAATAGCAGAGCTCTATGAATTATCCAAATGAAACACATTAGCATCCATAAATACTCTTTGGTGTTTATATTACATTGTATTTTTTTTACAAGTCTCTGTGTTATTTACATGAATAGTCCATACTTTTGGTTTGTGGTTTTGCATGCCATCATGACAGATCCCAAAAATTCAACAAAAAGAAGAGTATCAGTTCCAAGGTCTGCTACCAGTATAAGGATAAGACTTGAGTATTCATCAATGTCAGGAAAGTTTTAAAGTCCACATATGCTCTGGTAATTAAGTCTGCTCCAAATGACACTAGCAAACATGTACAATATTATTGAAGAATATTTGTAGTTATAATTATATTAACTATAATTTGTAATAATTTATATTCTAAATCTAATAAATTCCATTTTAACAAAATAACATCTGCAAATTATTCAAACTCATTAAACCCCCAAATGAATATATAATCAAAGTGAAACAATGATAAGGCATGTTGGCTTTTGCCAAGTAATGTTTCCATTTAGATAGTGAGGTCCCAGTCCTCTGCAACACAGAGTATCACATACTCATGTTCGTAATACTTTTTTTTTTGAGACAGCGTCTCACTTTGCTACCCAAGCTGGAGAGTGGTGATGCAATCATGGCTCTCTGTAACCTTGACCTGCCGGGGTCCAGTAATCTTCCCCCCTCAGCTTCCTCAGAAGCTGGGACTACAGACACATGCCACCATGTTTGGCTAATGTTTTAAAACAATTTTTGTAGAGATGGGGTCTTGCTGTGTTGCCCAAGCTGGTCTCGAACTCCTGGCTTCAAGTGATTCTCTCACCTCAGCCTCCCAAAGTGTTGTGATTATAAGTGTGTGCCACTGCCCTTGCCATATAGTCTATTAAAAAAAAGAAACTATGCAAAAATATTTAATATTTGAACTAATTATACATATAAAATGGTATTAAAAACATTAACACATATAATCACTTTCAAAGGTTTAGGGTTTTAAATTTAACAGAAAAGGGAACGAAACAATTTTTAATGAAAACGATGCAAGTGTTCATGCAAAGATTTAATTTTCCCTCAAACAGCAGGATACGTTGGACCCAGTATAATGGACTCTCATACACCATCATACAATGAAGAAACAATACTTTCAGAGAATTATCTGTAGGTGAATAAATTAAAAATGTCAGAGTAAGAAACATACTGTAGATAAACACACACATGAAAAGCCTAAAAATCCAGCTGTGACAAGAGACTTACAACTGAATCAAATGCAATTTGAGAAAAGCTACAAAACATTTACTTTGTGTAATCTCTGCATATAACTTTAGAAACAGAGATTTTTGCCCCGGACTGGTATAACTAAAACATCCAAAACTTTTACTAACATTTAGCATAAAGGTGCTGATTTCCTTGGCATACAAATTTTTTGTCTTATTTTCTTTTTCTTTCCCAAATCCACCTAACTGATTAAATATACTGAGTAAATTTTATTTTATTTTTTAACGTTGCTTTCTGAGTGTTCTTTGCTATAAGTCCATCTTCTGGAACCTGAGTTTTGATATCCTGCCCATAATTGTTTTCTCTTTCATATTTTCCTTGATTTGTATTTGATCAGTATCTTAGCTCATGTCTACCGAAATCACATGATCTAGAATAAGTATGTTTTTTGTATCTCTCTACTGACTTCCAGTAGTGGTCTGAGTTTGCTGGTGAAGTGAAATACCTCATAGAACCTGGCTTTTACCTTCTCTAGAACTCTTTTCTTCCCTCCTACAACCACATCTCCTACAACCATATCCTGTTCAAATCTACAACCATAAATTTTTATCTTGTTTCTTGAATTCCTATGGAAGGAATCTGAGGAATTTCTTCTACTGGAAAAATATCTTTCCGATTTATATGGCTTTTCTGCTTTGCTACTACTTGTCTTGGTTTTATCGGTATTACAAAAATCTCTTGGCTCTTCAGTCCTGTCTCCAAAATAATACACTATTTCACCTGAAGATGGAGAGAGTATCTATCTTTCTCTTTTCTCGTGTTTTCTGATATTGTAACCTATCCTGCTTTTCCAGTAGTTTTTCCACTTCTTGTTTTTGGTTAAGAAAAGATGCTAAAGTATTAGTTGAAACTGGGTTTCACCTTTCCTCCTCTATCTATCTGGTTTGAGGACACCCTAAGCGAATACCTCTTCGAATTTCAAGCAGACTTCGAACAGTTCCTCTTATGTTTCTTATGCTTTTTGTGACCAGAAGAGAATGAGGATGATGCAGAAACAGATTCATCAGCAGAAGAAACAGGAAGAGGAAGTAGTTGATTTTCTTTTCTTCTTTAGCCTTTCTCTCTCTCTCTTTTTTTCTTTTCTTTTCTTTTTTTTTTTTTTTTTTTTTTTTGAGATGGAGTCTCACTCTTTGCCCAGGCTGGAGTGCAGTAGTGCAATCTCGGCTCACTACAACCTCTGCCTCCCAGGTTCAAGTAATTCTCCTGTCTCAGACTCTCGAGTAGCTGGGATTACAGGTGCACACCACCATGCCCAGCTACTTTTTTGTATTTTCAGTAGAGACAGGCTTTTCACCACGTTGGCCAGGCTGGTCTCAAACTCCTGACCTCAAGTGATCTGCCCGCCTTGGCCTCCCCAAATTCTGGAATTTGGGGAGCCACTGCGCTTTGTCTCTTGTTCGCTTTTAAGAGCTTATGTAACTTTCTTCCCATGTTTCTATTTTCTTTGTTTTCTGCTTTTCTTCCTTTTCAGCTTGTTTTTCTCTGTACTTACTTATGAAGTTTCTGCGAGGCAGTTTTTACATCTTTCAAAGTCTCATCCAAAGCTCAAGCTTTCTTCTAGTGACTTTCAGCATTTAAAAACTTTTCTTCTTCTAACTACCTTCTTCTTCCTACAAGTGTCTGTGAGTTGGAGAGTTTTGTAATGCAAGCTCAAAATCTTCCGTTGCTTTGGTCAGACTTCCCTTTGTCACATTTAACCCTCCAAGAAATGCCAGTGCTTTGTTTGTTTCTAGAGTTTTATTGTATTCATTCACAGCATCCACATGGCATCCAATCTTAAACTGTAATCTTCACCTATTTTAAAGCCCAAGATACATATTGATTCTTTCTTAATGCAGAAAAAAAATTGTCTTAAGAGAAATTATTGCTCTGCAGGCCTTTCATTAAATGTGGTGGATGGTTGTAGCGACACGAATGGAACTGGAGTACATTACCCTAAGTGAAATAACTCAGAAACAGAAAGTCAAATACCACATGTTCTTCCTTCTAAGTGGGAGCTAAATAATGTGTACACATGGACATATGGAGTAGAATAACAGACATTAGGGACTCAGAAGGGTGGGATGGTGGAAGGAGGGTGAGGAATAAAAAAATTACCTATTGGGTACAATGTTCATTATTTTTGAGATGGGTACACTAAAAGCGCAGACTTCACCAGTGTGAAATACATCTATGTAACAAAACTGCACTTGTATCCCCTCAATATGTGTTTTGGTGGTGTTTTTTGTTTTTTTGTTTTTTTGTTTTTCTGAGATGGAGTCTCGCTCTGTCACCCAGGCTGGAGTGCAGTGGTACACTCTTGGCTCACTGCAAACTCCGCCTCCCAGATTCAAGTGATTCTCCTCCCTCACCCTCCTGAGTAGCTGGGATTACAGGCAGGCACCACCACGCCCAGCTAATTTTTGTATTTTTAGTAGAGACATGGTTTCACCATGTTGGTCAGGCTAGTCTTGAACTGCTGACATCGTGATTCGCCTGCCTCAGCCTCCCAAAGTGCTGGGATTACAGGCATGAGCCACTATACCTGGCCCTAAATATGTTTTTTTAAGGTGCTGGATTAGATTAGTCTATTCCTACTTTTTCTAGAAAAAAATTACTCCTGGATTCACAAATCCCACTGAACTCTGCATGATGTTTTTGTAGGCTCCAAAGAATTGTTATTCAGTTCAACACGCCTCCTGTAGCACAAAGGAAGTTCTTCAGGGCTAATTACACCTAATTTAATACCAGATAGGTGTGGTGGAAGAGACGCAGTATCGAGAGATAGTGCAAGCTTTGCATGGCATCTATCAATATCCTTGATTCCAGCTTGAATGATGTCACCAGTTTGATAGGATGATAAATAACCCCTATGGTTATTATGAGAAGACACATTTTTTTAAAAAAATTATACTTTAAGTTCTAGGGTACATGTGCACAACGTGCAGGTTTGTTACATGTGTATACATGTGCCATATTGGTGTGCTGCACCCATTAACTCATCATTTACATTAGGTATATCTCCTAATGCTATCCCTCCCCACTACCTCCACCCCACAACAGGCCCTGGTGTGTGATGTTCCCCTTCCTGTGTCCAAGTGTTCTCATTGTTCAATTCCCACCTATGAGTGAGAACATGCAGTGTTTGGTTTTCTGTCCTTGTGATAGTTTGCTCAGAATGATGGTTTCCAGCTGCATCCATGTGCCAACAAAGGACATGAACTCATCCTTTTTTATGGCTGCATAGTATTCCACGGTGTATATGTGCCACATGTTCTTAATT